>NW_023604295.1:105185945-105794840 GCF_014898055.3 Talpa occidentalis | reverse complement strand
ATAAATAAATTTTTTTTAAAAACCAGTGCTCAATATGTTGATTTGATACAGGGTTTTTTTTGGAGTTAATGAAACATTCTATAATTATATAACTGTGAGTATACTAAAACTATTGAATGGGTGAATTAAATGGGTGAATTGTGTATCGATAAAACTATTTTAGAATGAGAGAGAAAAAGAGAGGGGAGGAAAAAATGTAGGAAAGGGGAGAGACAGCATTCTTTCTTGGAGAGAGATTTAGTGCAAGATTCTCAATCTTATAAGATAGAAACCCCACCAACTGGGAGAACATTTTTGCACCCAACACTAATGATAAAGGACTGATCACAAAAATCTGCAAAGAGCTGATGAGACTCAGCAACAACAAAGAAAATAATCCAGTCAAAAAATGGGCAGAAGAGCTAAAAAGAAACTTCTCTGAAGAGGAAATGCAAATGGCCAGCAGACATATGAAAAAATGTTCAACATCACTTGTAATCAGGGAAATGCAAATCAAAACTACCTTGAGATACCATCTCACACCAGTGAGAATGGCACATATTAAAAAAACTAGCAACAACAAATGTTGGCGAGGATGTGGAGAAAAAGGAACTCTTGTGCACTGTTGGTGGGAGTGCAAACTGGTCCAACCACTATGGAGAGCTGTGTGGAGATTTCTGGACCTACTAAACATAGAGCTTCCATATGATCCAGCAATTCCCCTCCTAGGTATTTACCCAAAGGACACAGAAACATCAATTCCAAAGAGCACCTGCACTCCTATGTTTATAGCAGCACTGTTTACAATAGCTAAGCTTTGGAAACAACCCAAATGCCCAAAAATAGATGACTGGATCAAGAAGATGTGGTACATATATACCATGGAATATTACTCAGCATTCAAAAAAGATAAACACATGCAATTTGCAGCAACATGGATGGCACTGGAAGGGATCATGCTCAGCGAAATAAGCCAAAAAGAAAAAGAAAAATACCGGATGGTCTCACTCATAGCAGGAATCTAGAAAACTTAAATAAGGGACCAGGAAAATGAATATAAGAAAGTGAAAATCAAAATCAACAAAAAACTATGAACCAGAGACACTTTTTGGGGGGTGGGGGGCGGGAGGGGAAGGATTGGGGTCAGAATGGAGCATTTGCAATTGTATGGGGGAATATAAAAATAAAATTTAATATTAAAAAAAAAAAAGATATTTCCTTATTGAAAATGGGTAACTTCATAAGATATGTGCACTAACACTCTCTACTTCCAGACTGATGAAGACAACCCGGCCCCTAAAAACTCACAATAAATGAAAAATCTATTCATTTCACTCAAATCGTTAAACTCCAGTTATCAAAAATATTTACATCTTAGACCAGATGGATTAGTAAAATGAATTCGGTCCCATGTGGACCAAAGAACCTAACGGCCAAAAGCTTTGATGTTGTCAACCAACCAACCAAATAACATGCTGGATAAAAAGAAAACAGATGTACAGACACCACTGAGGGTGCTTTGATCTCATCTGTGGTGGCCAGCCGCTCATAAAGGACACTGACAACTTTGTTGTTCTTCTTAATGAGCCTTCCCTACTTTATTAGGCTCACTGATTTCATGTACACCAAACAGGAGGTAAAGGACACTGCTTTCTAAGAAAGGACTTTGATGTTTTATTAATACTAGCCAATAAACCATTTCTTACACTCAGCCAGTAAACAGTGATTATCTGATTTCTTCAAAAATACTATATTCAGTCTATGCTGCTGTGATAGAGACCCCACCAGAAAGGACCTCAGCCAAGAGTCAAGAACACCTTGGATACGTAATTGTCTTTGATGAATTATATCACCAAAATATAAGTTCTAATTAAAGCTCATTTAACGATGCTAATTAGAATTAGTCTACGATGCTTCTATAAACAGGAAATAGGCATGCAGAAATGTTTTTTTCAGTCTATTGCTTTTATTTCTTTACGTAAATTCTTGTTTTGTGGTACTGATAAATTAAAATGAAACCATAAAGCAAGGTTAGGTTACAAGGAATGCAGGAGAGCTAATGTCACTCTTCTTTTAGGTTTTGGGGAGATGAAGAATGATAGATAGCCTCAGTGAAATGCACAGGAAGGTGACTGGGGAGAGGAATCCCGGCCAGTACAGGAGAAAGTGGGGTTGGTATATGGCAGGACTTGTGTACTTGACAAACAAGTGCTCAGCCTTAACGTTCTTCAAATTCTTGGTTTTATTACTATGACTCAATGTCTTTTAAATCCTGATGGGAGATTGAAAAAAATCACGTGAAGGTTTTTTATTCTTGTTAACTGATGGAGATGATTACCACTTTATGTCTAATGTTTCATGTGTGTCACCAAAGACTAGCCTTGGGGTTGGGGGCCAAGGAATTTGGTTGGGATCCTAGATTCACCATTAACTACTGTGTACATTTTGGGAAAATTATGCAACCTTGCGCCCCTCTGACCTCACTTGTTAAATTAGATGATCCTTAGAGTTTTTATTCTCTAAATATTAAATAAGAAATCTGATTCAGAACAGTTATTACTTCTTCACTTACAAAAGGAATATATTTATATTTCTTTTAGAAAGAATATATAGATAAGCAAACAGAAATTTCTTTCATTTTTTTTTCTTTCATTGGCCCAAGATTCTTCATAGTATTTTACACTTCAAGTCAATGATTGTCAGAGGCAGGAGATGCCTGAGGGATTATCTTGTACCGCTCTCTTATGTAACAGAGGAGGGGACTGAGATACGACTTGTTCAGTCGCACAGCATACTTCACCGAGCACATCACTGTGCTCAAATTAGTTAAAAGACAATTTGAACTCTGAACCATAATAACATATGTCAATATACTTGGTTGTTACTTCTTTGTAAAGGGAATCTGTGGATTTTTAAAATAGGTTGCTGGATCCAGCTGTTAGGATCTCTATAAAACACAAATTACACAAGAACTCCTGCATATCTAGCACAACCAGTCTAACTCACTGTGTTTACTTTTGTTCACACTAAGACCATTGCAACGGCCTTTCTTGGGTTCTTAGTTATTTGGTCAGTGTGGTACGGTAGCAACTATTTTCTTAAATAATGAGGTCATCCTACCTTTCTGGGCCGTTGGTGTCTGCAGCAGTGCAGTGTGGGATCATTGGCAAAACAGTATCATGGGTGGGAAAAACTAAGCTTATAGAGGGAGAGACTACAGATCAATCGTTCTGGAACAATGAATGCTGGAGCTAGGAGGGGGTTGTTTTTGGGATAGCTTAGAATTTTCTTCCTCCACAGTCAATCACATACAAACACAAAGCAAATATGTAGTCAGTGTGATTTCTCTGTCATTTCAACCTGATTATTCAACCAGAGCCTTGGAGTGTGGCGAGTGCCAAGGCTGATGTTCATTTCAAGTGACGTGAATGTTGCCTTGGCAATTGTAAGTTACCTCATCACTTTCGGAATTTTAAAGTACCAGTTAGCACATGCATAAAATATCACACTGTATTAGAGTCCTTAGAAATCGTTATCTAATTACAGTGTTTCTTGTGATAGATAAAGCTACATTTTTTTTAATATAAAGGAAATAAAGATATTCTTTAGTGGTTCTGTTGCTTTGTATGCTTTCTCTGAAGGAGCAACAATAATTTCTGGAGAAATAATGTCATACTTATCAAAATGAGTATTAAAATACTGTGTTTATTCAAACTGTTGACTACTGCTAAATAGCTAAATTACAACTCTGGTCTACATTTGTCTAAAACCCTTAGAGATAGTTGTCCTACTTACAGACAAATACCATTTTCATTTGAGACAAATTTCAATACATTTTTAATTTTCTTTTTTCTTACTAATATTTAAATTTTGTTACTCAAAAAATAAGTTATTTTAAAGACTGAATATTATTTTCAATATTTTATTTGGCTCATGGAATATATTTCAAATCGGAAATTTGCAAAGGATAAGAATGTATGCCGTAAGGATTTCAAATAACAGTCACATAATCCCAAAATGTACCTCATCTTCTATCATATTTCTTCGGTTTCAATAAAATATTTAAATTCAAGAATGAAAGTGGAATAAATTGAATGTCATCTGGATACTTTATCAGTGCAATGTTCTAATGCTTGTATATGATTGAATTGCTCATTTTCATCAAGCTATTTGGTACAAAATAAACACAACCTTCAGATGTCACAAATCTTGGAGAATAAAGGAGTCTTGGTTGCAGGGAGATTAATTCTATTGGTTTGTCATCTCCTCTGAGGCTAGCATAATCACACTAAAAACCTCAGAAGTTTTAACTATGCACAAGTTATGAGAAGTAAATGTTTTCTTTTGTCTCTTTCCTATCTTTAAAATAATGGAGTGTATTCAAGTCAGTGTAAAATTTCAGTCATGCTACAGTTACTTTTCATAATACTTAATCCTTATTTGTATTTAAAAAAAAAAGATAAGAACATGCAATTAACTCTAGATACTGGTACCTCATCCAATACTTAAAGACAAAAACAAGTTCCAATAAAATATTTAGCAAGTAGTTGGGTAGTTTAGATTGAGTCTATTTCAAGTCTATTTCCTGTTTATTTATTTATTTATTTATTTATTTATACAAGCACTGGGTACAGTCAGAAGTGCGGGAGGGTGAGAGAATTCACCAGAGCCAGAGCGGGGAGCAGAGCAGGCAGAGGGACTGAGGTACACTGCTGAGGGGAGCTGAGGGGAGCAGCAGGTGGCAGGAGAGGTCTGCGTGCCATGTGGGACCCTCCTCCGGTGGCCAGGGAGCAGCCGGGGATCGAGTCGGCGCTACAGAGGCTGCGGGCAGCTTCTCAACCCAGCGCTCAACCGCTGCGCCACTGGGGAGGCCCCCTATTTCCTGTTTAGATAAGCATCCTAGACTAATTCTATTTAGCATCCTTAAATAAGCTTTAATTCAAACTTATATTTTGGTGATATAATTCATCAAAGACAATTACACTTAGCCCATGAAGAAAAGTTCTGTATATAAGAAAATGAAAAGACAGCATTAAAAATGAAAAGGACTCTATCTTACTTAGACTTACCAACTTGAAACAAAAGCATCTAGATAGGAGAACATGTCCTAAGTGGTAGAATACCTTTGCTTTGTTCCTTTTCTAAAAATCTGTCTTAAATTCCATTTAAAAGAAAACAATGAAACATGTAAATTATATTTGTCAAGTGGACACTGGAGAGTTGTATAGATTAAAGTTTGAAGCCATACTAAATCAGAAAAGTCACATGAATGTTGAAAATCTTAATATTATAGGTTTTTGGCATAGGGTCCTGGCAAAGAAAATTAGATTTTTTTTATTTTTCTTTCTCTCCTTTTTTAATTGCAGTAACAACACTGTATGTGGTTCAGAGGCATCACATCTCTTCAGACACACGTCACACGTCACAAAAAAGATTTTTGTAAAACAAAAAAATCAAAAAATCAAAAAACAACTGATTTGTAAATGTTGTTATTTCAAAAGAAGACACATAAATCTTAGCAAGACCCTTAATAAAAGTCAAGACTGAATCTGAGGCCTGAAGCTTCAACTAACTTTGTTAATTCTTCTTATTCTCTGTGTGTGTGATTTTGTTCCTTTTTTTTTTTTTCCAGAAAAAGAGATAAAAATTCATTTCCTAAGTACAGGTTCTGTTCCAGCTATTGATATTACTACTTCACCTGAGTTGTTTCACTTAAACATCATTACAATCTATCAATAAGATGTTATTGTGCCTATTTTGAGGGGAACAATAACACTGATATTCAGAAGTTAAGTACCTTGCCCAGGTGACTCACTATTTAGCTGTTAAGAAAGAATCTGAACCCAACTCTTAGTTACTCTAAAGCCTATGCTGTTTGCCCCACAGAAAGATGCCTTTACACATTTTGCAGCTTCTGAAAGTTGTTCTGAATCCATAAGGCATAGGTAGAAATAAAAGATTCTGTGTGGAGGTTGAGACAGTAAGGCCAACCTACTCAGAGTGGGCCATGATGAGGGCAAAGTGGGTGGGATGTCCTGCTCCTCCATGTCCCCTGAGGTATAGGAGCATTATCTTCATGCTCTTGCAACTGAGGCCTGCAGCTGGATACACTCTGGATGCATTGTACTATGTCTGTGGGACATATGTAATTATTGTACAAATCGCACACTGAGTACCAGTTGCCAAGGTCTATCAATTCGAAAAGGTAAAGTTTAGTGAATTTACAGCAATGAAAAGGAGCCATTTTAAAAATGGAGTAATTTGTGTATTTTTAACATTTGCCTTTGTTTCCCCAAAGGAAAATCAAGTTGTGTAGGGAATATAAGTTGTATAGCCATGTATATGCATTTTATTAATAGCCAATTTATTTATGATCACAGTTATTTCTGATTATTTTTATTTATTTATTTTGTCTTTATTTTTACATCCTTGTTAATTTTTTCACAATATAAGATTTCTCCCCTCAGGTGGGGTCATCATAGTTTTCCTACCACCAAGCACCCATAATCTTCCACCATAGTCCATTATGCTCTCCCTCCTCCTCCCTACCTCCCAACTGCTTCCTCTCCTCTTTCTCCCTCCCCCCACCCTCCCAATGCTTCAGAACTGTGGTCAGGTTTCAAGGATCTGTTTGAAAGTTTGCCTTTGGTCCTTTATTTAATTACTTTATATTCCATATATTTCTGATCACTTTTATTCTGAGTCTTAACCAGTCATTTAACAATGAAAACATGTTATAATTTGCTTATGTATTTGTAAGTATAGTTATTTAGTAATGAAAAGTTGGGGGGAGGTAGTAAAAGGAGCAGATATATTTTATCTTTTACTCTGAGTTTTCAGATTAAAATGAAATATATCCTTTGGCCATGGAGTCCTATTCAATGAACCAACCATAATAATGGCCTTATTTACATCCATGAGATGAGATAATAGTTAAAAACTGGGTCTCATGCTGGTGCCATTTTTCATTTGGGGAATATAAGGAAAATGTGGAGAGAATACACAGCAGTCCCTGCAAGGATTGAGGACAATCCTAGGAGATTCGTATATTTAATATCTCTAAACTTATTATCATCTAACTTCTAACTTATTTCTTATTTTCACAGAATGACAAATGTATCCAGTGTCTCATTCTCTAAATTTGTGTTTAAAAATAGTTAATCTGGGGGTCATTTGTGTGAACTTTCTTGTGTAGCAGATGGAACATTGAAATAAAATATAATCTCTCTAAGATAAAATTTAACAACAATTACTCCATAGGTTTAATCCATAGGCTAACTAGAAATTCTTTTTAAGTGAATGTTAATTAAATTTTCTCCCAGAGATCACTCTTTTGGAGAATATTTCTCAAGAAATGGAGCCAGATGGCTTATCATTATCCACCAGACCACAGTAATAAGTTAATTTGGACAAATTGCCACATACACATCCAGCCTTGGCAACCTTTAATTTCTAATAGATTTAAAAGCACCCATTAAGGCAACGTGGAGGAGAAAGGACTATAAATAGCTGAAATCCTTTTTCAGAAGGATTTTTTGAAAACTAGAACCTTTGGTACATCTTATACAAAATACTAATAGTAGGAAGCAGGATGCAGTAGAAGGTAAAATGACACTTAAAAAACTGTAATTAAGAATTTACCCATTTTCTGAAGTTGAAGTGGAGCTTATTTTTGAATAGCATATTTGCGGTAAATATAATATACATTCTGTGAATATAAAATATTTAAAACCAAGTAAGATAAAAATTAGTTAATTTACTTAAGGATAAAAAGAAAGTTGAGGGCAGAATCTACTGTAGCTTTAGAGGTATATAATATTACAAGATTCTTGGTTTTCTATAAATTTCAAGGACTGTATTTATTAGTTCAATTCTTTTTACCAATCTTAGTTGGAGTTCATTGTCTGACATCAGAGAATGGTGTCATTGTATCTTAACTAATGGGAGATGTGATTAAAAGTTTCTGTCTACTTTTCTTTGTAAATTGTTGCTAAAAACAGAATTAAAACTTAAAATCCTTAATCTACTAATTAGGCTGTCAACCTTGTCACACACTTGTTTTATCCATACCCATAGGCAATTATCTATGATAATGTCTACAGTGAACAAAAGAAAAACTGTAATTTGAACATGTTAAACTATAGATTCTTGAGTTCTTTAAAAAAATTATTAAACCTTGACAATATTCCTGTTACAACCTTGAGACAGGTAAATTTTATTATAGTTGCTTTGGAAATTGATCCAAAAGACTAAGTCAAGTATATTTAGGATAAGTAGAATACAATGCAATGATTATCACTTTTTATTATGAGTTTATTAAAATAAACACAACTTTATATTAATATCACAAGAGCATCTCTGTCTGAAAAGGTGCATTTACTTGCCTATGTGAACAGTTCATACAGGAAAAACAAAGCTATAGCTACATGTTACTGGCTTCCAGGAGTTAGGGTGAAAGTGGAGAAGTGGTTGATAAAAATAATTTGACCTTTTTAAAATAAGAAGTAAATACAAATCATTAAATCTTTCCAGATTTCAATCTTCTCTCTGTGAAATGAAGAAATTTCACTCCAGCAGCATGTGTACTAAAGTTGAAATGAGGGCCTCCCCGGTGGCACAGCGGGGCTGGGCTGGGCGCTGGGCTGCAAAGCTGCCTGAAGCCTCTGCAGCGCTGGTTTGATCCCCGGCCGCTGGGCGAGGGTCCCACATGGCGCGCAGACCCCTCCTGCCGCCCGCTGCTCCCCTCAGCAGTGTACTTCGGTCCTTCTGCCTGCTCTGCTCCCTGCTCTGGCTCTGGTGAATTCTCTCACCCTCCTGCGCTTCTGACTGTATCCAGTGCTTGTATAAATAAATAAATCTTAAAATAATAATAATAATAATAAAGTTGAAATGATACAGGGGCCCCCCTGGTGGTGCAGGGGTTAAAGACAGGGTTGTCAGTTAAACACTGGCCAGGGAGGGGACCCACATGGCACAGCAGACCTCTCCTGTCTCGCCTGCTGCTCCTCTCAGCAGTGTATTTCAGTAGATCTGCCTGTTCTGCTCCCCACTCTACCCACTCTCTCTGGTAAATTCTCTCACCCTCCCATACCTCTGTCCTGTACCCCAGTTCTTGTATGCACAAATAAAAATAAATCTTTAAAAACAAAAAGTTGGAATGATTCAGAGAAGACTCGCATGGCCCCTGGGCAAGGATGACACACAAATTCATGAAGCATTTGATATTTTTAAGATAAGGAAAAAAAATATGGTTTAGATGGCTTCAAAGTCCCTTCCAATTTTAATCATTTGTGAATTATATAAAAATTATTCTCACACAGAAGTTGTAGGTCCCTTAAGTTGTGTAATGTGCTCTTCTAAGGAAGGTCCAGCAGTGCAGTGGACAAAACCATACACGGAGACTCAGAACTAGATGCACACATATTAAAGAGGGAAAAGGTAAAGCTTGAAGTGTCCAGATTCCTAGCATTTGTTGGCTTTTCTGATCACACTGCTGAACTATTTGTAGTATCTCCAGAGAAGAACGAGTCACATATCTCTTCTTGAGTCATAACTAATCACTTAAGAATAATTTGGACCCAGTATACATGTTGACAGAATGAATGACTAGATGAGCAGGTAAACACCTCATCTGTCATCCTTTGGTGGAAGTTAATAAATATTGGGTAGCTCTCTACTCTTAAATATTTAGGCTTGCATTTACCCTCATTTTTATCCCAAATCAAGATCTTCATGTTCTGTGAATATGTATGTATAAAGATGCATATACCAACACATGTATTTATATGGATAGATGCATTTCTACTGCTAGATTCTTTTTAAAGAGGATTTATTTTTATTTATGCATATAAGAATTGGAGTGTAGGCCAGAGGTGTGTGTATGGGGTGGGTGTGGGGTTGACAGGATTCACCAGAGACAGAGTAGGGAGCAGAATAGGCAGATCTACAGAAACATACTGCTGAGGGGAGCAGCAGGTGAGAGACAGGAGAGGTCTGCTGTGCCATGTGGGTCAGCTCCCTGGCTGGGGGATAGAACTAGTGTTTCAATGGCTGGGATAGCTTGATAGTGCTGAGACTTTAACCCCTGTGCCACCAGGGAGGCCCGATGCATTTACTCATTAAAGGAAGTTAAAAATATATATATATTTATATATCTGTATCTCTCTATATATTTCATGTGACAATATAAAACTAAAATATATCAGTTCATTAAATTAATTTTGATCATTTTTCCTCTCCACTGGTTATATTTGAACCTTTGAAAACCCATGTGAAACTTCAGGTAAATTAGAAAAAGGTGCCCTCTCAGAAGATATGCCCCATAAGTGTGGGGCTTGGAGAGGTGTCAGTAGCTTTTAATAAATTAGAAAAAGGCCTCCTTTCCTCAGGTGCCACAGCTCCCCTCCAGCACTTAGAGATCTGAGAATAGGCTGGATGTCACTGCTTAAGTGTCCTTTTGTTTGAGAGCCCTTGGGCAAGGCAGATCCTGGCCAACTGTGGCCCTGGGTTATACAGTTAACAAGAGGAGTCAGCCCAATTTCCTGGAAGCTCACAAAATCCAGTCCTCTCCAGTGGTGACATGATCTTTGAGGTGTGCCTCTAGGTGGAGCCTGGGGTTACCTGGAACACTCAGAAGCTGAGCATTTCCTAAGCCCACTATGGGCATTCTGCTGGGGGAGGTGAGAACATATAGTGAAGTAGAGGCACTACCTTCAGAGTGCACAGTGTAGTTGGAAAGACAAAGCAAAACCAGATAGTGTGATGTTACCTGGAAGTCAAGTTCTGAATATACAACATTTGTTTCTTTTCTCTTCCCTGCTTTATAGACAAAAAGGAGATTAGAAAGGAGAATTTTGAATGTATCTATCTAAGGTAACAGGTATTTAAAACATACCTAATCTACAAAGAGCAATTTGCAAAATGTTTTGTCTAGCGCTCACTGTGAAGAAACAGCTGCAAGAGAAGTTGTTTTGTGCAAACAGTTGGGGAGGTTTCCTAGAGTAAGGCCTTACCGTCCTGTCACATAAATGGTTAGGGAAGATTGGGGTGAATATTCCAGTATTGGGATATTGTGTAGGCAAAGCACAAAAAGAGAATTTTTTACAGATATTTGCAGAATTGCAAGAAATCCCAGGGCAGCGCATTTAGGTTGGGTTATTCAGGGAGACGCAGGTAGGGCAAGACCAGACTGGGGTCTGCCTTTCCATGCTCTTCAGCTAATCACAAGCCGAAAAGTTCCTCAGAGATCTGAGTGGATTGGTGGCAGTGGAGCAGGCTTCTTCAGTGTGAAATGTTCAGGGATCCTGGCCAACATTATACCAGACTAACAAAACAATTAGCCAGCTAAGACACACATGTTCTCTCACACATGGGCACAGCTCTCAAGAAGGAAACAATCCTGATATGTAATCTCAGGCCTGTGTCATGTTCTCCCACTTCAAAGGAGACTCCATTGAGGGGAAGTATTATAAGCGGGAAGTTTTCCAGAAGAGTGTTAAAATATTGACTCCTGCAGAATTGTAACCCAGAGAGAAATGCTCTCCTCAAACAACAAAATAATTTACAAAGTGACTTGAAGTCAGTCAGAGAGAAAGCAGAGTTTGGGAGGTGAGCCAAGGGGCCTGCATTTCTGTAATGCTTGTTCTGGTGCCAGTGATAAACATTAGTGCATCCCTTCAGCCTTCTGCCCGCTGGAGAGCTATCTAAGTGGCTGCAGTGCTCTCTAAACATAAATAATCTTAATCTTCAAATGAGCGGGAGATACATGGGAACAAGATTGGAGGACTTTCTTAGCCCTTTATGGAAACTTCCAAAGGAATAGACTTCATCCACGATGGAAGATTCTCTCGGAGTAAAAGTCTCTGGAGACCTGGGCATATCTCTGAGCATTTTAACCAGATTGGATTGCTCTTTTCCCATAATAGAATTCTCCAAGCCACAGAAGCTTTGGAAGAAGTGAAGGCTGAACCAGATTCAAAGGTGCTGGTAGTTCAAAGGTCATAAAATTAACCTTCACTTGTGATGAAGAAATGACCTTTACCTGCATATGTGTGATGGCCACATGGACAAGTTAATCTATTTTTCCTCAAGAATTTTGATGGCGGCAAGGATGCAATCGTCATTAAGTATATATTATATATAACAACTTTAGATAAACAAGTCATTTTTCCCCATCACCATCTCTTGCATCCCGTTGTCCTTTTCTGGTTCTCTCCCTCTTTACTCCAGAGTCCTCAGGATATTTGTTGATGTTTACTATTTTTAGAAACTGTTTTGCATCATCAAATTCTCTGGTATGTAAATTCCAGTATTTGTTTTTTAATCATTCTGACTTACTTTGCTGCACATAATTCTTTCTAATTCCCTTCATGTTGTTGAAAATGGCTGCATTTCTTTCTTATGGCTTTATAAATACTCCTTGGTGTGGACATACCACTTCTTTTTTTTTCTTAAAGATTTATTTATTTATTTATACAAGAACCAGGGTACAGGCCAGAGGCGCGGGAGGGTGAGAGGATTCACCAGAGACAGAGCGGGGAACAGAACAGGCAGACTGATGAAATACATTGCTGAGGGGAGAAGCGGGTGAGACAGGAGAGATCTGCTCACCATGTGGGACCCTTGCCGGCTGGCCAGGATGGAACCCATGCTGCAGAAGCTGCAGAGAGTTTCACAGCGCTGTGCTCAACTGCCTTCGCCACCAGGGGAGGCCCACCACTTCTTCTTGATCCAGTCATGCCATGAGGGACATCTAGGCTGCTTTCATATCCTAGATATTGTAAATAATGATGCTATGTACATTGTAGAATATCTGGGTTTTTCTTTTTGTGTGTGCAGTTTCATGTTCTTTGGATATATACCCAAGAAGGGAAATGCTGGGTTGTATGGCATTTCCATTTTCAGTTTAAGGTAGAGATACACAAGTTATTAATTAGCAATTTTAATTCACATGGAATGGAAACATGTGAATTAAAATTTTGATATTTGAAAATACCTTTGTTCTGAATGGGAAAAACACTAAATGTGTAAAATCTGAACCCTTCCTAAAGGCACTGTTAGCAGTATAGATCAGGCCGCTTACTTCAAATTATCTGCAAGAGAGTGCGGTTCAGGATGCAAACTATTCAATTATGAATAATCTTGGATAATAATACTTTCTCTTCTAATTAGATTCAGAAGACTGAGAAAGAGAGGGCAAGAAAGGCCAAAGAAAGGGTTGAGAGAAAAGGGAAATAAATCTCTGAGGAGAGAGCGGGCAGCTTTTCCACATTTACTTATTCTTGCATAAGTTCAATGTCCAGTTGAGAAATGCTGCATCAACAACGGATTTTGGGAGGTCAAATTGTGGATTTATAATATCCTTATATTCCTTGAACTGCTCTTCACCTGACATAAAAGCAGATGCTTAGAAATCATCCCAAGAGGTGAGAAGTGCTTTCTTGAGAGTTAAAAAAAGAGGCCACTTAGGAATGTATTATTATGCAAATATCTACTGGAAACACTTTTAGTGTGAATTAGTGGGAGGCAAGATCACACATAAACACAAGTTTTCCTTTGCTGAAATTCCAGACCTGATTTGGCATAGGTTTCTCCTCCATCCCTCTGGTTTGTTGGGCTCAGTTTCATTATATTCTTTTGTATGTTGATATATTGAGATCATGCTCAGTTTTAGGTCATAAAAGAAGTTATCTTGAAAAGTAATAATTTAGTAAGGGTCTCTATGAATGTAGCAAAGAAAACACAAGAAAAGCATTCTTGCCTTTCCTCCTCACTCCTCTCCATCCCAACCAGGTTCCCTAAAAGGCAAAGTAACAATGTGAAAAGAAGCTTTCAGTTCTTTCTATAGCGACAAAGGATGCTAATGGAGTTCAGAATCTCCATTTTGCTTGACATCTTCCTCCTTCTTCCCACCAGCCTAGTTGTTAAGGTATTCTTCCATGGAGACCCTGCTGGGCTGTTAGGAAGTAAGAAGCATTAGCACACCCCTCACTATCTTTCAGAGGCCAATTAGCCAGTTTGGAATATCCAGACCCTGAGTTCCTTTCATTTCTTTTAGCAGCTTGCCTTTTGGTCATTTACCATGCTTCATTAAGAGAAGCAAAGCGCAGATCTGTCCATTTGGCTCACCCCTAGGAGCTCTGATGGGAGTTTTCTTGGGGAAAGGCAATTGAAGTCATTGAAGGGAGATGTGGGGATTATCCATGGATTAGAATTATCTAAATCAGTGGCTTTCAACCCTTTTAACTAAGAGGAGTCCTTTTACAGGTAAAAAAAATTGTGTGCCCTAATATGACAGTAATTACACTCTGAGTATCCGTTGAGTAAGGCAAACATACACTCAAATGAAAGGTTTGTTCATCTTGTTTCTTGGTTCTCAAACACATTCTGTTTCTCTGCCAGTTTCTCTTGGAAGGACATCTTTCCTAGGGAAACAGTACTCTTAACTCCTTGTGGCTTAGACTTATCTAAAGTAAGGAAGATTTACGGCCTCTATCAGCTGTTGGAAACATATTAACACACAAATAGAGATTGTTGAGTTGTTTGGAATAATGAATACCATTATTATTGGAATAATCATAAATACCAAAGAAGAAGAAAAAAATCTCTTTATAGGTATTTCTACTTATAAAGGCTAAAATTTGAAGAAAGGTTTTTATTTCTTGATATAATACGTATATGAATCAGAAGGAACTGAAATCAAATGTGAGGTTCTAGAGATTATGGAGAGTGTGATCCTACATGTTTTTGCCAATTTAGTGAAGAGAACTCAGGATTTCAGAGTACAAGCAGGCGGCATGTTGGCAACAGGAGCAATGTCAAAGACTTGTACAATATTAACAGTGATCTTCATTTTCCTGCACAATATATGTTATTTGGATGTTGTTTCTCTTTATTTGTAGTTTTAAAAGTGTTCTCAGTCTCTGAGCTCCACCTGCTCTCAACAGATGACTTTGTCTTCCACATCATGCAAAAATACTGAGTTGATCAAGTATGAAGTATGAGGTTACTAACAACATCCGTATTTTGGGGTCAAAAAAGCTGTTCTTGTTTTTCAATATTTTTGATTTTCAATATTTCTTGTTTTTCAGTATTTCAATAGTTTTGACGCATACAGCACCTGCTCACACATCAGATTCACCACTGCCTCCCTAACCTGTTTCTCTTCCCAAATTCCTCACCTCAGGAAAGCACCATTCTTTCAAGTATCTGGGTACAGACTTGGTGGTAAACCTGAACTTCTTTCCTACACTCCACACATCCAGTGAAACCCCAAATAGTAATTTATTTGACTTTCTCAAGTTCTCTCAAACTCTTCTTTCTCCTACTGTTTAGCTCAACCACACTTCCTTCATTTGGGCTCTGAGTTTTTCCCCTTGGTGCTTAAACAACTCTCCATTGCCTCAAAATAAGATCATTGCCTGTTAAATATGACATTGAAGACTTTTCATGACCTTCCAGTTCCACTTTAATCTGCAATTTTCCATGTTCTGTTCCAATTTACCAAACCGCATGTACCAAGCAATTGCTTTCATTCCTTTTACTTGAAATCTCCTCCCTACCTGTTTTCATTGATTGACTTTAATGCACATTTTCTGAACCTTATGACCAAGTGAAGTGTCTCTATTCTGTGATCCTATTCAACCTGGTATCTGTTGCTTATCATCTGCATGCTGTATTATATTGTGATGATCTATTCACATTCCCTGCCACAATTGCACCCTTCATTTATGCTTTCAGTCAAGGAAGAAGATCGTGGCTTACATTATGGCAAAGTAGTTTTTGTTTTAGAAAAAAAAAAAAAAACACTGGAAATTCCTTGATGTATTTCCATTGAGGGTTGAAGGCTATATTTCCTTCCTCTTGAATCAGGGAATCAGGCAGGATTACCACTTACTTATATCCACTCGAATGTGGTGGTGTGACTTCTACATTAGGTCAGAAGTGATGATGAGCTCTGCTTTTTCTCTGCAATATTGGTTTGGGGAGCCCTGTTCTACCTTGTACAGAAATTTGACTGCCCTGGGTTTGCTGCATTGGGTAAGTCATACAAAGTGACTATGTGTAGATGCTCTGTTGAACCCCAGCTGAAGTTCTATCTGAAAGCTAGCATCAATAGACAGGAATAGCTAGCAGACAGTAATGAAGAAACCTCCAGCAAAGTCCACACTCCAGTGGTTGAGACACTCTAACCCTTGATACTGTCCAGATGATGTCCTCTGTGCCCATCGTAACTTCTGACCACACAGTCTGTAAGCAAAATAAATTGTTGTTTTATACCATTGAGTTTTAGGGTAATTTTTTTTCTCAATAACAGCCAGAACACACTCCCACAGCAGTGTTCTGCTCATTAGCCCTTTGTTGGGTCTCCTCTCTTCTTGATGTCACCTCCTTCTTTCAGGGTAATATTTGTTCTCCAAGAGTAATATCCTAAATAGGCTACTTGCATTCATATCTTTGTTTCAGGGAATTTTTATTTTTTAAGATTTATTTATTTATACAAGAACCGGGGTACAGGCCAGATGCGTGGGAGGGTGAGAGAATTCACCAGAGACAGAGCGGGGAACAGAACAGGCAGACTGATGAAATACACTGTTGAGTGGAGCAGCGGGTGAGACAGGAGAGGTCTGCTTCGCCATGTGGGATTCTTGCCATCCGGGGCGGGGTGGGGGGGGATCGAAACCGCGCTGCAGAGGCTGTGGACAGCCTCACAGTGTGGCACTCAACTGCCTGCGCCACCAGGGAGGCCCTCAGGGAATTTTTAAAAGGAAAATCCAACTTAAGATACTGCCCAGATCCCACCATCAGAAGTTATTCAGATGGATGTAAAATACTTTCACATGGTTCAAAAAATACTTCCACTGGACTGAGGAAGTGGCTAAAATTTAAATCCTGAGAAAGCATAGTTATTAGAGGAGGCAGCTGGGTTGGCTTAAATGATACAGTATACTTTTTCCTAGAACTGATATTTTTACAGGTCATTGGCAGCAATGGCAAATTAAAGGAAGCAACTGAAGTTAGAGATATGTTTTCATTATGGAATATTTTTCATTTGGAGTAAAGAAGTTTTGTTTCCAAAGTCTAAAAGCATGCCTTTGAAATATCTTGGACTTTCTTTTTCTACATGATTCCCAGGTAGCTATTTAGAAAGGACTGATCTGACTGAGAGAAAATTAGAAATTAAGATGGCAGTAGGGATATATTAGTGTAGCGTGAAGTTATTATATTTCAATCTATATAATATTCCTTCTTTTACTGGGTGTATTTAGTCATATTGCAATAATTTGGGTCATGTGTTGTGTGTGTATGATCTGAAGTAGAAGAATTTGATGCTCAGAAAGCATCTGAAATTAAAGACAACTCAGAAATCTTGTTGTTTGCAGAGTACACAGATAGTGTTCTCTATCAATCTAGTTTCTGACTGTGTTCATAACAAAGCTAAGTACAAAAGTATAGTAATTCAAATAGCTCGCTTTACATGACCACATTCCATCACGCAATACTCAATTGCATACCATTGCCTTACTCAGTTCTTTATCACATTTATCTGAGTTCCTATTTAATACCTGGACATAGTTTAGGGAGTAAGGCTATGTCCCAGGGTCAATGAAAGTGCCTAACACATATTTGAATTTTTGTCAAGTGAATAAAGCGGTCATGAGGCCAATGTGACCCATCGTTTAGATCATAAATACTGTTCATTCTTGTTGTGTTGTCAGTACAATGCCCCGCCTAGAAGCGACCTTTGATTGCAAAACTAATGGCCAAAACCCAGACTGAGTGTCTCTCTTAAATAGAGGCAGACACATACTCCTCTGTTAAGATGCATGCCATCCAGCTAGCCTGTGTTTTTACATCACTTTGCAAGGAGTTTCACCTATTGCCCAGAAAGAAGTTGGTTGCTTTTTATAAATATTTAATACATGACCACTGAAAATAGAGAGACAAGAGGCAAAAATATTGCTGAAATGATGGAAAGGATTCATTATTTGGTTGAGTGCCAAGTAAAAGTCAGTTTCAGTTGTTCCATTAACAGTCAAAACTTCAGGCACTGCCAGGCATGACTATCTGCTTGTGCAATTTGGCACAGTTTTTTCTAGGTCAAGATTATAATTGCAAAGCTAGTATGGCCAATGCTTTTGTCCAGCAGGACTGACTATAGAAGATATAATACCTTACAAAGAGTGACACACTATACGCAATCATTGTAATTGTTAACACTTATTTAGCACTTACAAAGCACCAGGCAGCTTTCTAAGTGCTTTGCTTATAGTGATTCATTTAGTCCTCACAACAACTGTAAGTGGCAGCGTTAACATCATGCCCATCTTATAAATGAGAACACTGAGACACAGAGAGGTTAAGGAAACTTTATAATAGTTAACCCATAGTGTAAATGGCAGAATAGGAATTCAAATTCTACAAATCTCTTCCCATGATGCATGTTCTTAATGGCCACATGATACTGCTTCTGATAACCCATTTGCCTGATGGCTCCAATGCAGTGCCAAAACCCGACTTTCATGACATGTTAGAAGAAAGCTCGAATGAGTGCAAAACACAGACATGCTTTACCTTCAAGTCTGTCATAGACTTAACGTTAGCAATGGTGCTAGCATAATTTTCTTTTCCCCCCCAAAGATCCATGCATGCATACAAGAACTGAGGTGCAAGCCAGAGGTGTGGGGGAGGGTGAGAGGATTCACCAGAAACAGTGGGGAGCAGAACAGGCATATCCACTGAAACACAATGCTGAGGAGAGCAGAGGGCTAGGCAGGAGAGGTCTGCTGCACCTTGTTCCCTGGCTGGCTGGGGTTGAACTCATGATGCAGTGGCTGGTGACAGCTTGATAGAGCTGTCTTTAACCCCTGCATCACCATGGAGGCCCTTAGCATAGTTTCCTAAACAAACTTTTTTGTTTTGTGAAATTATATTTCACATATTTTGTGAAATTATAACTAGCTTCTGGTACTACTTGAACTCTGCAACGCTAAAATCCCTTTTTTGGTCTGTATTCATTTTAGTGAGATTTTTTTTTTTATAGCAAATCTAGCAAATAACATGTAAATGCCTGACTTTAGTTTTGAGATCACTTGAGACCATACTTCTGCTCTTATTTTTCTCATTTGTTGCACATCATGGGAAATTTCATCCTGGATTGGCACCAACCTCTAGGCAAGGATTTGAGATGTAAAGTTCTAACTATTGTAAATAATACCCATACAGTCACTAAAAATATGCCTATTTTTTATTTATATGTTTGCTTCCTATTGTTGTTTTTGCTGATAGTATTTAATTTTTGTTCTTGCAGAAAATTACATCCCTTTTAAGTGGTAAAATACTGCAAAGTCCTTAAATAGAAGAACTTTGGGGCAAATGTATTCATCCTTTTGAAAACATTCACTGAGCACTTAACCATCTGAATAAAATGCAGCTGAATCCTGTTAGCTATAGTGTCATGGAAAGAAAATTGTGTTTAAAATCATAAGATCTGGGTATTAGCCACCTGTCTGAGCGTAAGTTTCTTCATCTTTAAAATGGAGATAATTACACGTTTCTTAATCTGTTTGAAAGGGTTCCTTCAAGGTGACTTATGTTTAAAGTTTGCTTTTGTGTGTAAAACTCTTTACAAATTAAAAGTGTAATAATTATCATTAGAGACATCATAGTAAGGTTCATAAATATTGAAACATGCACATATTAGATGAAAAACAATTCTTAAAAATAATACACATTTCCTTTTATGAAGTTGTTAGACCAGTAGCTCAAAAAAATAGTATGCTGCCTGGGCCTCCCCTGGTGGCGCAGGCAGCTGAGCGCTGTGCTGTGAAGCTGTCTGCAGCTTCTGCAGCACTGGTTTGATCCTGGCCGGCGAGGGTCCCACATGGTACTGCAGACCTCTCCTGTCATGCCCGCTGCTCCCCTCAGCAGTGTATTTCATCAGTCTGCCTGTTCTGTTCCCTGCTCTGTCTCTGGTGAATCTCCTCACCCTCCCATGAATCTGGCCTGTAACCTGGTACTTATATGAATAAATAAATAAATCTTTAAAAAAATAGTATGCTCTCTGATATCAGCAAAATATTTCATAAAGTTTCAGTGACATTATTTTAGACTGGATAGCTGCTGGATAATTGGATAAAGTCTTATTTTGATGGTCTTTTAAGAGTTTTCATCATTGGGTGAGTACGAACTTGGAGGGAGATCTCTACTTTGTCATTGCTCTAAGTGAAGTGACACTGCAAATAAATTAAAAGCCCTGCATTAATAGTTTCAGGTGGCATACTTATAAAGTCTAAGGGTTCACAAAGCTTATATGAGGAGCTAAAAGGTAAAGAGAAAAAGACTCAGAATTATTCCAACTGGAATAATTCCAGTCAACAGACTGGAATAATGGGTAAGAGGAGGTGTATATAAAAGGAACAAGAGCAGATATAACTGGGACATATGCCAACTGTATATTTAGGCTCAAATAAAATCAAATTTTGCTGCACAAGCACGAAGGCAAGAGCATTCTAGTTCATATTAAAAAGATCTATTGTTTATAGATGAGCATAGCTTAATATGAACCATCAAAATGATGTAGGTAAAAAAAGACAAAGGATACATATATTGCATTTAGAAATAATGTTACTACTGGTTTATAGGCTAGAATAAGGGAGGAAGGAATTCTGCTATATTCTAACTTGCTTTGCTCAAGCAGATGTGGACTATCTCATTGTCATGGAGAGCTATTCACAAACTGAAAAACATGTAAGACACTGTTCAGAGATCTGGAAACCTTCCACGGTAAGAAAATGCTGACATAATAATTGTGATTTATCTTGGAGATAAGAGTTATTTTTCTTCTTTGTTTCAAACATTTGAAGATCAATCATACAGAAAAGTGAGTAAATATTTTATGTGATGTTCCAAAGTAATGTTCTATCAGAATTGTCCTATTAAGGTTTCTGGCCAAATACAAATGACACAAGAAAGGAAGAAGAACTTCTTGACCTATAGGTGTTTGTATAAGTAGACATGCATAAATACGTTTGTGTATAAAGCTAAAATCACATTAAAAGTAAACAACCAGAGACATTGAACAATATTTACTATTGATTTTTCTTTTTCCTGTTCTCTCAATACACAATCTTATACCTGAAAAGGTTTAGCACATCACATAACCTTTTTTAACTGAAAATAGCAACTGAATGGAAGGATCCTTTCCTAGCAAGTCTTGGAGCCTGCCTTCCCCACGCTGCACTACCTGGAATGGCCTGAATATGGGCTTAGAAAGAGGAAGAAGTCAGTTACCTTGGGTAAATGCCATATTCTAATCACATTTCCCCTTTTCTAATACCTTCATGTATTAAGAAGTTAGAGTCTGGGAAAAACAACAACAGGAAAACAAAGGCAGCATATGCTCAGGAGTAACAAAAACATCATTAAATTATCACATCTGGACTTCATCACTGCAATTCTGATGTCAGGACACAGCCCAGATGTTAACTACTGTAACTATCTAAAGTTTGGGTGAATGTGGTCTTTCTTTTAATTTGCAAACTCCTTTTTGCAAAAATCCTTGAAAACATCACAGCTTAGGGACATAAGTATTTTATCAAATATTTAGGAGAGCAGCTTTCAGATTACACAAATAGCTTTCTATGTGTATTCATCCCCTGGGAATGGTGGAGTCACCTACTTAGAAATCCCACTCTCTTCCACTCCCACAAAAAAATTGAAAAAGAAAAAAAATCTGAAAGAACTTGGAAAAAATATTAGAAGGGAAACTGTGTGTTTAAAAATGTCCTGAGCATTAAGGCATGTGGACATAAGTCAGAATATGTCTTATTCAGGGATGGACTGCCTTTCTATAATGCAGCCTCTTGAGAATCCAGATTCCTATGTTTTATGTATGTCCCTTCACATTTTTGAGGTACCAGAAGAAAAAGAGAAGGCTGATAAGAATGCAGATGGAAAAGGAAACTAAAAACTGCATTTAATATGTCTTTCCACTTTCATGATATTGAATCAATGTGTAATTGATGCCTAACACAGTAAACTAATTCATGAGGCCACATGGCTCACCTTTAGGATGGTGATTAAAGTAAAATGTAATAAAATTTAACTTCTCCTATACACACACATCCCAATTGTCAAATATCGCTGGAAAAATTAGTGACTGGAAAAAGACTAGACTACAGTGGAAAAAAAAAAAAGAGAATCTCTGGGAAAAGAGAGACTTACTGCATAGATAGACATTCTAAATATAATATGTATTCCTTTTTGATTTCTCATGCTGGGGTTGCAGCATGACTAAAAATCACTTACATTTAATAAAATATTTAGAGTTCATTCAACAAATACTTAAAGGCAGCATAGTGATAGGTAAGGGCACAGACCCTAGACACAGATGAAACATTAAAAATCCTGATTTTCTCCTTGGAAAATATTTTATTTTATTTTATTTTCGTACTCACTTTACTGTACAATCTGGGAAGAGTATTTAAAATATTGCTGGGCCTCCCTGGTGGCGCAAGGGGTTAAGACACAACCTATGAAGATATCCGCAGCATCTGTAGCACAAGTTTGATCCCCTGGCTGGCCAGGGAGCAACCCACATGGCACAGCAGACCTCTTCTGACTCACCCGCTGCTCCCCTCAGCAGTGTATTTCAGTCAGTCTGTCTATTCTGTCCCCCACTCTGTCTCTGGTGAATCCTTTCACGCCCCCCATACTCTGGCCTGTGCTCCAGTTCTTGTGTACATAAATGGATAAATCTTTAAAAAAATAAAATAAAATATTGCTGAGTTTTTTGTCTACTGTATTTTTGTGGGAATTAGTGATAAATACATAAAATGCATACTGTAGGATTTGCTACCTAAAAGCTCAGTAAATGACATTACTAATTATACTAAAGGCAGAGATAAGTGCTATCCATCTTTGTCTCCCAATACGCAGAAACCTGATAAGCAAATAGTGTTTGAACATATGAATGAATGAAAGAGGAAAGGGGAGGTGTATAGATTTGAGGGTATAAAACAACTGCCTTCCACTTTGGCTAATCAAGTTCATTCCTGATTACCTGTATTACCTGGGTTGTTTAATTGTCTCTGTGCCCTCACAAGGATTTATAATGTTCTTTCCTCTCTTGACCTTGCCTACTTTTTCCTGAATTCATTAGTCCCATTCCATCTCTCATGATCACTTTCCAGACAGCTCTGGAGACAGCTTCCTTGCAAACCCTCACATTGACATGGGTGTTAATGTCACCCACTGTCATCTTTACAGCCCTTGGTGGAGTGCCTAACATACAGGCAATGTTCAATTAATATTTGTTAAATGAAAGTATTTTGCCATTTTGTGGTTTAATTCTTGATATACCTGTCTTTAGAGTAGGGCCTAAGTCCTATTCCTTTTTGCTATCACACAGCAGAGTGATGAACAAGTCCTTCGGTACACTGTGTATTGGATTTGAAGCACATTTAGGGATGATGTAATTTAATCCCATCTCTATAGTTGAAGAAGATAGGGCTCACGAATGTTAATCGCCTTGCTCACATCTCAGAGAGTTGTTTAGCCTATGAGTGGGGAATACAAGCCACAATTCTTGAATTTGGTTTGAACAGATAGAATGAATAAATGGCAAATAAAGCCTTATAGGAGGTTTATAAGTGATCACCTGTATTTATTACTATGTAAATCAAGCTTTCAAAATTCTTAAGAACTCCAACAAGGTCTTACTTAAACTAAATTATTGCAAGAACAATGGCTTTTCTAGTCATAGAATTCTAAAATAGTATAGTTAAGAGGCAATGGCAGGCCTCTAGGAGACGATGTTAGGTGACTGAATAAATAATGACTGCTGGCAACATATTGATTAGTGTGCAGAAGGAAGACTATTCTCTAAACACATTTTGCAGTCTCTGACCCTCTTTATTATTTACAATCTGTGCACTGTCTTGTTGTATTGAAAGATATAACCAGAGAACAAATTTCCGCCTTATTTCTTTAACACTGCAATCAGTGTGTCACACAATAGTTGTCTGTGGGTGGTCATGACGTGTCAAAAAACCAAGTTCTCTAATGAGAATTTTCCCTCAAAGCTTGTTATTCAGTTCTCAGGAATGTATATGCTTACTTAAAAAAAAAAAAAAAGCCTAAAGTTTGGCATATCCATCAAGCAAGCAAACACCACTTTAGCTATTGGTAGGGATGATCTTGTGTATATAATGTAGTTTATATGTTCTCGACATTGTGTGAATGAATACATGCTCTGGTTAAAATGCAGACTCCTGAAAAAATGTTAATACTTGCTGTACTTAGCATTGAAATTATTTAATAGAATATCCTGATTATATAAAAAATGTTAACTGAATTCAGGATATGATGCTGACTTGTTTATGTCAGCTACAAGGAAAAAATAAAGGAATAGAAGCTGTGGGAAAGCTGTATGCTGAAGGTAGAATGTTCTCCTAATCCTTACCAGCTGTTCTTGCTTGAATGCATGGGAACTTAACAGCAATCTCTCTCTCTCTCTCACGTCATGTTTACTGAATAATAAGTTTTATATGCATTTCACTAAAGCAATGACAAATCTGTTTTCTAGGTACAAAAGAATCTAAGAAAATACAAGAGGGAAATAATCAAAAGTCAACTTGAAATAAAATCTATGTAAGATTTTTCCAAGGCTGTTAAATGACAGAATGCCACAGTTAATTAGCTAAGCACAGCAAGTTTCAATTCACTAACACTGTTTTAGAGTGTCTACTATCTCAGCTTGAATCACCCAGCAAATCACAAGTGCAAGGGTGATAGAAACACAACATTCCAGCACTTGAAGATAAATAGCCTACACGGTCACACTCCAGGCTCCTTAGATCTTTCATCTACTCCTCCTTCACATTTTTCTTTAGGGACTAACAAATTATAAATCCTGGAATTCACAAAAGAAACTGTAGTTTTTCTCCAAATCTCTTGAACTAATAGATCAAGAGCATACAGAGAAGTACATGAGAGAAATAACATTTTAACTTTTTGTTTACAAAAACAGGCTGTGGAAAATATGTTGATAGAGGATTTAGACTTTCGTTAACTTCTAAAAATGGTTACATATATCTGTATCTCTAACTGTGTATACATATATTCCCATTTATTTATAATATCTACTTCCTGATTTTTACTTTAGCCCTAAATGTTTACAGGAATAAAACTCATATCCAAATTTAAACTCAAGCTAGTTATATGGCTTTTGACAAGTTCCTTTAACATTTTAAGCTTGACTTTTTTCATTTGTTAATGGGGAAAAATGATATCTGTTTTAAATGTTTATTGCAGTCTTAAAATAGATTGATGATTGATGCAAACTGTTCAAATATGGCAGGTCTTCAATGAAAATTAGTTTCTATCTCTTTCTGCTATTTCATTTCCTGTTTGTCCTCTCTTGTATGGGCAGGATGAAGTCTAAAGTAAGTTTTAGAGGGCCTCCCTGTTGGTGCAAGGGGTTAAGACGCAACCTATGAAGCTATCTGCAGCCACTGCAGCACGAGTTCAGGGAGCTACCCACATGGTGCAGCAGACCTTACCTAACTGTCCCCCTGCTCCCCTCAGCAGTGTATTTCAGTCAATCTGCCTGTTCTGTTCCCTACTCTGTCTCTGGTACATCCTTTCACCCCCCACAACTCTGGCCTGTACCCCAATTATTGTATACATAAATAAATAAATCTTGGGCCTCCCCTGGTGGCACAGTGGTTTAGCGCTGGGCTGTGAGGCTGCCCGTGGCCTCTGCAGTGCGGGTTCGATCCCCGGCCACCGGCGAGAGTCCCACATGGAGCGCAGACCTCTCCTGCCATGCCCACTGCTCCCCTCAGCAGTGTACTTCGTCAATCTGCCTCTTCTGTTCCCCGTTCTGGCTCTGGTGAATTCTCTCCCCCCCCACCCCCCCATGCTTCTAACTGTACCCAGTGCTTGTATAAATAAATAAAAAAAAATTGAAAAAAAAATCTTAAAAAAATAGCAGGTTTTTAGAATGTTCCATTTCATATTGCAAGTAAGAACACAGCAAGAAAAAGATAATATTAGACATTGGTTACAAAATACTCACTCAGTCACTCCCATAGTACTTGGCATAAAAAATTACTAATACAAAGGGTCCTGGCAAATCCAATACCATTGAATGTGAGAAATTATGAATGCAAAACGCCCACAGACAACCTACTTCTGTGAATCATTTTGAGCCATAACGACCTGACTTGAATGCAATTAATTTGAGTGTAAATTAATTTTACAAAAAAATTTTGAATATAGTGCTCATGTTCCTTTCACAGCTTAGAAGCAGAAGCAAGTGAAGGATCTTCATTATAAATCTGCCTTGACTGTAGGATGTAGGGACTCCATGCTTTATTGTTATTATTTAAAAAAATAATTTGAAAATTTCACAACTTCTCCAAGTACACCATATTTCCTTCGTTTCTTTCCCATTGCTTTTTTGAATTGGCACGTAAAGTTGTTTCTTCTGAGTTTAAACTACGGAAATGTTGACCTATGTGAACTGCTCTGTGTGTACGTTGCCTCAAGAAAAGGGAGTGGGTGCAGACCAGCACTATGCACAAGTGCAAGCGATAACCTTTTCCTCTGTTCAAACAGAGTCCCATCAAATTGGATAGGGAAGACTAACCTAAGCAATAACAGCAAAGACATGAAATTTAAAAAAAGAAGCATGCAATTAATTACAGGTATTTAATTGTGTAAGACTTCAGATAATACAAACATCAGTAAAGGCTTACTTTGCTCTAAATGTTGTAAAAGCAAGATAATTAAAGGTGCATAGGATTTGAATTAGGGGGTCATGTCACATTTGTTGAAGAATGGGAGCAAACTATAGAGGAGGAAGGAATGTGATCCTTAGCAGAACCTAAAGAGAAAGTGGCTAAAGAGAATGTAGCTAGATATCACAAGCAGGTAAAGCTGTTTTGATTTTATGTGCTTAAAATTGCATGACATTGAAGGGTTTTAAGGAAAACAGTGACAAAATGAAAGTGGCAGGAGCATACACGATGTATTGAAGTGGCTTGTGGTGGAGTCCTAGAGACAAGCTTAGAAGACATTGGCTTCATCTGGGTAGGAATAATGGCAGTCTGTGCTATGGTGGTGCATGGGGGACTAGAGAAGAAAGAGGCAGATAGAGAAATACACCACAGGCAGAATTGACTGGGTTTGGTGATTACATTGGTAAAAGGAATGAAGTTGAGGGAAAGCAATCTGTAGAAGAGAAACAGACTCTAAGGGATGGAGCACCCAATGAGTTTAACCTTGGAATTGTTGATTTTAGTCTAATGTTGTAAGATCTCCAGCATTTTCGGGACATGTCCAGAGACACCTGGGGCAATAGGATTAGAATTTAAAGGTGAAGACAGGACAGATAAAGATGGGTAGATAGATATATAGATGGATGCATGGATAGACAGAAGGATGAAAGAGATTCAACTGATACTAAATGAACACAAATATAATTATCATATAATCTGCATATAATTTCAGTTTTATGAATTATCATTAGCAATATCACAGATGCAATAATATACTTAGGAAATAATTTATGAAAAACAATGTATATGATACACTAGGAAGGGGTTATGAATCAAAGAGCAGCTGAGTGTTTTAATTCAGAAAGAATGTGAGGTAGAGATTTTATCTCAAATTCCTGATATCTATTTTTTCTTTTAGTTGGTTCTATCTAACACATAGTTGTATATTTTAAATATAATATTCATACACGTATTTCTGCATTTGGGAATACATGTATGTGTGAGTATTTTTTTTTTTTGTCTCAAGTTATATTCTAGATGGAGATAGGCAATAAAGAAACATACGTTAACACACTGGGATAAATGAATTGCAGGACATGATTTATGTTTAAAACATTACTGTTGCTATGATTGAAATAGATGATAGGGGGAGCAAAGATGGAGTAAGAGAGGCCAGTTAAGATGTGGCTGTAAGAAAATAGGTAGGAGGTGATAGTGGTGTGGCCTAGGGTAGAAGTAGTGAGAGTGGTGACAAGTGACTGGATTCTATTAATTTTGCAGGTAGAGCTGATATGATTGGTTTATGGAAGGAATGTGTAATGCAAAAGAAAAAAGGAGTCAGGGCTTCCCTGGCGGCCTACGGTTAAGTCTCAGTGCTATCACAATGATAACCTGAGTTCGATCCCCAGCAGGGAGCTAACCCACATGGCACAGCAGACCTCTCCTGTCTTGCCCGCTGCTCCCCTCAGCAGTGTATTTCAGTCAATCCACCTATTCTGTTCCCCACTCTGTCTCTGGTGAATCTTCTAACCCCCCACACCTTTAGCCCACACCCCAGTTCTTCTATGCAAAAATTAAAAAAAAAAAGAATAAAGAAATCACAAATGACTGCCATGAACTGAGTTGAAAAACACAAGTTCTGTGGGAAAGTGAAGGAGCTAAATTTTGAACATATTAAGTGATTCCTGCAAGTTACTAAATCTCTTTGGACAAGTTTCCCTATTTGTAAAAAAAGGGTAACAACTGAATCTGCTACATGGTGTTATGCAAATATGAAATAACACATGAAAATCTCTGAGCAGAGCTTAACACTAATGTTAGTTGTCTAGCTAAAATTAGATATCAGGGAGTTGATGAAAAATGTCAATCTCCCATCCTTTCTGAGTCTTAAATAAAAAGGTTTAAAACCCTTGCCACAATTTCTTCCACAATCCCTCTTTTAGGGTAGGGTGCAACTTTTGTGGGGAAGAGAGGGCTAGTTCTAAATGTCAATTTTGGCATGTGTGCTAAAAATAATGATTTTGCTAATGTTTGTAAATAAATAAATAAATTATGCATAGAAATGATGGTCATTAAAGTTTGAACTGTAATTAGATACTTCAAAAAAGAGATAGGGGCTTATTTTTTGAAGAAAAGAGAAAGAATTTAAAGAATTTCTGGAGGGGGACTTATTCCATGAGAAATGACTAAAATCATTAACACTAGGAGGAAAGTTGTTAATCATGTGATTATGAAGAAAATCAAGATGTTTTGCAAAGTATGGACATTATGTTCTAAAACAATGACTTGTGGTCAGTTTAGTTAAATGAAAAGTGGTCACTTAACTTAGGAAACTATAAACTCACCAATATTGTGAGGCAACTAAAAGGAACTGATTCTACCCTGATTTTTAAGATGACATCTGAGATCTTCACAACACAATGTAGTATACTGATTCCTACTTGTCAATCTGATAAGAAGAAAGATTGGCCTTCCTGGTGTCCTAGGGGTAAGTCTCAGCACTGTCACTACTATGGCCTGAGTTCAGTTCCTGGCCAGAGAGCTGACCCACATGATGCAGCAGAACTCTTGCCTCACCTACTGCTCCTCTTTGCAGTGTATTTCAGTAAATACGCCTGTTCTGCTCCCTACTCTGTCTCTGATAAATCCTCTCACCCTCCTCCCCCACCCCCGCACTGCTGGCCTACACTCCAGTTCTTCTACACAAAAAGAAAAAAATAGAAAAGAAAAGGAAAGAAAGATCACTGGATGAATGAATGAATATAAGCAGAGAGAGGCCATTATGTCCATACTCAGTAGTTTTTTTGAACTTCAAACCTGAATAACCATCATTAGTTAAAATATCTCTCTGAAAAAATGTTGAGGGAGAGACAACAGTTTTAAGATGCTTATCATTCCAAAATATGATGCTTTGTTTACAAATGACACTTTAAAAATGAAGTATTGCAAATTACTAATTAGTAGAGTAGAATGAAAAAAATACAGTCCAAGCTTATTTTTGCCAATTAATTCTTCCTCTAATTGAAGATAATTATCTATTTCCTGTTAGAGGAAAATGATATTTTTCAATGACATTCAAATAGCTGGACCCTATGTCAGGTGTTCACACTTGGTCCAGGGAACTCCTGGTCATTATTTTGTTTTGTTTTGGTGGGGAGGAGGTGTTCTGTCAGATAGTCTTGTGAGCATTTCCTAATCTAAGTTATTGTGAGGATGTTATCTCTGAAGAATATCCTTTTTGTTTCCACTAATTCTTAGGCTTTCCCTCCACTTTCTATCCTCACACTTACCTCAGCTATTTGTACTCAAATACAGGCCCAAACAGGCATAAACAAGCTCGATGTAATTCAGCACTTTTAAACATATACTTAATTATATTTTAGCTTGACCAATATAAAACAACCATTACAATGTAAGAAATATTTATTTTTACCACCTTCTTTCCAAATTTTACTAGTCTAGTCATTGTTTCATTCTATTCATAATTTAAAAACTTCATTTTATATGAGATATACACATACACAAATTTATATATAAATATATGTATACAAATCCATGTTTCTATACACATGAATATATAGATACATATGTATATATAAACTTGACTTTGTTAATATCTATACCATTTATATTTTAAGTTTTTCAAAGTAAATATCCTATGACTTTTATAGCAGAAGAGTTATAACTGTACAACGATTAAATATTTTTTTCCATTCTTATATTCCATTAGTGGATGGTAATACCTATTAAATAATTTGGTCATATAATATGTGCATATCTTAAGCTATGGAATTCCATGCTTAGATAAATTACTCTATTGCAGAGAAACATATATATACACATATATGTGTATATATGTATATGTATGTATATATGTGTATATACATGTATATACACATATATATGTATATATATACACACACACACCCCCACACATAAAAGAAGTCACAGAAAATACTACTAACAAGAGCTTATAAGCACACAATTGGAAATAACATAAATGCTTTTAAAAAGGGAACTAAATAATTAAACTATTGAGTATTTATATTATAGTAAGAAAAAATGATCTTTATGCTTCAACATGAATAGATCTCAAAAATAGAACTCTGAGCAAAGTGAGTTTCAGAAAGATACTTTCAGAATGATGCCACTTAAAACTTTAAATGTGCAAAACAGTAATTAACATTGTTTTAGGTTACTTAAAAATGTAATACATGTATAAAACCAGTGTTGAGAAGGATTAAACACTAAGTTCAGGGAAATTGGGGAAGAGGAGGGAGGGATATGTGAACCAGGAGGGGCATGCAGAAACTAAAAATTTTAAAACAGTAATTTCAGTGCTTTATGACTTAAGTGGTTGATATATGGGTTCCCTGTATGTTTAAACTATTGAATAAAGTTAATCTTGCTGTTAGCTAATTGATAACATATCTAAAGATAATCTTGAAGAAGAGATTTTTGGAAAGCACAGATACCAATTTCTAATGTTACCAGAACTGTATCAAATCAAAAACAATGAGTATGCAATGAAAACCGCACTTTTTTATGTATTTGTATTTTCTTTTCTTTCTTTCTTGTCTCCACCAAACCACCCATGCTCATACCTGAAAACAGCAACTTAAGCCATACAAGACCCTGGGATCAAATGTCTAGGGAATGACTGCATGGAACATTAGCTATAGCAACATCACCTTCATTTTAGAAAAGCAATTAGTACATACTTGAGTTTTCAAAGTGAGCAAGGATTATGTACTCTTAAAAAGTTATTAAAAGCACTTGACTTTTGACCCTTAGAATTCACCAGGACAAGGTAAGGGACAGTTTTTTGTTTCTATAGTAATAAAAGTTGTCAAATGTCAGTTTCCTAGCCTGTAAAAACAGAGACACTACATAAGTTATTGTGGTTAAAAAGATGCAATTTGGCTTAAAGATAAGTGTAGAGAGCTCAAGTTTTATTTTTGTTTTGCTTTTATTGATCCATTAAATTGTTTTAAGTTAAAATAGGGAGAAAATATAGAACAAGGAAGAGGAAGTAGGCACTCACAAGAGCAAATTATCATGCATTATGAACTTATTAAACTCAGTATCTCACTTAAAGTGTAAAATGGGTAAAGAAAAAGAACGGACACTCAAGAGATGTTTGCGAGTCGGGGTATGTGTGGGTTGGTGGGAGGGATTAATGAGAAGGGAAGACCACTAAGTTCACTTACGAATACTTTATGCAGCAAAGTGGGAGTCGTGCTTAGGGTCACAGAAATAAAAACATTTTCTGCTAACTGGCCTCACGGGAATGGGAACTTGGAATGTGTGTGGCGGTGACTGAGGTGGTGGGTGCAGGGTTTTGATCCATTTGTCATAGTCTCCATCTGAGAGAGCTGCATCAGCAGGCAATGGTTTACCTTCCTGCTAATGCCCTACCCAGACTATGTTTTATTTTTAATAATTAAATGTTTATTCCCCCCCTTTTCCCAAACTATTAACACTAGGTACTGATGTGTGAACTAACCCTTGCGTGCAGGGCAGCCAGCTAGGGACTATTGTTATTATCTAATTTGGTGCAAAGGGCATTTACATTAGATTTTCAGGCACTGCTTTGAAAAATTTCCTGGAGTTTACCCTCCATGTTTTTCTTCAGCTGTGTAATGATCAGGTTTTGTTAAAGAGCTCTGGCTGGAAATACAATCTTTGGTCCAAAGTCATCAATTTATTTATTGATTTATTTTTATTCTAGACTTATTTATTTATTTTTTAAAGATTTATTTATTTATTTATTCATACAAGAGCTGGGGGGTAGGCCAGAGGTGTGGGAGGGTGAGAGGATTCACCAGAGACAGAGTGGGGAGCAGAACAGGTAGACTGACTGAAATATACTTCTGAGGGGAGCAGAAGGAGACACAGGAGAGGTCTGCTGTGCCATGTGGGTTATCTCCCTTGCTGGGATCAAACTCTTGCTAGAATGGTAGCATGATAGCACTACCATCGAAGTCTTGCCAAAATGGTAGCATGATAGCACTCAGACTTTAACCCCTGCACCACTGGGGAGGCCCCCTAAATTTATCAATTTATACAAACGATCACTGAAGGACTGAAAACACCTGACTCTTTCTTTTTCACCCTCATCCTTACCCACTAAAACAAAACAAAAAAAAACACAAGGAAGAATGAAGTTTAATATTATGCAAAAAATGTTGTATACAAATTAGTTACTGAATGTACATTTCATACATTTACAATTTTCCAAGCGTGTATGTCCAGTGTTACCACAGGTACCATCTGCATACAAAAACAGTTTTGATATATGTGCCATCTCAAAGAAAAGGTACAGGTAAGGCAAATACTTTGTGCCCTTGTGGCATCCCTCTACATTCTCCAGCCTGGAGCTGTGACTGTGGGTATGTTTTGTTGGTGTTGGGTTGTGTGTTATCTTTAGCCCTCACATAAAGGAGAAGGTCTCAGTTTCTCCTTACAACTCAATGGTTGGCTAATGTAGTGGGTTCTGGCTCTTAAATAAGCCCTCTGTCTAGTTCCAATACAAAGAATAACTCTGAGAATATGAAAATCAACCTGTGTGAAATAAAACTTGAGAAGGTCTACAATCAATCACACTCATCCCCACATTGCTGTGGGTTTGGTTTCAACACCTCTCTTCCCTGCCCCCTCTTCAGTTTTCATCTCATTTGTCCATCCATGAGCTGCACATGAGTCAACATGTACATGCTAATTTTATTTGGCTGGAATTCACTAAATGAAATTCTAGCTTCTTATGATAGCACAAAGGAAAGATGTTTCTATTGCAGTCTGAAATGACATGTTCAAACATGTTTTCATCAGCAAAACAAAGTCCAAAGGCTCTCTTATCGCAGTTGAAAAACAATATGTTTGATGGCATCTTTTACAACCTGAGATGGGGCTTCATTTTAAAAAGTGTTGTTTTAAATGTAGCATATTGTAAAATTAGATTTGGAATGTTCTTACTCATGTCGTTTAGCTCTTTTTTTTCCCCAGATGTTTATGTTGGTGAGAAACCAATAACACTGTCTAGACCTCTAGGATATAGTAATCAAGCATGAATGGAAAACATTCAAAGGTCACACTTCAATCTGGACCTACAACATCCTGCTATTCAAAACCAGATTAGAGATGATGGATCATGATAAACTGAACTACTCGGAGTGCTGAGTCAGTTATTTGAGAGTTGCCTGCAAAAAAAGTTAAATATGTCACCAAACATCTACAAGATAAAATAAGTCTAGACATCATTATATGTGCTCTATTCCCCACCCCACCCCAAATTGTCAACAGCCAGATGCCACATTGTTACTTTTACATCAATATCCTATAAATTAGGAATCCTTAGTCATTTATAAAGAGAAGTTTCTTGAAATCATGTGATTCCTGCATGTATGTGCATTTGTGTGTGTGTGCATGCACACAACTGCCTAGCTGTGCTCATGCCAATAATAAATTCCCTCAAGAGACAAGGAAAAAAAGAAGAAAGAGGAAAGTGACATGAGGTGTCAGGACAGTCAGAGAATACCAAGCAAGATTTCATCAAGCAACAATAAACCAGGTTTTTTTTTGCTGTGTTTAGGACATTTTCATTGCCTAGATATAATTAATTTGTGTTTATTATGAGTGCTTCAGTCTTGACAGAAATAATTTACTGATTGGGGATCCCTGCTATTGAGAATCAAGATAGACACCCTTCTGTTATGACACTGAATTCAACACTAAGATATTTTTACTGTCAGATAATGAGGAGTCAGGGTTAATATCTTGAGAAATTATAAAAATGACCTCTTTGCTTTCAACTTTCTGGCTGATTCTCAAGCTCTTACAGAGTTGTCAATTATAAGAACACATCTGAATTATAAGGAATGCCAGGTGTGGAGCAAGGACTGTCTCAAAAAAAGGCAACTCTTGCTACTTCTCCAGTAACTGAAATAAAATCACTGGGAGTACTTTTTTTGTTTTGTTTTGATTTTTTTCAGCAGCGGGAACAACCAGGTGAGTCAGTTATTAGTGCAAGAATTTTCAAATGTTGAGGAATGTCCAAATGACATTCTTGGCTGAACTTACTGAAGTTACTATGAAAAAAATTTCATCTGAAATACCTATATTTACCTTCATATCACCCCTTGTGGTTGCAATGAATACACGCATGTGCACACACATCCCTACAGTGAAAACTTCACAGTGGCTAGAAGCTTTTTTTTTGCAATGATTCAAGTGTTTTCAATAGCGGAAAGGTGATAATTATGACTTTAAATGTTAACTTTGTCACAGAAATTTTCACATACAGGCTTTTCTACTATCCAAAATTAGAACCTTCCTTTTTTGGTATGACTTAGTAGGTTATTTTGGAGGTCTGGGAATACTGACAAATTTTTCCAAGAAATTAATGGTAACAGCATCCCCAGACCCCCAGAATAACTTACTAAGTAACACCAAATAGGAACAGTGTATTATTGGATAGTGAGGGAAACCTGCATAAAAATGTTCATTAGGGTATAAATGAGTATGACTCTGACAAAGTACAGTAACATCAGTAATGGTGAAATAGTGTGGATATCATTTTATTATAATGCACTTGGACCAATGGTAAATTCAAGTTGCCTGGAGAGAGGGAGGGATGGGGGAATTGAAGGGGAGGGAGAGGGAGAAGGTGATTGGTTCAGCAAGTGTCCATGGACACTGACTAATGGATTTTTAAAGCATTACCAAAGAATATCCTAACTTAAATGGAAATAAAAACAATCATATATATTTTGCAGGATTACTGGAAGGTTAACAATGGGTAGATTGTCTTCAACACTTTCAATTTAAGTTCTGGTGCCTCGTAGATATTCAAATGACAGTTACTGTTATTCTATTAGTTATCATAAAGAATATATCTAAATGATAATAACCACCCACTGTTAGGTGTCACACTTAGCTCATATTACAAAAAGAGCCCATTCTTTGGCTGTTCCTGAGAATAATAGCAACAGCAGGACAGTAATGAGTTTGACTAAAGAGATAGATTAACTGTTTTTTTTTTTTTTGTTTTTTTTTTTTTTTTTTTTGCCATGGGTTAAATCTCCATCAGAGATTCAAGTGTTTCAAAAGTGTCAGTGGTTGTTTGCAAACAATGGAGAAGGACCCAGAAGGATCACTGCAAGCACATCATTGTCACACACAAACAACTCCAGCATGTGCCCTCTGGATGTCATAGTATCTTCTTTCAATAATGATAACAGTAACAACAACAACAATAAAAATAGTGAGAATTAGAAACTGATAAAACACATAAATGAAAAGGTTAACTTCAATCCGTACCTTGAACTTCCACTGGTACATATTTTAAATGCTTTTTTTGCTTTATCACAAAGCTTCAGCTCCTTAAGTCAACCTGTGACTAAGTAATATACCTGCCCTATGGTACCTTTGAAATTGGACACATCTCATTATTGGAATTATAATAGTGGCTGGCAAGATATGTAACCTGCTCATATGTACTATTTTAATTGAAGAAAGGTATAGAAGTTTTGTTCTAGAAAGGGAGGTGTGCGAAATAGCCTTTTCAAGTGGCAGCCTTGACATTTAGCATACTTTTTCCATACCAGAGCAGAGCCACGTGCTTGAAACCCCAGTCTGCCAGTGCTGCTGCTCTTTTCCATGTTTGGCTCCATCTATATAGCAATTTTTAAAGCAGGTTCCAACTCGCTTGGGAAGACTTTCAGATATTGTAATATTGTATACATAGCCTGACAAACTCATATGCAAGGACTGATTCTTTCATCAATGTTAGTACAATAATTCTCCAGTCACTTCCTTTTGGAGCTCAACAGGGCCTACATATATATATATAAAATATAAATATATATAAAAAACCCTCCATTAGATTTTTCCTTATTTTTTTTTTCAGAAATAAAGCCCATTTGCCTTTAAAGCTTAATTTTCTTTCTCTTACGGACTGATTCCATTACTTTTCCTCAAAAGTCTTAGGCAAATGATAGTGAGGTCATACTAATAGGGTTGAAGCTTCCATGGAAGTAGGGCATAAGGAAAAGAGAAGGGGGGTTATAACAAGCAACACCCAAGGGTGCTGACTATGCCAATGCCGCTTTGAAGCACTTCCCACAGTAGCTTATTCAATCCTTAAAACAGCGATGCAGATGCTTTCTAGTGATGAGGAACAGGCTGACTTGCTCCAAGTTATCCAGGATTTAAAACTCAGACAGTCTCTAACAGCCAGCTATCTTGGTACTATTTATGTTTCCTCCCGTCAAAGCTGTCCTTCACATCAACTGCTTCTCTTTTTATTGAACTAGTAATATCTAATTTAAAAGATAGATGCTCCTATCTGCCCTCCAGGAAAATGATAGTATCTTATGAAGCATTATTACTCGTTGTCTCTCAGCCCCTTTAAAATGTTACATATTGTTGCATATGTCTAGGGAAATCTGTTTACTGGAGGAACCTGCATACTTTGAGGCATACATCACTCTTGGTTAAAAGGCACTAGATATGCCCTTACTTGCTTTTCACTGTGAACCAAAGAGCAGAAGACAGTTCACAGGAGTCAGTGTTTGTGGTTGCCGTCATGGGAAGTGGGCCAGAACTCTTGATGTTCCCCTGATTTGAGAACTGGGATTCTGCAGAATATGCAAGCATTCATTTACTCAGTGTACTGGAGGTCTGGGCAGCTGAAAGGCAATAATCTATTCACAAAAGATAGAAAATGTTGAACACTTAACAAAACACCCCAGGGGCAACCAACATAATTTACCTGGATAGAGATTTATCTAAAACTTTTCTTCCTTTTTCCCAGGAAATTTAGTATTTTTTTCCCTTTTCCTAAATGTTTAGAGATGTTTAGCTATGAGAATAGTGCCATGCATCTCATTTAGGTTAAGAAATTTATATATATTTTTCTCTTATCTGTCATGTTTCCCTAATAGAAGATATTTCATACTTTTAAAAAATATCAGTGTGCTTTATACTACACAGGTAGTTCTTACCTAATAGATGCTGTTAAAAGCTAATATTAAATTTGTTTTTGGTTTATTTATTCATTCCACTGTCCTAGTTGATGAAAGTCATGGTACATGTATAGTCTGGGTTTTGCCGTACTTTTAGTCTAACTCTTTGTAGCTTGAATTTTAGTTTCTTTTAGTTTTCCTTAGATGCTCTCTTATATTGACGCATCAGCCCAAACTTGTTTGTGGAGCACTGTCAAATACACACCAAGGAATTCCAGCCATTGTGTCTCAGAGCCCAGTATCTCACTCTGTGGAGTTTTGACTAGCTCACTCAGAAGTCAGTAAGTTTTAAGCAGAGACTCATAATTTACAGGCTGTGGATAGAATCCAGTTTATAAACTTGGATGAGGGAAAAATTACATTTTTATTTTCACTAAGCTTTAACTGAATTTATTATATCTTCCAATGATGAATGTTGACAGACTCCTTCCTTCTCAGCAATGGATTTGCTGTCCCCCAACTTGTCACCAATAAAAAGAGTTTTCCATATCACAAAGTATCACTTGTAGATATCACAAAGTATCACTTACACACATCCCTACTTCAAGGTATTAGTTATCACATTCACTCCTGATTACACGTTTGTAGTTTTTTTTTGACCATAGATGTTCATGCGATATTGCTAATCTTGTTAAGGTGCCAAACAATAAAGTTGCAGGGCTGTGCATTGGTGTTCTAGCTATGGATGTTGATCCCTAGTACTCCCTAACTATAATGACTGGTGACAAGGAGATGAGGCAAAGACTACCTTACAGTTTAATGCTTTTTTCCTAGCTAAACAATAAATGTTTGCACACTGGCATCCTTGAAAGACATCCAATTTATATTTATTTCCCTCTGTCTTGAATACATTATTTTGTTGCATAAATCATTGATGTTATATTATTATATCACAATTTTTTGAATACCTTGATAACTATTGGGTTGTCAGAAAAGTCAGGATGCATTTTAGCTTGAAAAACAGAAAAGATACGTCATGACTTTTCTGACAACTCAATATATTTCACTATACCTGGTTTCCTTTATAATTTTATGCATTTTACTTATAAATTTAAAAATATTCCAAGGCAGCTCTCCTGCCTGTCTGTGACTATACTGGTGTTTCTTTTTAGAAACCTTTTCCCTTTGTAAGGTAAGAGACAGCTCTCCTCCCAAAACTGCTTGCCTGTGACTATGCAGGCATCTCTTTTATCAAACCTGTAGCTTTTTCAGGTGCAGCTCTTTCTACCCATTTGTGTCTGTGCAAGTGTCCTTTACTTCCCTTCCTTTTTATAATAAAACTACCCTTTTGGGACCTCCCCTGGTGGAGCAGCGGTTGAGCGCTGGGCTGCAAAGCTGCCCACAGCCTCCGCAGCACCGGTTCCATCCCCGGCTGCCAGGTGAGAGTCCCACATGGTGCACAGACCTCTCCTGCCATGCCCACTGCTCTCCTCAGCAGTGTATTTCATCAGTCTGCCTGCTCTGCTCCCTGCTCTGGCTCTGGTGAATTCTTTCAACCTCCTGCGCTGCTGACTATACCCAGTTCTTGTATAAATAAATAAATTTAAAAACAAAAACTACCCTTTTGGATATTAAAAAAAAATTCTGAGAAATGATCCACAGGCTTCACCAGAATGCTAGAGACCCACTGGCACAAAAAACAAAACAAAACAAAACAAAAACAACAACAACAAAAAAACCCTAACAAACTCTACAGGAAAGCCTTAAGGGGCAACTGATTATCAGGAATAAAATGCATCCCAAAGCCTAGATGTTCATGTACCAAAGGGGAGGGAGAGGCAGTAGAGGAGCGATGAGCACACAGAGAAGGTGTAAGAGGGGTGCATGAAACCTCCCACAGGAAGAGAACTGTCTACCCCATTGGTCAACCATTGTTATTCTCAGAGTTTTAATTCCCTGAAAACTCAATGCCATTCTCTGTGCTTAGGAAAGATGACAGTGCACCTGTGTGGCTGGAAATAATGGCCATAAAGAGGAAAAGAGTTAAGAGAAAACCTATTGCTTGTGGTTGGGCAGGAAAAGACAATTACATATAAAGAAGGGTGCAGTTAAGAAAGCTTGTTCTATTACTCCTCACAATTTAAAGACCTTTTTCTAGAGCAATTTTGTATCTTTTTATAATGCTGTGAATTCCTAAAATACTACCGACAGAACCTGTGTTTTACATATAAGGAAACCTAAGGCAAGGGAGGTAACTGGTGGTTTTTGTACCTGAGAGAGAGAGAGAGACAGAGAGAGAGAGAGAGAGAAGGGGAGAAAAGAGACAGAGAGACCGAGACACACACACACACACACACACACACACACACACACACACACACAGAAAATACACCAATAAGGAAGCTTGAAACTTTCTCCAATGGCCAAGTACTTTAGTGAGGTTAAACCTGTAGAAGAAACTGAAATCTCAGATTAGTTTTTGAGAAATGTAATGAAGGTCATCAAGGTAATTATGATCATGGAAATAATAGTTCAGGTTCTGTTAGCAGAAGTGTTTTCCTCTGGAGGCTTCAAAACTGTTTTTTACCTGCCATCTGATTCATTTCACAACATAAAGTGAAGGGTGAGGATGAATTTTCTACTGTCTTCCATCAAGTGGTATGATATATAATAAAAATTGTATCTGGTGTCTAGAGAAGTGACTTTAGTGGATAATTAATTGTTATTATTTAGCCTTTGGTCATTGAAGGGTTGAATAGAGAAGTTTTAGGGAAATACTAAGTGTATTTGAGTTTGCTCTCTATTTGACAAACACTGATTGGTTATAAACCATGTCCCAAGCACAGAGGAAAAGACAAAAAGTGTCACATTCTCAGTAATTAGTCAATTGTGACAAAGTCTTTTCCTTTCAAACAAGGTACCTAGATTTTCTATTGTGTGAGAGAAGTTAAGAGGTATACCTAGGAAGTATACCTAAGAGGTCTTATTCCTGCTAGAAAAAACAAAAAATATAAAGGATTTCATCCTTTGTGGACCTGGAGTAGCAAAAGACCTACTTGTTGTTAAAGATGTGGAAAATGTCTAATTTTTCACCATACACTAAAATCTAACTGCTTTTCTTTAAGTTTCATTCATTTGAGTCTACATTTTGACTCCATATAGACCATTAATATATAACAGAAAAATGATAAGACAGAGACAGAAATTTTCCAGGGGTAATAATCCTATTCTTAGATGTGAACAGCTGTCAAAAGTTCTTTATTTATGAAAAGATAAGCAGAAAAGTGTGGGAAGCAGGAGGGTCTGAATTAATCTTACTCTCAAATTGAAATACCAAACTACAATAGGATATGTTTGTGTTATCTTCAATAAATCATTATTTGTGGAATCTTTTCATTTGTGACAATGGATTTATCAAGTAAGAAATCACCTTTTTAAAAAAGGGCCAATTATAGTTGTGAATTTTATATTCCCTTATCTTATTTCTTGAACTTCCCGGCCAATTGCAAATTGTTGTCACTAGAGAGTACATGTTTTTAAAACTGTAAAAACTTATTGAAAAGTTGGATTTCTTTAAGGTTTCACATTTTACTTCAGAGTCATTAGAAAATGAGTAAGTTTAAAATATTTTGTTCTCTCCTTATCTTATGGTCAGACTTGACATTGTTTATTCTCTTCCAGTCTTGGCCAAACTATTTAGTTTAGCAGAAAGAGCGCGAGCATTCAGCACAAACTTACGCCTACGATGGTATGCAACTAGCATTTTCTTCATAATCTGCTTTATCACAATCACAAACCTTAAATTTTCCTTTTCAAGTCCCATCACAATAATTATGTGCAAGTCAAATGACCTTTCATCAAGAACACAGAAATCTGGATTGACACTTGGAGGCCACTTCTAATACTTTCAACAATTCAGAAGTTTCAGTATATGGAAAACAACTGGGTCAACCAAAAAGGTTAAGAAAACAGAATCTTTGACCCATCCATGTGGATGACATACGTATATGGACTTAGCAAACAAGAAAGAGTCATGACACTCTATTGGGATACCTTTTCTGGATTGGGAGAGGGCTTTTTTTTTTTTTTAAATTCTGTATCAATTTATGAATATTCTTAATACCAGAATCAGACAGCAATTCCTGTTTCTTTACCATTCCTCTTAAACAGTCTGCCATTTGCTTTCTGTCACAAAAGTCCTAGAATAGTTGAATTGCACCACTGTGTTTATGTTTTATTATATTTCAAATGCCTGCCTCTAGCATACCTGACACCCTCCTTGGAGCTCAGAGCAGTTCCAAGCTGCCAGAGGAAATACCAGCTGGCTTTCACTGGGCAGCACAGCCTACTCCACTGACACACAGCCCTCACACCCTTCTCCAGTGCCTCACCAGGCCAGCCAGACCCGCTCCAGAGCTGACCCTCACCAAGCAAGACCTCCAGGCTTTTGCCTGCTGTTGTTCATCACCACTGATTTTCTGACACTCAAGAAGACCTTGCTTTTCTTCTCAAGGTTAAAAAAAAAAAAAACAAAACCCTCTCTTAAAACCTTATCTTGAAATAATCAGAGCAGTAACCAGATAGGCACTAGAGGAAAAAAAATGCAAAACACCCAGAAACGTTTAAATGCCAGAGGAAGGGACACTGAAGCCACTGCCATGAGCAAGAACTTTATCCAGCTGATGAGGTCATTAATTACCCGAGTTAATAACTGTGTCCGTGTATTTAATTGTTCTCCTTTGAATACCTTTTACCCCTCCCGCCCCTCCTTCACCCCTCACCTGCCAGTCTTCTGTCTCTGGTGTTTTTCCAGATAACATCCAGAGCCCTAGCCGTAGAGTCTCGGATGTGATCACTGAAGGACCTCCGGAGAGGGGCTCTCAGGGGCCGAGCCATCACGTGGGCCTCAGGGTCCCCCATGCACCCGCAAAGGACTTCAGCGCAGCCCCAGCGCAGCCACCATTCCGTTTTCCTCCTGAAGATGTCCTTTCCTGGCTGCGGGCTGTCGCTCTGCCAGGCGGCGGGCAGCGTGCGCGCAGGGTCGGGCCAGCCGCGGGCGAGCCCTGCGCCTTTAGAATCCAGGCATTGCGGCTCGCACTGCGGCCCCGGGAAGAGCCGACTGCAGCCGGCGTCCTGGACCGCCGCCAGGCCCGCGCGGCTGCCACATCTGGAAAGGCTTACAAATGAGCCAACGACGCACTCGCGCAGTTCTCGAGCTGCCTTCGTGGCTATCTAGATGATTCTAGCTTCCTGTGTAATCCAATAACTTGACTTGGTTCATGTTTGGCTGTTCTTCTATTAAATAACGTGTCTCCCTTCCCTGGCAATCCAGGCAATCTTGCAATTTTGAAGGGAAGGGAGGGCAAGAGGTAAAAAAGTGAGAGATGGAGATTAGGGGTGACAGGCAGAGTTCTCTTCACCTTTCAAGGTGATTCACAGCCACATTTGCATTTCATGAACTCATTGGTGGTGTTTTTATTCATTAGATTAGGCTGCTTATGAGATAGAAAGTTCAGTCTTTAGTTGTGGTTGTGGGAAGGTAGATATGACTGAAGAGAACATGGTACAGATCAGTCTGGAGTTTTTCTAGGAAATGGATACCTGAGTTTTAAAGGAAATATAAGTCAGCTCCCTACATTTTCCCTAACTCTGCTTCTACTTACCCTCAGAGATTCAAACAATTCCAGATTTTGCCATTAAATATGGCTCAAATGGTGCCTGGTTTTGTGAATCTTTTCGTTTCAAGTAAACAAACTTCATCATTATAATTGCCATCAAAACCTCAGTCGCACCCCAATGCCAGGCACCATGAAATCAAAATATGCGCCAAATTCTCCTTTTACAAAATATATTTTTGAGTTTTGAAAATGTCAAATAAATTCACTCTTCTGCCAATGAATTTGGCTTATATTCTGCCTTTTAATGCATTATTAATCCTCTCCTTTCTCACTGTCCTCTCAATTTCATCCTATAATTCTTTCAAGATTTGGCACAGTCTTACTATTGGCACAAGACAGTACCTAAGGGCCAGTTCATAACCTTTGTGAGATTAGATAATGAGGTACAAGCACTTTGTAAATTATAAGAAACTGTAAAATGTTAATTGTTATTATAATTATTCTTATACATGAAATAATTTTCAACCCACACTGATCTCCCAAGCATTCAAATGTCTATAGTGTGCATAGACTTACCCATACAACTTTGGCAACTTAATTATATAAATGATGATAATTAAAATAGGAGATTGTGCTCATGGGTTATAACTAGCACTAATGCTGCTGGTTCTTAGTAACCTATGTGTTCTCAATCATTCCTTAACTGTATTATTCTCAAATTTTTAATGCTCATGAGTCTCTAAAGAGGAATGTGCTACTTGGTATATATCTATGTTGACCTATTATTGTGATGGAGCTAGACCAGGAGGCAATAAATAATAACTGCTAAGGATATATAGATATCTGTGCTTGTGGGAGTCAATTCCAAGGGAAAATTCTCCATAAAAAAAATTGTCAAAATTTTTGGTTGCTTAATACTGGATTCTATTTTAAAGTTATGTTCCTAACGTCTCTCTCTCTCTCTCTCCTTCCCTTTTCACATCTCCCCCACCTTCAAGAGTGTGTGTGTTTCTTCTTCAAAAAAATCTGGGATCCTTGAAGCATGTTGACTCATTTCCAGCCAGGTTGAACAGAATCAATCTATGTGGATGTATTCAGTGGTACCCATTGCATGACTAGTGAGCCACACATGTACTAGCCATGGCAAAGCTGAGGATGAATAAGACATTAACTCTGTCTTTGTGGAGAAGAAAACACATTGACCACAGATAATTTCAAAATAGTGTGATATTTCTTCAAAGAAGATGTACAGATGGCTAACAGGCACATGAAAAATGTTCAAAATAATTTATTATTAGGTAAATTAAATCAAAACCACAATGAGATGTCATCTCACGTATGAGTGGCCTTTATCAAAAAGACTGGAAACAATATGTGCTGGCAAGACAAGATCTCTTGATCATGGTTGGTGGGAATATAAATTTTCCTCTATGGAAAAGGGCACGGGGAACCCTTAAAAATCAAACAATGAAAATTTCTTATGCCCCAGCAATATTGCTTCTAGGTATATTCAAGGAATATGAAAATACTAATTTGAAAAGATTTATATGCCCCATGTTCATAGTAGCATTATTTACAAAAGCTAAGTGTCCATCAAAGGATAACTGGATAAAGAAGTTGTGGTATATAAACTCAACAGAATACCACTCAGCTATAAAAAAGATGGAATCTTGACTTCTGTGACAACATGACTAGAACTTGAGATGATTGTGCTAAGTGAAGTAAGTCAGGAAGTAAAAGAAAATTATAGGATGGTTTCTCTCATACGTGGAGATAAATTATCAAAATTATCAAAACAAACAGAACTACCAAATCACAACAAAAACAATGTTTAGACATTGTGAGGGGGAGGGAAAGAAGTGGACAGAGAAGACAGAGCATCAACCTAAGTAGCGGGAAGGACACTAGAACTTTGGTGGAGGGTGAAGTGATGCTTATACACACATACAGGTGAAGATGAATCTCTGAAATTCATATAGATTTGTGAATCAATAAAGATTTATTAAGTAAAAACAAACAACTATGCATGGCGTGATATGGTATATGATAAAATCTGGTATAAACTGTTACGGAAACACAAAGGAGAAAACACAACCTGGGTTCCTAACTCTTCCCAGGCACTGACTGCACTAAATTTCCTATTTGGATCTATGATAATATCAAGGATTTAGAATCATTCTCAGCACGAATGCCAATAGCTGATTATATGAGATCATGTAAAGTAAATGAAATGAAGTTTTCCTATATCTAAAGACAGAAAGAAAAGGGAAATAAGAAAGGAGAAATATAAAATAAAAAAAAAGAAAGGAGAAATAGCATCTACCAAGTACCTATGATATAGCACAAACTCTACTAGCACTGTATCTAGACATTGGTATATATACCGCATAGGTACTATTATCTCCTCTTTAGAAACAAGGAAGCTTCAGTACAGACAGAAGAATTTGAGAAAGGTCAGAGAGTCAATAGCACATCCAAAAGTCACACCCGAAGTGAGCCTACCAATCAACTTGATTGGTTATAAATTAGTGATAGTGATTGTATAACCCATTAGTTCTACCTAGGTTTCTTTGATACTATTCTATGGGTCAAAGCTCTTTAAACTTAGCCAAGTAAAATCATTAACTAGGTCCAGAGTCTGGAAGAAGCTTGAGTCTCAGGTGGGTTTTAAATGATCTCACCTGTGGAAATTCTGGGGTCAGGAACCAAGAGAACCAGGTAGAGTCGATATATACTGCTTACCAACAGGGCACTCAGGTCTGATCTCCCAAATGAGCCTCTTTCCACTTGAAACACTTCATTTCCAGGAAATAGTCATAGTTCTTCATTGTAGCTTATCTCAATAGGTATTGGAAGATTCTTCTTATTCTAAGTACAGGTTGCATTAGGTAGAACAATCTACAGGCCTGACTTAAGAGATCTTTATTTTTTTTAAAAAGAAGATTATCAATATAAATGAAACTTTTATTGACAGACGGTTGAAAAGCAGAGCACAGCTAAATATTTTCCAGCAAGGTGGGCTTTAATTGTTGACTTTACCATAGCCTAAGGTAGGGCTGGCAACTTGGCCCTTCATTTCTGAAAACTCATTAAATTCACATTTCATTGTGAGAATATTTTAAATGGATACGTTTCAGCCACAGATCATAAGTATACTGTAAAAACAACTCTAATACATAGCCAATTTAAGCTTTTTTTTTCATTTTTCACTTTCTCTCTGTATTTACTAGACATTAGAAATATTCCACACCTAAGTGCTTTTCAGAATCCACTGATTATAGAATGATTCTTCAAGTTTCATTTCACAAATTTCAAATAATCCAAGTCCCTTGTGGCTGTGAGAGGCAAGGACAGCATGTGATAATCAGTGTTGTCTCAGCTTGGCAGATGGAGAAAGTGGGAATCTGAGAAGTCCATTATTTATTTTTTTTCAAGAGCCCACGGGGAATTATAAGAAAAATGAGAATAGGAACATTATGCTCTGATAGCTTCTCAGTTCCTTATTTTTGTGATAAAGGGCTAATTTCAGTCATTGGTGGAGTTGCTCTCTGAACTGGGAAGCTTAGTAAATGTCTCCAGATCCCTAGAGATTAGAGATTCTTGTCCGTACATTAAACTATTTTGGCTCAAGTGTTTTGTTAATCTTTTCCATCTAAGAAAACCATCCCACTTTGGCAAGGCATTGTAGATTTTGTCTAATTTATAAATGTTGGCTTCTTACTGCAATAAAACCATTAATTTTATTGTGTGTCTAGGTCCCACGTGCTTTGATATTTGTTAGGGACACCTTTTCCAAGTCTGTGTAGTGTAAATCCACTTTGGTCTTATGGTCACTCTTATCTGCTGATGCAACTCCTTTAAGCCTTCAATTGGAGCACTTAAAATATTCAAAAATGCTCACAATGCTGGCAGAGTTTTCCGAAATAATGTGAATAATGATGGAAAGTGGAGAGTTTTTTAAGAGTCAGTGCCATGCTTAGATCTGAGATTTTGGCACCGGGAGGAAATTATTAAAGCTCCACTTGATAAAGTCCTATGAGTGATCCAGTCCCTGCGACAGGGCAGCAGACTATAGAGAATGACAACACCTGCCACAGCATAATAGACCTGTCTAGAGAGCTGAATCCCAGAAGAGGAGGTCTCCATTATGAAGGTCTGCAAAAGCCCAGGATAAGGAGAATTTGTCCCTGTAATCCTTTTTTTAAATTAATTTATTTATTTATACAAGCACTGGGTACAGTCAGAAGCACAGGAGGGTGAGAGAATTCACCAGAGCCAGAGCAGGGAACAGAACAGGCAGACTGACAAATACACTGCTGAGGGGAGCAGCGAGTCCGGCAGGAGAGGTCTGCGTGACATGTGGGACCCTTGCTGGGGGTTGGGGATCGAACAGGTGGTGCAGAGGCTGCAGGCAGCTTCGCAGCCCAGTGCTCAACCGCTGCACCACCAGGGGAGGTGCCCTTTCCCTGTAATTTTGAAGAGTGTGTAGATGATTTCTGTTTACTCCAATGAATAACACCTAGTTTGAGGGTATATACTGTCCATATTTGCTTTTATTTTGAAGTGTTTATTTACTATAATTTTCCCCACATTTGCTCTGGTTTAGGTGGCAATTATAGTTCACCATCTATATTTAGAATATTAACAGGTATACTGAATTTGGCTGAGACTGTTAAATATTCTCAACCAAAAGGCCAATGCAAGGTTGTTTATTTATCTGTTGGGTATCTACAGATGTTTTATAGACCAATAGACCACACTGGTGATTTTCTTCAAATTGGTGATCCATCTCTTACCTGGATGCAGACAAAATTCTCTTGCAAGGTAGGAAGAAAAGCTTATTTTTTTTTTTTTTAGAAAACCTTAAAATCTACGTCTGTTTATGCATATTGTTCTTAAATATTTCAATTTTGTACAAAATTTCAATTTTGTCTAATGTATAAAGTACAGTGGTCTATGTGTATATTTATAAATAAATAAATAAGTAAATAAATAAATGTATATATTGGGGTCCTATACTCAGAAAATTTTACTATGGGATTAGTGATCAAAGAAGTTCAGAGACAGCTTTATAATTACTGATTCAAACAAAATCACACTATCTTTCAGAGTAAAATCAACTTGTTGGGGATATACTGCTAAGTAAATGTATAAGAGAGGTTTATAAATGAATAAGAAGTGAGTATTAGTAAAGCAGGGAAAACTTTTCTTCCTGATTGATGCAACAAGACCCTTTTTTCCTTCTTGACTGCAGATTCTCATTAACTTTTGTTTTTTGAAATAAAGTTCACCTGATTGAGAAAAGTTACCTAGACTGTGAGAAAGAAAACCACTATAAAATGAATGTCTATGTCCCTCCAAGTTCATTTCGTGAAACTACCCTTCAGTGTGATGTAATATGGAGGTGGAGTTTTTAGGGTAATTAAGTCATGGGGTGAAGCCCTTATGAATGGAATTAGTGCCCTTATAAAGGAGGCTCTAGAGAGATCCCTTGGCTCTTTTGCTATGGAGGGGCACAAGAAGACAGTCATCCATATAAAGCAGGAAGCAGGCCTTCACCAGACACCGATTCTACTGGGACGTGGATCTTGGATTTCACGATCTGCAGACTGTGAGAAATAAATTTCTGTTGCTTATAAATCACCAAGTCTATAGTTTTCTGCTGAAGCTGCCCAGACAGACTGAGAAGGAAATAGAGACTAAGACAGATCTGCTTCTTGACAGCTTTGTGATCTTGGCCCAGCATTTTCACCATTGCTAAAAAAAGGGGTTGACTAGATCACTGATTTTTCTGGTTTCCGGAATGAACCAGAAGAGGTGAAATGGAAGTGGAAAATATTGGAATGGCAAAGGATAGCATCTCACCTCTCCTCTTGGAGTGGAACATCAACAACATTTAAACAATTCTACTGGAAGGACGGACTCCTTGTATTTCTAAAAAATTTCTAAAAAAATTTCTAAAAATTTCTAAAAAAATACCTTCAGAGAACCTTAACTATTGATTTAAACTTTCCTCAAGCCATTTCCAAGTTGCTTTTAGCATGTTTCTTTGGTGTTGTCCATTTGTGTTCATTTACTCCTCTCTCAATTATTTCTTTTCCATTTTCTGTATTAACTCTAGTTTTCTGTGCTAGAATTTTTGGCAGAGAAATAGGAAATAGAAGATATTAGAGAATGGAAAAAATAAGTAGTGATGTTCTCCCCACAATTTTTAAAAAAATGTAACAATTTCAGGTTTTCTTTTATGTCAGAATCTTAAAAGTTTAAAATACTTTTAACTTCTATAGAAAAATCAACAAGGATGCCTCACCAATACTAATGCTAAGGAAACAATATATGTATAATTTATATTGCCTTAGCAAGAACAGAATCTCCTATTGTAAAATATATTTTAGATACAATTAAAACTTTAGGAAGGAAAAATTTCCTTTCTCTTATACTTCATTTTATTTTATTCTTCCATTTTTGCTTTTATCCTTTAATTCTCCTATCCTTTATACCTCACAGTGTAAAATTCCAATGGAGTTGAACATTATGTCATAGAATTACAATGATATAATTTCTTTGCTCAAATTTAGAGTATAGTATGACGACATGGACATGAATTTCTTTTAAGCTGCTTATTCTACATTTCATATATCTTTTTATTGAGAATGAAACAAAAATAGCAACCTCTAACTGATTGTGAATTAAAGAATTCCTTCAGAGAAACAAACAGAAAATTCAAATGTTCTATTATCAGAGCCAATATCATTGAAATTGAAAACAAACAATAGGGAAGACCAAAAGCTAGTGTTTTACAAAGAAAATCAATAAAATTGGCTAATCTCAAGACAGATTAACTAGAAATATAGACTTAGTTTAACAAGGTCAGAGATTCAAGGTTAAAATACAAAAAATCAATTCTATTTCCATATTCTAGCAATGAACAACTAGTAAATGAAGTAAAAAAGTAACATTTACAAGATGATAAAAATATATGAAATACTTAGAGATTTAGTAGGTATGTACACAAAAACTTGTACACTGAATGCTACAAAACATTAAGAGATATCAAAAACCTAAATAAAGAGATATAACATGTTCAGGGATGTGAAGACTCAGTATTATTATGGTGCCAATTTTTCCCATACTATATACTCAACATAAAACCAAGCAAAATGCTAGAAAGTTTTCTTCTTCTATTGTGAAACACTAACAAGTTGATTCCAAAATATAAAAGACCAAAATGAACCAAAATGATTTTGATAATGATGTGTAATCTACAGTAATCAAAATAGGGTGGTACATATCCACATGGATGGATATGTAGGTCACTGTAACACAATAAAGATTCCAGAAATTCATCCATAGTAAGTCAATTGGTTTGGATAATCTTTGTCAACAAATTGTGTGGGACAATTGGATAACCACATGGAAAAAAAAAGGAATCTCAACCCTTACTGCAAATCTTAAACAAACATTAACTCTAAATGGACCATAAGTCATAGTCCTAAAAGTAAGTGCAAAACTATAAGATTTAGTAGGTGAAATTTTGTGACCTTAAGTTGAGTAATTGTTTAATAATTAAGAATAATTATGGGGCCTCCCCTGGTGGCACAGTGGTTGAGCGCTGGGCTGCGAGCCTGCCCGCAGCCTCTGCAGCACCGGTTCGTTCCCCGGCCGCTGGCAAGGGTCCCACACACACAAAAAAGAATAATTATGAATTTAATAATTATAATCATTGTTCTGATAAATTGGATTTTATCAACACATTAAAAAACATTTGTTTTTAAAAAATATACTGAAAAGAAAAGACAAAGACATTAGCTGGGAGAAAATATTTGCAAACATATATCTAATAAATAACTTTTACCTAGAATACATAAAGAATTCTGATTATTCAATAACAAAAAGACAAATAATCAAATTTTAGCTAAATGGGCAAAAGTTATAAAATGGTACTTCACAAGAGAAGACTTATCAATGGTCAAAAAGTTATTAAGGAAAAACAAAATTACATTGAGAGACCACTGCATACAAAAATTAAAAAAAAAACTAACCATACCATATGTTGAGGAGAATGTGGGGCAACTGGAATTCCTATGCATTGTTGGTGGTAAAGTAAAATTGTTTACAATACCATACTAATATGCTATTATCAAATTATTATATTAGGATTTGTTATTTGTGTGGATATCAAGGTACCTAGTGGAAGTTTGGAAATACTTTATAGTGAACAGGAATTTTTCTAACGTTATCATCCAAAAACATACAGTTTTCACAGTCTCTTGCTAATAAAAAGTAGCCAAAAAATCTCTTCCCAAATATTTTAAATGGGAGAAAAATGAAGCTCTTATTCTTTGGGCTGACATACATTAAAATAAATAACAAAGCAGAAGAACGGAAACATAAAAGGCCTTGAGAAAAGGAAAAGAGAGTAGAATTATGAGAGATGGAACATCACGATTCATTGGCATAAATTAAGCTGTACAGGAAATGACATTCTGCTGACTTCCCCTTAAAGAGGACATCAGCTGTAAAGGCAGAGCATGCCTCAATCTGAAGAAGAAGCAGATGGTGAAGGACAGTAAAGATTTTTAACAAGTGCTTCTTCTGGATCAAAGAAGCTGGTTCCCATTCTGCTTCCCTAATCACTTAGGGGAGGCCTCACGCTCATTTTTGACTTGTTCTTGGTCTCTGAGACTATTCAACATGTGGTCAATGATGGTCAGGGTCTGGGTGGATATTCAAAGGTAGGCATAGAAATGGACAAGTTTTAGAAACTTCTTGTAGTGGTTGGCAGAACAATTTTATGTCCATTGAATCTAATGATAAAAAAACATGACTTGTATTTTTTATTTTGTTGTTTCCCCCAATTTATTTTTCTTAATATTCTGTTTTCATTTTTTTGTATGGGTCCATGAGTGATTGAAAAAAATCAGAAATGAGTCACCATAAATAGTGGAGTTAACTATCTCTCTCTCTCTCTCTCTCTCTCTCTCTATATATATATATATATATATATATATATATATATATATATATTATATTCTATATATGATATAAAAATACATAAAACATCTAGAGACAATACAATGATTGCTTGAATGTTACAATGAGTAGTACTTTACCTCTGCTGAATCTGGGTGGAGAGAAAAGGTAATACACTGTTATGTATAGATTTCAATCAACCTCTGAATTGACGGCATTTGCAAATTTCTTGCTATTTGTTTTTTTACTTGGAAGAGCAACAAACATTGTTAATATCTCAAATTGAAAATTTTGAAAATTCTCTAAAGGAAATGAAGTAATTTTGTCTTCAGGATTTCATGCACAATGAATGGTTCACATCTGGCACCAAGACTATAGATCATTAATGGTGAAAGAACATTGAAAAATGAAATAGTCAAAGAAAAACACAGGCTAGATGGTGGCAGGAAATATATCAAGCAACTTTGTCATTTAAATGCAAAGATGATTATATGAAAGTAGGCCTCCTTTTTTCCCCCAGTTAGTTTTTTGAAATGATTAGCATTTCTTAGGAGGATGATTTGCTCTACAACCAGTTAGAAAATTGGAAATATTTAGAATCAACTTTCTTTTGTTTTCACAATTCATATATTATTTTTTCTTATGTTAATGGTATCATCTGTTATTTATGATCATGAGCGATCACTGAATTATAATAAAGCAGATAAAATTTTTAAAAACTTACCACCAAAAATAAAATTGTAACTGAAAATCTTGACTTATACAGATTAAAAGTCTTTATCGGGCCTCCCTGGTGCCCAAGGGTTAAGACACAGTACTATGAAGCTATCTGCAGATCCCCATCCAGGGAGGTGACCCACATGGTGCAGCAGACCTCTCCTGTCTTGCCCACTGCTCCCCTCAGCAGTGTATTTCAGTAGATCTGCCTGTCTTGCTCTTCACTCTATCTCTGGTGAATCCTCTCACGCCCCCCTCCCCTCCATCTCTGGCCACATCTCTGGCCTGCATTCCAGCTCTTGTATGCATAAATAAATAAACATTTAAAAAAAAAAGTCTATCAATGGCAATTATCATTTGCTTCTAAAAGGTGTCTATTATTGTAGTGTATCATTAAAAAACTGTTTTACCCCTTTTCCTCTACTACTGAAGAAAGAAGTAAGACTAAGAATGTCTAGATTTTTGCAGCTAGGGTAATACCACCAATTAATTTAGGCATATTTACTATTCTTAGTAAAATGTACAATCCCTCTCTAAGGACTGCTGGAGTGTGGATCCACTCAGTTTTTCCACTCCCCCCTCTTTATAAACACACACTTGGTGTTCTAGTTTGCCTGGCTGTACAACTGCCTCACCATGCCTGTGTGTTCCCATGTCCTGACTCTGCCAACACTATTTTCCTTGCCTAGAAATGTCTCAGATCTTCCTTTCCAGGTTTTCAAGGCTTAACCTCCCCCTGCCCCCACTCTTCTCCACCCCTATCCTCTCTGGGTAATTCCAGCCCAGGTGTTCTCTTATTCAGCTAAGTGTCTGGAGTCTCTCAAGTCTCCTACCACATACCTATGACCACTTAATCTCGCTCAGCAGACTGGAAGCACTCTCAAGGCGTGTGGTCTCAAGGTCTAGAACAAGGAAATCCTGAGACAACTAAATAGGAGAGACAGGAAAAGCAGCACTTATCAACATTACTTGTTCCAGTCTTTTCCCCCTTTATCATTGGCCTTCAACTTTTTAGTGGAGGGTAGAGGAAATGGGAGAGAGAAAGGGGAGGGAAGAGAACTGGATGGACATTTGGCTGAGCTTGGATTAACCTAGTGTAGCTGATGATAGCTTGCAATGCAGAGAAGCTAGAAGTTGTAACCTTACTAAAGAATGACACCATATTGGGCCACCCTGGTGGTACAGGGGTTAAAGACAGTACTATCAAGCTATCGCCAGCCATGGCAATATGAGTTCAATACCCAGCCAGGGAGCAACCCAAAAGGCACAGCAGACCTCTCCTGTCTTGCCCGCTGCTCCCCTCAGCAGTGTATTTCAGTAGATCCACCTGTTCTGTTCCCCACTCTGTCTCTGGTGAATCCTCTCACCCCCTGCACCTCTGGCCTATACGCCAGTTCTTGTGTGCATAAATAAATAAATCTTGAAAAAAAAAAAAGAATGCCAACATATATATCACTTTTCAGCAATATTTGCTAGTGATTTTTCAGAATCATTTAGAGTATTTCTCGGATTACAAAGATGTAAAATTACATAATGTTTGCTTGTATCACTTCCCCAAGTTCCTTTCTGAACAACCTCTCTTGCTCACTCTCTCTTTCTCTTAGGTATTCAGTCCTGCCCTACAGCTGTGCAGTCATCACCAAAGCACCCAGAACCCTCTCCCTTCTTCCCCCCATTTCATGAAGATAACGATCCCTGCTGTAAGAATGTTTGGTAATCCTTGCCAGGATATTCCAAGATGAAATGTAGCCCTGGGAGAGTCTGAGTAGGTAATTATGCAGAAATTTATGCAGAAATTTATGCAGAGAAATTTATGCAGAAAACAAGAACCTGGTTCAAGTGAACATTTTGAGTGTGAGTGGTGGAATAACAGGGAATACCATGTCATTGAGCTTCTCATTGGAAGCTTTCTGTTCTCTTGCGCTGTTGTATCTGCCTAGGAAACTGTTTTCACAGCTTTAAAATATTGTCTGTAGTGATTGGATAGTGGATAAATAGGCTAATAAACAGATATCTGAAACTATGTGACACATCAGGGCAGCTTTGAGTACTTTGCTTGTTCAATAAGCTTCATATCTGCGTATCTTCTCTCTCATGTCAACTATAAACTCTCCGAGGGCAGTGTCTTAGTTTTTTATTTATTTTTTTTTTTCAAGAACAGCAGTTTCCTTGATGACTCTGACCTTTTTTTTTTTTTTTTAAAGATTTATTTATCTATTTATTTATACAAGCACTGGGTACAGTCAGAAGCGCGGGAGGGTGAGAGAAGTCACCAGAGCCAGAGCGAGGAACAGAACAGGCAGACTGACAAAGTACACTGCTGAGGGGAGCAGTGGGTAGCAGGAGAGGTCTGTGCGCCATCTGGGACCCTCACCTGGTGATTGGGGATCGAACCGGTGCTGCAGAGGCTGCAGGCAGCTTCACAACCCAGCGCTCAACCTCTGCGCACCGGGGAGGCCCAAATGTCTTAGTTTTTTAAGCCCAGTAGACTATTTGATAAAAATGGATATTCAGGAATGTTTTTGGTTATATTTATAATAAAATGTCACTTTTCCTGTCCATTTGGAATCAGGATAATTTTTTTCAAACCTTAGGATTTTGCTATGCAAATACAAACTTGGAAGTACATATTGCATTATTTGTATGTGGAAGAAGAAGAATAAATGGGAAACTTTTATTGACATTAGCTAGTGATCCTCAAACTTTAGTGTGGATAAGAATTCTCTACCTGCAGATTGCATTTCAGATTCTTGGGCCTAAGAGATTCTGATTTAATAAACCTGGAGAATAAGGATTTCTAAACAAGCATCGTAAAAAATTATGAGGCACATTTTAGCACACATTGCATTTAAAGGGTATGGTTGTATTTCAGTTAAAAATGTCATTTTTTTTTCAATCAAAAATAATTGTGTGTCCTTATGTGCAACACAAAGATAAATCACACATGGATTTTATTATATATTAGGGAAATAAGTCTCAATAATCATAATAAAGTTCAGTCTTATAAGAACTTCAAATATAGAATTCAAGAGTTCTGGGAACTCTTAAATAAGTGGAGATCACTTAAGTAGTGGAGACTGAAGGGGAGATTAAATATGGAAATTTGAGGTAATATGAAAGGACATTTTAGGAAAAGGTAACTATATTAGCAAAGACAGTGAAGTAGAAAATACAAGATGTGCAGAGTGTGGCCATTCTTGTGATGGAATCTCGGAGCAGTTGGAAATGAGGTGGGTAGTTCAATACAGATTGTGTAGATACAGCTTTAGTTGGGTGAGATCCCCCAGATCCTTGCTGGATCATTCCAGCTCAGGTGTCCTCTTCCTCAGAGAAGTGTGTGGAATCTCTCGAGTCTCTTGCCATATACCTATGACCACTTATCTTGCTCAGCAGATAGACATGAGGAGAAGGTAACCTAAATATCAAGCCTTGTGACTTATTTAAGGCTTCAAAGGGGAATCAATGAGCTAAAGATTTGATTGTATATGTTTTTCTTAATTATGTTAAATATGGCATATACGAGCACTCTGATACAGGTCTGTGACTTTACTTCTATGTGCTCCATGATACTAACTACTACTACCTGAGACACGTAAAAATAAGACTCTCAAATTGGAAAATTAAAACCAATATAAAAAGTATTGAAATAGAAGTCAATGTGCAGTGCCTACCTAAGATATTTCTAAAATATATTTTCATAGATTTGACTGGATATTTATATTTTGGATTATCTGTATCATTTATATAAACACTGAAAGAAATATAAATAAGCCTGAGTTCTAGGGAACTATAAAAATACTACAGGGCATTCTCTCGATCTCCTTCCTCTTAAAAAATGAAACAAAACAAACAAAACAAAGACCTGAACTCCCTGAGGGTTAAAAAATCTCACTAAAGAAAACAAAAGCGAGGTAAGCTGGAGTCATGGGAAACGGTAGAGAAAGAGTGAGAGACTGAAAACCTACCACAGATGGAGCAAAGATTTTCCAGATGTGGAATTCTTTCTACGGATCAGTGCTGTTAGCTTGGCTCACTTAGGTTCTACCAGGAAAGAAAAAAAGGCAGCTATGGCTTCCTTCTAAACTTCTATCTGTGATCTAACTATAAAGCTACTTTGCTGAAATTTAATATCTCTTTTCCTTTAGGAAAATGTCTTGATATCTGTGATCTGCAGTTACTTCTTAAAATTTGGCTTACATGCTAGATGGGAATGCTTTTGGAATGCCTGAAGATATCTGAACGCATGCTGGAATATCTCCATTTGGAAAACCATTTCTAACATCTCTTTGTCACAGTCCTCTTGTCCGCCCCGCAGAAGGTCAGGGTGCTCCCTGCATGTGAGGATGAGGGGTCACTGCTCTGTTTATGTGCTGCTGTCATGGACCATCTGGGAGAGTGGTTCCTGATTAGCTGCAGAGTGATGAGTGCCATCTAAGAGTCAGGGTCACAGATTAGACTGAGATGACTTGTTTCTTCATAAAGGTTCCCAGATTTAGTGCTCAAGAATATTACAGAATAATGAAATTTTTCATGATATAATAACTAGGCCAGCTTCCCACTTTATTGGAGGCATCAAATACAAAAAGTCTTTGGGTCACCTGCCTGATCTTTGCTTTGCATAGATGAAAGCAACTGTGTTTATCATGGCAGCTGGAATGCAGCCATTAGAAGTCTCAGGAAAAAAAATCACGGCCATGCCTCAATCCCACACACATATGTCATTTCTCTTACTTAAGACATTTCAAAGTCACAGGGTATAGATAAGTCAAATAGCATTCTTTTTTCTCATTCAAGAAATTTTACTTTAAAAATGTATCAATTATCTCACCCCTGATTATTGGCTTGTTTGTTTATATTCTCCTCTCTTTTGGTTTTATAGCACTAGTTATTATTATTCTGCATTTTACTTAGCATATTTAGTGGAATGAGGTATGTATCATCTATTGAAAATGTCAATAAAAAGGGCAAAAAACTTGATTCAAATATGTTAGAGTGCAAATTAAAAACTGAATGGCATGTTAGGATGATGTTATATGATTTTTAAAACTATGTAATTATTTGGTCAAGATTTAAAAGAAAATCTATGAATGTCATGTGATGGTATTGAGTAGATGAGTGTAGCTAAAAGAGGTGGACCAGAAGTTCTGTGGGTCACAAGGTTAAGTATAAAGTAGTAATATAGCATTAAGACAAAAAAGGCAGTCTAACTGTGAGAAATTATCATTTTATAGAACATTCTCTATATAATTAGTTCTTATCAGGTCTTATAGAGTAAGACAAACTAGACAGCAGACAAAAGTAGGTCACGGGTCTTCATTGAGGCTGCTTTTAGCATTTTGGGGGGACAAGACATATATGCATTAGAAATGAGAGTGATGTCAGCTGTCAGGTAAAATTAAGTAAAAGACTAATTTTGATATTAACTGGATGGTCAATAGGAATTTGAAGGATGTGTGCAAAGAACTGAGTGCAAAGAACTCATTCATACTAATGCAACTAAAAACCTGAGGTGTAAGAATGCAGAGATAATTTGCAGGGTTCCTGAGAACTGGAACCAAATCCTATGGGTCATTTGCAATAGTAGCAGGTACTTTTTCCATTTCTTTTCCCAGTTTGCTTTGTCCCTAACCTCTCTGTCTTAAGCTGAATGCTGTGCTATCTTGAACCTTTGTGCGAAAAGGTTTTCATCTATGGTTCCATCTCACAGTCTATATAAACTCTTAGGTAAAGCACAGGTTGATTGAATCTCCTGGGGAAGAGGAAAAAGAGATGGAGAGAGATATTGGCCTCAGTCACTTGTCAGCCAATGTTTTCTCTGACTTGAGTCAAGTGTGCTCCCAGCCCCTCCCTCTCACCCCAGTCCTACTGACTCAGGGCATGGGTTAAGACAAGAGGTCATGGGGATGCTCCTTTAGGGGTAGAAGATAAGATGAGCAATGAATCCAGTCAGATTCAAAGCAGGGTTCATCTCAGAGTAGAGCAACTGGAGAAGGTTTATGTGTAGAAAGTGGCAGTCAAGTGAATTTATAAAGGAGGAGTGTAATTGGAGTATAAACCTAAGAGTAAACTCTAGGTGCAAAAGCATAAGGGCAGAAATATGTAGCCAACAGAAATTATTACTAATTTTTTTTACTAATGTTGGTCATGGCTTTTATTAGAACATTTGAAGTGGGACAAATGGTGATATTAGACATGGAGAGGGAGAGAAAATATCACCTTTGCAACAAGAGTGATTTATAAGCTGGATAGCTTAGTAAGTATAAAAGACAAGGCAGAGGGAGTACCTAGCTCTCTTCTCAGACTACATGGTAAGTAGAAAATAATATACTGCTATTGATAATATATTTAGTAGTGGATTTTTTTTATACTTGAAGAAATTGCAAGAGAGAAATGAAGTCATTAAAATCAACAGCTAAAGGGGTCTTCCTGGTGGCGCAAGGGGTTAAGATGCAGCCTATGAAGCTATCTGCAGCCACTGAAGCATGAGTTTGATCCCTGGCCAGGAAGGAGACCCACATGGTGCAGCAGACCTCTCATGACTCACCCGCTGCTCCCCTCGTCAGTGTATTTCAGCCAGCCTGCCTGTTCTGTTCCCCACTCTGTCTCTGGTGAATCCTCTCACCCCCAGCACCTCTGGCCTGTACCTCAGTTCTTGTATGCATAAATAAATCTTTAAAAAATATATATAATAAAATAAAATCAACAGCTAAAGATTTTGCTTAAGAAAAGGTAAAAGCTAATATTAGTGGAAGGTATAATATGTTTTAGATCTATGCCTTTAAAAAAGTTTTCACATTAAAAATGTTACTAAATATATTCCTTTAACTACATATCTATACAATGGAATATTATTTAAGTGCGAAAATAAATGAGCTATAGTTATGAAAACACATGAAGGGGAACTCGAAAGCATACAGCTAAGTTGAAGAAGACAATCTGAAAAGAATGGATGCTGTACCATTACAGAATTACACAAAACAAATCCCCTAAAATCCTTTGTGTTCCCTTGATTCATTCCTTCTTTCTACCACCCCTGGTAACTCCTGATCTTTATTGCCTCAGTTTAACATTTACCAGAATGTGCTCGAATTTGAACCATACTCTCCTCTACATTTTTCTGTGACTCTAAAACTGTCTAAAAAACCAAAATCTGTTAATTAAATAAACTCCTAGGTGGCTAACACTGTTTCCAGTGACTTTTAAAAAGGGGCTTGAAAGACTATGGGGAGGCAAGACCAAGATAAATAAAATGCTCAAAAGACCATGAGAGCACATGTGATTAAGAATGAAAATGAGGGCCTCCCCGATGATGCACTCCCCGATGATGCAGCAGGTTGAGCACCACGCTTGAAGCTGTCTGCAGCCTCTGCAGTGTGGGTTTGATCCCAGCTGGACGGCGAGAATTCCACATGGCACAGCAGACCTCTCCTGTCGCACCCACTGCTCCCCTCAGCAGTGTATTTCATCAGTGTGCCTGTTCTGTTCCCTGCTCTGTCTCTGGTGAATCCTCTCACCCTCCCGTGCCTCTGGCCTGTGCCCCAGCTCTTGTATAAAAATAAATAAATCTTAAAAAAAAAAGAATGAAAATGATCAGTTCTCTATACATACCAGAGAGGTATCATTTCAAAAAGTATGAAATTAAATGAGCACATATCATCAAGAATACTTCACAGTAAAGGTGGGATCCAAGTAAGTCCTTAGGGAATGGGGGAGGTAAGTTTTGGAAGGGAAACAGGAGGTATGAAGGTCGAATTACGCAGAAGCAAATTCAGAAGAAAATTGGGGTTGCTTCCTTGGCTTCAGAGGTAAGCACATGTTAGAAGACGATGGGAGATAAGGTTGGAAAGGAAGGATAAGGCCAGATCATGGGAAAATTTGTATGAGGAGTCTTGGCGTTTAACTACCACACTCAGCACAGTGGTTAAGAGTATGTTCTAATCTGCATTGCTTGCTCCGAATCCTGCCTTGGCCACAAGGTGATGCTGGGTAGTTCAGGAAATTTTTTGAATATTCATAATGTGGAAAACAACATCTTTAGTATAAGGTTGCTAGAGGATTAAATGAGTTTGTATCTATAAAGTGCTTAGAAAAGTGCAGGCACCAAGAATCTGCTTACTATTATTACCCATTCAACCATTCATTTTATCAACATTAAATCAAAAACCTTTAAAGGTGCAGGGAAAAGGTTTGCCTTTTAGGAATTCACAGCACAGTAGGAAAAATGCCTATAGAAATATATCCAAGAAGACCACAGGGAAAAAAGGTAGGGAAATTAAAGACGGGATTAACTGTAATATTATTCTCCATTTATCTATTTCCTTAAATGCATAGGAAAAGAAAAGAATTGATTTAACAGTCATCTTAAGAAGCAGTTGATAACATTAATGTCTGGTAGTCACTGGCATGTGTTTTTCGGGGAAGCTTAATGATTAGAAATATTTTAAAACTGAAACCAAAACCCCATTGTGGTGGATAAGTGAGGATTTTGGTAACCATTTTGCTTAAGCATCACTTCTAGAATTCTATTAGGTAGAAAGCTAATGGGTAGCTTTACTACCTGATCACAGTAGTGAGATATATCACTTTTTAAATCCACGATCCATTCTTCTGAAATGGTCAGTCTGGTTTTCTGCACAGCAGGATGAATACAAGCCTTTTCTTGGGCACTGGTTTAATAATTGCCTTCAATTTCTGGCTTAGATAAGCCATATTTCAAAATTGTATCTTCAAACTACAATAGAACTTTTAGGGATTGGAAGAGATATTGATCTAAACTCTTACCTGTAGGAAAAAAAGTAAAAAAAATGAAAATTTCCAATTAAGGAAAGGACACGAGAGGAAAAAAGGCTAGTGATGGCAGCAGGAACTCATACAGGTCAAGGTTACACCTTGTTATATGTAACTTTCCAAAGAAATTAAAATCAATGTATAATTATCTTATGGATACATATTTGTCCATATATTCATATTATTAACAAAAGTAACTAAACTCTAATTGTACACCAGGAGTTCTAGAAAAATAATTGTGAGGCATAGAAGAAATGATCAGATATGATTCTTAAACTAAAGTTTTTTCATTTTTTTTTTAATAAAACTGATAGAAAGGAGTCTTTTCATTATTCATTTTGCTTCAGGGAGATTGAAAATAAAAAAAAAAACTACTTTTCTACTGATAAAAGATCAAAGTCAATTAAAATACTAAATGCAAAACTGTCTCGTTATCCTGCACTGGTAGTTCATAGCCATCTCTTATATTACTGTCAGCCATTCTTTCTAGGAAAAAGGGAGGCACAAAATGTGCACAATGGAAGAAATTTTAAGGTCACAAATGCCGTGAGATGGTATGGTCACTGACAGACTGGCGATAAACTAAGTGTTTGCATGCATTATTTGATATATTGAATAAATTTACAGATTCAAAACTATTTCTTGAGCACCTGCTCTGTGTAAGATACTACATTGGGTGTGGGATGACAAAAATGAACAGAGGAATTCTGTCTTTAAGGAGTTAATAGCCTGATATGGAAGATAATTAAAGAACAAAAATACATCATGGGAATCACCAAATGTCATAAAGATACACACATCTGCAGATACAGAGACCTGGTAGACTATTTCAAGTACAGAAGGTAACACTTGAACGGGAGCTTGTAAAAAGAAAAATCCTTGAGCATCTGTACTGATTGAAATATAATCAAAAAGAGAAGAAAATTTGCTTGATTGGTTTTGGAGATATCATATATTTATTTTACCTACTTGGTAATAAATGAAATACCAACAAAACATTAAGACATAGATTTAGAAAATTACATTTATTGAAAATTTTCCTATGAATTGAAGGCTTCTGGCTTTTAAGAATAGCTTACCTATATTTTTCATGAATTCCCTGATACCTGAAAGCTAATGTGTTTCCCCTCAACAGCCCAGTCAACCACAGCCAACTTTTCAAGGATTAGTTTACACTGGTTTTAGAAAAACTGAGAGGTTATATATGGTTATACACTAAATTCCTTCCTCATAAAAAAACAGGCAAGAAAAGACCATAGTACTAAGAAAAGTGAAGCAAGTGAGTATTTATAAGCCTTTACTAGAAAAATAATGAAATTCACTTTCTGAGAGTGAAAGGGAATAAAGAATTTGGAATGTTGGCCAAAGCCCACTCTGGCCAGATAAAGACAATTTTCAGGTCCTGCTGAACCCTATACAACAGCTGGGAGGCATTGCAATTAAAAGAAAGAGCTTGGGCCTCCCTGGTGGCACAAGGGGTTAAGATGCAACCTATGAAGTGGTCCACAGCCTCTGCAGCATGAGTTCGATCCCTGGCTGGCCAGGGAGCTACCCACATGACGCGGCAGACCTCTCCTGACTCGCCCGCTACTCCCCTCAGCAGTGTACTTTGGTCAGTCGGCCTGTTCTGTTCCCCACTCTGTCTCTGGTATATCCTCTCAGCCCCTATACCTCTGGCCTGTACCTCAGCTCTTGTATACACAAATAAATCAATCTTAAAAAAAAAAAAAGAAAAGAGCTTCACTTAGAATAGTATAATAAGATTTTACATTTGGCTTTAGGAGTATTTAGGGTATAGATAAAGCATTTGCTGATTTTCAAAAAGATTTCATTTATTCATTCATTTACCAAACATCAATAACCCCAGGCATGGAGACTACAGAGTTGAATGAAATAAAATTCTATCTTTCTAGGTGCTTATAGTGTACTGGGTGATCGGCATTAAAACTGCCTGATCAACATGAACATAGAGACATAAAATAGGGCAGTAGTCTTACAAAGAGGACTCTGAATTAGAGCAGTACTACATTTTTTCCCATCAGATGCCTTTGGATCTGCAAATATTGGAAAACGGCTTAGAGTGGAATAGTTCACATGGCTAATTCTCTGCACTGAAGCTGTGATGATCAGATTGGAAAAGGGGGAATGTATTTTCATTTTAGTTAAATATTTTTTTAGGCCACCTGCATTTCCCTTTTCAGTGCTCAAATGTAACCAATAAAATTAATACCTAACAAGGAACCATATCTAGGTTTTGAATATGAATTTGAATGAAATTATGAAAACCTGATTTTTCCCCCTTCTGCATTTGTGACAAAGAATAGTTTGACTTCTGTTTTCTGCTTTACTGATCACAACACAAAGTCTGGAGAGACTTTGGATTTTTTATGCTTATGAAAGCTATCTTTCACAAGTGTTTCAGGCTAAAATTACACATTATTTTTATTTTTTACAATTTATGGCTAATGAAATAAGTGGAAGGTGAGAATAACTGTTCTAAGAAAAAGACCAAGGAATGCAACTAAAATCAGATACTCAGTCATCTTTTTCAGTGGTGCCCTTTACACACTTGTAAGGGACAGGTCTCCAGATAATACCTACCAATTACCTGGTGGAGATGTTTGTAGTTGTGGAGGTGGTAGGAGTAATGGATAGAGTGGGTGGGGGAAGTTAAATGAAATGTTTTAGAGTCATATTAATTCTAAATCATTCAGATTGACGCCAAATCACCTTTGTAATTATAACTTACTTATTACCATGTGTTTACAGAACACTTACTATAAGCGCATAGCTGTTTCAATCATAGAATACACAAATAAAATACTCTAGAAAAGTTTTCTAGGTGCACAGAACAATAAACAATTAACTTTGCCTGGGAAATAGTTTGTTAAGGAGAAAATATCCTTGGATATAATACAATAAATATTATTTTGAGGATAGGGTGGGGATAGCCATTTTGAGCTAATGATAATGGTCTGTTTTCCATGGACTGCCATACAGCCTGACAGAAATTGTGAGGTGTTCTGTGATTTAATTTTAGAATGAAAGTTTCCATATTACTTTTCAAATATACTCTCAGAATCACATTTTAGTGACTAAAATAGAATGTTAATTTTCAAAGTCAAATGCTTCTCTGTAATAGAGAACACAGTCTAGTTCATAAAGGTAAATATTGTTCTTTCTTATGCAATGAAAGTATTTTCATTTAAGAGGGAGAAAATCATGGCTCATATTTTTCCCCCTGAATAGGCCATTTTACTATTTCTCCCTTTCATGTATATATAATTTAAAGATAGTTGCATGATCTAGACAGAGGTATAGATAGTTAGAAGTGGTTCTGTGGTTTTATGTGGTGGCTGAAGTTGGATAAGCATACAAACACAAAGGAATAAGCAGAGAAGAACATATCAGTAGGTATATTGGTGAGATTCCTCGTAGGAAACAGATGGCACATTGGGTACACCTTACATTTGTAAGGTGAGTTTAGTAATAGAATGATTGATAAATATGCAAGGAAACTACAAGAGCAAGAAAAAAGAATGGTTGTTAAAACTGGAATATTTGAGTGGAAAGGGCCACCTGAGCAAAGCCAGCATTGCTCCCAGGGAGGCAGATGGGAGCAGGATGTACTACCCAACCTCACAGTCCATTGCCTCCTCCACCCTCAGCCTCCTGCTGGGGGGCCCTTATTGCTGGAATGAGGAAGATAGAAAGGTGGGAAACTCATTGATTTTTCCCACAGAGGTCAGCTTCCAGGGCACAGTGCTTTGGCAAAGAAGGGTGAAGGGTGGTTGTCGGGGAGGAGGGGCAAGATTGGCATCTACAGTAAATAGCTTATACTGCATCCAGATTACAGTTGGTCAAGTACACCAAGGAGGAAAGATTGACCATACCCTATGGATAGGAAAAAAAAAAATGTAAACCTGAATTGCTATGATCGAGTCATGTTTTTCAAAGATAACTCTAGTGACTGTGTAGAGAGTGGCTGATCTAATGATAAATTAAGTAAGGAAACCAGTTCTGGAAGCTGTTGTAAAAGTCTAGTGGAAAGCCAAAGACTGCATTACAGCAATAGCAGGGAGAACAGACAAGGGATGATTAGAAGGTGGTGTGGACAGGACTACATGCAGGATGTTAGGTGGGGCAGGGTGGTTGCTGGGTAGACAGGATTCAATTACCCCAGGGACTATGTATCCAGGAGGATAATATAGTCATCGCAAAATGGATCACAGGGTATACATTTCTCAGGGACTAACCTTTTGTGAAAATCAAAGGTTATTTATAAGAGAGAATTTCAGTTTGTTTATTTATTTATTTATTTATTTATTTTAAGATTTATTTATTTATTTATTTATTTATTTATGTAAGCACTGGATACAGTCAGAAGTGCAGGACAGTGAGAGAATTCACCAGAGCCAGAGTGGGGAACAGAACAGGCAAACTGACGAAATATACTGCTGAGGGGAGCAGCAGGCGTGGCAGGAGAGGTCTGTAGCGCCATGTGGGACACTCTGCTGATGGCCAGGGATCGAAGTGGCACTGCAAAGGCTGCGGGCAGCTTCCCAGGCCAGCACTCAACCGCTGCACCACCAGGGGAGGCCCAAGAGAGAATTTCAGTTTAATAGAGATAAGGATATCTAATGTTAGGTTAAAATGAAACCAACTCCATCTATACTGTGTGATAACCTCTGTCTAAATTAATTTACTCAAAGGCTTATGAAAAAAGTGATCTCTTTCTTGCACATGGACAGCTGCTTGGCTGTTAATTGGTGCCCTGAGGAAGCATTTAAGAACACTTGGAGCAGACGTGGGCAACAGTAACACATCTAGCTTCTATTTGGCTGGTATACATGGTAGTTATAAGCACAACTAATTATCATTAAAAAAAACCAGCTACCATGTTTTAGGGCCTAATTTGTGCCAAGTATTGTTGTCTCATAATAACATGGCAGCTTCTTTATTTATACTCTATAAATGAGGGAAATGAGGAGAGTAGGTAACTTGCTCTAAGTCGCACAGATAGGAAGCAGATGTCAATGGCACTGGGCCCACTCTCTAGAGGCCTATAGACTCTGGTGGCAGAATGGAAATTATGTGAGATTATCGTGTGTTGGGTAAAAGTACATTATAATACTTGCATGATTAATTGTGATTTTTTTTAAATACAAATTGATTTGACTCCATTTCAGATCCAAACAATGCATATTCCAGTAGAGTCTCTTAAAAACATTTTTATTTGATTCTTTGTCTTGGGAAACTTTCTGAGTAAGCAGGGCAAAGCAGTTGAGAGGAGAAGGAGAATTCTGGCGTGCTGGAATATTCTCAATTAGAGTTTGATTTCCTTTAGGTCAGACCACCTTATTCACAACTGTTTCTCAATAGAACCTAAAGATGCCTAATACGTGTTCTATTCAATAAGCATTTATGGACTAAATGAACAACAAAGGTAGTTTCAAAATTGTTTCCCCTTGGAGATTTTTGTCACTTTAAGCTGGGAGAGAAGTAGCAGAACTGATTCCAGTAGGCTGTATTTACAAAGCAACATGGATCAGAATAGAAAATGGCTACTTAAAAGCACATGCAGGGACAGCCACACAAGTGCAATTCAAGAATTATTAATGGAATGTGCCCCAAATGATTTTGTTTAGAGCTTTGCAAAGCCTGGTGGAGTTGGTTCCAGTTGGCTTGGATGAGAGGTCATCCAGATTAAAAATAGACCTTCTTAATAAGGAACAATAGGCTACATTCACTTAGCAAGACAGAAAAAAAAAAGAAATGATAGGCCTTAGGGTGGGTATGAAGTTTAATCCTATTTAAGAGCTCAATTAACTCCTAGAAGATTGAGTGGGTCCTCTGACTTCATGGTCATTCCTCTGTCCAGCAGAGCTTAAAAACAGAGATTCATAAAGAAAGGAATAAAGAGATTCACATTTTGTACTCAAAATATTTTTGATGTTTTAAATGGGGCAGAGTAAAGTTTAGAAATAGAAGACCTAGGTTGCTTAGACAGCTGAGATCCCTTAAAACTTTTGAAATAAAACATTTTCTCTATTGAAGTGTCAAATCTGTTACCATTATTAATAAAATATCCAAACATAAATTCGTAATCTTGGCATGTAAATTCACTGATTTTAAAAAAAAATTCTTTTCTATCAATTTATCAAACAACACATATTTTTCCTAAACAAACCAGAACATTCTCAGGAAATTTAAATCAAAATTAATTCTGGAGTAAATTCCAGTCATTCTTACGTTTTCACATTGAAGCCAGGTTCCACTCAAATCAGTCCATTATGGCTTAAGAAATTGAGATGGGGCATCAGATGCCCAGGGCTTGGGTAGGTCATGTTTATCAGTTGGTGGATCCTACTTTTCACAAGTCATCTTATTGAATTTCTGTGATACTGTTTATAAACTCTCCATCTGTTCTTCAGTAGTACAGAAAAAGTCCAAAGAGATTGCTAAATAGTGCCAATTAATTTCACTCTTTGTTGTCTTTGAGAATTAAACTTTCTAAGATAATGCTAAAATGTGGTGCTTGCATTATACTTATGCTTGCTGTTTAATTATTTCTTTGTTTTAATAAAAATATTTTGAAAATATTTGAGAGGTTTGATAAAATAAGTGCTTCTCCCTGTCAAACAAATCATTCAAGTGACAGAGGGCAAAGATAATTTTTTGCCTTTCTATTCATTTAAACAATGGCACTTATACACCTTCTTTCCTTCCCCCCAAAACCAACAGTTCACACCCAAATTTTTTCTTGGGGTACAAAAGAATTTCCTGATATTCCAGAACAGGATGACAACTTTGATCTGCCATATACTTTGTTTACATTGCAGCTAATCTTGGGATTGTAGAGAATGCCATAACCTAAGATAAAGCAAGATTTTTGACTAAGTTTATTTTTCTTTGTGAAACAAACGTTCGGTTAACCACTTATTTTGTGTTCATTTATTTCTTGTTATAGCTGCATAGCTAACATGATCCATTTAAGATATTGGAGCTCAAGAAATGTAATTAGAATTCCTTTAATATATGCTATGAATCCATGTGTTACTGCTACATTGTTAAATGGAGCAATTATTCTCTTGAACAGACACATGATACTGTCTCAACATCTTCCTTCTATTCTGAAGCGTTACCTTTCAACATATTAAAAGTGAAGAGATCAAACACAGCCCAATCCCTAGAGAATACTTAGCTCACCAAAGAACAGACTATGAAAACACATGTGTGAAAACTATGTAGCAACAACAATAGGTCACTGAATGAGAAAGTATAAAAATCCCATCAAACTAATGTTTTGTGTGATGTCACTTGAAGTCATGACATCTTTTTTTAGATAAAACTTTTAATATGAACCTTAAAAATCACAAATGTCTAAAAGGCAAGTCAAGTGCTTCAGGTTGGTAGCATATTTTAAACCTAATTTTTTAAAAGCAAACATTATTATTACATAGGAAATATAAGACAATATTGAAGATCTAAATATTTTTGGAAACACATAATTCCACCAATCCAAGTTTAGTTTTTCATATCCCCATGTTTCTCATCAATCTTTATCCATTTTCCATAATACTATTAAATGATTAAATTATAGCACAGATAACAGAACAATATAAATTTCTTTGATATATTGATTAGTCATATTGCTTCACATTTGTATTTTGAAGTTACAGCATCAGCTTTAAACAAGTACAACTTTTTCGATGAATACTAAATAAGCTATTTAAGGTTAAAAAGTGAATCTTGATATTTATTAATAGCTGATTTCCAAAGACCATTCCTTAGTAGCTTGAAAAACATATAATTGCTTTGCTCGAGAAACAAACATGCTTGTAGCTACAAGTAAGCCTACAAGAAGCATGCATCTTTTTCTAAACGATGTAATGTGTTATCAAATCACATTTAAAAATATATTGAGAAAAAAATTTGATTTTTCAGGAATTAACAATAATATTATCCCAGAGAGTGATACATTTTAGATATCTAATGATATGAAAATGGATTTTTTTAATCTAAAATAGAAAGGAGGAAAAAATTGCCATATGTCAACTTACCAGCCTTTTCCTTCTCTGAAATACCTGGAACAGCCTGTAAAAAAAAATAAAAACCACAAAATTGCAAAATTATTAGAAAGAAACATCAAATAACATCATTAGGAATAAAATAAAGTGCTGTAAATGGAGTAAATATTAAATAGAACCTGATAGGAGAAAAATGAGAGGGGAGAGGAATCAGAAATTTTTCCAAAGAAGACTCACACATGGCCAAGAGCTACATGAAAAGGTGCTCAATATCACTAATTACTATAGAAACACAAGTCAAGTCACAATGCAATATAGTCTCACAGCTTCTAGAATAGCTGTTAATACAATATATATCAGTGTTGGAGAGGATGTGGAGTAATGGGTACCTAGTGCACTCTTAGTGGGAACGTAAATTGGTGCAGCCAAAATGGAAAACAGTATGTACGAAGGGTCCTCAAAAATTGAAAATTTACAGTCTGATACAGCAATCCAACTTCTGGGCACATACAAAGGAAATGAAGAGAGAGTCTTGAAGAGATAGATGCACTCCCCTAGTCACTGGGGCATTATTCACAATAGCCAAAATATAGGGACGGTCTAAGTGTTCGGCAATGGATGAACAGATCATGAAAATATGATCTCTGTATCTATATCTATATTTATATATCTATATATGTATCTATATATAGTTGAATATTATTCAGTCATGAGAAAGAAAGACACCCAGCCTTTTGCAACAACGTGGATGGACTTTGAGGGTATTATGCTGAGTGAAGTAAGCCAGAAAGGAAGGCAAATATTGGGCCTCCCTGGTGGCACAAGGGTTTAAGTCTCAGCACTATCAAGCTATCAGCAGCCACTGCAGCACTACTTCAATCCCCGGCTGGGGACCTGACCCACATGGTGCCGCAGACCTCTCCTGTCTAGTCTGCTGCTCCCCTCAGCAGTGTATTTCAGTAGATCCGCTTGTTCTGTTCCCCACTCTGTCTCTGGTGAATCCTCTCACCCCCTGCACCTCTGGCCTACACCCCAGTTCTTGTATGCATAAACAAATAAATCTTAAGAAAAACAGGAAGGCAGATATTTCACGGTGTTACTTAAATGAGAAATCTAAAAAATAGAAACTCAGGGCCTCCCCTGGTGGCACAACGGTTGAGTGCTGGGCTGCGAAGCTGCCCGCAGCCTCTGCAGAGCCTGTTCCATAGGCTGCCGGCGAGGGTCCCACATGGTGCGCAGACCTCTCCTGCCGCGCCTGCTGCTCCCCTCAGCAGTGTACTTCGGTCCTTCTGCCTGTTCTTCTCCCCACTCTTGCTCTGGTGAATTCTCTTGCCCTGCTGCACTTCTGACTATACCCAGTGCTTGTATAAATAAATAAATAAATCTTAAAAAAAAAAACAAAAAAACAAAAAAAGGAAACTCAGAAACGGAGTAGAAAAGTGATTGCCAGGGGATAGAGGGTTGGAAAAATAGGGAGAGGCTTGCAAAAAGGTACAAACTTTCAGCTATAAAGCGAATAATGTCTGAGGGTCTAATGTGAAACATGGTAATATAGTTGATAACACTGTTATGTAATCGAAATCTGCTAAAAAGAGTTTATATGTAACAGCTGTGCTTTTTAAATATCTTACACTTTTTTTTAAAAAAACTATTTAGTTTTTCATAGAAGAACTGCGGTGTAGGCCAGAGATGAGGAGGGGGAAGAGAATTCACTGACGACAGAGTGGGAAGCGAAACAGGCAGATTTACTGAAATGCACTGATGAGAGGAACAGCAGGGGAGACAGGAGAGGTCTGTTGCACCTTATATGGGTTATCTCCCCTGCCAGGGATCCAACTCAAGCCATAGTGGTGATAGCGCTGAGACTTAACCCCTAGGTCACCTGGGAGGCCCAATATCTTACAATTTTATTTGTTCATTATAACTCAATAAAGTTGAAAATAAAAAAGAAGGAAAATGAGAGCTGTGGAAATATCAGTAAAGTCACTGATGATTGTAAATCATCATGCGATCTAGTTCTAATAATTGTAAATCATCTAGTTCTAATAATTGTAAGTCATCATGCGATCATTTTCTTCTCTGCATATTCACTTTATCCTCAAAAAGATATTGTCAATATGTATCACATCTTCTTGATCCAGTCATCTGTTTTTGGGCATTTGGGTTGTTTCCATAGCTTAGCTATTGTAAACAGTGCTGCTATAAACATAGGGGAAAGGGTGCGGGTGCCCTTTTGAATTAATGTTTCTGTATCCTTTGGGTAAATACCTAGGAGTGAAATTGCTGGATCATATGAAATTTCCATCTTTAGCAGGAATTTAGAAAACCTAAAAAAGGGACCAGGAAAAAGACTAATTATAATAAAGTAAAAAGCAAAATCAACAAGCAACTACAAACCAGAGACACACCAATTTCAAAGAAATGAAGACGGAGAAAGCTTTGGAGTGGTCCTACAATAAAACAATTGACTTATATTACAAAATCATTACGCAGGATCCTTTTCACATTTATTTTATTTTTATTTTTATTTTTTTTTAAATAGAGGCATGTTTTATTTATTTATTTATTTATTTGTTTGTTTTGTTTATACATGCACTGGGTACAGTCAGAAGCACGGGAGGGTGAGAGAATTCACCAGAGCCAGAGCGGGGAGCAGAGCAGGCAAAAGGACAGAAGTACACTGCTGAGGGGAGCAGCGGGCGGCAGGAGGGGTCTGCGCGCCATGTGGGATCCTCCTCCGGTGGCCGTGGAGTAGCCAGGGATGGAACCGGCGCCGCAGAGGCTGCGGGCAGCTTCGCAACCCAGCGCTCAACCGCTGCGCCACCAGGGAGGCCCTCCTTTTCACATTTAGAAATTATCTAAGTAAGCTCTCTCCTGATAGATAGGGCATTTAAGACAAACTCAAATCAGTCCTTTTCCACATTTTATTTTATTTGATTACAAAGTGCATAACAGAGCATGTATAAGTAAACATTTAACAAAAATGTTAATGAATTGTACTAAGTGAAAATACTTTAGCCTTCATATAGTCAATGCCAATACTTCATGTAGACAATGTATGCTAATTTAGAACCTCACCATGTTCTGTGTGATTCTTTAAAGCTACCAAGTCTCACTTTCATTAAATAACTACAATGACCAGATTATAATGTGGAGACAAGAAGGTCAAATTTTAATGTACCCCAAATTTTATAACTTCTCCTTTAAAGTAAAATCACATAGTTGTAACAGCTGGATATCCCTCAATTGATTTATCTTTGAATTTAAGGAAAAACTGCCTCTTTAGAAATAGTTAATGAATAAATTTATCAAATACATTCATTTTCCCAGAAATGAAAACCTTTGAATTTTAAAAATTTTGATGTTTGTTTTTCAATTAAAGTTATTTGCTGATTTACTATGTGGCTCATATTATTATGTGGCTCATATTCTCCTACTTACAAAAATCTTGAGAAAGTTTCCTTCTCTGTGGAATTCACAGTTGAATCAAAGAAGATACATGGAAAGCCAAAGAATAGTTTCAAAAAATAGATGCTAAATCACAATAATTAGCACCATCATTACTGTGGCATTAAACACAATAGGAAGATAATTAGGACTATCCATGTAGAAATGAAAAGGTTCGTCTTGGGCATCGAACTCTTGTGAGGGAGGTGTTGGTCAGAAGATTCTTCTTACCTTGGACTCCTTAGAAGTATGGCTAGATTTGGGTCTATCAGTCTTGGTATTGGAGAAAAAAAAAACAACAAAAAACATTACATGCAAGCTCTATCTAGTCTGATTTTGAGTAAGTGTTCATCAAATATCTCTGGAATTAAAATACCAAGTGCATATTTGCATATATAGTTTAAGCAACATGTTTGTTACTTATGAGAAAACTTGCATAAAAAGCATATTTTTGAATTCATTAGGGGTTTTTGTTAATAGCTGCCATATGTTTCATTTGAACTGTATCCTCAGGAAGTGATTTAACATTTCTGGCAATAAAGCAATTAAATAGGATTTTCCTGCTGGCCATATGGGTTTGCTGTAACTTCATATTTTCTTTTTTCATTTCTCAATGGAACAAAGGAAAGTCTACTAATAACTTCCAAATGAGAGGGAAAAAAAAATCACAGTCTTTTGTTATTCCTTTCTATGATATTCAAATGATAGGCTAACAACTTTTTCAATGTCTATACACATCATTCAATAGCATTTTACATCTTTATTGAAGTTGATCTGTTAAGGTGTTTTGCAATTGAGCTTAAAAAGAGATCCATTACAAAGAAAGCTTTTTCATAAAATAGGAGGAATAATTTGTTTTCTCTTAATGAGGTCTTAAAGGCTGTGTGTGGGCACTTAGCCTGTGTGTGTGTGTCTGTTTGTATTTGGGGATGTAAAATATAATTAGGGAAATGCTGATTTTGACATGACTTGGGGAAGTATTGTAGACATATGTTGTTTCTTTTGTCTTACTGCTATGCTGGTTTTCTGTGCTTACAGAAGGACTTCTGCTGGACACCTTTTAGGAACTCATACCAACTACACAGAAGCTGTGAACATAAATAATAACAGAAGTAGTAGATGTAATATCTGAAGACTTTCCCATACAATGACAGTTGAACTATTATAATTGATCTAATTTTTCTTGATGATTTAAAAGGAATATGGTTTTTCTACTTTAATGTCATTTTTATTAATATGCCATATCCTTCACTTATTTTTTTTAAAGATTTATTTATTTACGCATACAAGAGCTGGGGTGCAGGCCAGAGATGCAGCGGGGGTGGGGGGTGGCTGTGTGTGTGAGAGGATTCACCACAGGCAGAATGGGCAGCAGAACAGGCAGACTGACTGAAGTACACTCCTGAGGAGAGCAGCAGGCGAGACAGGAGAGGTCTGCTGTGCCATGTGGGTAGATCCCTGGCCAGAGATCGAACTCGTGCTGCAGTGGCTGCAGATAGTTTCATAGTGCTGGTTCTTAACCCCTTGTACCACTAAAGGAGGCCCCCTGTCCCTCTTTATATAAATTATTTTTCTCTTAATGGCTGTTTGGAATTGGGGCCATGGGTTGCTACCATTAAGAAGGTGCTTTGAGAGCCAACCCTTTCAAACTATGGGCAGCTGAGATAGACTGAAAGATCTACTGATCGGTTCCTTTAAGATATTTTTATTTTGTCCTGGAGTAAACAATACAATGCTGCCATTTATTGTGTGCTTTCTCTCTTTATAGTTAGTATTTGTTTAGCATGTTTTTAAATATTAGAGATGCACATACAAGAGAATCTGGAATATTCTGCTTTGCTCTATAGGAATTTCCTCCATTTGCTTTTTGAAAAAATCTAAGAACCAGTGGCAGAGAAATTTATTTCTTTCATGAAAACATTCACTTTTGTTCCCACAAAAACACATTTTACAGAAATATTTCAAAATGGGTAATTATGTCTTTCGGAATGGCTGGGAAAACATCCCTTTGTGATGGAACGACCTCTATGTCAGATGAAGGCACAAGAGTCCATTGAGGGCACAATGGGAAACAGGAAGGGTTTGGGATTCACATTTTTTGGGAAGACATGAAAGATAGCATTAAAGAAAGAGGTGCATTAGAAAATGGGTTTGCTTCCATCTCTTTATTTAGAGATTCTTTTGAAATCACTCCAGTTTGTGATATTAGCCAGTGAATAATTTCTGTTTGCTTTCATTCGAACAAAGAAGTTCATTGAAGGGCTGTGTCTGATTGGCAATCTGATATCATCTATTTTGGTTTATGAAGTATTTCTCTAGCTTTGCCAATCATCATTCTTTCATTAAAAATATGGACTCTTCTTGGTGGAGAGGGACTTTGATACCAGTCCATTGTGTTTCCCAAACTACAGTATTTTGAATACCACTTTTGTTATAATTTTTAACTACATACATGTGTCAACTAAAAATTAATTATTTAGTAATTAAAATAATTTCCTTTTTTAATTTGATATTTTCTAAATAACAAAAATGAAATGTATCAATTTATTGGTTTGAGGTTTTGGTTACATTAATCATAAAACACATGAAAATAAATAACTATTAAAACTTGAAATGCTTATCTTTGTGCCAGGTGTATCTGTAGTAGTCTATGTAGCCACCCTGGGAAATACTGATCTAGCTCTTTCTCTGTCATTTTGCTTATGAGGATGTTGAGGTCCAGGGAGATTAAGTGCCTTGTCCAATGTTACAGAGCTTTATTTGGTCAAATGGTAATTAGACAAGAGTCTGGGTCAATACTATTATTCCCAACACCGAAGAAGTCAAAATGTCGCCAAGGGTTTATTCTTCTGGTGATCATGATTCCAATTAATCTTGGTTTCTCAACTATGCAATGGAAGATAATGGAAATTCTGTTACAGAGAAAGGGATGAAGACTGTTTTCAAGCTGCACACACATACAACCAAATTGAAATAAATATATATTTAACTCAGAAATATAATTCCAAATTTCCAAAAAGAATTTAATGTGTTTTATTTGGTAAAAATTGTCAGTTATATTGAACAATTTTTTCCTCCTAAGATCATTGATTCTAAGAAATGTCTATGGGTTTATAGATCAAAACCATAGCTTCATCTATATGCTCTGCTTTAGAACTTTGGACTCCTAGTTCAAAATAGGTATATAAATGTTTGAACAAAGGCACAGTTGATTCTTAGGGAATATTTTAGTGCTGCTGCTCATGGCTCATCTGTAGTGTATCTCTGAGCAAAGATGGGTTGATTCCTATTTGATAAATATATATGTTGGGCTTCTGACTTTTAAATTTTTTCTTCTTTTTAAAAACATTGGCATTTATTGTATTTAAAATTGGTTAAGCTGGTGATTCTTTAATGAAGGAAAAACTCATTCCATGCTTAATTCAGAAAGATAAAGTGTTACTGAATCTATGGAAGCTAAATACTAAATTTCTGCCTCTCTAGGTCCTGACAAAACTCTGGTTAAGGTCATTTTTATTGGAAAGTGTGGCTTAAAAGGAAAGTTAATTATTATTCTAAATTAAAAGTAATCTTTATTTAGGCAAGCTAGACAAATGTAAAAGTCCAAGACTAGACCACATTGCCTTAACTTTTTTTTTAAGCATTTATTGAAATTCTTAATTATAATGCTTCTCTATTCCAACAAAACCCTGTTAATGATATTCATAATAGAATTATGCACAATTCCATATTATAAATTCCTTTCAGAACTTAATAAATCATGTCTCCCTCCCCAACTTTGTTATTATGTAAGTTCAGTGCTAAATGCAATGTTCAATTCAAGTAGCTATAATAAATTAGATTTTGATATAATCTTCTATTATATGGTTTTATATAATTTGAAGTTTCATTAATCCTCCTTCATTTGTGTCTTTTACTGTAAGTTGCTCCATTTTTGTAACTATGTGACATATTTTAAACAGTATCTGATTTTTGTACTTAACTTCAGTAATTCTGGAAAAAAATATTGCTGAAAGACTTGAATATCTTCATAAGTTTCACTAGAAAAATCGCATAAGTCTTCCTTCTTGGATTTTTTTATATGTATCTTCTTCAATTTGTAAACTCTTCAAAAATGTTTTATTGCTTGGTATGGTGATTTACAGATGGTTACCATTTAGAAATACTGACTGATTATTCAAGGCATCTTTGGTTTTCGTAAGGTCTGAAAGTTTACAATTAAAGATCACTATAGGGGCGTCCCTGGTGGTGCAAGTGGTTAAGCACAGCACTATGAAGCAATTCTCAGCCTCTGCAGCATCACTTCAATCCCTGGCCAGCCAGGGAGCAACCCACATGGGGCACCAGACCTCTCCTGTCTTGCCCGCTGCTCCCCTCAGCAGTATCAGTCTGCCTGTTCTGTTCCCCAATTTGTCTCTGGCAAATCCTCTCACCCCACTTCACCTCTGACCTATACCCCAGTTCTTGTATGTGTAAATAAATAAATCTTTAAAAAGGTAAAATAAAATAAAGAGCACCATAGACATGAAGATTTACTTGCAGAAAAAAATGATACTCAAGATAGGGGACTTATTCAGAAACAATTCAGTCAGAATGGCTATTAGTCTTCATGCTAGAAAATGTTAACTAGCAATATACATACCCTTCATTATTAATTTTCAGTTCATTCATTCTGCCTACTATCTCTTATAATGATTTTCTTTAATTTTGTCCATGCCCTAAATTTTTAGCCCAAGTCACAGTTTTTTTTGTTAATGTGCAACCTTCTTTTCACTGGATTTGACTAAAAGGCAGTCATCCTTATTGAAGTTTATTACTTTTGGTTTCCTTAAAATGATGCCATGATGTTCTTCCCTCTTCCTGGAATTCTGGCTTTACTGATGTGCTCTCAGATCCTCATTTCCTAGTTAATCTGTTAACACACACATACCACTATAAGCACAATCTTTCAATAAATGCTGTAGTGGCACAAAATGAAATTGAAAATATGCTGGAAAAATAAGTAATTTAATAGTGAATTTGAACCTCAAGACTGAAACAAAAAATAAGAGGTCTATATTGGTAAGTATTAGATTCTTTGCTGCCACTAATTAATTGTGTGACTCTTGGCAAATTTCTAGAACTGTCTGAGCTCAGTTATCAAATCTGTAAAATAATATCTGCATCTCAAGGTTATTTATGAAGATTAAATAAAACATTACATGCCAAGGAATTAACATAGTACTTGTGCCAGAATTCCTTACCTGAAAAGTATTCCTATTGTTATTAAATTAAAAAGTATATATACAACAAGCAACTACAAACCAGAGACACATGGGGCGGGGGAGGAGGGAGTAGGATCAAAGGGGGTGGGGTGGGAATTGTACGGGGACTATGGCCAAGATGAAGATGCATACATTTTGCAAAAATGAAAAGTGATGTAAAAAATATCAAATGAAAAAAAGTAACTATATTTATTCAGAAACAATGCAAGGAAGCATAGGTTGGCTGTCTTTTCCTCTTCCCTCAGATTAACTTGCTTCCACATGCTTCTTCCTCCTTTTTTTTTTTTTTTGTTTTGAAGCATTTGCAATTATTTTCTGTGTTATCTTGAAAAAATGTGCTACATCAGAAGATTTTTCTTCATTTGCAGAAACTTTGGGTGCCTTCAGAATTGTAGGGGCTATCTGGGAATACTCACATTGAACTAGAACTCTTTATGGGTTTTACTAATTGAATCTCACTAAATGACTAAATTCTATAAATGATTCAGAAATTTTTGGAAATATACATGTACATATATATAATATTGGTCAATAAACTTGGGTACATATATAGAGGCAAAGTATTTGTTAATGTTTAAATATAGAATCACATTTATCATCTCATTTATCATGAGAACAACTCACATTATAAATTTATTTGTTTTGGGTATTTTCACTTAATCTCTTAGAAGGCTGAGAGATAAAGCATTTCACCCACACCCATCTTGATCTGGCTAATTACTACCAATTATAATCATGTATAGGCTTAGATTCACTTCAATAAATTAATGCCTACATGTTCATCTGTTTCAACAAAAATTTAATAGTATTCTCACTATTTCATATCTGCCAATTTAAAAAGCTTTGGTAGTACTAGGCTTCTGACTCCAAAGTGAGACACCTAAGCATTTGAGTGCACGTTACTAACAAGAGAATGTTCCCTTTGTAATGAGCCCCTGGCCTCTTTTTACCAGTTGCGGCCATTTCTATAGGAAATCAACATTATGTGAGTCAGGAGGATAATTCACCCAGTTCTCAGGAAAACTGGAATGTTTCTATCCCCCCACCTTTTTTATAACATACGAAACAAACACAATTTTAAAATTGGCTGTTACTTGCAGGCTTTCCTGATAATGACTCCCAACAAATACACGTGGCCCAGAAGAAAGTGGTGACCTGTTTTTAAGTATTTTTAATGGGAATTCAGCAAATGTGCCACATTCTCTGGTAAGTCTATTTTTAATCCCTCTATACTTTGCTTTAGTTTTGGGGTCAAAATTCCACTGACAAATAATACTTTTCCACATATTATCTACTTTGTGTACCTGGAGTACTAGAAAATTAAAGATTTGTTGAAGCAAGCCTGAGAAATATTTCTAATTAAATGTATTATTTGCAATGGCACGTTGAACATGCACTTTTTTCCCCTCTAAGAGCTATAGTAAATTTTAAATTTTTTTATACTGTTAAAAAGTCAGAATACAAAATAAAACAAAACTGTTTTTACTAAATGCTTTCATTTGTAATCCATATATTTAAGATATCATTTACTAGATTTTTTTTTTTTAAGATTTATTTATACAAGCACTGGGTACAGTCAGAAGTGTGGGAGGGTGAGAGAATTCACCAGAGCCAGGGCGGGGAACAGAACAGGCAGACTGAGGAAACACACTGCTGAGGGGAGCAGTGGGTGCGGCAGGAGAGGTCTGCGCGCCATGTGGGACCCTCGCCATCAGCTGGGGATCAAACAGGTGCTGCAGAGGCAGCGGGCAGCCTCGCATCCCAGCGCTCAACTGCTGCGCTACCAGGCTACCAGAGGAGGGCCCTCATCTACTAGATTTTTAACTGGAAACTACCGCTACTGCTGTTGAATACCCTTGATCATGCTGTCTTTGAAAGACAACCTGTTAAAATGAAAATCTACAGTCTTAATTGTTGTAATGGTATGTCTTGAAGTTCTCTTTTATTCCTACTAAAAGTACAAGCACCTTGAGGACAAGAATGATTGTCTTTATATCTATTCATATTCCCTATAAAACTTTCTTCCTTTGTTCAACTATTCTGTTGAATTTAATTACCCAGGGTTACACAAAGATGTGACATTTTAACATGTAATTAAATCCCAAAGAATTTAAATTAGGTGTCTAGAGATCTAGTCCTGTAGCTCTGACAGCAAAACTGAGACAATCAAAAGGGGAGGGTGGTGAGGTGGGAGTGGGGGAAATAGGGGGTTGCATGGACCATGGTGAAGGATTACTGGGGCTTTGGTGATGGGCAGGCTGTGAAAACATACATTTATAGCAGTTTGAACTTACAACCCCTAAAACAAATACAAAGATAAACAAATTTTACCTCTATAAACATAATTGGAAAAAAAGAGAATGTCAGATGCTTTAGATTGAAGTTTCTAAATCTGTGTTGAAACATCTGCATTTCTTTTGGAATTTTTAGTAAATGACTGTGGAGGAGGACTATGGGTGTTCTGTGGTAATATATACCTTAAGGGGGTGATCTTTTACCTCTAAATTATATACAATGTTGTAAACCAAAGTTACACTAATTAAAAAAAAAGGGAGAAATTTTAGCTATACTGAAACTGAAACCTCATGAGTTCTAAGATGTGACATTTCTATACTGCACAGATATGGTATTAACTGTTCAATTTACTGTGATGGTTTTAATATGGTGCATAAATCCTTTCACATTCTTCCTGTAAAAGGTGGAGTCTCGTTCCCCTCCCTAGTAGTGTGGTAGAAGTGAGGTGGTGTGACCTCTGACACTGTGTGATAAAAGTCACGGCAATGTCCTCCTTGCTCTCTGTTTTGGATGGCTTGCACTGGGATAAGTCTTCAGAAATCTTGACAGCAAACTCATGTCTCAGTTAACATATCCTCAACTTAGGTGCTCCTAAATTTCTGACCCATTTTTTATGCAGAAACAAAAAATGAATAGTTTTACCTATATATTTAAATGAGAAATCTGTGAATATCTTTTGTATACATATGTAAGAGTATACCTAAAATTCATCATATATCTTTGACACTAGCATTCTTAAAGCTCCTTTAAAAGACCAATTCATAGTCAAAGACAGTAATTCACCTCTAATATAAAAAATCACTAATTTCCCCTGCTACAATTAAATAACATTTTATTTTGTGGAAGACCTAGTGGAAATAGACAGAAAGCTGTTTTTTTATCATTATTCTTTTTTCATCAGTATTTGCAGTTATGTATTTTGCTTGGGGTGCTGGCCTTAATTTATTACTTTGTATTTTTTGAGTGTCTCTGTACTTTCTCAGTTAAAAATAACCTACAAATAGCATAATAAAAGTTAATTTTCACCTGTAAGGAACACAGACTTTTTAACAAAGAATGATGTGTGCATACATAGTCAGCCATGTGGTTTTTACACTATAGTCGTATATACACAAAAATAAGGTGATGCAGCAAAATCAACTTTTTTTGTTATTTAGCATTTATATCTATAACATCTTACTTAATCTTCACAATAGTTATATGAAGTATAAAACAAGTCTTGCTCTAGTTAATGGTATTATTTCTTTTAAGAACAGGTGTCCTTTTGTGTTATAAATGTGCTTTAGATTTAGATTTAGATTTAGAAGTTTGTCATCTCTGGTCTTTGCTGGCATTACTTGGAGCCCTGAAACCCTGAGTAGGATGTAGAATAAGCTTTTGACTTTCAGACCACCACAGCTAGTCTCTCAAGGCATCTGTTGAATTGCTTCACATATGGCAAGAGGGATAATATGCTATATAGAATTTTTTTTTTGAGTTTTCTGTAGTCACATTAAATTGCAAGTCTACTGCAACACTTTTCAAACATTTAAGCATGTTCTGGGACAATAGTATACAGAGAGAAAATCTCAGAAGACCATAAATGTTGTTCAACTATATAAAAGGTTGATGAGTGGGTAGTTTCTGAGATCTGCTCATAAGGTAGAAAAATAAGTGAAGCAGCCTGTAAGAAAAAAATTCTCAGTAAATAATCGGTCTTGCAGGTGAAGACAAACAGATGCTCGAACTCTTTTTAAAATGTTACAGAGGTTTAACAATTAATAGAAAAAGAACTCCTTGCACTAGCTTGGAAGATCAGGACTGAATACCCTCTGGGAAAGGTAGACACTAAGGGAAATGCTTGTCTTCTTGTATCACATTTTAAAACAAGCTGTGGTTTATATTTATTCCAAATAAAAGTAAGAAAATGGTTCTAACAACCACTCATCTTATGTACTAAAGATTTTTTAATGCAAACCAGAGAAGATTGTTAAAAATTATGAAGAACCACTAGCCTCAGTAAACTTGAGAATAAAAGGAAAGAAAAAGACATCCATCCACATGCAAATTTCACTAATGAGTCACTAGAGAGAGGTGATGTTCTGCAGCAGAGAGTCCAGCCTTTTACTTCAGGAAGGCTTGTACATAAAAGTTAGTTCTATGAAGATCAGCTGACCTCTAATTAAGAGTTTGAGATGTGTATCAGAACATCCAAAGATTCACCAAAACAGCACACACCATCATGTATTTCTCTTGCCACTTGTAATTCAAAAGCCACCCACTACTTTCCCCACCCCATAGCTAGCATACTAAGCTGAAGAGTATTGTTTCCCCACTAAGTCTACCAACAGAGCTAGACAAATCAGGTATGTTTTAGTAATAAAATAATTGAAACTGGAACTTCCAGGCATTCCCATCTCAGATTAGCTAGATCAGAAATTCTTTTTTTTTTTTTTTTTTTTAAGAATACTGGAGCTCTTTTTTTTTTTTTTTTTTTTTATAGAGGCATGCTTTATTTATTTGTTTGCTGGTTTGTTTGTTTGTTTTGTTTATACATGCACTGGGTACAGTCAGAAGCGCAGGAGGGTGAGAGAATTCACCAGAGCCAGAGCGGGGAGCAGAGCAGGCAGAAGGACCGAAGTACACTGCTGAGGGGAGCAGCGGGCGGCAGGAGAGGTTTGCACGCCATGTGGGACCCTCCGCCGGTGGCCGGGGAGCAGCCGGGGATCGAACCGGCGCCGCAGAGGCCGCGGGCAGCTTCGCAACCCAGCGCTCAACCGCTGCGCCACCGGGGAGGCCCTAGATCAGAAATTCTTAAACTTGATGTGCATGAGACTCATCTGCTGGGCCTTGCTCTCTGATTTTCTGCTTCAGTAGGTCAGTAGGTCTATGGAAGGGCTCAACAATTTATATTTTCTTTAAGTTTCTAGGTAATGCCATAGCTACTACTCTGGGTACTACATACTGAAGATTGCTGAGCTAAGACAATATACAAGTTTGGTTCTAGTTCTGAAATAGAATCTGTGGCTAGATTTAGTGAGGCATGAACTAATTATTACAGAAGCAGGCAATGACTACATAACACAAGATCTTGTACTTTATGTTAAGTATTGAGCATCTATACACAGGTTTATGTAGATGAGTGACTGATCTTGCTCGAGTTTTCAAAGATAACCATGGCTGCTCCAAGGAGAATGTATTAGGCAGAAGAGAGCAGAGGTGACATTAACAAGTAAGAGACAATGAAAATTTAGGAAATAGAAATAGCCACTGCTTAGGCTATAGGGTAACTGATAAAGATTGGGAGAAAAGGTCAGACCTAACTTATACTTTGGAGGGAGGATCATCAGTGCACACTTGGTAATGGAGTGACTGTGGGAGTGTAAACTCCCAGCTTCCTGTCATAAGAAGAAGAATAGATGGAAGTACTGGAAGTAGAGGGGCCTGTAGGGGAGTGGACACAGTGGTAGAAAAGGCTGACTTCAATACAGGAAAACTCATCTAGAGACAACTGTCAGACTATGAAACCATTTTATACAAGAGCATGGAGCTCAGATGAGAAGTCTAACTGAAATGCACATTTGGTGGACACAGAAGTAGGGAGGTGAGCTCTCAGAGTCCACTTAGGAGAGCTGGACCTGGGTTCTGATGCTAGTTTGTAAGGGCCACGTCAAGAAGGGGCCAGCAGAGTAAAATGAGCTGGACCAGTCAGAGAGGAAAGAGAAAAACCAGAGAGGCTGATGTCATAGAAACTAAAAGAAGAAATAATTCTGACATGAGAAAGGCAGTCTGGAGAAGGGAGAGACATAGGAATCAAGTAATATGAGAATGGAAATGTAATCATTTGGTCTTGCAATGTGGAAGTTGCTAAAAAATTTAGCAAGTGTAGGGGCCTCCCCTGGTGGCACAGTGGTTGAGCACTGGGCTGAGAAGCTGCCCACAGCCTCTGCAGTGTCGGTTTGATCCCCAGCCCTAGGCGAGGGTCCCACATGGCGCGCGGACCACTCCTGCCACGCCCGTTGCTCCCCTCAGCAGTGTTCCGTCCGTCTGCTGTTCTGTTCCCAGTTCTGGCTCTGGTGAATTCTCTCACCTTCCCGCACTTCTGACTGTACCCAGTGCTCGTATAAATAAATAAATATTAAAAAAAATAATTAGCAAGGGTAGATGTGGAAATTTGGTGGTGACAGGGGGCCAGATTGCATGAATCAAACAAAGAGTGAGTGGGAGGTAAGAACATATTTACTTATTGAATAATTGATCCAGACATTGGTGCATTCAATTCAGTTTGAACAAATGAGACAAGTCAGCCCAGGAGAGAAAGTAAAGAACAGATCCCTTTGGAGTAGCTCATCAAAGACTAGCTGGGATAACAAATAAGCAAACACCTTCTCTCCCCCTCCCCCAGACTGATTCCTCAAACAAGTTTTCATATTTGGAGTTGTGATTGACAGCTGGTCTCATAGAGCTTCCCAATTTTTCATGTCAAGATATACAGAACAATTATAATGTCGGTACAGCTCACTTTGATGAGTGCAGTGGCGCTCAAGGCTAAGGTTGAGTCCTAAAAAAACTATCTCTGTCCTTAGCACCAATCTGTGGAAGAAATGGAATCCTGGTCCTTCCTCCCTAGGAGTTAACTTGCCATGTCCTCAACCTAGGTGTGGTCAGTTCTGTTCACATCTGTGTTCTTACCATTCACAAGACTCAGACATAATGATTTTTCTGCTCAAGTCTGGGATGGTCTTGCTGTTGGGTGATTTTGACCCCTATAACCAGGAAAGATGATGTAGCTAGCATTTGTTTGAGATATATTATTGTTTGGAATATTTTTACATATTCTTTCTCTACTTCTGATGTCTTGTTCTCCAACAAAGCTTCAAGATCTTCAGGACAGAAACTGAATATATTTTCTTTCTTTTTGTCTTCCTAAGCCACTGTAGTATCTTTAATGTAGGAAGTAACACTTATTGTTTGGTAAATACACAGCTACATGAAATCCACACTAATGCTTAGACTGTAGTAGAGAGAAAGGTGTACATTGCTCTATTATTCAATGTTTAAAATCATGGGCCTCCTGTGGTGGTGCAGGGAGTTGAGTGCAGTGCTGTGAAGCTGTCCACAGCCTCTGCAGTGCGGGTTCAATCCCGGCATGCTGGAGAGATACCCACATGGCATGGCAGACCTCTCCTGTCTCACCTGCTGCTCCCCTCAGCAGTGTATTTCAGTCAGTCTTCCTGTTCTGTTCCCTGCTCTGTCTCTGGTGAATCCTCTCACCATCTTGCACATCTGGCCTGCACTCCAGTTCTTGTATGCATGAATAAATAAATCTTTAAAAAAAATCAGAATGATTTTTATCTTGGGCCAGTAGACTCATCTGACACCAAAAGAAACATGGTAAAATCTGGCTGAGGTGGAGCATTAGCAGACTATGTGGACTCAATTTTTAAAATTATTATTTACCTCAATACATGTGACTTTTGACTGAGTATAATGGTCTACTTACTAAAGTGGGTGTTGGGTCTAGGCCTCTTTCTTGGAACCACCCATCCTAAGAAGAAGGGTTGCATATTCTGTGAGTGCTAAACAAATATTAACTATAGATAATAGTTTTGAGACCAACATATTGAAACCATCAAGCTTTTTTCATGTTCTCTTGGATAACCAGGGCACTCCCAGAGTGGGGGCTGTGGAGCTTCTGTTTGTCGTGCCAGGTTCCAGATCACAAGTGTGCTACAACATTTGGGGATAGGGTGTGGGATGGCTGTCTCATCTTGGCTAGGGCAACATGCATCCTGCACACTACATGCCCTTTCCTTTTGTTTTATTTGCTCATTTAACTTTCTTCCATACCCTCTGTGGCATGCGGCTGAAAGCAACAATTCAAAATGACTTTCTCACAAGCAGAGCATCCTGCGTGTGAGCCCAGGTCAGCATCACAGGTAAGGCTTCCCTCTGAAAAATGTTTCCACCATGGAAATTAGATTAAAGTAAACTTAAAAGAGAGACATGAAAAGGAAGGATACAGCAAAGAAATTGTCCAAAAAGTCTTAAAATAAGCCTCAAGGACACACAAGTAGTAGGAGAAATGCTCCCTCACTCATTTATGCTCCTGAGCCTGGCCCTCTTCCCACAGAGGTCAGCTGGTTTCCCAGCTTCTGCTATACAGTTTCTCAGTAAACAGGATCTCACATTGGTCATGCTGGAAAATTCTATAAATTGATGTTTGTAAATCAGCCCATACTTCAATTTTTTAAGTTTATTATTTTGGAAGCACCAGGTTGCCCACCAAGACTTTTCTATTGCAGTTTCCATCATTGTTCCCCGCCAGCCCCTGGTATCACAGCTGTGGGGGCATGCCCACTAAGGGCAATGTCTCTGGCACCCCTTGCCATAGGTCCTGGTAAGGATGAACAAGCTTTTGTCCCCCCTTAGCTGAATGTATTTATGAACAAAAGAAGATAACTCAAGTGGCACTTAGTTTCCTGAGTGGACATTAATTCTAGTTACAATTTTTTTTTAAAGATTTATTTATTTATTTATACAAGCACTGGGTACAGTCAGAAGTGCGGGAGGGTGAGAGAATTCACCAGAGCCAGAGCAGGGAGCAGAGCAGGCAGACTGACAAAGTACACTGCAGAGGGGAGCAGAAGGCGTGGCAGGAGAGGTCTGTGCTCCATGTGGGACCCTGGCCGGTGGCCAGGGATCGAACCGGCGCTGCAGAGGCTGTGGGCAGCTTCGCAACCCAGCGCTCAACCGCTGCACCACCAGGGAGGCCCTCTAGTTATAATTTTTAAAACTGATTTTTATTGCAGTACAAAAATAAGTCTGTCTCTTAGCAATCAAACTGAGACCTTCTGAGTGATGGTTTCCTTGTTAAAAAAGACATTTTTCTTTGCTTTTAAATGAAAAACAATAATTGATGAAAGAAAAGGTGGCCTCTTCTTGGGTGGCAATTCCAATTTGTGGGATTCTTAGTTGCCCAGGGATCTGAAGTTATGACACTATTGCCTAGGTGTACAAAGAATACATTCTAAGCCTAATAGTATTTTAATAAGCCTCACTCAGTGAAAGACAATCCAAAAAAGGTCAAAACTAAAGAACATACAAATTGAACAAAAGAAGAGTATCCCAGAAATAATGATTTTCTACTGAATTTTTGGGGAGGGAATGTTGTTAAAAGGAGATGTACTGCTTTGTTAAAACAGCTATTGTTTTTGGAGAATCAAGAACAGGAAAGAAACCAATATACCTGATATTGTCACATAGTTGAATACTCTACACTTTAGCATGCACACACACACACACACACAATCAAATTTAAAGTGTCTATGTACTAATTTAAAAACAATGCAGAGAGAGACACCCAGAAGACAAACTAACCAACACACACCAAACAAACAAAAAAAAGAAAAGAGAGAGAGAGACCACATGCTTCTATAAACTCTTAAATTCAGATATTCTACTTTCCACTTAAAAATAATTTTTCTTTAATTTCTAAGATTTCAGAAGCACAAATATTTTTACATCCCAAAAAGAGTAAAATATTGATCTTGGCATCAAGTGGGGCCATGCTCCCTGTTTTAAGTGGCTTTACTATTAAGCTTTCTGTGCTTTAGTCTTTTTCTTAGTTTTTTTTCTTGACATCACAGATTGAGAATGTGACCACAAAGTGTGTAACTTCTGAAGATGAAGGCTCAAATCCTATTAGGTTGACTTCAGTCTCCATAAAATAACAAAAAAAATTGTTTTAAACCAATGAATTAGTTTCAGCATTTTTAATGACCTCTAAAACACATGTAGTAAAACCTTGATTGACCAGACTATTTTAGAAATGGAATGTAAATTGCATTTTTTCCTCAATGTACCTTTCAGTTGAAAGAGAAAAAGAGAATTTCAACCATTGGTGAAAGTCATAAAGTGGATTAAGATATTCTTCTATCTTAGCAAATTATGCCTTAGCATAGTGAACACAATGCGATCTTTCTTTAATAAATATTATTCTTGCACTATAGGGTCCAGTGTCTAATCGTTCAGGCTGCACACACTACACTGTAGTTTCAAAAAGTACACCTAAGGGTTAGAGTGTGAGGAGGATATATATAGGATTGCCTGGAAACAGTGCGGAACAGTAAATCACCTACAGGTGATTTTCTTGGGTTTGTCTTTTCTCTGAGAAGTAAATTATGGGTTACTTGACTAACCCATCAGTTTAATCAGTTCAGGTTATCTGATACTCTCTAAAATATATTACATAGAAGAAAATATTTTACTGTGATAATTTTGGAATTATACTGTCTCTACTGAAATGAATGCATAAGAATGAGTCTGTGATTCTGGAATCTCCTGTTCTGGTTTTTTAAAAATGAGATCTCTATTCATCATCCTGAAGACAGAGAGATAACCTCTATAGTATTTATAAAGCACTATGATTCTAAAAGTTATTTAAGTAAAGTAACTGATTTTTTTTAATACAGAATTTGTTCATATGGTACTTATCACTACTCTATGTAATTCAAATTGTTTATCAATCTTATTAAGTACATAAATGAATTCTTGCAAAACATCTCTTTCTGAGTAATATTATATGTTTTTGTTTGAGATACAGAACAAAGCTTTTCTAATATTTGCACTGCTCAGAGGGGAACTTGACCATGTAGTGGGAAACAGCTTTCCAATTTGTTTCAAGAGTGTCTTTCATAACTCTGCATCCCCCATTTAAATTATGAATTTATTTTGAAGACATACAAATATACAGTAGCCCAAACAAATTGTGAGTTCCTAGATGGTTCAGAAAGACTCATTCTCCTTCATTACCAAACATCAATTTGTTAGCTATCTACCGACATGTTCGTTTTCTTATGTTCTACATCAGAGCAGAGATCTCATTATAAGATCTTCATAAATCCAGGTTTAGTCAGACATAAACATTTTTTGAGCATCTTCTCTGTGTGTCAGGCTCTGTTCCAGGACTGGCAAAAGGGTGATGAATAGAACCAGAAATGTCTCCTCTTTCATAACATTCTAGTTGGGGAAACTGACTGAAAACATGGAAAACAAGTAAGTTAATATCCTATTTAGATAAATGCCAGAAAGAAGATAAAATAAGGTTACATGGCAGAGAGTGATAGGGGTGTGGAGAGAGGTGGCTTTGGGGAAGGTAGTCTGGGAAGCTGGCTCTCACGGTGGTGGCATTTGAGTTGTGACTTGTGGAGACAGTCCTGACAAATATGGGGAATGCAGGCACTGCAAGTGCAAAGCCATTCAAAAGGAAAGGTTCTTGGTGTGCTCAGAAGATGGAGATAAGGCAAGAGACACTGTGTCATGGTGAAAGAGGGGGAGCAGCGAGGGAAAAGAGGTCAGGGAACAGGGCACAGGCCAGATCTGTGAGCTCTTGTGGGAATTTTATGCTGGTTGAAATGGTAAGCACCTGGGAGTGTTTAAGCGGGAATAGTATCTTGATCTGATTAGTGCTTAGAAAGATTACTTTGTGCTGAGGATGGACTGTGAGGGCAGCGAGAGGAGGATGGAGAAGCACTGGGACTCTGGGAAAAAATGGTGACTTGAAATGGGGCTGTACGATACAAACACCAATTGCCTCTGGTCAAGGATGAAAGGTAGAAAATACCAGGAGATATTTTGTAGGTAAACTGGACTGGATGGATCATTTTAAGGAAAGAGAAGATTTAATGATTGCTTCTAGGTGTTTCCCTGGGATATTGACTGGAAAATAGGTGTGTAGAGAAGAGACAAATGTCCTGGTTTTGTCAGCTCAGCATGAAATGCCCCGTCAAAATATAAATGGAAATAAGCCAGAATTATGTATTATGTGCCAAATACTATTCTAAGCCCTTTTAAGTGCAATAGCTAATTTGCTCCATTCAATGATTACTGGAAGTTGGGGACTGTTATTATAACTGCTAAGGTTATAAAACATAGTCTGAATTAGCCCACAAAAATGTGGCTCATGAGCCCTAGCTGGTTGTCACTATGGTAAGTTGAAGGAAGAGAAACAACTCTGGACTTTGGGGAGAGGTCCAAGATTCAGGTGTGTATTTTAGAATGATGGGCCTAATGAGGTTTTTTTTTTTTTTTTTTGGTTTTATTTTTTAAAAATAACTACTGGACAGAAAGAGATGTTCTAAAAAGAGAGTTTAGACAAGGAGGACAAAATGACTAGATATGTCTTGGCCCTTAGCAATTTGGATGTCCTTAGAAGAAGGAAGAACAAAGAAGCATGAGAAATAACAGCTACTTGCACTGGAAAAAATCAGTCACATGGACATAGAATCTATCTAATGTTTACTGAAGCTCAAAGGCCATTTTATTTTTTACATTTTTACAAATATTTTTATTTATTTTTTTTTATGGGATCATATTCAGGGATATGGAAACCCATGACATATGGGTTCAACATTTTTCCTCTATGGAATGCCAATATTTGTAGAGAAAACAATGTGCACACACAAGAAAATCTTTTCCAGATAACTTCATGTTTACTATCAAGGCATGTGATTTTCTGATGAAGGGTGGAAGATAATTAAGGGAGAGTTGTCTGACACTGACTGAAGTTTCTAAAAGCACAGTGGAATCTAACATCCTACTTTTGCTCGTCCCTTAGTTAAACTAATGAAAAACCCTCTTTTTCATAAGAACAACCCACAAGACATACAGGTTATTATGTAGCATATATTCTGCCTCATAGAAAACACTAATAACAACAAAATATTCAAGCCAAATCTGATCTATTGTTCCATAGATTCATAACACCAATTTACTTATCCATGCTGTATCAAGTCAGCCACAGGTACATAACAACAAAGAAGCAAAATTAATCAATCATTACTCATTGGTCAAACTATCACATGTAAAATCATTATTTTATTAAATTTTAATTTATTGATGATTTCATTAGTTTTTTTTTGACCAGGGAATAACAGAACAAATTTTTTACAAACTATGAAAATATTTTACTCTGTAGATTTCTTTATGAAAGTAAAATTTATCACACCTTGTACTTGACTTTTAGCTTGGGGAAAAAGATATAATATTCAGAATTTTTTCAAAAACTGGAAAAGGTCCATCTTTTTAATATGAACAACTGAACAGGTTCTATTCCTTCTTAAACTTTCAATAGGAGCTAGAGAACATTCAGCTAAATTTATGCAGCATATTGCATTAATTTATTTAAATCCAGGAACATAGAATCCTTAATAAAGTATACTTTTTCTACATACACATATGCCTACAGGGAAGTTGCTTGAGGATGGGCGGGTATGGCTGATCATTGGCACTAGAGGTAGAATAAGAATGACAGAAACCATAATGTATCAATACAGGCTATGATACTAACTAATAGATTTTAATCTTTCAGACTAGGAAAAGGAAAATTTCAGAGAATTTTTTAATCCTCAAAAAGAAAAGTATTATTTTTCTCAATGTATGAGATTAACTTTTCCTTTGCAAGTTACCAAGACTTTAGAGAGATAAAGTAGTCAAAATTAAGCAATTTTGTTGGCCAACACAGCTGAACTATGTGTTCTATGTGAAAGAATTTAGGGCTTAATCAAAGATTGGGTTTGAATAAGAGCTGTGTCACTATTGGCTGCAAGCTCTTGATTTTAACCTTATTTTCTTTATCTATAAAAAAGAATAATAATAATCCTTGTTGTGATGATTAATAAAATAATTTTTAAACATGTGGCATGCACAAATATAAATTGGTATTATTGCTATGTGATATCAATAGTATTTCAGGAAAATAAAATAAAACCATTAAAACTGATGTCTAGTTTGTCATTTTCTTCCCAATGAACTTCAAACATATATATCATTGATTTATATATCAAAAATAAACAGCTAAAAGAAATGAAATGGAAAATGTAAACAAAGTGAAGACAGAATCTGGCCAAAGACAGAAGGGAAAATATAAAGTCTTTCTGGGAGCAAAAACAAATAGAAGGAAGACTTGTTCATGTAATTGTTGATGATCCCTAAATAGTAGAACTAAATTCCAGAATATTAAAAGACCATTTAATTTATTTTCTGCTCTGCCAAAATCTTGATTTTGTAACACAAAAGGTCTGAAAGAGTATAGTATGTGGATATTATTTCCATAAAACACATTAGCTATTGGCAATATGACTTTTGAGTTCAAGTAAAGATACTTCTGATTCGGGCCTCTCTGGTGGTGCAAAGGGTTCAGCCCTGCACTATGAATCAATCCACAGCTCTGCAGCATGAGTTCAATCCTTGGCGGCCAGGGATCAACCCACATGGTGCAGCAGAACTCTCCTGACTCGCCCACTGCTCCCCTCAGCAATATATTTCATCAGTCTGCCTGTTCTGTTCCCCACTCTGTCTCTGGTGAATCCTCTCACCCCCTGCATCTCTGGCCTGTACCCCAGCTCTTATATGCATAAATAAATAAATCTTAAAAAAAGATACTTATGATTCAATTAGGATTATTTTAAAATTAAATTACTCATTACATGCCTCATTTCAGAATAATGAATTACCTCATTTGTAATAAAGGATGAATTCACTCCAAGTAACATAAAATAATTGGTCCAATATTTTCAAAGGTCACAATGCAGGCTAACAACATATTCCAGGAGAATTGTGTTTTATAATTATTTATAATGATTTGACTTGATAATCAGATTAGCATCATGGATTATAAATGGAAAAATAAGAGGGCAAGTTCTGATGTTTCACCACATTGTTCAATTTTACTGCATGTCAGAGAATTTAGAATAGGACAAAATTAAGAAACCCAAATTTCCAGAGTAATATATATATTATACAACATGTACATAGGTACTTACCAATCACCTTTCCTATAAATTTTGGTAAAATAAGACTAGCAAGTGTAATGTTACTGACATTTAAGAGAGAGAGATTAAAATAAAGAAAAAATTTAATTATCATATTAACTAAATTATTGAATTAAGCAAGAGTTGCTTGGTGCCAAGAAATAATGATTAAACTGCATGAAAACAAACATTTGTTCATAATATTGCTGTATGTGTCATTTTGACCAATTAGGTTTCATTCATTTATTCTTTTCTCTTATTATTTATTGACCCCTTACTGTATGTTTAGTGGTATCTTTCCACGTTACCAGCCTAAAGTTATAGCTAGAGGAACTTAATATCTTGGTTAAATTGCCATCATATTACCTTTGCAGATGGTTTGATGCAATTCAAAGAACCTGAGCTAACTTCTGTTTGGTCCCAAACTACATTTGACGTTAGCAAGGCACTTGGTTTGTCTGTCCTTCAGCACTCACCCTACCCTTTAGGGCTGTGATGACACCCTTATCCCATCAGAGGCTTGTTAGAAAATGAAGTGAGATGATAAACAGTTTGAAATGGTTAAAAATGAAATTAGAATAATGGTGTCACGGTTTTAAAAAGTTACTATTTTAGTTTAACTGGAAATCATTGTGGTTGAAGCTATAGCAATTCCCCTGGCTGTAATCAAATCCTAAAGTTTAGGAGTGATGCATGGTAGTGGGCAGTCTGCCTTTGCTAGAAAAGGGAAATCACACCATAACTACTGCTATAAAATAGAGAAATTTCCCCTAGTGTATCCAATTATATCACAAATTATAAAAGCAACCAAGTTTGGATACCAATAAAGAAAATCAATGCTTAATGAGCATTTCTTTTTTACCAGTATCTCCACTGTGTGAAGACACAAAGATGTAAAAACCCTCGATTCTTGATCCAAAGAAGTCTAGTCTTGTGAAATGTATTTCACGTGTCTGAACAGCTCAGCTGTACAAAGATTATGAGCCAGATGTCCTGAAAGGGCTCGTTTCCTTCTGACACACCATGACTCTACACCCAGATCACAGAAGGTGAGCCACCAGGCTAACTAGCAACTTGTGAGGGACAACTTACTCTATTCATGAAACAGTAGCATTTTGGAGTTGCCTTTATTGTTTGTAGAAATCAAAGAAATCCACAGAAACCAGCAATTGTTAGGAGCATCTATAATTTCTCTTTGGATACTTATATCTTTTTTCCCACCCACACAAAATATTTGTAAGGTAACAAAACAGCTTACCAATTTGGTTTTCTTTTACCAGAAGCACTTCACATATAATAATCCATATATATAGGGTAACAAGACAGTGGGGAATTTCAATAAGAGTAGGAAGTTTATAAATATTTGTAGAATGATTGATAATGAATTAATCAACTGAACCATATGCTTGTCAAAAGGAATTTTACAAACTAAACTACCTTTATTACAGAGTTGCTCTGTGATTTAAAGACAATGAGATGATGCATATAAGAAGAATTTTCAAAGTAAAAACAATTATACAAAAGGACAAAATGCTCCACTGATTCAGTAGTTGGCTTCTAACTCATGCAGGTCAAGGCACCATGCTTGATTTTCTTTGGCCTCTTGGTGACAATTTTTCTAGGGTATTTATAAGGACAAGATGATACATGAGAAGCTGTTAGCATGATTCCAGGCAAGCGCTCAAGAAATAAATTACTCATTTGGAATCAAATAAGATATCAGTGTAAAAAAATAACAACAATACAAAACACAACAAAACAAAAACAGACAATTATAAACTAGACACAATCTGCAGGGAAGGAGGAGGGAGAGGGATCAGAAGGAGAGAGGGAGGAGCACAGGGGACAGTGGTGATGGTGCACGGGTGCATTGGTGAAGGAAATTCTATGAGGACTACACTTGAGAGGCAGGGAGCAGATATTGCTTAAAAATGAACAATGATATAAAAAATAAATAATAGTAAAAACAAAAAAGAAACTACTAAATTTTCAATTCCTTAGTTTCAGTTTACCATTTTTATTCTTTCAAAGGCATATATATAGGAATCACCACATTAGATAACAGATTACAGCTTAGTGTTTCAGGTATTTTGTTATTTGTGTGTATTTTAAAATCACACTTAGTTTCGGACTTGACACAATGTGGAGATGTCATTCTTGTTTCTCAGTTTTGAACCAAAACAAGGAGCTGTCTTTCATCTCCAGAAAATTTTCTATGAGTGGATCAGGCATTTGTGGTATATATACACAATGTAATGCTAGTCAACTATTAAGAACGATAAACTCTTGCCATTTGTGACAACTTAGATGGAGCTTGAGGGGATTATGCTAAGTGAAATAAGTCAGAAGGAGAAGGACAAATACCAGATGGTGTCATTTATATATGGGATACAGAAACCAAACAAAGGGTCAGATCAAGCTAAACTAAGAACTAACTCTAGAAGGCTGACTAGAGAACTAAGAATACCAGAAGGGGAAGGAGATGGAGAGTGGTGAGAACAAGGAGTGGAGGGAGCACAATGGATTATGGTGATAGCCTACTGGTGTCTTGATGGTGGGTGCAGTGGGGTTACAATACCTGATGGAGAACAGCCTAAAATTCTATTAAACAACCTACGGTGTAAGTCAACATATAACATATAAACCAAGCACTAGAAAAAAGAGGAAAAAGTAATAGGCTATTATTGATTTAATATGCAGGCCATTTCTACAAAAAGTAAATCAGTAAGCACATACAATGGGTTTTCCGAACCTGGGCACCTAGTTTTTCAACCCTAAAATAGCATGTCATATCTATTTATGCATGTGTATAATTATATCTTAAGAGAACTCCTAGTTTTCATTAAATACAGAAAGGGATTGGTAGAGAAAATCTATAAAGATTAGTGAGTTTATTATGAATTTCAATTTCTCAAGGATTTGCATTCATTTTTTCCCCTTCTTTCCTTTTCCATTCATTTAACAAATATTGATTGAATGGCTACTATGTGCTTAGTGCAATGGGAATACAGCATTGAAAAAAAATATAAAACCCCTGCTGTTCTCATAGACATATTTCAGAGGGGGGACAGACAAAAGCAATTAAATATAATATAAAATCAGGTAACAAAAATGTTACAAAATAAAATAAAGCAGCGATGGATGTGGAGTATGATGGGTGAGGTGGAGGGTGTTCTCAGGGTCTGAAACAGGGGCTCAGGGAAGCTTGTCTAACATGGCCTCAGAGCAGAGACCTGAAGTGCACGAGAAAGTCATCAGCATAAAAGTGCCTAAACAGCACTGTTTTAGGCCAAATTTCATCTTTAATATTTTTATGCAGAATTTTCTGTTGCATATGGTTCTGCTAACTTTTTGTTGCTACTTTTTTGGGCTATTTTTCTTTCATAGGCTGAATGGATGTGAATTTCTGCTCTTAATTTCCACTCCTATAAAATGAGGGTGTTTGACTAGTTGATTGCTTAAAATGTTAACATGTTGTGGTGCCTATTATTGTTTTATTGTTATAAACTTCCCAGGTTTCAAAGTTCTTTCACATTCAGTAACAATCTGGCCTAAACCGTATATCCTGTAATCAATTTATCCACAAAGAGTCACAAAGAAATGAAACGTATTGCACTTTTCTCTAAGAAGCTTAAAATTTGATGCTGAAATACTAGGAAGTTTGAAACTATACTCAAAGGTTACATCCAATTGCAGGCAAAGTATTCTTGTTCCTATCAGTGGTTTTACCAGCTCCTAAATCTGAAGTTTTAGGGCTCCCCAAATGGTGGCACTTAGAAAGGCATATTCTCATCAAGCTACAGGGAGAGTCAGGATCATGAGTGCCCCTTTGAAACTCATTCTGGGGGAAACATGGCATTTGTGAAGATTTGCATAAAAATGATGGTCTGGGGATCACATTTCAACAAAGGTACAATTTTTCCAGCTGAGTCAATTTCTCTAGCTTTTAACCACTTTTAAAACACTACAAAAGAAACTAGTAACAAACAAATAGCCAAAAAGAAAAGAGCAGAAAGGAAAAGAAAGTCCTCGAGAAACAGCACAGCATGAAGCCTCCTAACAGAGAACAAAACCAATGGGAATTGCCATCTTTACTGTCTTTCGACAAGCTGAGAGCAGCCAAGTCAAGAATCTACTGTGGCTTGAGCGTCACTCACATGTTGAGTTCAGACCAGCTACTTGAGCTCTAGTAAGCACTGGAATCCTCAGAGGACTTGTTGAAACAGAGGTTTCTAGTCTATAGGCATTGTCTCTGGGGCGTAAGAAATTTTTATTTCTCACAGATCCTAGGGGATGCTGATGTGGCTGGTCATGTTCTGAGAATGGCTGGCTCAGACAATTCCCAGATACTTCCTGATTGGAAAAGTGCCACTAGGCTGCCAAGGATGTGATGACAATTGGAATGTTTTAAGAAATCCTTGGGGAAGGCCTTGAGGCAGGGCAGCAGCCACCATTTACTGGTGGCCTCAGTAAATGAAACAGGCAGCTCATCTTTCTGGTTGCAGCTGCTGAGATGCAAGGTGCTTTTCAAATATTATGCCGCACTTACACTTATGCTCCAGGGAAGAGCAGGCCCCATCAGGGCCAGCCAAGAGCAGATGGATTTTATCTGTACCCTAGGTGTGAATACCCAAAGTAATCCTTCAAATCCTCTCTTCACAGGGGAACACAAGATCAGCCACATTGTCAGCTAAACAATCTTTCAATAAGTAAAATAATAACATACCTAAACCGTCCACCATTCTACAAGCTAGGTTGTACTTAGTTTAGCAATAAAGAGAGTCCTTAAGTTGAAAACAACCAAATAAAGAGGATACAATCAGCAAGAATGATTTAAAAGAGCTTATTTGCTTTCACTCTGAGAATTCCAAAAGTAAAAAACCATTATGATTTTGAAGATCAAGATATGACTGAAGAGCTATGTCAAAAGGAAAGTAAAGTCCTACCTCTCTTTAATAAAAAAATGAAGTAATAATCTACAACAGGTAATAAGGGACCACCTTATTTACAAACTAATACCTATGCAGTTTACTGAGTGCTATTTTAAAAGAGCTATTTTATAGCACACAGTGAACTGGAAGATGCTCTGGAAAGTTCTATATGGTTATAACAATAAGTAAACAATTTGAGCAAACAAGGGATATGCGATGGTTAATTTTCTATGTCAACCTGGCTAGTTTACCATGCCAGTTATTTGATCAAACACCAGTGCGGATGTTGCCATGAAGAATTTTTTTTAAAGTTGTGCTTAAAATTTAAATCAATTGACTTTGAATAAAGTGGATGGCCCTTCATAATGTGGGTGGGCCTAATCCAATCAGCTGAAGACTCTAAGACCCCAAACTGAGTTTTCCCACAGAAAGAGGAATTCTGCCTCGAGACTGCAATATAGAAACCCTGCCTGGTTTTCTGCCCTGCTTCCCTGAAGAATGTGAGCTTAAGACTGTAGCATCACTGCTTACCTGAAACTCCAGCCTGCTGACCTGCCCGATGGATTTCAAACTTGCCAACTCCCACAATCACATGAATCTCTCTTTAAAATAAATTGTGTCTCTCTGTATCTCTCACATGTTCCCCTCCCATATGTACCATATGTACATATGTTTTGTTGCTCTGGAGAATACTGACTAATACAGCCTACATCAAAGACAAGGGCATTGGCCCTGGAGTCTTAGTGGAGGATGAGTGAGGCATGTGCACATATAAAGGAGTAAAGATGTACACTATAAAGCACATGCATAAATGATTGACAAATTAATTACATTTGAGATAAAAATGAGTGATTCTCAAAATATATGCTAAAGGAAATTTTTTTTTTTTTAAAGATTTATTTATTTATTTATACAAGCACTGGGTACAGTCAGAAGCACGGGAGGGTGAGAGAATTCATCAGAGCCAGAGCAGGGAGCAGAGCAGGCAGAGGGACCGAAGTACACTGCTGAGGGGAGCAGCGGGCGGCAGGAGAGGTCTGCGCGCCATGTGGGACCCTCCTCTGGTGGCCGGGGAGCAGCAGGGGATTAAACTGGCGCTGCAACCACTGCGCCACCACCGGGGAGGCCCTAAAGGAAATATTTTAAACCCAAAATGCTAAATACGTTACAATGTCACTACTATGTCACTTTTGAAATAATACATTTTTAGAAATGGAGCACAGGTAGCAGATCAAGAGTGGCAATGTTTATGGTAGGAGTAGAAGCTTTTGGGAAGTGATGTGATTGTAAAAGGGAAACTTGACAAATGCTTGTGATCAAAGTATGCATCCTGAACTGTACCGAGGTCAATATTCTGGTCTGAATCAATCACAGTTTTGTACTGGGGGAAGCTGGGTAGAGGTACATGTGATTTCTGAGCATTAGTTCTTACAGCAGTTAGTGAATTCAAAATTATTTTGAAATTTAACTTGGAAGTAAAGTTGGTATTCAATTGCAAATCCATGTAGCACTGCTAATATGGTACACCATCATGTAAAATGAGCTTTTCCAACGAAATCCCTAAGAGTGGGGTTGTGTATGTATGTCTTAGAGCAACATTCATTCTACCCCATTTTTTTGTATAGTCTGTAAGCTATAGTTTTTGATATTTGAAAAGAATAAACAAAAAAATGTATTATGGTGCATGAAAATAAATATGAAACTGAAATTTTAGAGTCCAGAAATAAAGTGCTATTGGAACAGATCCATGCATATTGGTTTATGTATTGTCTGTGAGGCTTCTGTGATAGAAAAGCAGACTTGAGGAGTTGCAATAGACACTGAATGGCCCACAGTCCACCTGACACTTTGTAGGAAAAAATTTGCTGATCCCTGCTTAGAAGAATAATAATTGCATGTTCTGACACATTTCTTAAAAGAAATTCCAAAATAAGCCACTTTAGGTAGCTTAAATTATAGCTATTTTGCTTGATTTCCCTTCTTTTAAATCATATTCATTTTCATGCCTATAACATATCCATTCACTCAATAAATGTTTAATTCACATGTCAGATATTGCTTGTAGAAATTTTTTTAAAAAAACAAGGAAGTATAAAGAGTAATATAAAAACTTTAGTATCACCACCTCATAGTTAGTTATCATGCTCCCCAAAACATCTATACAGTGCTTTACATACTGTTAAGAGATGAAGTAAATCTTATTATTAAATAATTTTTTGCACTTTACACACAGAATGTGTTTCTATTTTGTGCTGAATAGCTCCAAATGACTGAGAGATAAAAGGAAATCATGTAGAGACAACTTTATGACAAAAAAAAAAGTAAAACACTAAATGCAAATAGAAAGAGGCAATGGAGCGCTGTGGTGGAAGGCGAGTCCTGGAGCCAGACTGTCTGCCTGCAAATAGTACAACTCTGCTTCATCCTGACACAAGTTCCATACGGAAGCACTCAGGATGATTGATACCCTACCCTCCCTGGCCTCAGTATCCTCATCTGTAGACTTATGTGCTTGAGATTAAAGGATCTGTGAGACCTCAAGGATTTTATGAATATATTTATAGTATGGAACAGATATGATGGTTTTTGATTAAGAGACATTGTTTGTGTGGCACAAAATACCAAGCAGATAAGAATGAGGTCAAATAAATATTTACTATTGTGTAAACATTAACTATTGCTTTGTAATACTAGATAAATTATTTTATCCTTCTGTTAAAATAGAATGTTCACTTATGTGAATACATGTTGGTTCTTTCATTTTTCAAAGTTAGGTATTAAATACATAGCAGTAGAGATAAGTTGGATACATAAACAAATTGTCCAAAACTATAAAGTTTTTAATAAATCAAAATATCTGAAAATTCCCCCTAGAACCTTCCATTCAAAACATGACTTATTTAGATGTATATGATGGGGAATTGCTCATTTGGATAAATATTTTGCATTTATAGTTCTGATTTTTATTATATCACTTGGGGAGTAATTTGAAAATACTTTTAAAAATAAAAACATTTAAAACAAAAACATTTCATTGGAAAGATACGTAGTTTTTTAAGAGATCGACAAGAAGACACCATATAAGAAAATATTCTTGTCTTCATTTAAGATAAATTTTATGTACTGTTAAACATTTATTTATTTTTACTTTTAAAATTTATCTTCTGGGGTAGTTGGGTTAAGACAATTGTTTAAAACTACTTCTCAATTAAAGGACTAGTCACATGTTAATCTACCTGCTATCCTATTAGCTGCTGAATAGTTTTGGGGGGGCACATGTGCATGCCCACATACACTCATGTGACACACATGTGCCATGAACATAGGCTCATTTTCACAAATGCACACTTAGAAAATCATCAATGGAGAAAAAAGTAAAAGGGGGCTCCTTTTTTGTGTGTAGAAAGTTTCCACTATGAATTTACTTAAAATGTATAAAAATAATTTTCTAACCAATTCATTATTTTGCCATTAATATGTAAATCACACATTGTTTTTTGGGGAAGAAGAATCACTAGGTGATTCTGATAATTGTGATGAGGAAAAAATTAAACAAATTTGTAACCAGAACATTTATAACACTGACCACACACCTATCAATTGTAGGAGTATTCTAAATCATCTAAGTAATTGGCTCACACTGTTGATATGATAAACAAAATTAAAAAATTAAAAAATTAAAAATTAAAACTGTGCAGAAGTCTTAGCAAAACAACAAAGCTCCACAATATATCAATTTTGTTAGAAAATTAAGACTTTCTTTTTAAAGACATCTCAGATGTTTCTACTCTGCCTTCTTAGTTGTCCTTGTTAACATAAATCATTTTGCCCTGCAGGGTGACTAGAGGTGATTCTGTTCCTTGAGGCTATAACCCAGACTGGTTATAGACCCTTAAAGCAGGCAAGCCCTGCCCAGTCCTCACTGCCCCCACCTTGGATGAGGATCCCACAGGAAGGGAAGTGGAGGATATTCTGGTCAAGGGGTTTCACACTATCACATTATCTAAAGATTTATTTTTTCCACTATATATGTGACATTTCTTGTGAAGAAGAAAATATGTTTGAACTCATAATATCTATGAATGGTTTTATAACATTTTACTGCTTGTTTATTTAAAACAAGAGAAGATTATTTTTCTAAAGCTTCTTTTATTCTAAACCTCTGTACAAAGCAGTCAGGGGTGCAGCTCTTGATTTACACAGTGATGGTTAAGAGGGAAACCAGCTAGCACATTTATTCCTGACACATGCTTCTCCACATTTCAGCCCCTTGAACTACTGTTTGTTTTTTGTTCCTGTTGAACTTTTTGTTCCTGTGATTGGATGTGCTCTTATACTTCAGCCCTTCAAATATGGTGTTTACCCTGCCTGAAAATCCGCCTCCCCCCACCCCCACCTCTTTGCTTGGCTGATTCCTATTGATTCAACATTTCTTCATTTTACTTTGTTACCAATACTAAATATATGCCAACCTCCTTTCAGGTTTTGTTTAAGCAAAAATTTTTCTAGGAAGCCATTCCTGGCCCTTAGGTGCTCTTGCTACATGTTCCTACATTAACCTGTGCTTCTATTATAACCCTTACCATACTTTATTGTCTTGCTGCTAGTTTCATTCATTGTCTTATGGGCTTGGCCATGAACTCAGGTAAAAGCAGGGAATGGGGTCCTCATCCACTTCTGTCTATTCCCAGGGCCAATGCTGCTATCAAGTACTGTAGCTCAGTGACAAAGTTATATGTGAAAAATGAGAGGAAATTTTCTCATTTCAATTGAAATGAGACATCGTTGGGAGGGTGGTATTCGCAGTCATCATGATGTTGCACAGTAAAAGTATCTTCTAGAGCTCAACAACTACCACAAAGAACTAATTATTCAAATGTTCTAAAAAGTATGATCACATGATCGCATTTTTTAAATTGACTTTGATAGCAGAACTAAAACTAAAAAAAAAAAAAATCTATCCCACTACAAATAAATTATTTGTTTTAGTCAGCTTGGCTATCATAGTAAAATACCATAGACTGGGTGGCTTCAAAAACAAATTAATTTCTCCCTGTTCTGGAAGCCACAATTGAAGCCAGATTCGATTTCTGGTAAGACCCTTGTCTTGGTTTGCAGATGAACACCTTCTTGTTGCATCCTCACATGACTTTTCCTTTGAGAACACGAGGGGAGAGAGAGTTCTCCAGTGTCTTTTCCATATAGACACTAATCCTATTAGCTCCAGCCCCACCCTGATGATTTCATTTAATCTTAATTACCACCTTATTCTACATATATTCAAACTGGGGATTAGGACTTTAATATGCAATTTTTTAAATACCCAAGTCAGTCTGTACATTAACATTCTAGAATAACATTTTAAATAATTCAACTTAAAGCCCCAGAAAGTATTCAAACAAACAAAAGTTTTGTTTGTTTTCAGTTAACACTATTATGATGATGCAAGGGAGGTTATTTTTCTGGCGTTTGGAGAAATAGTCACTAACTTGGCATTATCTTTACAAGAATTGATATAATTTGGCGAGGTTTCATACAAGGCATTTCCTCTTGAACCTTTCATGTCATCTTATTTCGACTTTTAGACCTGGTCATGAACTCAGAAATAGCTCAGTCCAACTCCTTTTATTTAAAAATGTGGAAATTTAGTCCCAAAGAGCCCTAGTTGCCCAAATTCCATAGCATGTTATTCAGTCTTTCACAATTTGCTTCAATTCACATTTTAACTAAATTATACTTCTTTTTCCCACATGGTATATTTTTCACCAAAAGCAGATTAGTTGGTATTTATCTTTCAAAGTCCTGATTGAAACATTTCCAAATGTTTCCACTTGCACTCCTCAAATAGAATTATTTGTTTCTGTCTCTTAGAATTTTTCTACATGCTTATCTATTATTTACTGGATTATATCATAGTAATTTTGTAGTATGAATTTATTGAAGTCAGCAACTAGGCTCTATGTTTAGGCTATACACTAACCTATACTATGGGACTTAAGTAAGTGATTTCTTGTCTTCATTTCTGAAGGTCATGTGGCTAATAAAATGGTAAGCCAATAATGGGACCCTGGGTTTTCTGACTTCCTGAGCTATGTTCTTTTTATTCCCAGACTACATTTCACTCTTAAGATGCTAGTTTTAGAGTTCTAGAAGGCCTTCTGGGCCAATGTACTTTATCAGTACAAATCAGAGAAGCTTCAGAAAAGTTCTTCCCTGAGTCAGAGACTATATCCTAACTCACTGCGTGCCTTACATGTTTCAAATATAGGTCAAAGATAACTTTTACTTCTTATCAGGCAAATTTACCCCAACTCTTCAGTACCAACATTCAAGTTTGACTTTTACTGTTTTCACTGTTATTCTAGGCCTGAGCCTGGTCACATTGTGGGATGCTTTATAGAGAAGCCATGGATGCCCCAAACAGATTAAAGGTTAATAAAGTGAAGCCTGGGGCAATTGTTCTCTGAACTCTGGCACATTCTTACTGAGTTTCATCTGCTTTATTGCTTTTGGCCATTCCCTTATGGTTTAGCAAGAATTGTGAAATTCTGAATAAAGTTACAATAAGACAGGTTCATTCTCTTTTCGTGAGTCAAACCCCAATCCTTTTCATCTTCAAAATGTTCTCTCTTGAGAATTATGATAGTGAGATATTTTTGTGATAGAAGAACATATATGAAAAACAAAGATGGCTGAAAAATCTATTTGTTTTCCATACTATGTGACTATCTAGAATTAATAACATACCAGACATTTTTTTTAAATCTTTTTTTTTAAAGATTTATTTATTTATTTATTTATTTATTTATTTATTTATTTATTTATTTATTTATACAAGAACTGGGGTATAGACCAGATGTGCAGGAGGGTGAGAGGACTCACCAGAGACAGATTGGGGAACAGAACAGGCAGACTGACGAAATACACTGCTGAGGGGAGCAGCGGGCAAGACAGGAGAGGTCTGCCACACCATGTGGGACCCTCGCCGGCTGACAGGGCAGGGATCGAACTGGAGCTGCAGAGGCTGCGGACAGCCTCACAGCACTACGCTCAACCATGTGAGCCACCAGGGGAGGTCCCTAACATATCAGACATTTTGCAATTCCCTGAAGATATGAAAAATGCTTGGAAGAATTTAGAAGGAAACTATTTGATAATAAAAAAATATAAATTCCAGCCAGGGTACACATTTGATAAAAATACCTGTATATGTAGTCTCAAAAATTAGGTATTATTTAAAAAGAGATACTTTCTGAAAATCCCCAGATAAATATTAATGGCCAATCATACTATCCACTTTGTTTTATAACGTTCTCTTACCCACCTAGAAGTTTCCTGGAACTAACAGATGTGAGAAGATTTTAAATCACTAATTTATTGAAATTGATAATATCAGAACAGTTCTCTTTTCTATGTAAAATACACATATAAAATAAACACATATGTATTTTACTTCCATGTAAAGATGTAAGTAAAAATGTAAAAATACAAATATACACATATTTTTATTACAACTAAACCTCATTAAAACTCTAATCAGATTTTAATTTTGAAATATCAGTTTTGTTACCTTCAGATTAGTGACACTGCAAAGGATATAATCTGTCTAAATAGAAGAATAAATGCCTTTGATTTGCATTCAGTCCCCAAAGTTTGATTTCTGGTATTATTTCTTATCAGAATAGATTATTTTTAATTTCCCTCCTATGTTATTTTCTGGGCTATAGTAAGTGACATAAATGTAATGAGGTTTTTTTTATTGTAAACATTAAAATATTTCTCAACTTTATCAATTATTTTCTCTTTCCCAAATAATCCAACTACAAAACATAGGCTTCCAAAATACTTGAAAGTACAACATAAAATTTCTACTCCTCTAGGAGCCAAGAAAAATTGTTAACATAGAAGAGGGAAATAATTAAGAGTCAATGAATAGAAAAGATTCCCCTTTTATCTGAACATAAAATGGTCATTTCCTTTCAATTTTTTTTGGGGGGTATATACTCATTAGCTAAGTAATTAAAATTAAGACCATGTTATCTTGCAGGTTTGTTACATATTCTGTTACAAAATTACATAAAAGATAATGTCTATTTTAAGGGACAAAGCACAACAGTTACAAATTTTCTTTCTAAATAGCATTTATTCTCTGTTCTCTCTATTCCCTCACAAACCCTGCCCCATAAGCTGATCCGGAATTCCTGGCAATTGAAATGGCTTATTTTGTATCTTTAACCCATCAATTTGGCTTTATTGGGTAATGTTACACTCAGGTAATGCTATACAAATCTGGGCAAATGAGTTTTACTTCAAAGGCCTGGGACTCAGCTTCTAGTGAAAAGGGTCTGGTTCTGCTACCAATGTGCACCTGCAGCTCCTCTGAAGGACAGTGGGAATCCCAACTATCAGAAAGACTGAAGTTTATATTCAGGTCATTCAGAAAAACACAACTTATTTTAATTGAAGCTCAGAGAAGAAATCTTAGCAAATCCATTGATACTGAAATTTGTATGGACCAGCAATCCTAAAGCCAGTTTTATGCCATCCAAGAGTGCTTTCAATTATCTGAGGAGTTTTGCAAATATCTTTCAGGAATTTTCAAAATATATTTAACCATGTGTTACCAAAAATGATTATGATATGAAATAAAACTATGAGCTATGCCACAAGAAGAAGAGTGTCATAAAGTTAAGCAATGAGACATCATTATAATTTTTAACAACTCTGGAGGTGATTCAAGTCTTAAAACATAAGAGTATGTACCAGAACATATATGACATTGAACTAATGCTATTTAGGCCATTATGGAATGAAGAGACAGTTATGGTCAGGAAATTGCAGATGTTTTTATGCTTGATGGAGTTTGTGAGGAATGGGACAATTCCTAACTATAAGACTTATGAAGAGTTACAATGTCAACATTTTAAAAGTGGGTATGCCAGATTTCTTCATTAGGGGATACAGGAAGCATTCCCCCAGAACTGAGGACAATTCTTTCTTTGCTTATACTTACAGGACATAAAAAAAAATCTGGGCTCATGAGCTGGGTTGCACTGAAAAATTATTTAGTGTTTCAGACTTCTAGTTTCCTCTTCTGTAAGATGAGGATAATCATACTCATCTTTTTTGATTATTTTGAGGATTAAATGCACAAAGACCAGTCAGCACAGGTCCTGCCCAGAGTGAATACTCTGCTAGTTTACCATAGACAGTGGGGGTGCAACCTTGTCTCTATATCACAATCACCTGAGAAAATTTAAAAAGCACACATACAGGACCCCAGTAAAAAAAAAACAATTAAAATCATAAGCTGGTATTAGGGATTGGTCTTATAAAAGCTCCCCACGAGACTCCAATTGCAGCCAGGTTTATAACCCCATGATATAAGCTATCAAATCAGTCCACTGGTGATTCTTAACCCTGACTACACACTGAAATCACCTGGGAAACTTAAAAAATACTCTGTTTCCATTTCTGATTTAATTGGTGCAGGGCTCACCTTGGAAATTGTACATGTTAAAAGTTACCCACTTGATTCATTTTTTAATTTTTTTTTTTTTTAATAGAGGCATGTTTTTATTTATTTATTTATTTATTTATTTTTTTATACATGCACTGGGTACAGTCAGAAGCGCGGGAGGGTGGTGAGAGAATTCACCAGAGCCAGAGCAGGGAGCAGAGCAGGCAGAAGGACCGAAGTACACTGCTGAGGGGAGCAGCGGGCAGCAGGAGAGGTCTGCGCGCCATGTGGGACCCTCCTCTGGTGGCCGGGGAGCAGCCGGGGATCGAACCGGCGCTGCAGAGGCCGCGGGCAGCATCGCAACCCAGCGCTCAACCGCTGCGCCACTGGGGAGGCCCTGACTCATTTTTTTAAATTTAATTTTATTGAGATATAATCGACATACAAAATGTTGTACATATTTAAGTGTACAACATGATGAGATTAGAGATAAATATAATTTCATGAACCCCTCACCATATTCAAGGCCATAAACTTATCCATCCCCTCCAGAAGCTCCATCCCATCTCCTTTAATTTAATTGATTATTTAATTCTACATGGCAGGGTTGAAGACTATGGGGAATCAGGAATATAATTGTTTTTTTTTAATTTTTATTAATTAATTTTTTTTCTTACACCATTGTAGTCCTCATAGTTCTCACACCACCTAATCACCCATGAACCATCACTATATTCCCTTGTGTTCTTCCCTCTCCTGTTTTGCTCCCACTCCTGCCCCCTCCTTTGCTTATGCCTCAGTTTTATGGTCAGCTTGCTAGTTTTGACTTTTCTTGATCTTTCTTTTTTTAAATTTATTTTGATTTTTATACAAAACTGGGGTACAGGCCAGATGCATGGGAGGGCAAGAGGATTCACCGGAGACAGAGCGGGGAACAGAGCAGGCAGACTGAAGGGGAGCTGAGGGGAGCAGTGGGCAAGACAGGAGAGGTCTGCTTCATCATGTGGGATTCTCATCGGCTGGCTGGGATTGAACCCGCACTGCAGAGGCTGCAGACAGCTTCACAGTGAGGCGCTCAATCGCCTGTGCCACCAGGGAGGCCCATTTCTTGACCTTTCATTTGGTTCCTCTATATTCCACATGTAAGTTAGGCCAGCAGGTATTTATCTTATTCCTTCTAATTTCGGCTAGCATAATCCCTTCCAGTTTCATCCATGTTGCAGCAAATGTCATAAATTTGTCTTTTTTGATCACTGAGTAATGTTCCATCGTATAAATACACCATGACTTTTTGAGCCATTCATTTATTTTGGGATTTTTTTAAATTCTTTCCTTATTTTGGCTTTTGTAAATAATGCTGCAACAAACATAGGAGTGTAGGTTTCCTTTCAAATTAGTGTTTTTGTGTCCTTTGGGTAGATTCCTAAGAGTAGGATCACTGGATCACACAGTAGATCCATTTTCAGTGTTCTGAGAAACCTCCACACATCTTTCCTTAGTGGCTGGACCACTTTACAAGGAATATAATTCTGTATGTTTTGGTTTGCCTAGTATGATTTTTTTCTCTTTTATAAATAGTGTAACTTTTCTGATATACAAAAATATATGTCTTAAAAATGGTTATATGCAGGAAATCATGAAGAAAAAAATTATAAATAAAAATATTCATAATCTCATTCCCCAGATATAAACATCATCAACAGTTTGGTTTGTTTCCTTCTTTGTATGCTGCTTTATAGGATTGGGCTCATATTACCTATACAATATGATATTCATTTTCTTTCTGATTCTACATTACAACACAATTAATTTCAATGTCATTTAGTATACATTTTAAGTGTAGTTTTAGATAAGTAGCTTCTGTTTAAAAACTCTCCTTTATATACTATTATTTTACATATTTAAAATAAAGTTCCAGACATGGTATCTAGGAATTTTTGGCAAGTTTCCTCTACCAAAATCAAGTGTCCCTCCTAGTTGGGTGTAAAGGAGCAGAATGAAACTTCTCACAAAAGGGAGAACTCAAAGCACTGACTTAGATACTGCTACCCAAGTGCACCTCATCAATCACATTTATCACTCATCTTCTATAAATAAGTCATGCATTAGGTGCTGGGCATAGGGCCAGGTAATGATCTGAATGCCAGGTCAAGCTAACATAGCTGTCCAACAGAGTCGAGGCAGAAAGAAGACGGAAGAACAGAGAATTTTCTGAAACCAAAGAAATCAATCCAAACTCTGAGCCAGTCACTGGAACCAAAAGATGCCACCCACTAAAATTTGAGAAATTTGAAAACTTTTTCAGTTTCCTGCCATAACGGAAAAAAAAAAAAGTATTGAGCAGTGGCTTACATTTAAAATGCTTCCAGAACAGAGATGAATTAGCCCATACTTACTCTATGGAGTTAGACCAGAAGCTGAAGACAAAATCTTCAGGGAAGGTCAACTCAATGATGCTCTAGGAAATGGAAGCTGAGAAATGAAGCTTCAATGACTTGATTGAGATTAACCAGTAAAACTAGAGAAAGTACCTGTGTTTAGGAGCCTTTGATAATCTGGCTTGAAAAAAAATTTCATTGAAATCCTCCAAAGTGGAGGCAACAAAATGTGATATTGGAACACTTGTCTTAGTGCAGTCACATTTCTGGGTACTCTAGAGTACGGAGTCAAGTGTCTGCTAGTGTAATAATTTGGGAGGTAAGCCTGAAATTAGAGATAAACTCTGATACAGGTTTACTTTTCCTGAATGCTATAGCTTACATCCCTTTCATATCTGACCATGGATATCTGTTTCTTATAACCCATGATTAATTTTCAACTATCTGGTATTGTTGCCTGATTTTTAAATACATGCTATTCTTGTTACTAATTCAAGGCTATAAACAGGGTAGGTATGGAAGAGGCAAAGGGAACATAAATTATGCTTTGAATAAAACGCAAACTTTTTAAGTACTGCAGGCCCTGTGTGATCCAGACGCTACTCCTGCATGAGTCACACTGGTCCCTTTCCAGCCCATAAGTATTCCATGTTCTTCTCTGTGTCAGAGTATTTGTCCTGGTATTTTCTGTGTAGAATTCTCTTTTCCTGGCTCTTTTCATACATATGGCTGGCTTCTCATCATTTAATTGTCCCAGCATCCTAGAGAGGTTTTTCTAGATTCTGTACTCCCTTATTTCCCTATTTTTACCATTATAGCCTCTGTATATTTATTCGTTGTGTATATTTATTCACAGTGTATTCATTCATTTATTTTACAAGTATGTGTATTTGCCTAATCTGTACATAGTATGGCCATACAATATTTGGTCACTATCATTATGGAGCCTGTGCTTTGTGGAGGATATATACATTAAATACAGGGGCCTCCCTGGTGGCACAAGGGGTGAAGACATAGCATTAGAAAGCAATCCACAGCCACTGCAGCACAAGTTAGATCCCTGGCCAGGGAGGTGACCCACATGACTCAGCAGACCTGACTCTCCCACTGCTCCCCTTAGCAATGTATTTCAGTCAATCCACCTGTTCTGTTCCCCACTCTGTCTCTGGTGAATTCTCTCATCCCCCATACCTCTGGCCTGTACCCCAGTTCTTGTATGCATAAAATAAATAAATCTTTTAAAAAATAAACATTCAATACAGTTACACTAATAATTGTAATTCTATGCTAATTCTGTAAGATCTATAAACCACAGCCCATGGAACTAACCTGTAACATTTCACTTGGGATTTATTTCTAGTTTGTTATCTCTGGCATACTTGAAATGTGCTCCCTGAGGGCAGTATTTGGTTTATGTGGGGTTCTGCACTATAGCCCCAGAGCATGTACACTGTAGGGACTTAATAGATGTCATTGAACAAATGAATGCAAAGCATTTATATTTGCTATTCATTTTAAAATTCATGGTAACCATTTTACCTCCCCATTTAATGGGTGAGAAACAATAAAGTTCTGGTGAGAAATTTTCAAGGTCATAAAGCTGGTGACAGAACTAGAAACTGAACTTCATTTTTATTTCAGTCATTCCTATATTACACATAAGATATGTAAAAAGCAAAGACTAAATTACTATAAATTGGTGTTCTAAAATTTAGAACCTAAGTTCATTGGTTAAAATATTTTCACAATTTCCCCTTAAAATAACAAGCAAAAACCAAAATAAAACAAAAATATCCAAATATCTTGCAAAGAAAGCTACAGCATCATTTCCCAGAAGTATTGCAGGACCAACAAAATCTAAACTCATCAAGAATGATCAAATATTTCTCAGTGTTTGGTGATTGCAAAATTGGATTTCATTTGGATCTCCTTATATTTGGCACCAAAATGATAACATGAACAATCAAGAACAAAGCGGATGCTTGTGTGGCATTTGCTTTACTTGGCTAAAGGAAACCAGGTACAAAGGTAAATGCTCTCTTAACTCTTTCTGTATGCTAAGAATTTCCCTGAAGTTAGAAATGATTACTATAATTGTTATTTGTGCCACTTGGGTGTTAGCTGGGAAAAGTGTGTATGTGTGTGTATCTGTGTGTGAAGGTGTGTATTTTGCTCGCATTTATGCTTTCATCTTTCCTTTTCCCTGGAATCTCTCCTTCCAGAACTTAGATAATACAAAGTTACACTCCAGCTTCAGAGAAAAGGCAGGGGCAAAAGAGAGACCAGGGTACAGCTATTAAGGTGATTTCTGGTCCAGATTCTCAATGACACTGAACTTTGCATTGAGTATTCATCTGTTTTCTCTTTAGATTCACTACCCCCAGTAACTTCTTCCTTACAGTCATGAATTCTTTTTCAGTTTCCACATCTCTGGGTAAGGCCATTTCTAGGTCCTCTTTTGCTTGGTGACCACAAATACCGGCACATAAATGTCTATATTATCTCTAACATGGATCTCTAACATGTACCTATTCACTTTTTGAATAGGGACAAGTGATTTATAAACTTACCACATAATAGTCTTCTTTCCAAACATCTCAAAGATCAATAAAAACCAACCCCCAATTAAATGAAAACATGCATATTTTAAGGAAAATTGTTTCAAATTTCAAATTCATTTACCAGTAAATCATCAAAATAATAACAACTAAGAATTGTTTAAGAAACTCTTTGAATTTGTTAAAAGGTAACTGCGAATTTTTCCACTCACACTTAATGTACCTCCTATTTTGCCAAGGATGAAACTCTTGGTGTGTTTGGGATTGCATGCAAATCTGTGCCCAAAGACTTTCAACACTTTCTCCGGCAGGGACAAATGTCTTCCTGTTCAGATACTTAAGTTACATTTAATCCAATCTGTATTCCATTAGCATAATCCTTAGCAATATAATTCCATTTTAAATTCCCATTTCACAACCTCTATCCAATTACTAGTCTTCAGATAGGTCAAGGGAATACCTGTAGGGATACCTTCCTTGACATAAATTGAGAGTAAAATACTTTGAGTGAAACTCATGATTCATGTCCTTTGGAAAGTAACCATTTGCTACCGACAAAATGCTGTCAGCCAAGTGTCCACAGGCTCACTGAAATCGAAGATTACGTTTGAGGAGCTGTTGCATCCCTGTTACTGGTATCTTAGCCTTCCCTGAAGGAAAAATTACTGGCTACAATTCACCTAGAGATACCATGGTATTTCTAGGAACCTCTGGAAAATTAGAGGCTCTATGCTTTCATCTTGCTAGAGTTGTGACCAGCCCTCAAAAGTAGGACACCTCTCACTGCACATGAAGGACACATGCCAGAAGTATAAGGTGCCTCTGATTTCTCTTTTGAGATCTTGGTGTTTGCTTTCCTCAGTTAACCACTTACAACACCTTCATTGTATACCACCGAGCAAGCAGTTGCTAGACGGTGTTGCTTCTGAATTTCCAGACATGTGTCATTTCCACCGCATATTTAGTAGCACATAACTGCCTGAAGTGGGGAGAACGGAATGTGAGGCATGTCTCACCGAGACGTAGGGTTTTTATTTAAAAAGAAAAAATACTCAACTGCTAATGGAAACGTCAACCTCCCAGCCCTATTCTTAAAAATAAATAAATACAAGGAGTTCTCCTTGTGAGAGGCACATTAGGGACACAAGATATTCATTTCCATGAAGTCACTCACAGCAGGCCTGTCTGGAAAAATGCTTTCATCTTCTGCAAAGGGAGGAGAAAATGTACCGGCAAGAAGGTTTACAGACCAAGACTTTGAAGTAGAGGGTGAAGTGGGAATGTGATCTTCTAGTCAGGTAAATTTGGGCCAAACCAGATGAATTTCTATACTTCAACTCACCATGTGCAGCAATGAAACCACAGACCTATGATTTGTAGAGAAGAAGCCTCTACACAGAGTCTGAACTTTTATCTGCTTTATTGGGATTATGGTCTACTGTAATTCATTTAGTACACATCCCTGGAGCATCTATGATGATGTGCCTCACACTATTCCAGCTGTGCTGATGTCAGTGATCAAGATAGACATGGCCTGGACCCCATGGAGCCAGAGGTGTAAGTGAGGTTCTCTGTGGGCTGGTGGGAGGTATGTGAGTGGACAGGTTCTGCTGTTAAAACCATGACTGGTGTTCCAACATGTTCATTTTGAGGATGAATAAACTGAAACCCAGAGAGATAAAGTCCTACTAATTAGTTGAAAAGTTGGGGAGAGAGTTCAAAGGACTTGACTTATAGAACTTCAGGGCTCTTCCTTCCAAGTTCAGATAGGAAGAGAAGGAATTTAAAAATACCAGAAATCTGCTCAGCAAGAGTGGATGTGAATTTCAATCCATGAACTTCCCGTGACTAGTTCTTATCTCCACTTCTATCCTTTTGAGTGCTCTCTCAAGATGCAATCAAAACTATAGGCCGAGCCTTGGACATGGGAAGATCATAAGCCTGGGCCTTGTTCCTTCCAGAACAGAGTATCTGTTTCCCCTCTGACCAGAGGTCATCTGGCTGCAGCTTGGTCCAGGAGCTTTCCCATCAGTCACTCTCCTTCATGTGGCCTCTTCCACACAGTCCAGTCTCTGTGGGATTGTCTGGGCTCTCTTGAATTCTTTGCGGCATTGCATCACTTCCTTCCTTCCTTTCTTGTGTGCTCAGGGAACACTTTCTCTCTAACCCCCATTTCTGCCCCCTCACTCTCCCAGTGAACTTTGCCTCTTTCTCTTTAATCTCTCTGTCCCCCTGGAGGCTAAATCACTATATTTTAAAATGCTGAAAACTAGAATAGAGGAAGGAGGAAATTCAGTTTGTTTTCCTTCTGATTCTGATCTAACTTTTTTTTTTTTTTGCATTCTCTTAAAATCTCTCACTCTTTTCTAACTTTGGGCTTCAACTGTAGACCTGGTCATTTGCCCTGTCTGCTATGCAACCTTCCCCTTTACACTTGTGTGATCCTGTCTCTTGTCCAGCCTCACAATGAGATCTAATCAGCTTACAAGAAGAACAACTCAATGTTTATGACTCAGGATGTGGAATGTTCTTTAGTCAATGAGTCCAGATCTTGACTTGCTAGGAAATGTGGCAAAGAGAATTGCTGACTGTGACCCCACACTGTATTTAAAGACCCTGTAATATATACAGCATCCTGTTCTTGAGAGCTACCTCCATGTTAGTTCTCAAATTTTAATCCTCATTAGGGTCCTGATGGCAGGAAAGCAGAAGCAACCTCCACCTACCAAAGATTTTCTCAAGAATTGTTTCTTTGTATAATGCTGTTTCTTTATTACTGCAACCAAACCAAACCAAATGGTGCTTATTTGTTTTGGAGGAGAAGGGTCTGTTTGCTTTACAGTCTAGCACACTGAATTTTTCCTGTACTCTTTGAAATCCTAAAGTCAGTTTTTCTGCAATTTTTAGTCAAAGAAGTTAAATAGAAGTGAACCACTCAGTGGTTCATTCATCACTTTTGTGTCTTCTCTTCATCTGAATTGGGCTACTTGAGGATGAGTTTAGCAGGCTTGGCCCATCTGCCAGCACAAGTGCAACGAGAAAGGATAGGAGAGAGTTTCAAGAGATTCTTTGAATTACATTTGCAAGTGATGATATGACGTTATTAGGACAAGAGCTTTGGGCAGGTTTTCAATTTAGAGAGTGACTTTACAGAAATATGCATAGATGTCCAGGCCCAATTATGATCAACAATCGTGTGAGGTTTGAATAGTGTTTATGGATTTAGGGTTGTTTTCTCTGTGTAAAGTTGACAAATTTAGTCAAGGACCAAATCTTTAACCCTGGCTTCAAGACACCACTGTGTTCCAAACTACCACATGTATTCCAGTAATACATAACTCAAAGTGGGAAATAAAATTAGAGCTGTTTTATTGGAAGAAACGCTAGGGACTTTTCAAAGGCCCCCACTTTAGAACTAAGAGATTAATGTCCCACTGTGATAAAGGGCCCTTAAATGCCATGTCTGGTATCTTCTCAGGCAGTGTATTTTCCATGACACAAAACCCAAGTTCATGTGCTGTCCCTTTCCTTCCACAGAGGCTTGGTGACTTCTCCCTCATGACAAGGGCAGCTCTGCTAATTGGAGTGTTGCCTTCTATGTCACAAGGCAGGACAATCAAGTCAAGCCCTAGCTCACTGCAGGAAGTCCTGAGGTCCTGAGGTTGACACAGTGGGGTATTACCCAGCTGAAAATGCAAGGCAGTTTCTTCTTATGTGGAAAAAATTTCCTAAAAATGTTTACATTCTATCAGAGGACACACCACATTCAAGCCAGACAGTGGGCCCTAGTTGAATGTACAAACTGGGTCTTGGAAACAGTTATTTGGAGCAAGAAGATGTAAAACTAAGGCAGGTCCTGGAGCAATGAATGTCTTTTCATTCAATGTCAGTGGGATCTTTTTTCCGCATGAAAATTATAATGAAACAATGTCGAACAGTACCATTTCATTCAAGGGTCTGCTGAACTTACCTATGTACTGAGTTGATACATACCAGTCCTGGGAAGTGAACCTAGGTGGTGTGGTATGAGAACATATACTATGAATTTCCAGGCTAAACATCCCTCCCATAAAGGCAGATGAGTGTTGGATGGTTCACAGTTTCTACAGCAAATGGAAGTTTTTATGTGAGCAAAGATATGCAGCACCGATATTAGCAATGCTCTTCCTGCTCAACTATTTGGGGACATGCATGGCCATGCTGTTCTAATTCATGTTCACATGTGTATTCATGTTCACATGTGTATCCCATAGTCCCTAGGTACCTAGAGAACTTGGACTGCGTCTTCAACTCTCCCAGAGTGCTGACCATAGAGCAGAATTGCTGTATGTGGTATAGCTTCAAATTTTTTCATTCCTTCTGTTCAATCTACTCATCTACCACCTCTCATTATCTAGTAAGTTTACTATTTTTGACTTTGGCAAAAGAAAAAAAGGATGAAAATCATCAAAGATCTGTTTTTTTTTTTTTGTATTTTTGTTGTTGTTAAATTGGCAACTCTTGGCTGGTTCTTGTCTTATTCCCTTGGTATTTCTACAGCATTTACACGTTAGCCTACTTATTCTTCTTACATTTTTAGTATCTTTCCTTTATATGATTGCTTTTGGTAGAAAAATAAGTTAAATTCCCTAAGGAAGTCTATTATTTATATAGTATGTAGCACAATGCTTGGTACATAGTAGACGCTCAATTATTACTGAATAGGTAAACAGAATCCAAATCACCAGAAGATAATATTTGCCACCTAAAAAAAACCTTTGTTGCTGAGCAAGCACATCATAAAAGGAGCTGTGGAACTATAATAATTCATTCTTAAGAGACGGTTTCTCTTGAAAATACATTTATAGGAATCAATGGAGGGATATAAGAATGTGTTAAAATAGATTGAGAGATCATTCAGTTGGCCTACACTTGGAGATTTTGCTCATTGGGAAATAGTTACACCTTATTACCATTCACATTCCATGTTTTACTCCTTTATAAAATATCTGTGTGGTTTTTATAGTGGAAAATAACATACTAATTTCAGAGAATTGACCTTTATCAGAGATCATTTTAAAAGTGCCAGAAAATTCCAAGTGAAATGTTCAAAATCATGATGTCCTTAAATAATTGCTAATAAAAATTAAATATTTATATAGAGAGAATTGCAATCAATATAAATCACTGTTTCTGCTGTAGCCTGTTTATGACCACTTTGTACACAAACAGTGGTATTGTTCAAGGATTGGTGGTCAGAGCACTAGCATTCCAAGTAAACGTCCAAACAAATTCTTCTATGGTGACGTGGGAAGAACCTCCTTTCTTCTTGAGGCGCCAACACAGTGTAGAAATCCCTCCTTTAAGTGTTTTCATTCAGTATTGATGCAACAGTGATGGTTACTTTCTGACATTTGAATTATTACAATTATAAAACAAACAGTTCAGTTCATGAACTTTCTATCATATTTTGACTGAATGCTAAAGTATTTCTTCTTCTCTAGTACGAGAAAACATGCCATTCATAGAAATGGGAAATTTAATAGAGCTACATGGGATACTCCATTTTAAAAGAATAAGTTTGACTGACTATTCTTAGTATTCTGTTCACCACAAGATCTTCTACTCATCTAGAAAGAGGTCCAGGTGCCAAGCTCATAAGAAACCACAGAAGTAGCTCTTCTCCCTGGCCGCCTGTAACTATGCAGTGTCTCCTTTTCCTAATAAACCTGTCCTTTGTCCTTTTAAAATGTAAGAAGAAACCACAGAAACAAATTTTCCAGGAACATATGTATTTCTAATTTATAATCTTTGTTATTTGAATATTCCTAATGAGGCAAGATGGTTGGGATATATTAACACATGACCTGTATCCATTATGGATACAGACAGGAGTGGGGACTCAGAGAACAGAGTACAAAGAGGCACAGCAACAGAAAGCAGAAAGATGGCTACAGCTGAACCTTCATGACAGTTATTAAGATGGATGCAAAGAGGGGTGGATTATTAATCTTTTTCATAATCCATGTCTTTCCAGATAATGACCACATTCATTAGTGTCATTTTGAATACAAAAGTGTGCTGTGGGTTTTCTCTGATGATAAAAAGGCTCCTTCATCTTACACTTTTCCCTGAGGTTGAATATTCCAGTCTTTCTGGGAATTTGCCTCTGCAAATTGCTCCTTATCTTATGCATGGACATGTAGAACAAGGATGTTCTTTTTGGGCTGTTGATCTTAGTTAACCCAATTGTCTTGGTCCCTTTCTCAGTGACACAGATGTTTCTCCTTAGTGCAACTTAGTACAGAAAATTTCGGAAAACAATTCAGCTCAAAGAATGATTTATCATAAAATTTAAACAAAATACAAATATACTATTGAAAATTATTGTTGATTCACCAAAAACAATTTTATGCACTCCTTGTAAAGATAAGCTACTATATAAGTAAGGGCCTAGTAATGGCTCTCAGTGGTAGATTTGCTATGAATTTTGCTAAGAGATGTACAGATATCTACAGAGATATACTTCCATAATCTTTTTTAATTTTCCAGAATACCCTTTTAACAGTGGTTGGTTAAATTATTTATTTAATCAAAATAAAAATATTTTAAAACTAACTTGTCATAAATACTAAAGAAAAAGATAAAACATCTAAGTTTTATCTTTATATGTAAAAACATTTGCATATAGTGTGTACTGCCTTATCAAATGTTAAGAATAATCTTGTACATCTGTACTGCTTTGATTCATGGAAATTTTACTATAATTTCCAGGTTTGGATTTTTTTATTAAAATTTTATCTAAATCTAACAAATTTCCAAAAGAATGTAATAACACAGAAAAAGTATTGATGAGGGACAAATTATATATGTACCTATGATATCTGCTACTGAAAGGTATGTGCAGAAATGCAATAAATGAAACAGCCTTACATCTTTTTTTAATTTGTGATTTGTAATATTTAAAATTTTGCCTCTTATATAAGTCTCAAAGGACTGGAAATACAATGTCAATGGTTGTGTGCTTTGATATGGACTTATATTCTCCACAGCAAACACTCCAAACCCAAGCTTCCATTTAACCTCTGACCAGCGGGGTCAAAGGGTGAGTTGACTCAATTCTAAATTCTTGAAACCTGCTATCTATATGGGAAATTTCAACAACCACTTTTTTGCCATGTGATAAGAATTTAAAAATAATTTCTATACTTTGAAGTTTGGCTACCATTTTAATTGAAAGAAGAGAATAAAATACAGGTAACTAACATAGAACAATGTTATTTGATTAGAAAATGAGAGAATATAAATAAAAATATATTCTATTATATTTATTATCTGAATTATTTACTACACAATGTCATCTCAAAACTATCAAGAAATATTAATATCTAGAATAAATTATTAAATTGACTTATAGATTTTCTAATTTTCTTCTAATATTTCTCCTGCATGAATCCTGAAAAAATTTTATATTGTACTCTACTGCTCAAGTAAAAGCATGAGAAAGAAGAAAAGCTGTTTTCATGCAATCTTAGTCCTGCCTTCTAGGTGGAAAGGATAGTTTGACTGTGAAGCAATGATCACATGAGTTCTGAGGCTTAAAGTCTGTACAGAGGTGTATATTTTCTATTGCAGAGATATGGAGAGCATTTCACATGATCCAGTAGTGACCATTCAATGGGGCATGTGATCTTCGTAAAGGGAAAAACAGTAGAGTGCTGTGAGTGAAATAAGACAAAGCTGGGGGGACTTGTGAAGGACATGCATTCCTCATCCCTCCTGCCTGGAAGGAAGCTCTGGAGAGCAACCCCCAAGGGCTGGCATCCTGAGGAAACACAGCTGACTCCGGGACTCACTCCCCACTCTAAAGCACAGCACCTTTCCTATTCTTCCTGCTATGATTGACCCTTTAAATCAGCAATTTATGAATATGAGCAAGGCAGTCTAGTTAGAATATGAAGTGTGACTTTGATGTAATAGTTAGAAATGTTAAAATTTAAGACAGAAAGGTGTGTGGGAGAGAGGAGAGGATACTTTGTTTTATGGATTCATAACTAGTACAGGAGATTGGCAATTCAGAGCTGCCAGTACAATTTACATGTTTCTTGAGGAATCTGTCTCACATTATTCCAAAATTCTGAAAAAATAGCTGCTTACTTTCACCTGCAGAGGTCTTTGGCATGACAGATGCAAGGCAAGATTGCTCTTTTTAGCCATTATTTAATCCTCGTTCTTTTTTTTTTTTAAAAAAGATTTATTTATTTATACATACAAGAACTGGGATACAGGCTAGAGTTTTGGGGGGTGAGAGGATTTACCAGAAACAGAGTGGGGAACAGAACAGCTAGATCGACTGAAATACACTGCTGAGGGGAGCAGCGGGCGAGTCAGGAGAGGTCTGCTGTGCCATGTGGGTCACCTCCCTGGCCGGGGATCGAACTTGTGCTGTAGTGGCTGTGGTGAGCTATATAGATTGTGTCTTAACCCCTTGCGCCACCAGGGAGGCCCTAATCCTCGTTCTTATTGAGTGACTCCTCGATGGGTCTCACTGTGTTAAGACACTTCTGTTAAATATTGATTACTGGGGCTAATTTCATGGGTTTTTGTTGTGGATTATACATGTCAGCAGATTGTAAATATGATGAGGGAAAATATGGTAGAAATCACTAGTGACAAAATGAGACTTGGATATTTCACATGCTAGCATGGTGATTTACTAACTCTGGGTTTGGTAGATTAAAATGTTTCTGATGTGTCACTTAAGGACAGTGTGGTACAGTGAAGGTTGGGTTAAGGGAATCTACTAAGTTGCACATTTTTCAGTCCAGGGATGGCATTTTACTTCTTTTTGAATTTTTAGCATCATGGTGATTGATATATAGTAAGATATATATATATATATATATATATATATTAAAATATATATAGTAAGTTCCAATTTTTGTTCAGTCAACAAATAAAAAGGAATAAAGCCTTGAATGTTGAATTAGATATTCATCATATATATATCAAAACTAGTCTTAAATTAATACCATTTAACAAATAATTATAAGAGGTCATATATGAAAAATTTTATGACAAGAAGATAGGTGTCAGCCACAAAAGTCTGCTTTGATATAAGGAAGACATTATTTGAGTAAGGGATTTTATAAAATATTATAAAAATATTCTTTTAAGGTGATCCACTTCAAAAATTAAAATCTTATAGGGACTCCCTGGTAGTGCAGGGGTTAAGTCTCAGCACCATCAAGCTATCACCAGCCACTGCAGCATAAATTTAATCCCCAGCCAGGGAGCTAACCCATATAGCACAGCAGACCTCTCCCGTCTTACCTGCTGCTTCCGTCAGCAATGTATTTCAGTCAATCCACCTGTTCTGTTCCCCACTCTGTCTCTGGTGAATCCTCTCACCTTCTGCACCACTGGCCTACACCCCAATTCTTGTATGCATAAATAAATAAAATAAATCTTTAAAAAAAAGAGAGAAAATCAAAACCTTGTAGAAATTAAAATATCAAGCGCACATCAAAATTTCTTAACCACACCTAGCCAAAGAGGCTTATAGAGATAGAACGAACTCAAATATATTCTATAGAGTTGCTGTGCCTTCTCTGTACTTTCACGTGTGTTTGCTATGCAATATTTGATGGCGTTACAAGTCTTGAAATATCCTCTTGAATTTAACTTCTTAAAGTTCCTGAATGTCTGGTAAATATAGCTAGTTCTAGAATACTGGAGGCATAAAACTTAAATAGGTGACTGCTAATTATAAAGGTGAATTTATCAATTTATGAACCTATAATAAATTGTCTTAAATCGTCAATCTCGTGTGTGAAGCGATCTACAGTTTGACCAGAAGATGGCAGCATTCTGAAAGAAACAAAACAGCAAAGCAAACATGAAAACAAAAAGCAAGGTACAGCAATTACCATGTTTTTTTTTTATTCTTTAGTTTTAACGATGAGACAATTTTAGTTTGTATATTACTATTTTCAGGGTGTAAGAGGTCCCCACTGTAACAAAAAATTATTCAGTAATTATAAGAGCCTCCCTGTACTGTTTTCTTATCAGAGAAGAAAGTCCTTTAAAAAGATTCTCCAGCAATTATCTATAGACTGCAGAAGTTTAAGCCAGTGGTGTACTGGCTTTCTCATGGAGTGAGATACAATATCTAAAAATAATATACACGATAATCAAACTTTTGATCCAAAAAGAGATTAAATGTTAGTCATTCTCCAAAATAGCTGTTTGGGATGGAGGAACAGCTTATGTATCATAAAATGCATTACATAAATCACAACTCAAAAATCATGGAATGATTTTTCCATGGGAAATGTATGACATATATACACAAATAATACATATATGTAATTTTATTTAAGTACAAAACTTTCAAAATTGTGTTATTTAGATCTATTTTGAATTCAGACATCAGATTTTACACATATTTCTTTTGTTTATATAAATATTGAAAGCCCTTGACTGGCTTGAAAGAGTAACAGTACTTCCTTTATGTGCTTAACTTACTAAAAAATTGAACAAAACTGAATTGAATTGAAAGTATGTACAGGGGGTCATATTGTCATATCCTTATAATGCTCTTTCCAATTTATTTAGCAAATGGAATGATGATAATCCATTATGACAATATTCATTACACCAGTTAATCAGCAATGTTATTTACTCTGTGTAACTCAGAATTACACTAGGAAAGGCTAGGTGAAAATAATGAATATATGATGCCAATAGTCATGAAAAATACTGAAATCATTTTAATTTTGTGCTTCCTGCTTTTAAATAGCATCAAAGTTTGGACCTAGCTATAGCAATTAGTGTCTGGTTTGATGACAATATTTTAATAAAAGTTTCATAAGTATTTTGTAAGAGAAAAGTACATTTAGTTTTCTTTCAAAAAGTTAAGAAAAACAATCACAGTGTGACTGTGAATATAAGTAAATACCCTTGGGGTATTATGTCTATTGCACACACAGCTCCTAAGTCAGAATATATCATCTTTACTTCCTGCAGTCAGCCTGACCTCATTCTCTCCACCCATGCCTGACTTGACTGTTGAAGTCCAGCAGGAGTACTTATTGCTGAAATCCATCCTCTGTCATTCTTAAAAAGCTGCTTCGGCTTCTAGATCTTAGCCCCAATATGAGTTTCCATACTGCTATCCAGGCAGAAACTGTCTTTTGTCATTGTACCATTGCATTTCCAGTTTCTGAGAAAGTCACTCATTAGAGTTATTAGAGCTAAAGAAGAAACAAGGCCCCAAAGAGAAAAAATATTATGTCACATGGACTACAAATCAAAAAAAAATTACCTGAAGTCTACCAAACTGATAAATTGTATTCACATTTGCTATTCCATGGCTCAATTTATTGTAAGTCAAAATACAAACTATTTTGTAATGTTTTAACATGTCACTGGTAAATATGTGTGCTAATTTGATGTAGTCAGAGAAAACGCATTGTTTAATATTCCCCTACCCTAACCCTTTTAGGGATATAAACTCTGACTTCTGTAGGATCCGTCAAGAAACTGAAGAGTTGTAGTTTGGGCTGTGGGTGGCTGTTTTTAGTACCATCTCAGTACAGGTTTAGTGAATGGCAAAAATCCCATCATAACTTTGAAACTGTGATTTTATTTTGCTCTAAGTGTTCTTATTTATCAGACGGCAACAGACAGAAAATATGTTCCTGGTGTTAGTGGAGGAAGTGCGACAGCCAGTATCTGGGAAGCAGGCAGGGGTGACAGGAACAGGACTCCCTGTTGCCCAAGGGTGTCCTAAGCAGAACCCACCCCATCTCCACACTGCCCATACCTCAGGCACCTAGCACTTCAGCTCCCAGCAAGCTGACTTCCTGCTTGGGTGTTGTTGCTGGGAACTAGGGGCAGAGGTGAGTGACCATATTGGATATAAAACACTGAAAATACATTGTTCCACTGTCTCCTTTCCAGCCTCAGTGTTTTGGCGGGTCGTAAGACTCCATTCTCTTGAGAGATTCTGGCAGCTGCCATCTTGACCTCGTGTTGGATTCAGTTTGGGAAATATGTCTTGAAATGTGGTTCTTTCCTCCCGTCCCAGCTTTTTGGACCCTGCCCAATCTCTTGCTTGTTTCCTGCTGGGAGGTGCTTTGGATTCGTTGTCTGGTGGCTCTGCTATAGAGCCTTGGTTGCTCTACTTTGGACCCTGCCTGTTTTGCTGAAAATTTCAGAGTTTGACTGGGAGTCTGTATTTTGAAGTCCCCTCTCCCTTACTCCTTTTCTTTATACTCTTTGAGTCTTTTACCAATTAAAATTGTTTGGCGCACTAGAGTTTGATTACTTCACTTTTATGTGCATAGGTGGGCACTTACCCTTAGAACTGGCAACATAAGTTTTCCCCTTAACAGTTTGGGGTCCCCTGGGCACTCCTAGGTTTTGCCTGGTACCACTGGCATTCCTAATAGCAGCTGAGGAAGTAGATCCCTGTGTTAGGAGTTAAAATTAAGTTTTGACCTAATCCTAAGGTAACATGTTTGATGTCAAACTGAGTTGTGAGATAGACAAAAAAGGTAGAGGTTGCAAAAAAATTATTTCGAGGAGAATGTATTAGAGGACTTTTCATCCTCTTACTCCCCTGAAGAATGCAGTAAGATTAGGAATCAGATAATTCAGGAACTGGTGATTTTGGAGAGAGAGAGTCAGGAGTGCCACAAGTTCTCGCCACATCTTGTTCTATAAGGAAGAGTTAGTAGTGTGTCTGCTTTCATTTCATGACTGGTTAAAGGAACTTCAAAGGAACTCTTCACACCCGCAGGAGGTGGTATATGCCACTATAGCATGTGGGACACAGGAGCCTGACCAGGCCCCCTAGATTGATGAGCCAAAGGTGATGTGACTTATTAGTCATCATCCTGATACATAGATCTTTCATGGAAAAAGAGAGTGTTAGTGTTTGTTATGGATCAGAGTTGCGTGATATGTATCACTTAAGGAACTATTCAGAGGGCTGACTAGAGGTATAAGCAAGCTTTAGCCAGGAGAACCTAAAAATGTTCTTGCATTTCCAGAGGCTGTAGAAAAACAAAGTGACCTGCACAAATTGAAATATAAAGTCCACAGTAAGGAAATAAGAGATATGGTAGCTAAACTCCAACATGTTCCCCAGTGATCTTTACTTTCTCCAATTCCTTTTTGGTCTATGGAACTACCTAAGAGAATAGTACAAATGCAGACAAAACATGTGTAGATCTGCCCATGAAAGTGTTATACATACAATATTGCATTTAATGTAGAAAAAAACACAAATGTGTTACAAGTAGGGAAGTGAATCACATAATTTTGATATATCCACAAAATTACAAATAAAAAGTTAAATAGTTATCTAAATGTTCAGCTATTATTTTAAATGATTACTCCTCCATAGGAATAAAGTTAGTAAAAAGCAAACTTATTTGTCTATAAGCTAGTATTCTGATATATAGCATTTGTTTTGCACTTCAAATCTAATGATGTGGGTTAAGTTGAGTTACTATAATTTAGAACCTGTTCTCTCATCCTTTTTTGCTTCTTATTGCCCCTCCAGAGTTCAGGACTCAGTGATAATGAAACTGTAGGCATTAATATACTACCATAGCAATAGGGAAGTTTTGGGGGCAGCCTCACCAGGATACTCTTGGAAATCAAGTAGACATATATCAGAGACTGCCTGAACTCATAGAAAAAAAAAGTCTTCATTTTCCTTGGCCCCATAATTTGTTTAGGTAGAATTGAAACAAAATGTATGCTATGGATTTGATCAAAGACGATCTTATTCAGAAGGTCAATATATAACAGACATAAAAATAAATGAGTCTGGCCAGGGCAGGTGTGGGGAGGCAGCGCCAGCAGTGCCCCAGAGAGCAGTCTGAACAGTTCTGATTTATTCAGTAACTATTGCTTGTTTGTATGAGTGCCTGCATTTCACATTATGACTAATTTGATAAATGCCCATTTAACAAATTATTATATTTGTACAAAGATGGGGCCTTCAAAATGAATCAACAGAACAGCACAATGGGGAGAGCAATATACAGCAAAGAGGAAACAGTTATTTTCATGAACATCAGTTGATTTTCCTTAGAAGGAGTTTACTAATGCAGAAATATTCTGGATTATAGCAAATTGTTACTTTAGGAAGAATAGAAAATCAATAAAAAGTGATAGTGCCAACAATAAGCCAAAAAATGTGAACTGCTGACTTAAAAAAAGACTAGCAAATTATTGCTTATTACATGCCCAGAACAGTCAAGAATATGGGTATTTTTCAATATTGATAGTCTTAGCACACTTTGAAGATAAAGAGTAAATAATTCCCTTATTTTCATATTTTTACTACATAAGTCCAAAATGTTTAGACATGTGATTTTCAGAAAACTCAAATACTTGGTTGATGTTTATATTTTCTAATTTAGAAATCTGGTATGTAGTTGACAGTTCAAAAAATAGTCAAGAAGGCCCTCTGTGTAAACCCTGTAGAACTGCTAATTGAATATTCACATGAAAGTAGAAAAAAATAGGAACATATTGAAGATGTAATTAGAGCTTTGAGACAAGCAGGTTTGAAATGATGTGAGGACTGAAAATGGCTTACCGATTATTATTACTGCTCAGTGCTATGAATTATATTCTTGGTTGCTATGATGTGGCATGCTGCTGGCTGCCCATTTTACATTGCCCAGAAATAACTGAAAGTTGTTATTTCTCTTGGAAGGAAATATGAGCTGGATTCAAGAAGGAACATCAACACATGGAAAAACTAAAATTTTCTCATTGTAATGATGATAACATACAAAAGAACTATTCATATGACCAAACCTTAGATTGCAGTGATTTTTGAAAATTGTCTTTTTCTAACAGAATCAATTCAATTCTAACCCTCCCATAATTCATGTGTGTTCCTTTTTTCCATCTTTGTTTGGGTTTTAGGAATTCTGTTTCAGACATTTAATCAATTAGATTATCACAAATAAGATAGTAAATACAAACACAAGACAGTAAAACATTTTTGCCAACTCAAAAAATTATTTGAATACTATGTGCTCAAAGTTTAGTATATATTAAGGATCAGTGTATCTGGGTACAAGTTCTACATACTCTTGGCAAAATAAAACTCCTAAATTCAAAGTAAAAGGCTTATATAAGTGTAGGGTAAGGAAATATGTCAGGCTTTTCTGCCTTCCCGCCATCAGGATAGATGATGGATCCTTGCGGTCCTGAATGCATGCCTGATGGCGGGCACCTGGAGTAGGGTGTGGGCATAGGTAGATGGGATTCACCTCGGCTGAGACTGGGCTTTTAAGGGCGGCGTCACGGGGACGCCAGCAGAAGCAGAAAGAGAAGCCGAGAAAGAAGTAGCAGAAGCTGAGAAAGAAGCGGAGAACGCAGGAGAACCCAGATAGAGTGAAGACTTGCTGGGGGCTCAGGAGGCCTGCCAGCCTCCCGGCCCCCCAGCACCCCTGCCTGCTGTGTACCGGGTAAACCCCAATAAAAGACCTGCAAAAACCACTGAGGACTCTGACTCCTCCTTTACCCGGTCTGCTGGATCAGAAAACCTGCTCTGTGTCCTTCCAGTCCCGACCCTACAATGAGGAAGTCATTGGGGGAGATCAAATAACCCACCCCAAACAAGACCATCATGAATTAACATGTAATTGGATTGGAAACAGATGTCAGTATCTTCAAACACAAGGAATGAGAAGTTTTAAAATTTATTTAAAATATAAAAGCAAATGCCTATGTAAAATGTTTCTCTTTTTCAAAGCGTCAGGTTAATGAGTTACCTATCCATTTAGTATTTCAAAATCCCGATATGTGAAGTACCCTATAGAATTCTAAGAAAAATCTTGTTATAGTCACAGAATGAGTTCCTTCTTTTCCAGTTCTCTGGTGTCTCAGTTTTTCTTTTAAAGAACTAGAATTTTTGTCTTATTTTTCTTTCTTAAAAACAATGAGGGCCTCAGTGAACAAAGACAAATACTTCTTTAAAAATACACACTCTTTTTAATGTTATTGCTTAGCTATGTCAAAGTTAAATTGCTGTATTCAAAGGCATTGCAATCAAAGGTAATTTTCTTAAGAACATTACATTTTTGTTTGCATTTACTTGTAAATGGTACTAATTTAACTCTTTGATGTTTCAGAAGAGGTTGACTAAATTTTCTTTACAAATCTTACTTGTGTCATTTTTACTTTACTATGCTATTTTCTTATTGTATGTCATATTCTTAAATATTAAATGCTAGTCAATTTTATATGTTATCTATCATTTTGCCCCCAAGACTTCAGTAAAAAGGAGGGATGTTTGCAGTTCCTATTAGTAAAAAACAAACAAAACAAAAACCCAAAACTTTATCTCTATTTTTTGTTATATAATGGACAGAATATGGGAAATTATCAGATTTGTTAAAAATTACTAACAGTTTAAGCAAAAGATAATATATAATACCCTAGTAAAACAATATAGAGTTATTACTAAGATTTTGCATATGAATTAAGCTTTAAGTGATGCTTGAAATGTGATTTGAACCCAGTATCCAGGTGCTTGTTTTTCAATTTTGGTGCCCATCACTTAATAGCACACGATAACAGATTGTATGTAAGTACCTCACTATAGGACTATCATATAAATATATAAATAGTTGTGTTTCAAGGGTCACATGGAGAGATTTTTTTCTTCTGCAATAGGTTAGACTGATCATGCCATTTTTGGAATTGTCAGTCAAAGTAATTAAAATATCAGGTTGCTTGTGGCACTGGAGTCTCTTCTGTTTCAAAGTCATCTAGGAATGATCATGAACCAGTAATCAGGACACCAGGACATACTCTTGAGGCTTTATTTTGGTCATTTAGCAGCCAGTAGGAACATTTATTCTGAACCACTCTTGAAAGGCTGGTACTATGCAGGCTGGTACCATGTTGTCTGCCCTTATGCCCTGATGTTTCCCCTCTCCTCTGTTTCATTGCTATTTTGGAAAGATGAAGGGGCTAATTAATCTGTGCAATTAGGACTACCACTGCACCTAGATATATTTGTCTTTTTTACCCTGTAGCAATATGGTATTTAAGGTTAATGATTTTTGCTATTTTTCATGTCTTCTAACTTGTAACTCTAGCATATGGTACATTCTGATATGAATGCCAATGTATTCCAAAATTCCTTTAGATCAGTTAGTATGTACTCAAAGCTGCTCTGTCTAGCTGTGGTTCCAACATGCCACAGTGATTGAGGGTCTCATCACTGTTATTAGAATTCCTACTATAAGGCAACTAGAGGAATTTTGGAGGGTGGGAGGGGAATTTAGGCTAAATTAAAAACATATGCTTGCATTGCTCTTAATGACGAGCTTGATTATTCAACACAGCAGAATGCTCAATTCTCCCTATTTTCCTGGTTACTTATTTTACAAATAAAATATACTGTTTCCTTGTTATCTAGGGCTTGGTCTCCTTTTTTGCGTTATAAATGTATGATTAGTAGTGATCTAATGAACTCTTACTCCTTTAAGTATCTTTTGGAAAAAGAGTAACAACTAAACTTCTGAGGTTTTAGTGTCTAGCTTAAAAATCTTTCATGGAACAACTGAAGAAACTGAACAGCTTTGCCAAAGTGATGTCAGTATATTGCTATACAGGGAATCAAAGCCCTTTATAGAAAATGATACAATGACCACTCACGGGTTGTTTGCAGAAGTGTCTGTATGAGAGGCCTTTGGAGACAGTCAAAGCAGCAAAGAGCTTGGGAGAGAAATAGATGAGTTTTTTTGACAAGTACTAGACCTTTTTTCCCTGATTTTTTTTTTTCGTTAGTGGATATCCCACAGTTAATTTTCTCATTTTTGTGTGAAATACATCTCAGAAACCTACTTTAATGCTCAATTTTCATCATCATCATATATATATATATATATATGTAGTATTTGTGAAAATTCTGAAAATTCTCACTGGCCCGATTCTAATAATAAACATAAAAGAATAAATCTTATTGAAAAATAGGCACTTAGAAACCCAGAGACCTTCCACACAAAAGGAAAGCCAAATATTTGTGGGAGTTAGTCACCATTAAAAATAGACTTCACAGCAGCAAATCAAATGTAACATTAAATAAATCTGAAATAAAAGTAAGCAGGCTGTAAAAAGGTGACATTATAGAGCAGAGAGTTAGTTCGTTAAGGTTGGATGTTAGAAGTAGGTGTTCTTAGAATTGAATGCTTCTACTTAATATTAAAATTGAAATTTAGTTCATGGTGATTAGAATAGTTCTGTAGGATACTAGTTTTCTATCCCCTAAACTACCAGACTGCTAGTACATATCGATTCTTTAAGCTCTAAATTGAGCAGAAAATTTCTGTTTAATCTTTCATGAAATAGATAATATTTGTCTCTCCAATATTACTATTCAGGAACATCAAAATTTATACATGGTCCAAGAATTATTTTCAAACTATTGTTAAAAAGGGAGTACTCAAAAAAATAATACCACCTATAACAACAAAAAATAAAAATGCACACACATGAAATAAAACAACACTTCCTCATACCATGCATAAAAAACAACTCAAAATGGATAAAAGAATTGAATATCCGATCTGAAGCCATAAAATAGACAGAAGAAAATACAGGCAAAACACTACATGACATACATCTCAGTAATATCTTAAAGGATTCATTCCCCAAAGCAAAGAAAGTCAAGGAAAAGATGAACAGCTGGGATTACATCAAACTCAAAAGCTTCTGTGCAGCAAAAGAAACATTAACCAAAACAAAGAGACACCCTATTGATTGGGAGAAAATATTTGCACTCCCTACAACTGTTAAGTGACTGATCACAAAGATCTATAAAGAGTTCATAGGACTCAACAGAAACAAAGTAAACAATCCAGTCAAAAAATAGCTAGAAGAGCTAAAAAGATACTTCTCCAAAGAGGAAATGCAAATGGGCAACAAGTATATGAAAAAACGTTCATCACTTATAATCAGGGAAATGCAAATCAAAACCACAATGAGATACCACCAGTGAGAATGGCACATATTATAAAAAACTGGCAACAACAAATGCTGGCGAGGATATGGAGAAAAAGGAGCTCTCCTACACTGCTGGTGGGAATGCAGACTGGTCCAACCACTATGGAAAGCTGTGTGGAGGTTCCTCAGACTACTAAAAATGGTAGTAATTTACTACCATATAACCCAGTAATTCCACTCCTAGGAACCTACCCGAAGGACACAAAAACATTAATTCAAAAGGATACCTGTACCCCTATGTTTACTGCAACACTATTTATAATAGGTAATATATAGAAATAACCCAAATGCCCAAAACCAGTTGACTGGATCAAGATGTGATAGATATACACAATGGAATATTATTCATCAATCAAAAAAGATAAACTCATGCCATTCGCAGCAACATGGATGGAGCTGGAAGGGATTATGCTCAGTGTAATTCAGAAGGAAAAAGAAATATATTAGATGGCTGCACTTACAGGAGGAATATAGAGGGGAACCAAATAAGCAAACAGAAAAAATATAATTATAATACAATAAATAAAAAAACAAAAGTAACAGGTACCTATAAATCAGAGACATTCTGCAGGGGTAGGGAAGGGAAAGGGAGCAAAACAGGGGAGGGAAGAGCACAAGGGACTGTGATGATGGTTCATGGGTGAATTGGTGGTGGGAGTTTTATGGGGACTACACCTGAGAGGAGAGAACAAATATTGTACAAGAATGAATAATTATGTAAAATATATGTATATATAAATAAATTAATAAAAAACTAAAACAACACTTCCCCCAAAACAAAAGCCCAGTTTTTATTTATTTTTTTTCTAAAGATTTATTTATACATGCACTGGGTACAGTCAGAAGCACGCGGGGGTGAGAGAATTCACCAGAGCCGGAGCGGGGAGCAGAGCAGGCAGAAGGACCGAAGTACACTGCTGAGGGGAGCAGCGGGCGGCAGGAGAGGGCTACGCACCATGTGGGACCCTCCTCCTGTGGCCGGGAGCAACCAGGGATCTATCGAACCAGCGATCGAACCAGCGCTACAGAGGCTGCGGGCAGCTTTGCAACCCAGCGCTCAACCGCTGCACCACCGGGGAGGCCCAAAAGCCCGGTTTTTAAATTACCTTCATTATTGACCATTTTCTTTAAGAATTTTTGCAAAAGCCAACTGCCTTTGAGAATAGAATATTCTTTCAGGGTATTTCTCATGGCTTGCTGGAGAACTTTCCTGAACTATAGTTCTGTGGCTGCATGTCCAATTGTCTAACTCTACCAGTGACTCTGGTCAAGGTGTGTTAAGCAGTTTTTGCTTGTCTTAAAGTGGAATATTGTGTTTGGAGGCCAAGTCAATTGCATAATCATTCTCATTGCTTATTGACTAAAAAGTTGTGGCATCATGACAAAGCAGTGATTGTGTACTCCAGTAACAATTCATACCTGAACAGGTGGGGTCATATTCATTTCTGATTTTATACAAATTTGACAACTTTTCAGGAAAATACTTGATTTGGGCTGTATGAAAAGTGTTTCTGTTTAGTAATTCATTTTAGTTTTTCTTAACTTTCTCTGTGGGTGAGCAGTATGGTCAATTGATATGGTAAAACATAAAACATTTGAGAAAGATTCCACCATAAAACACTCTAAGGGATGAAGTTCTGGGACAAATGACTGTTTTATGATTCCCATTCAAAAATTTACTAAAGGCAGTTACTATAAAAACATCTACAAACTTCAATGGAAATATACAGGCCACATTTATAAACATGCAATTATTAAAGAAAGACTGAAAATTGCACACAGAGTTGTATAAATTGTTGTAAATTACAAGGTGATTGCATACTAAAATATGTGTGTTTTAAAGGAGAAAAAGTAGATGCTGTTGGTTATTATTCTAAAGTAAAAGATAAACATGGAATCAATATCATAGTGAAATTGCTTTTTAAGAAAATGGCAGGAGCTTAAAAGATGAATTCAAAAATAACATCTTTAAAGTGTGAATTCACCTACAGGGACTATACCTGAGGGGAGAACTCAAACAACTGTCCAAAAATTAACAATACTGTAAGAAAACAAATACGAATTCACCTTCTTTTCTACTTTTACAAGTCAGCCCTGCACCTGTCCCCATTGTTCAGAAAGTCACTGTTTCAATGGTTCTCAAACCTTCAAAAAATATTCCTTCAGATTAAAACTGTTCAAAGGCTTTTATCTTTTTCCTTAATGAGGATGTGGTAAAAATAAGATCACTGGGTTCCGATTTTAATTTTGCACTTCAAACTTCTTTACCCATTGTGAAAAAGAACACCTTTACACCTTTTCATTGAGTTAGCGTGTTGGCACATGCTATTTTTGACCTTGTTATTTTTTTTTTTTTTTTTAGTATAGTACAAAATAGCATTTTGAGTACGTTGCTGGTTCCTCCTGTTCGCAATATACACAGTACCCAAATGTCTATACAGCATGTCATTGTATCTCATAGCTTACATGTCCACTTTCCTTGGATAGAATGTGAACTGTTTAAAGACAAAGAATATGTTTTATTGCTCTCTGAGTCTCTTTTATGTGACATAGTGCATGGCATGTAATAGGTGTGTAGTACATACATATTCTATCAAAACATGCTCTAGATATTCTTATAATTGAACATATCTGTAGTTTTTAAATTCAGAGTATTTTCTTTTGAGTCCTATTTCAGACTTGCTTTTTATCTGAAAGGCAATTTAAACTTGTTTCTCTATGTTAAGCTAACATGGGTATTTAAAAAAATAATATGACACTATGATTTTCACTAAACTAGGAAAGCTTATTTTGGAGCTGCTGGGACTTTAGATATTTGAAGTAGTAATTACTTCCTCCATAAATGTTACCTCTTAGAGTCAAATACTGCTTTCCTGTTTGCAGTTCAACTTTTTACTTAAAGGAAAATGTCTCTTATTCACAATTCTCCATGCTGTATTAGTCTATATGGTAATTCTCCATTTCATTTATTTTGGTAGAATTATAAAGTTAATGGAACAAATCATAATCATGATAGAAGTTTACCTTTTTGTAACAATTATTCTGTGTCAAGCAACATGTAATCAATACCCACAGAAAATGTAAGAATGTATGATATATATGATTTTAAGTTTATTTATCTATCTCATCTTTGAAAGTCATTTTTGTAACTAGTTAGCTATGTGGTCAGGATAATAATGCAGTGAAATCCATCTCCAGATTTTGTAGTTTTGGTTCTTTAAATTTCTCAGTATCCATCAATAAAATTTAAAACCATATATTTTGAATAATTATGGAATTATGGAATAATTAAGTTTCAGTGAAGTACTTATTATTTATAAAACCAGTAAATAGCCTATATTGGGTGGCACTTAACAGAATACTATCAAGTCATTGTAACTCACACTCTAATAGATGGATTACCCCAATATCAATATTAACTCTTAACTTGGTGATAATAAATAATGTTGAAACTGACTATTATCATTTTAAACTTACCATAGCCTTAGGTTTGGTTCCCGAACTGGACACTGTAGTGGTGGAAGATGGTAGGTCAGTAGACTCGGTGCTAGAATACAAACTTATTTGTGTCTGCTTTACTATAGTGGTATCTGCTCCACTCTCAGATCCTGGCTCCAGATTCTATTTGGAAAAAAAAAAAGAATTGATATGAAGGTCACGTAAATACTTCCTAATTTCTTTCTCCCTGTTATGGGTATCTCTTCACCTACTCCTCCTTCAAACACACACTGACACACTAACACATTATTGACAACTGGCACTGACATGTCACCTGAACTCATGCATTATTTTGTAAAGACGATTGTACTATTCAGAGGTTCTAATTTTAGAATGCAAATACTAAAAAGAAAAAGGTAACATACTGCTTTAGTAAATAAACAGTTTATTATGCATTGGATGTCAACAAGGACACTGCAGTTAAGAGTCAGTAAATAGAAGCCCAAAGACACCCTGTGATGACTGTGTAACCTTGAATAATTCTTTAACACCTCTCTACAATAGGGTCAAGTATAAGCACGTGAGAATACAATCTTCTATGTACCCACTAAATTTCCATGATGAAACCTATCACAATGGCCTGGAATCATTTAGCTCAAGTATCTATAAATCTAAAAAACTGTAAGCTATTTGAGGGAGGAAATTATGCTTTGGGATTCAATTTTCTCATCTGAAAATCAATATAATAACAGTATGCATACAGCTTCATGACACTGGTGAAAATAATTAAAGAGGAAAAGTAATGGAAAGATATTTCATGTTCTTCGAAGAACAGATATTGTTAAAATTACGATACCTGAAGTGATATATATATTCAGTGAAATTCCTATGAAAATTCCATTGACATTTTCTACAGAAATAGAAAAATTCAAATTCCTATGGAACTAAAGAACACTGATCAACCAAAGCAATCTTGAGGAAGAAGAACAAAAATAGAGACATAACACATCCTAATATAAACTATATTACAATCCTATTGCAATTAAAATGGTATGGTATTGGTATAAAAACAGACACATTGACCTAAGGAACATGATAGATAGTCCATAAAAAGACTTCTGCATATACAATCAGATAATATGTGACAACTTCACTAAAAATACACAGTGAGGAAAGATATTTTTTTCAATAAAAGGTGTTGGGAAAACTGGGTATTTACATGTATAAGAATGAAATTGGACCCCATCTCTATCTTATGTCACTCATAAAAATTAATTCAAAATAAATTAAAGACTCAAGTGTAAGACATGAAATGATAAAACCCCTAGAAGAAAAATAGAAGAAAATCTTCTTGACCTTGACCTTAACAACAACTTTTTGGATCTGACACCAAAAGAACCAGGACAAAATCAAAAGTAAACAAGTGGAATGTATAAAATGAAAATGCTTCTGCCTAGCAAAAGACACAATGAGATGAATGAGAAGTCAAACTATGAAATGCGAGAAAATATTGACAAATGATATGTAAGATAAGGGGTTAATATTTAAAAAATAAGGAACTAATACAATTTGATAGTAAAAAACAACAATCCCATTAAAAAATGGGTAGAAGACATGAATAGACATTTTCCCAAAGAATACATACAAATGACAAACAGTTACATGAAATGACACTCAAACTCACTAATCATAAAGAAAATGCAAGTCAAAATCACAAGGAGATATCACCTCACACCTGTTAGAATGACTATTACAAAGAAAAAAAATATAAGAGTTAATAAGTGTTGAAGAGGATGTGAAGGTGCAGCCACTATAGACAAAGAGTATGTAGGTTCCTCAAAAATTAAATAGAGAACTATTGTGTGACTCAGTAATCCCATTCTGAGTATATACATGAAGGAAATGAAATCAGTATCTTGAAGAGATATCTGAAATCCTATATTAGTTGCAGCATAATTCACACTGCTCACGATATGGAAACAACCTATACACTTTGATTGGTAAATGAATTTTTCAGATAGGAGATGGGTTGTGGAGAGATGATGGAGCAACAACTATCAATGAAGGAATCAAATTAATTTGATTATTTACTTTGAAATATTCTGCCCCATAATCAGAATGATTCTTGAATGATTTCAGAATCAATAATAGAACTATATTAATCAAAGATTCTGATACAGTAGGTGTTCCTATTTAGAGTTTTCCATCCCCTTGGTCTTGATGTAATGTATTTCTTATTACATAACAAAAGTAATAGACTAAGAATGTATTCACGACTTAGTTTATAAAAGTATCTTATCTCATTTTCTAGAGTGTACAAACTAAGGCATTTATTGTAAAGCTAATATTAAGTATGTAAGGTGTATAGCTGGTCCTGGAATCTGAGTCTCCAAATTTTATTTTAAATGTCAGAATCTCAGAGGAGTGTCTGTCTTATATAAAATTAATAAAAAGTAAAATAAAATTTTACTCTGTTCTACTTATTGTATTTCAGAGTGAAGTTTAGAGTGTTCTCAAGTTAAATTGTCATCTAAATTCTTTATTGTAGAGTACTGAGTGACTTCAGCAGCATCCATTCATTCATCTGTCCATCTATCCATCCATCCATCCATCCACCCACCCACCCACCCACCCACCCATCATCCATCCATCAACCATTCAGCCATCCTTCCTTCCATCCACCCACAAAGAAAATATTTACTAGACATCTCCTGTGTTCAATGTAAATTTGTGGGACACTGGAAATAAAATATCAACTAAGATAGACTTAGCTTTGCCAAGGCATTTAAAACATATTGTTGAAGACTGTTAATTAAGGAAATAAGGTACAATGAAGAGGATTTGATCACTAGAAAACAATCTCACAAGGTGATCCTCCTTATCTATTAGTAACCATTTTTGTTTAAATAACATAGGTCTCTTATGGACCCTGCATGGATCAAAGAATTATTTGGGTGATCTTCATGGAACACTACTAGGGTCAGATATAGGTAGATGCTGCCATCAAAGATGGCAAGACTTTGTAAAATAAAGAGGCTTCATTCTAACAGGCAAAGTGGAAAGTGGAAAGCTCACAGGAACATGCCGCCGCAGGTTTGTTGGTGTGCTGGATGGAGAGGAGCTGGTGCTGAGCGCATTCTCAATGTCCTGATCGAGTTGGTCCAGTTTCATAATTAGCAGAACCATGGAGTCCAGCCGCGCCCTATCTCGATCTTCTTTTATTTCCTGAGGAACAGAACATGTTGTTACTGAATCTGAAAGGCTATTTCTTGGGAAGAATAAAAAGTTCCCTGTTCTTTAATGTGACAGAAAGGACACTGAATAAGTAGGCAGTCTTCTACTTAAAGGAGAAAGGAAGTTCTACTCTGTTTCATCAAAGGGCTCTTCACTGAGAAGATACTGATCTAATGCCAAAAAAGCACTTTACATGAATATTAAATATATATCTTCTGGAGCAAAGTACAGAAAAAAGAAGTATCAGATTAATGAGTACTGATACATATTTACTACTTTCCAATTAATTATTTTTGGGAAAAGTTATACAGTCCACTTCTTTTGTTATAGTACAAGTCCATTTTAACGTATCAGTAATTATGATTAGACATTGAGACTTTTAAAGATATATACAAGAGAACACTTTTAGAAGAATATTTCTGAATATATGGATAATGGGAAAAGAATAAAACAAAGCAGGTTTTCAGTTTGTGCTGTGGCTGTTTTTGACTCTTATTTTGCATTGGGCCATTTATCTACTGTTTTAGACTATGTCACTGTCAATATTGCTTTTAAAGCTTTTTATCTGTCACATGCCCTTTTTAAAAATAAGAGCCCACAATAATATATATTTCTGTAAATGATCATAGTTATATATTCTGAATTCTCCATATTCTAGGCAAGTATTTATGGAAATATTCCTGCATATAGGATTACTGAACCCTTCTCATTCACCATGCAGAGTTACTTGGGCATGAATAGTGACTATTGTTGTGTATTCAAATCAAGACACAAGGATTCTCCAAATTCCCTGAGGCAAGTTATCAAGGCTGTATAAGATACTGGATGAAAACTAAGGGCCTGGGCAGCATAGTAAGGACCTACTCTTTTGAGGTGAATCATTATTTGTGACTCAGTTGCTATCTTCTCATCTAAGGCATTTACTGGGTGAAATCAGCTTGGAAAAGACCACTCATGGTGACCTCAAATGGAAAATGTCAAGACAAAAGTTTGGCACAAGGGATCAGGTTAGGGGCTTTACTTTGGTGATGGTTTTATAATGGGATGACTGAGGTGGGTGTCTGAAGCAGATCTTTTATTTTGTGTTTGGCATTTTTCTCTCAACCCCCGTTAGATTCCATAGTCACTGTCAGGATGGACAACCTCCCCTCCCCCCAGCAACAGGAACTAGGGTAATTTTGTGGATTCATTTTATTCTACAGTAATTCTATACTTCAAATAACTAGTGGTGATTGTTATCCTTCCATAGCATCACCTTTCAGATGCAAAATAATTATTTAATCTGCTTATAAAGTAATCATTAATTAGCTATTAAGTCATTTGGGTAAGATGAACTTGCAGACGTATGCCAATAGACAGAGCTAGTCCTGTTTCTACAAAGATACTAACTTTGAGAAAAATTAAATTTTTTGAGATGTGTCAGTTCTTTCACAATAGTATGCTGTGATGGTTACTTCAATTTCCTTATATTGTCCCTGCTATCTAAAACACTTAATGAGGCTCTAACAGATAATTACAGGGGTTCTGCCATTATAGCATTTTATTGTGCTAAAGACTGTCTAAGATATTTGCACACAGACCATAACCATACTAAACTTCATAATCTTCAATGCTGTATAACTCTGTTATATTCTAAAGAGCATTATTTATAGTATGATTATCTATTACCTTCAAATAGAGTCTCCAAAATATTAGCAATTGCTTTGTTTAATTCTAAGTAATCCAGAAATCGAAAAATTTTGACTGAAATTTCCCTTAATTACTCCTACAATGCTTTGCTTTTATAATTTCTCTTTTAAACCAAAATTGTGTTTGGCAAGTAATTTTTTTGCACCTTTATATCCACATATATTTTTTGTGTGATTGTCTTTCATTTCTTAGTTACAACATCCTCATACAATACATTGCAGGAATAATAATAATGAAATACATATAAGCCAGTGAAATAACACCTCAAAAAGCCTTAGGAAATATATCTTGATATTCTTCCAGCTGCTAAATTAACATAGGACAACACAAAATATCCTGAATCTATCCCAGTTTCATTAGCAGTCATCTCAGAAATAAATAGTCTTTGAAAAAAATAGATGTTGAGATTGTGCTTTAAAAGTGTTGTGAGTCCGACCAAGTAGGATTTATTCCAGGGACACAAGGATGGTTCAACATCCAAAAATCAATCCATGTAATCCAACACATTGACAAAAAGAAATATAAAAACCATATGATAATATCAATAGATGCTGAGAAAGCTTTTCAACAAAGCACAACACCCATTTATGATAAAGGCCCTTGAAAACCTTGGGATACAAGGAACATACCTCAACACCATAAAGGCCATATATGACAAGCCCATAGCCAATATAATTCTCAATGGTGAAAAGTTGAAAGCATTTCCATTAAGGTCTGGAACAAGATAAGGATGTCCACTCTCACCACTGCTTTTCAATATAATACTGTAAGTCCTAGCCAGAGCAATAAGACAAGAGAAAGACATACAAGGAATCCAAACAGGGAAGGAAGAAATCAATCTATCACTATTCTCAGATGATATGATAATATACATAGAAAACCCCAAAAACTCCAAAGAAAAACTAATTAAGCTAATCAATCAGTTTAGTAAAGTGTCAGGATACAAAATCAACACAAAAAAATCAGTAGCCTTCCTATACACAAACAATACATCTCAAGAAGAAAAAAAAAATCCCTTTTATTATTGAAACAAAAAAAATCAAATATTTTGGAATAAACCTAACAAAAGAGGTAAAGGACCAATACAAAGAAAGCTAGAAAACACTGTTAAAAGAAATAGAAGAAGACACAAAGAAATGGAATGCCATCCCCTGCTCATGGATTGGAAGAATTAACATTATCAAAATGGCCCTCCTACCAAAAGCATTTACAGATTCAATGTTATTCCAAGAAAAATTTCAATGACATTCTTCAAAGAAATAGAACAAATACTGATGAAATTCATATGGAGCCACCAAAAACCCCAAATAGCTAAAGCTCCCCTGAGAAAAAAAGGGGGGAATGGAGGCATCACACTCCCAGATTTCAAACTATACTACAAAGCCATAATCATCAAAACTGCATGGTATCAGGAGAACAGATACATGGACCAAAGGAACCAAATAGGAAATCCAGAAATAAGCCCACAGATTTATAGTCAACTAATCATTGACAAAGGAACAATGAATGCGCAATGGAGCAAAGAAAGTTTGTTCAATAAATGGTGCTGGGAAAACTGGATTGCTACATGCAAAAGAATGAAGCTTGACTACTACCTCACACCATGCACAAAAACGAACTCAAAATGGATTAAAGAACTAGACATAAAACCTGAAACCATAAAATATATAGAAGGAAACATAGGCAAAACACTACATGACATGCACCTCAAAAACATCTTTATAGGGCCTCCTTGGTGGCACAGTGGTTGAGCGCTGGGCTGTGAAGCTGCCTGCAGCTTCTGCAGTGCCATTTCGATCCCCGGCTGCCGGACGAGAGTCCCACATGGTGTGCATACCTCTCCTGCCGCCCGCTGCTCCCCTTGACAGTGTACTTCGCCAGTCTGCCTGGTCTGCTCCCTGCTCTGGCTCTGGTGAATTATCTCACCCTCCTGTGCTTCTGACTGTACCTGGTGCTTGTATAAATAAATAAATAAATCTTAAAAAAAAAAATCTTTACAGACACATCACCCAAAGCAGTGATAGTGAAGGCAAAGATAAACAGCTGGGACTACATCAAATTAAAGAGCTTCTGCACAGCAAAAGAGACAATAACAAAAACAAAGAGAAACCCCACCAACTGGGAGAACATTTTTGCACACAACACTAATGATAAAGGACTGATCACAAAAATCTACAAAGAGCTAATGAGACTCAACAAAAACAAATAGGCAGAAGAGCTAAAAAGAAACTTCTCCACAGAGGAAATACAAATGGCCAACAGGCATATGAAAAAATGTTCAGCGTTCAGCATCACTTGTAATCAGGGAAATGCAAATCAAAACTACAATGAGATACCATCTTACACCAGTGAGAATGGCACATATTTTAAAAACTAGCAACAACAAATGTTGGTGAGGTTGTGGAGAAAAAGGAACTCTCCTGCACTGCTGGTGGGAGTGCAAACTGGTCCAACCACTATGGAAAGCTGTGTGGAGATTCCTCAACCTACTAAAGATAGAGCTTCCATATGATCCAGCAATTCCACTCCTAGGTATTTACCCAAAGAACACAGAAACATTAATTCCAAAGAGCACCTGCACCCCTGTGTTTGTAGCAGCACTGTTTACAATAGCTAAGCTTTGGAAACAACCCAAATGCCCAAAAATAGATGACTGGATCAAGAAGATGTGGTACATATACACAATGGAATATTACTCAACAATCAAAAAAGATAAACTCATGCCATCTGCAGCAACATGGATGGAGCTAGAAGGGATCATGCTCAGTGAAATAAATCAGAAAGAAAAAGAAAAATACCGGATGGTCTCACTCATAGCAGGAATTTAGAAAACCTAAATAAGGGACCAGGAAAAAGACTAATTGTAATAAAGAAAAAATTAAAATCAACAAGGAACTGTAGACCAGAGACACACTATTGGAGGTGGGGGAGAAGGGATTAGGGTTAAAAAAGGGGAGTGGGAATTGTATGGGGAATATAACCAAAATGCAAACACATACATTGTGCAAAAATGAAAAATGATGTAAAAATTACATAAAAATAAAATAAAAAAGTTGTAAGTCCATGAGCTGAACATGAAATTTTTTGAAATGATCTTCCCAAAAGAATTTAACCAAAGTCTTGGTCTATGATATTCTGCTAGAGAAATAAACTTACTGCTTGCTTATTCATCATCCATTACATTCAGCCTCAAGTAACGGACCAGTATCATATGTTATATATTCATAAAATTTCATAAAACATATTTGACTACAAATAAATGCTTTGGATAAATATTTTGTCATTCTCTTTAAAGTCCAAGTATTAATGTTTCACTATGTTCTAACCTTTCATATTGCCATGGGTAAGCTACAATAAATAGTCATGCCTGAAAACAGAGCTATATATTTGCAGATTTTGGTTATGTTGTCTTTGGTTAGTGGAGTTTTCCCCTTAATGCTGTCACTATAGTCCAAGAAGGAGAACTTAATAGATGAGGATGCCTATTAATAAAGTTCTCAACATATCAGCAACTTAACTTTCTTAAATCAAGGCCATGATGTTAAATTTTCTCCCCACCTACCTTCCTTTCCTGTAGTCAGTTTTTCTGGGTCAAGCACTATTTTTTTTTTAAATAATAAATTTTATTGTTATATTCCCCATACAATTGCAGCCCCCCCATTCTGACCCCAATCCCTCCCCTCCCGCCCCGCCCCCCTAAAAGTGTCTCTGGTTCATAGTTTTTTGTTGATTTTGATTTTCACTTTCTTAAAGTTATTCATTTTCCTGGTCCCTTATTTAAGTTTTCTAGATTCCTGTTATGTGTGAGACCATCCGGTATTTTTCTTTTTCTTTTTGGCTTATTTCGCTGAGCATGATCCCTTCCAGCGCCATCCATGTTGCTGCAAATTGCATGTGTTTATCTTTTTTGAATGCTGAGTAATATTCCATGGTATATATGTACCACATCTTCTTGATCCAGTCATCTATTTTTGGGCATTTGGGTTGTTTCCAAAGCTTAGCTATTGTAAACAGTGCTGCTGTAAACATAGAAAATGGATTAAAGAACTAGACATAAGACCTGAAACCATAAAATATATAGAAGGAAATATAGGAGAAACACTATGTGATATGCACATCAAAGACATCTTTACAGACACATCACCCAAAGCAGTGATAGTGAAGGCAAAGATCAACAGCTGGGACTACATCAAATTAAAGAGCTTCTGCACAGCAAAAGAGACAATAACAAAAACAAAGAGAAACCCCACCAACTGGGAGAACATTTTTGCACTCAAGCACTATTAAAGGGACAAAATATCCATCAATGAATAAGAACTAAAAGGTCCCTGTTTTCTTGAATACTATAGCCATTCATGGGAAGGACATGAAAGTTAACAAATTCATAAATAAGGCAGTTTAAGAAAGGAACAAGTGTAGGAAGAAAACAAATGAGATAATGAGATAAATAATAACTGCAGGGGAAGAACAGCACTTTATATAGAGTTGTCAGAGACTAATCTTCTATGAAAATGGGGACAAAAGGAATGAGGCAGAGGAGAGAAAGGAGGAGAGGAAGAAAAGGAGAAAAGGAGGAGGGAAGATGAGAGGAGGGAAGGAGGGGATGAAGCAGGGAGAAGGGAAGAAGGGAGGAGGAAGGGACACAGAATTGGGAAGATAGTGTCCCGATCAGCTGAAGAGTGATGCAAGGGTGCTGAGGCAGGGAATGAGTTTGGTGAAAAAGATCTGAAAAAATGTCAGAGAAACTGGAGGAGGGAAAGTGGGAGTAAAAGTAAGTGAACACTATTATAAAACGAGGTTGGACACAAATAGGAGCCAAATAATACTCTGCAATATGAAGGCCAATATAAGGTAAGTTTTATTCTTTGTGCAATGGAGCCACTGACAAGATAAAAGCAAATTATTGATTTACTATATTTTTTAAACTTTTAGAGTGCTTTCCACATATTGGCAATCAAACATTTTTTGGAGTCTCGCCATATTTTATTTCCGGCAATGCCATGTGACAACACATGTGAAATAGTTCATTTATCCTACAATTATTCTCCTGGTTCATAGTCCTTTTCATGCTTAAGTCTGAATTGGACCCATATTACAGCGATTATAAGAAGTAAGTTACTTTTATTACAAGACCCTACATATTTTGAGAACCAAGAGATAGAGAAGGCATTCTTTTCTTTTCTTATCCCATAAGAATATGGGAACACATTCTTAGAAGTAGGGAGTGGGTGTCACTGGTATGTAGGTAAATGTTTAGCAGCTGGATCTCCAAATAAAAAGAAACCCTCATTTGTAGTATGTGCTAATTTCGGTGATACAAATACTCCCATTGCCAATTTTAAGCTACCACTAGACATTATTGATTGCAGAGTTAGAAGAGGTACACAGAAATGGCTCTTTTGAACTGATAGGATCTGGTGCATGGTGGCTCCAGCACACCTCAGGAGTGGGGGCTAGTAGGATGGAAATTCATCTTACAACATCACTCAAATAGAAATGTTGATAGCTAGACCAATTGTTGTAATAACGGATTAGTTGGATTAGTTGATATAATAAGGTATTGAAGTAACACATTTTATTTATTTAAGGGAGTTACTTTCCTTAAAATTTGCTCTTGTTGCCCAAGTAAAATTCAATACAAACTGCAGATTTAAAAAGAGTTCTTATGAAAGATTCTCTTTTTCTTTTAGCAGTGCCTCTTTTATCTGCCTTCCTTGTATTATCCATTACTTTTGTAATTGACAAATCTTTATATTTGCATTTTTACTTAAGCACGTCAAAACACATTTCTTTAAGCTACCCATGTGTCTCTTGGATACTTCACTCAATGCTTAAGGACTTAGAAATCTAGAAGTACAGCACAGCAGTTCTTGGAGTCCTGAATTTGCAGGAGAGGAAAGTGAATCCCAAGGACTTTGAAGTTCAGATAGTTCTTTCATTGGTAAGCTTGAGTAGACTGAGCTTAGCTTGCTCCATTCCTGTCTTGGTCTCTTTTTATCATGACATTTTGTTTTCCTTCCATAAATGCAATTTTAAATATAATATCAAAATGCAGGCATCATGCTTTCTCTCCTCAAAGTTTCCATTCCTTCTAACATAAACACTATATTTTGGAAGAAAACCAAGACGACAATTAATTGCGAGAAACTGCAGAAGTGTATTATTCAGTTCTTTATATTTTTTTATTTAACAATCATTCAAGATATGTTTATTGACCACCTATTGTGTGTTACATATAATTCCCTAGAATGTATCCTATTGTATATTTTTATGGTCATAATTTTTAGAAATATCATGGAGTCAAATTCTGCCTTCCTCTGACTTGCCAGTTTCTCCCTCTGCAGTGTCTGTTCTGTGAAAGACTTTCAAATATTTGGAGAATTATGTTGTGCCCATTCTTTTTTTTTTCTTTTCTGGGTGAATCATTCATAGATCCTTTAATTATTTCTCATATGACATATTTTCAAATTCTTATTAGCCCTTTTTACTCTCCTCTGGATATGGCATAATCCTGTCAATGACTCTATTAATGGTTGGTGACTAGAATTAAAAGTATCACTCTACATGTTTTTTGACTAGGGCAGAATAGACAAGTACTACCACATATTCTATACACCCTCTTTAGTGCAGCTTAAGAATTAAGTGCTTTCGTAGAACATGAACAGACCATTCTTAATGGGATAGCCATAATCTGCCTTTTTAATGAGGAAATACTATTTAATTGACTGTGAGCTGACCTTGAAACAATGGTGTGATATATGGCTCCTTTTCCCAATATGTGCCTGTGTATTGCTAAGAACAGAAACATCCTGTTGTCTTGAGGCTATTACTAACTGTTGCTAGGGGGTAGATAATATATGTAGCTGCTATGGAAGAAATTCCAGTTGTATCTCTTTTAGACACAGGTCACTGGCTCCTCAGACAAATGAAGAGAGAAACTTCTGTTTGATTTGATTTGTTGCCAAAGACCTAACAGTGCCAAGTCACATGCTGTTCATTGGGAAACCTGAAATACACTCCTTATTTACACCCAAGAACTGCTTAGTCCCTGGGCAGTGAAGTCACTTTGAAGCAGTGGTATCTGGGGAATTCAACAGGCCATTCTCTCCAGGAAGCATTTGAATTGGAATCTTCTGGACAGAAGCCTCCATACCCTCTTTCCTTGTATCTGGAGAAAATAATTCCAGCTCTTCTCTTTCTCCAGAAGTTCCTCATTGAACAACACAAAACACAGCACACTCACAGGGATAGAGAGGATGTGCAAATTACTGGACATTTTACAGCTGGGCAAATATGAAGACCAAAGAAAAGTTGCCTCCTCTAGAGACATACAGGCTCTGTTTTCATAATGCCAAGCATTTGGTAGAAAACCAAAAAATTCAGTAAAATGCCTGGATGTTTCCAAAACAGAGACTATTTAGTTCAGTAAATATAGCACTGCCTGAAAGTCCTGCCTGTCAATGAGTTGTGTATCACACAGACAGCCATAATACATTAAAGTCTAGGCCAAGAGCAGAACTAAGATTTCCTGTTTCATAATCCAAGGGTCTGGTTCTTACCCTGCCTTGGTTCTATGCACATTAACTGGCTATTCTGGGCTGGTAATACTCCTTGCTTACCCATGAAAGAAAAGGACCTTTTAGCAAAGGACTTGGCTTAACTTCATTGCGAATTATTTGATCTTCAGCCAGCTGGACTGGTATGAAATCTCATATTAGTGCTATACATTTCATTTAACAATAAATTTCTCATTCTAGACTTTCCTTACTTAAAATAATATCCTGCTTAAAGAAACAGCAAGTTATTAAATCTTTTTTAAAATTTTTCTGAATTTAAAATCTTCTGAATTGATAGAAGTGAAAGATAATATAATTATCCAATGTCAGAATTTCTAGACAAGTTAAGAAAATCAGTCTTAATTTTTATTCTTTGGCATTTCAAGACAAAATTTATATAATCTGGGGGAAAATAAAACAAGCCAGTAGCTAGTTTCTATTTGCCAGATATGTTCTGTTTAGTGACAAAATTTTTGTATATTATCTCTAATTAATAGTAGCATGTGCCAAAGTCATAATATTAGATAGTGGGCAATGATAAATAATATCCTTATTTAAAGTTGTTACAAGGAATCTTTTAACCAATATGTAAACTGTGGCTTTATATTTAAGTGTTCATGTTCATTATTTATCTCCTCTGTATAAGGCATATTGAAGAAAATTGGTTTCTCTTCTGCCTGATTATCTTTAAGATTTCCAAGGAGTCTTCAAATGAAGCATTTCTTAACTGGAACTTTTGTATAAATTGCCTACACAGTTTCCGGAATAGTTTCAAAGGACATTTATGCAGCTGGTCCTGAGGCGTGCTCAGAACTGGCAGGTGTGAACTGGAAGAGAATTGTGTGGGCAGCAATTCCTCTCTATCCCCAGGAAATCTGAGGATAACTTCCTCCACTGGCTTCAAAGGCTCATTTTTGGAAGTGGGATGTAATTTCTACCTAAATAATTAGGTAAGCATCCTGAAACTAGTCTTCATGTATGTGCTAGTGTTACAGACTGATTGTCAGGTCATAATACATTTATAGACACAAAGCCAGTCAAAAGCAACTTTTCTGATTGTTTTCTGTCATCATGCTTACATGATATCTACAAATCTCTGTAACTTTTTAAAAACAATTTCAGTAGTTCTTTGCTTGAACTTAGGTATTAAAGAGAACAGAACTTTTCTTGGTTGGAAAATGTAAGAAAAAATCTATTTAACATTAAAATTCATAAACTGTTTTCAGGAATATTATGATGGTCTTTTGTTAAATGTCAATAATAAAGAAGATAAAATAAAAAGTTATTCCTTTTCCATAAGAATAAATGATTAAATTAGGAAAAAAAATGCTTTCTATGGATGTAGTTCCTGTAACATTTCTAGTTTTACTTCTTTTCACTCTTCCCAATCCTGTCTAGCAATCCTTAAATGTCACATTTGAGGACCTGAGGACTACCACTATATATTCTTTAATATTTTTCTTTAATTTGACTTACCTTTTTTAAGAGTAATAAAAGAGTTTTAAACACATAAATGCTTTGTAATACATAAGTCATAACCCTGTGTTTTTTGAATGCATATCAAACCACAAAATTATCAAAAAAAATCCTTAATTATCTAATCTAATCTCCCCTAAACATAGTGATTTTAGGAAATACAATACTAGAAGTACAGACCTTCTTTTGCTTACTCAAATAGGCCATGTTCTCTCTGATTTGCAACTAGGATTACCAGTTAGCAAATAAAAATTATAATTTGAATATACAATCCAATTATACAATACAAATACATGATTCAATTATATTTGAATTTTAGATAAATGAGGATACTTTTTAGTATAAGTATGTCCCAGATATCATATGGGACAATATTATATCCTAATGTTTTATCCTAAAACATCATTGTTCAACTGAAATTCAAATGTAAGTGGGAATCCTGTATTTTATCTGGCAACTCTATTTTTTACCCATGTAATAATGCTTCTTCAGTTCTTTACACTTCTTCCCCTCTTAACTATATGAGAGGAAACCCTTGGCTTCAAATACAATGTCACTTCAATGGAGATGTCTTTCACAAGTTTGTTTACATGAATGAAAGAACAGTAATTTCTTTTCTTAAGTGCATATCAATGCATTAAAATTTTCCTTTTTCAGTATCTTATTTACTATTAAAATCTTGGTCAAATCTATGATATTATTTTCATTGTGAAAAATGCATGAGACTCCTCTTCAGATCTTTTTAGAATGGCAAATTTACTTAAATTCTTAATGTTTTGTACTCTCTTCTATGAATGAGTAAATGTTTTGCCACTGTATATTTTCTCACCACTATAACTACTAGGTGTGTCTAGCTCTTTTGATATTAATGGAAAGTCCTTACATTGAAAATGTGTGGAACTATTTTCCAAGTGCAATCATTTCTTTTTTATAAGATACTATTTTAGTAATTTTGGGGATTTCCCAAGGCTACCAACTTACTGGCAAAATTGGATAATCTTTATCCCAAGATTCAATTTATCTCTGTTTCCTGTTGCCCAAGTAGACCTTAATATTTTCAGTTCCTTCAGGTACTTTCTTCATTTCTACTTGTGACACGAAAGGATATATTTTCCGTACAAATTTGCATGCATTGAGCGATCTGGGCTAGATAAATAGAGACTCAGGTCTTCTAAAATGGGTCTCATTTAGAAGGAGGAAGCCTTCCTCCTTTTGAATTACTGCAATGAAATCACTTGATCTGAGGCTAGTTGGGGATGAATATTCTAGCATAATTTGATATAGTCCCAGCTGTTTATCTTTGCCTTCACTATCACTGCTTTGGTGATGTGTCTGTAAAGATGTCTTTGAGGTGCATGTCATGTAGTGTTTCACCTATATTTCCTTCAATATATTTTATGGTTTCAGGTCTTATGACTAGTTCTTTAATCCATTTTGAGTTGGTTTTTGTGCATGGTATGAGGTAGTAGTCAAGCTTCATTCTTTTGCATGTAGTGACCCAGTTTTCCCAGCACCATTTATTGAACAAACTTTCTTTGCTTCAGTGCATATTCTTTGCTCCTTTGTCAAATATTACTTGGCCATAAATCTGTGGGTTTATTTCTGGATTTTTTACTCAGTTCCATTGGTTGGTGTGTCTGTTCTTGTTTCAATACCATGCAGTTTTGATGATTATGGCTTTGTAGTATAGTTTGAAGTCTTGGAGTGTGATGCCTCCATTCCCTTATTTTTTTTTTTTTTCTGTACAGCAAAAGAGACTATAACCAAAAGAAAGAGAAACCCCACCGACTGGGGGAAAATTTTTGCACACAACACTAATGATAAAGGACTGATCACAAAATCTTCAAAGAGCTGATGAGACTCAACAAAAACAAAGTAAATAATCCAGTCAAAAAAATGGGCAGAAGAGCTAAAAAGAAACTTCTCCAAAGAGGAAATACAAATGGCCAACAAGCATATGAAAAAATGTTCAACATCACTTGTAATCATGGAAATGCAGGTCAAAACTGCAATGAGATACCATCTTACAACAGTGAGAATGACACATATTAAAAAAAAACTAGCAACAACAAATGGTGAGGATGTGGAGGAAAAGGAACTCTCCTGCATTGCTGGTGGGAGTGCAAACTGGTCCAACCACTATGGAAAGCTGTGTGGAGATTTCTTGACCCACTAAGGATAGAGCTTCCATATGATCCAGCAATTCCGCTCCTAGGTATTTACCCAAAGAACACAGAAACATTAATTCAAAAGGGCACCTGCACCCCTATGTTTATAGCAGCACTATTTACAATAGCTAAGCTATGGCAACAACCCAAAGGCCCAAAATAGATGACCTGATGAAGAAGATGTGGTACATATACACAATGGAATATTACTCAGCAATCAAAAAGGGTAAACACATGCAGTTTGCAGCAACATGGATGGAGCTAGAAGGGATCATGCTCAGTGAAATAAGTCAGAAAAAAAGAAAAAGACCAGATGGTCTCACTCATAGCAGGAATTTAGAAAACCTAAATGAGGGACCAGGAAAAAGACTAATCAATACAAAGTGAAAATCAAAATCAACAAGCAACTATAAACCAGACACACTACGGAGGGCAGGCAGGCGGGGAGAGGAAGGATTAGGGTAAAAATCAGGGGGCGGTGCAATTGTATGGGGAATATAACCAAAATGAAAATGCATACATTTTGCAAAAATGAAAAATGATGTAAGAATTATATAAAATAAAATATTAAAAAATATTCTAGCATAAGAAAAGAACAAACAAAACAGACTTAGCCACAAGTGGATTGCATCTACTTATTCTTTTTCATCTACAAATTTATAAGATAAAACAATCTCACTAACGATTTGTTGTTTCTTCCCCTTTCTCTGTGTTCCTGGCTGCCTTCCATAGCAAAGCTTAAGGAACACTGATTTAGATGACAAAGAAAGCCATTTCATTCATTCTGAAAAAAATTAGAATGATAGGATTAGATTATTACCCAGAACAAGAAATCCATTAATGCCTTACATTAACAAACTAATGGAAAATAAAATAAAAGTAAAGAGGTATTTATAACATTCAAAACCTATCTGAAATCACTAGTGATTTAATAAGCAGAATGAAATTTTTAAATTTCTCTCAAATAGGAAATATTTAGAAGGCAATATTCTTAACTTGATTAAGAATATTAGACAATAAAGCAAGTATCAAGGAAAATAGGTAAAACATTAGGCACACTTCTATAAAATTAATAAGATGTAAGAATGTTCATCATCCCAAATCTTTTCAACATTGTACTTAGGGTTCTGACTGATGTAACATAAACAATAGCAAGCACAACAACATGCAGATGATTTATCATAAAGGAAGAGAATTTGTACCTTGAAAAACCCAAAGAATAATCTGATTATCTATTAGAACAAACAAAAGAATTTGACTCAACAACAAAAACACTGAAACATTTTTGTCCATGTCCTTAACCATTGAAAAGACAGAACAGAATGAAAACAAATCATAATTACAACAAAGACTGTAAAAGACTATAAAGAATCTAGGTAAAGAAACAATAAATAATCGAGACCTTTATGGAGAAAATGAAAAACATCAGTAGACTGAAAAAATAGAGTGATACATAATTGTTCTAGATAGGAAATTTCCTTTTTTGTGTTGGATAAACAGTTTGTTATACATATTGTCTATTTCTCCACTTGAATGTAGTGATCATTTCCCATTTTTCTTAATGATATAAGAATTTAGACTAGTGCTTGGCACATAACCATCACACAATAACTGTTTAATGAATGTATGGATGAGTGAAATGCTAATTGTCTTTGAATTGATTTATGAATTCAAAGTAGTGCAAACTAAATCTCTCATGTGATCTATAAATGGATTTTGCAAAAGAAGATTTTTAAACACAAAATAAAGATCGAAAAAAGCTCCAAAGGAAACAAACAAAAAGTCAGTATAAATATCTTTAAAAGTACACAAAATGGGGCAAAATAACACAATAAACCAAGGTACCTGTCAGTTTTATAACTGCTAATATTTTGTAATTTTTAAAATATTTAATCTCCCTACTTAAAATAGTGTTTTCAGTAAATTCCAGCTATCCTACTTTTTCTATAAATATGATAAAGTTATCTGATTTTAAAATTTTCCTGTAAGAAGAAATGAGGAAAAATCTTAAAAACTAAACAATCCAAACATTCTATGGAACACAATATGTAAAAGTGCACTAATGAAAAGACTGATAAAGCTTAATAAGCATTTGAAAAAATTACAGGAAATATTTATTATATGCAACAAAGAATTGAGAAATTATTAAAACACAACTTATTATATAGAAAAGTATACAATATACAAAAAAGTATACAGAAAAGCTATTCATAGAGGAATTACTGATTTAAAACCCTGAACATTATCGGTAATCAACATAATGCAAATTAAAGAATGATAATTATTATTTTTTATCTATCAGATTGACAAAAAGGAAAAAAAATCTTCACTACATTCAGGCTTGACAATGTCTTGGATATACAATTTTCTGCCTTTTGTTTTGGCAGTATCTATTAAAATTAAATTAAGGCATATCCTTCAATTGGTATTCTAATTTTAGATACTTATCTTAGAGAATTACGGTCACACATGCAACATCAGTATGTCTCATACTACCCACTGAAGCATCTTTTCCCCACTAGAGGCCAATGATCAGGGAATAAACTATTTGGTCATCAATAGAAAACTGCTCAGTATAATAAATGATGTTGCCATCATTCCTTGGGTCACCAGATAGAAGTTGCCAATATGAGGAAGAATGACATACACTGACAGAGCCACAAATAACCTATTCAGTTCTTCAATGTGTGTTAAAAAATGTATGCTCTTTGGAGGGATGTAGCCCAATGCCAAGGTCCACTGCTTGGTAAGTAACACAAAGGTTGCCCATCAGTCCCCACTCAATGCTTTAGTAATGTGCTCTTGTTCAGAGTACATGCACACAATGCTTGGGGTTCTGCTACTCATAAGGGAAGCACTCAGAGGAGAAAGAAACAATGCCCTAAGCATGAACCCCTTTATGTTCCAAATATGAGTGCACATAGACACACAAACACACATACTCAAAGCAAAATTCTGTATATACACACACACACAATAAAAATTCTGGAAGGAGACTTATACTGGGGAGGGAAGTGATATTAGTAAGGGATAAAGAGAACCATTATACATATTTTTTTGGATAGTTTGGAGTTCCTGCAATGTGTGATTGTGAATTTTATCACTTTTTTTTTATTAAGTAGCAAAGTATATATTAAAAACAAGAAATAAGGCACTACAAAGTACAATTTTAAAAAGCTGACAAACATGAAAAAAATTTAGTAAACTGTAAAACACAGTAATACTTTTTTTAGTAATACTTTTTTTCCTACCCTTTTCCTTATCATGATTGATTTAAAAAGAATTTTGTTGTGGTCATATTTGGTGTAGACATACTCTGAAGTCTTTAAAATGATAATCGAAAATCTTTACTATTGCTATGGAAAGATGTCCACACAACTAACAATTAAGGTTACTAAATTATAATTAAGAAAAATTCCATTTTTACAAGCATACAGATATTTTATTTTTCCTGAGTACTTCTTATTCCCTAGGAGTTAGTCTTCATAGCCAGATTTGATATCTTCTCTTTCTGTGAACATTACCCTCAGTATGTTGAAACCATATATGTTAGCCCACAGCCAAGACCATAACCAGTGGTCTAAAGTAAAAGCTTTTCCACAAAGATCAGGAACAAGATACTTACACTTAACACTTTTATTCAACACAGTGGTAGATGTATAGTTACAGCAATTAGATGAGATAAAGAAATAAAAGATATCTGAATTGAAGAAGTAAAATTTGTAGAAAACCTTAAGGACTCTAGCAATATACCATTAGAACTAAGAAAAGAATTCAGTAAAATTGTAGAATACAAAATAAACAAAATCAATGGGGTGTGTGTGCGTGCGCGTGCACACGCATATACATATATATGCATATATATATACATATATATGCATATATATGAACAGTGAACTTTCTGAAAGAAAAATTAATAAATCAACCCCTCTGACAATAGTTATAAAAACAACAAAAATACTAATTTTTAACTAAGAAGATAAAAGACCTCTACTCTGAAAACTACCAACACTGATGAAAGAAACTGAAGAAAGCATAAGTAAATGGAAATATATCTTGTGTTCATGGACTGGAAAAAGCAATACCATTAAAATGCCCACACTACCAAAATCTGTCTGTAGATTCAATGCAATTCTTATCAAAATTCCAACAGTATATTTCATAGAAGTAGAAAAACAATCCTGAAATTCATGAAACCAAGATATCCTGTGTAGTCAAAGCAAACTTGTGGGAAAAAAAAGGTAGAGGCATCATACGTCCTGATTTCAAACTCAATTACAAACCTACAGTTATCAAAACAGTATGATACTGAAATTAAAATAGGTAGAGACCACTGGAACAGATTAGATCCATGCCCTTATGGTCAACTAATATTTGACAAGGTCACCAAGAACACACAGTAGAGAACAGTCTTTACAGTAAGTAGTGCTTAGTGAATATTCACATGCAAAAGAATGAAATTAGACCCCATCTTATACCACCCACAAAATTAACTTATAGTAAAACCTGAAACCATAAAAATCTTAGAAGAAAACACTGGTTTTGGCAATGAATTCTTTGATATGATACTAACACCTGTTATAACGGCTATTACAAAAAAGATGAGAAATAACAAATGCTGGTAAGGAAGTGGAGGAAAAGGAATACCCATATTCTATTGGTGGGAATGTAAAATGGTGCCGGGACTATGGAAACAGTATAGAAGTTCCTGAAAAATTAAAAACAGAATTACCCTGTGATCAAACAACTTATATATGTACTTTATGTTCACAGCAGTAGTATTTACAAAAGCCATGACATGAAAACAGCCTACATGACCAGCAGTGGATGAATGGAATAAAGAAGTATATTTATGCTTACATAATATATAGTGTATATACTTTACATATATTATATATATATTATTGAATACGCCTCAATCCATTTTTAATGTCCACATGAGAAGAGATGGGGCCTCGTGCTTCTCTGTAACCTCTGATGTGCCTAGCAGAGGAAGTGTACATAGTAGGACTCAAAAGTGGTTTCAGACTAACTAGCCATTCACTATCTACTAAGTTCCAATCTTTAATGAACCGCTTGATAATACTGTCAATCTCTAAAAGTCAATGTTTCTACATAAAGTAAGCATAAATGGCTAATATGAGAACTTTCCTTTCTCTTCCTAATTGAGGAGAACTTTTCTGAGGAACTGATGAGGAAATGTGTTGGCAATAGAGTGGTTCATTGTTTGTGTCCTTATAAGACTTAGTAAAAATGCAAAAACCTCTTTGTGGTATAATATTTATGAGGAAAAGGAACATTTGAAAAATAGTCTTTGCTTCCAAACTATGGAGGTTACTCATCCTCCAATTCCCTGAGATCATTAAGACCTGTTTGTTTGCTTTCTCTTGTGCATACGGAAACCAAACAATACCTCCTTCTTTCCCAACATGATAATAACTCTTAACTGGAATTTCCGTCTAGGGAATCTCTCTACCACATTGAAGAATTTTTTTCTATCTCTAAATCTTGTTTGCTCTCCCTATAAACTATGTGTCCGTGAAACTTAGAGGCTCCTAAGTTTCTATGGTTTTTAATTCAAATAGTCAAATTCAATAATATATGTCTCCTGTGGAGTTGATTTGTACCTATTTCTTATAAAGAGCAGTAAATTTTTGGTCATCAATTATATAAGCACAAACAAATACAAATAAACATGACAAAGCTTGTGTGTTAAGAGAAGTTTTATTATTATACAGCCTTTAAAAATTTGATTTAGGTTCTCATAAAATATTTTGGCTTGAAGTGTATATATAGAGTATATATTTAATTAGAGTTGAGTCAATGAATATAAATAACTGTCTATGTCTTCAAAAGGTGGGGTTTAATACTACAATATTACTCTTTTCAGATGTCCAAAGTAGATGGAGTTACTAGCAATAAAATTGTTATTTTTCACAGTGAAGTTATGAAACAAACATAACACAAAGGAGTAATTTAGAGCTTGACAGGACCTTACAAGTTGTTTAGTTTTTTATCAATGCAAATTTGCCTCAGATTATCAAGGAACACCAGGCTTCCTAGGGTTTGATGCAGGAGAGAATACCTGGAAAGTGGGTAAAACATACTGTGTAAAACTAGACATGGCTACTGCAGAAATTAGTTGATAAATAGGTATTTTGGTCACCATAAATCTCTTCTTTCTGAATGTTTAAGTTACTTTGGGGTAAATTTGGCTCATATCTCTTTCTTTATCCCTGGCTTCAAGGATGGGGCTGTTAAATATTTTCCCTGTGTTTACTGAGCAAATTTTTTTTTGTTTAAATATTTATTTATTTATTTTATACAAGAACTGGGGTACAGATCAGAGGTGCGGTAGGGTCAGAGGATTCACCAGAGACAGAGCGGGGAACAAAACAGGCAGACTGAAGAAATACATTGCTGAGGGGAGCAGCGGGCATGACAGGAGAGGTCTGCCATGCCATGTGGGACCCTTGCCGGCTGGCAGGGATCAACTGGGCTGCAGAGGCTGTGGACAGCTTCACAGCTCTGCGCTCAAAAGCCTGCACCAGCAGTGGAAGCCCTTACTGAGTAACTTGTTGGATTGACAATGCTGTGCAATATTTACTGAGCAACTTATTGGATTGACAACACTGCACAATAAATACGGGATAAACCCTTTCTTCTTTTAAGAAGTTCATATAACATGTAGTAGACTTACATGCAAACAAGCAGCCAAAGAAAATTCAATGAATATGAGTGTAGTGCTAGAGTAAAGTGCTATTAACAGACAAGGCAGCAAAATGAACAAAAGAAGAGATTCTGACTGGGTGATAGTGTCAGCGTAATAGAGAAGACAATTAAATTGAAACTTGAAACTAAGTATAACTAGGATGAATGGACATGACATAACAGACCTCTTCTGTCTCGTCTGCCGCTCCCCTCAGCAGTGTATTTTAGCAGATCTACCTATTCTGTTCCCCACTCTGTCTCTGATGAATCCTCTCACCCCCCATGCCTCTGGCCTGTTCCCCACTTCTTGCATGCATGTATAAATAAATCTTTAAAACAAACAAACAAACAAACAAACAAAAACTGGGATGAATGGAAGGTATGAAGTACCCACTGCGCAGGGAATACTCCAAGACATACATGTTAAAAACAGATTTGAATCCTGGTGGAGTTGAGGAGTGGCATGAGACTAACTCTGGCTGAACTATTGTATAAAGCACAGTGAAATACAGGAACTAGGCACATAAAGACTTACTGGATTGAACTGGCCTCGTTCCCAACTTCATAATACCTCTGTATTTACTTCTCTTCACCAACTCTCCTTTTTCAGGTCTTTCATCTGATATTTTTATGAGAAAAATAATTGTGTTTGTGAAAAACTTATTGAAATTGGAAATAGAAAACAAATCTTTCCTTCTCTTTCTCCAATCCCTACTGTTCCAAGGATCGCCTGTATGTGGGGCCTCTAGTGGCACAACATTTTCCCCATTGGTTTCAAGGTAAATCTAAATTTGCCACTTGAGTGATTTGTAGAAGTTGACACTTTTTATTAGCTGGTGGACAGGCATCATCTGCTAGCTCAGTAAAGTTTCATCTCACTGTTCTTTGTAGGTAACTGTTCAGTCCTAGGATAAATTACTCATGGTAACATACTTCTACATATAACAAGTTGCTAGGCATTTCTTAAACATTTTGTGACTATAATCAGAAGTGGAATCATCACCCAATTTCTGCTTTGGGGTGGGCCTTTATCCAACTTGATAAAATTCTATTTAAACTTTATTTAACCACATGTTTGTTGATGATCAAAAAGTAAAATGAATGAGAAAGCAAGGCTCTTTGTGTAGAATCTATCACCATTACTGACAAAATAATTTAAAGTATATGTTCTTATGCTGAAAGCAAGTCAAAGGAAGCACTGGATATTTTTATTTTAAGTGTCTCCTTGAGGATGGAAAGTGTTGATCCATTACAGACTTAGGAAGTTGAATCAAATTAAGGGGGAAATAAGAATTACAATCTCATTATTTTAAAGATTCTGTTACTTGCTCACAAAATCTAGCATGAGTGTGAATTTTATTACAGTTATAAAAATGGGAAGCAAATTAAATAATCCCGAGAAAGATCTTTATTCCAGTTAATGGGATTTTAAGGAGACAGTATATTATTGAAATTAGGAACACTGTGCTATTTTTCTGGCACACAATTCTCATGAACTTTGGAAATTAAAACCAAAGAATTCATTGTCCTACATGACAAAATAACACCAATGGCATAAAAAGATCAAATATCCATTATTTGCCTTAAAATGTTTCTTGTGCTCAAGGTCAGATGAGCTCTATAATAAACTGACCTACTTGGAGCAAGTGTTTATAACCACCTCTGCATTTAGTCACACAGTACACCAATGCATAATGGATATAAATAACTACAGATTAACAATATGCAGTAGTTGCTAAATTTTGTAAGCAGTAAGAACTTCATGAATTTTCTCACATACTGCATGAGAAACCATGTCTTAGGAAATTGATTTCAAAGTTCTCTAAGCACTTAGAATATGTTCTTTCCAAGTTCCTAGAACATAATGTGCAGTAAATGAAGAAGGGTTATGGAGAAAGGGTCACCATCGCCAAGGGAAATATGCGAGTGAGGCAGATGTGCAAATCAAGCTGCTGTTTCCCACAAACTCTATGGCTCCTCTTGAGCACAGGAAGGGAAAGAAAAATCCTCTAAAAAATTAACCACATGTTAGTATTGAAATGTTGCCAGGGACACAGACAAATCAACATTGATGGACCCGTGTGGTGGGTCAAGAGAATGGCATATCTTGCTCTCAGAGTTCACAGGACTCTGTATTTTTATTCAAAGTAAAAGATAAACAGAAAACAAACAGCAGTGGGAATAATACCAGTAACACTAAGCATCTGACATTTTCAGATTAATGTATAGTGAGAAAGAGATTCACTATCTCCATCAGTCTCTCATTGAAGGTGACGTGAGGTATTATAGAGACCTCCTGGTGAATGAGTCTACTGCTTTTGCTGTTTTGTTGTTTGCTTTTTTTTTTTTCTTTTGCCATATTAGTCAATTACAACCTCTTACCATGTCATAGCAAAAATATGCCACATTATCATTGTCAAATTGATTGTATTTTAATGTATAAAAAGCAAGACTAATTTACCCCAGTTTCCTCCCAAGAAGAACAACAAAAATTATCCTCCCAAGAAGAAACAACAAAAATTATCCCCTCCTTTTTTGACCGACCAATCAAATTGCATAACTATCTATGCTTAATATACCAAGTAATTTTAAGTCCATTTTTGTTCTCCCCTTGGATTCAACATTGCCCTATTCTTTCATGATTGGACAATTATGTGACATGTTCTCACCCTCTTTTTCTATCTACCTGACTCAACACCCCTTTATAGGTAAAATTTCATGCTATTAACTGTTTTCTCAGTTTCCTATCAACTGTTAATGCATCACCACTTCTCATCAAGCTTTTGCCACAGCTGTTTGTTCAGCTCCTGGTCCTTTGGGCCCTGTCTTGACACTGAATGTTCTATATCTATGGCTTCCAACACCAGAACAATGGCTTCTGAGGATCACTGCAGTCTTCACTCATTTATTCTTTCTTTAAATGTGCATCCCCATTCTAGAGACTGCCTAGCAATTTCATGCCAAATTATTTCTAATTGTACAAAATGGGGCTTTGTTAACATATGAAAAAACTAGAAAAATCTTTCTTGATATGTTTCTGTCTTGGTCAGCTCGAAATCTCTGCTACCCTTCAGCTCAGAATTCTTCTCTTTCTATTCTATGTGGAAATACCTAATTGTTCTCATATCATCATTTTTTAGTCATCCTTCCTGTGGCTACTTACCCCCTTTTCCACCAGAATTAATGAACCCTTTTACACTCTACTCGAGGCCTCTTGTTCTTAATGACTTTCAGATTTCATTTTGGTCTATTTATCTAACAGAAAGTTCCTTGAAATCACAAATAAATCTTGTACCATTTAAAAGTCTACTTTATTTGAACCTTCCATAACTATTCCTTTACTAGAAACATACTCTCAATTCTTTATTAAACAGAAGCTCTGAGATGTTGGAATATCTTCTTAGGCACCTAATAAAGTCTTGAGTATATGGGTATCACTTGATATACTGACTGCTTGACAATTCATCCAGAAATTCAGTAGCAAAGTTCACTGTACATTTACAGAAATACAAAAACCTCTGTATAAATAAATGGCTTTTGGGATAAGGAAAGAACTATGGTTAAAATTTAGGATGCAGGAAAGAAATGTAATTTGTTTTCTTAGTCTATTAATTTCAGTCATTTCTAGGTCTTTGTGTGGGTATGCACTAGTGGAAAAAAGATAAGGCGGTAAAAATAGAACAGAGAAATGGTAGATGCAAAAAAAATTATTGAGTTTACAATCATGGGATGAGAAAATATGTCACTGGTAAGAGATTCTTACCAGTGTATTTTACTTTAATCATAAATTTGTTTTAAGTACACATACTGGCCTAGTTTAATGTTCTTCAAACTGGTATTTGAAGGTTTTAGTTGCTATTTTCCACTTGAGCTGTTAATAGGTGTGACTTGAGAAAAGTGTTTGAATAGCCAAATACATTTGTAAAGTTCTGTTTTCTATGATTTCTCCTTTCTATAATTTTTTTCTGAAGAAATAATGTCCACTAACACATTGAAAGTGTTGACATCCCCTCAAGTAAATGAAATTATTTAAGTAACATTTCTCAAACATACTCGAGCCTAGAAATCTTCTGTCAATTTGCTTGCTTTGCACCCAATGCTAATTTGAGGGATACTGACCTAACAACTCCAGGTGGCTTGAGTGCAGAAATTCCCCCAACCTTAATGGACATACATATAACCAGGAGATCTTGCTAAATGTAGATTCTGACTTAGAAGGTCTCGCTTGAACTCTGAGATTCTGAATTTTGAACAAACTGCAAGTTTATACTGATAAATGTAGAAAGTTCTTTGAGTAGCAAGGTATTCAAACGCTGAGACTGTGGATAAGATATGAAAGCCACAGACCATCATGGACCCTAGTCTCTTTATCATTCCAGGGAGGTAGTTGGTGCTTTCCAAGCAAGGAAGACAAGAATGGTAGATAAGGGCTGGAGGCCAAGGTTCTGCAATGTCATATGGCAGTTGTTTACAGCAGTCATGACCCAGATTCGGATGCTTTTCCACCTGGATTCCAGTGTATTGCACTTGAATATGATTGATGATGGTGGAACAGCATGCCCGCTGCCACTCCCATCTCTGTGTTCCCCAATATATACCATTCCAGAGGCCAGTGAGTGCAACATCCTGAAGGGCTTCACATTACCCAGAACAATGCAATGAAGATCTCCTTTGCCAAGAAGTAGTACCTTTTCCCTGTGGCTGGCACTATGCTCCCTTCCCATTTGGGGACCTTCTCTTCTCCTTGGTGAAGATAAGGCCCCCTTGGGGTCCTTCTGGAATTGTGTGTGTGAGTGAGTGGTCACACAGCATTGTATCCCCAGGCTGTCCCCAAACATTGCACCAGGCACTATTAGGCCAGAAGTAAAGCAATTTTATTTTTTATTTTTTGAAGTTTGGTGTTTCATAACAACAACAACAAAAAAGAAAGATAAAAAGAAAGAAAAAAACAATGATATACAGCAGTGAATTTAAACATCTATACACATAAAAATATACTCTTGTGTTTTGAACAATATATCTATTTACTACTCATTAATTTCTGATTTAACAGATCTTAGGTGAGTTACAGGCATTTGTATCTTTTATAACACTTTCAGTAGTGCTTTTCTGTGTACCTCAGGTTGAAAAACAGTGATATTGTGTAGGGAGAAGTAAAATACTTAAGACTAAGAGGTACACAGTAGCTTTGAGTCTCCTGGCAGTGAAAGCAAAGAACAGAAAGTTTTATTTTCTTTCTAATGCCATCACAGTGCAGAGAAAAAATACTCAAAAAGTATATCTTTGCATATTGAAAACATTCTTGCATTTCTCTTTGATATCTTTTTTTTTTTAATATAATGGTAGGGCTTCTGAATTTAAGAATTCATCTAGTGGCTCAAAAAGACACATGAAAATATTTTCAGCCAAGACAAACTCTTAGAATGCCAAAATATTGGTTTGGAAAATAAATTTAATAAAGGAAATATTTTAATTATTTATTAATAACAAGGAATGCAAAGATTAATTCCCCATTTATTTAATCTTTCACTTTTAGCTACACATATATTTAAAATCTGTCTGATATTTTCTACAACATATTGGGTTGTCAGAAAAGTCATGTCACATCTTTGCTTGAAAAACAAAGAAAAAACATGTCATGACTGTTCTGACAACCCAATATAAGTGGTTCTTAACATTGATCCAAAATTACAATCAACAGGGAGGTGATTAACATTTAAAATATCTTTGTAAAATCCTGATATTCATGCTACACCCCTAAAATGTGTATCAGAATCTCTGGAGGTGTAACCTAGGCATCAATATTTTATATTGCTTTCTTAAGTGATTCCAATGTAAAGCCAAGGATCCTGCTTTAATCAGCAGTCCTCATAACAGAGAATGCAGAAAAAATATCTGGGGAGTTTCTTGGAAATGAAAATTCCCATCTATACCTGAAAGTCCAATCCCATAGGTTTATCTGAAAATTTAGATGTGACTGTTCTTCAGATGACTTTTGATAAATAACGACCCATTTTAAAAAAAAAAAAAGGCATCAAACAGGTTCTAAAATGAATCTAAATAAATGCTGGCACAGAAGTGAAAATGTGATCTCTATGTTCAATGCAGCTTAGCCACCCTTTTTCAGTGGTATGATTAGACATACAACGGCTTTATTTACATTCTATTAAACAGTTTATTACCAGAGAAGTGTTCAATTTTTTTCACAAACAAAGGTGATGCTAAAGACCAATTATAAGGGCAATCTTTGCTTTACACCATTCATTCTGGGCTGAAAAATCTTTTTCACCTAGAAGAAGAGATGCCGGTAATGAGACTTAAGTGTCTCATGCAAGTAAGAAAACATTTGATTTTTTTTTAAAGATTTATTTTGTTTATTTAGGCATACAAGAACTGGGGTGCAGGGCACAAGTGAGGGGGTGAGAGGATTCAAAAGAGTGGCGATCAGAACAGGCAGACTGACTGAAATACACTGTTGAGGGGAGCAGCAGGCAAGGCAGGAGAGGTCTGCTGTGCCATACATGGGTTAGCTCCCTGGCGAGGGATCGAACTTGTACTGCAGTAGCTGCCGATAGCTTGATAGTGCTGAGACTTAACCCCTTGCACCACCAGGGAGGCCTGATTCAAATATTTTTAAATTTTGACAACTAGGAGATGAATAGTGACACTTGTCAGAATAGTTCCAGTAAATCCATGAAGTTCTAAGACAGAGTCCCACGGCTGGGCTGAGGAGGAAAGCAGTGTTCATGAGTAGTTGCTATATGATGATGTACTGTTGGCCCAGGCTCCTTCCCTCTCAACTCCTCTCCTGTCCTCTCCATTTTTTCAAAGATAGGGGAAGTTAAATCTAATTTTTAAGTTGAAGTTTAAAGAGCTAGTCTACGGGGCCTCCCTGGTGGCCTATGGGTGATCTCAGCACTATCATTGCTACTGTCTGAGTTCGATCCCCGGCCAGGGAGCTAACCCACATATGATGCAAGACCTCTCCCACCTTGCCCGCTGCTCCTATTAGTGGTGTATTTCAGTAGATCTACCTATTGTGCTCCCCACGCTGTCTCTGGTGAATCCTTTCACCACTTGGCACTTCTGGCCTACACCCAGGTCTTCTACACAAAAATAAATAAATAAAATATTTAGAAAATAGTCTAGAGGGAAGAGTTGTTCATAGAATTTAGGGAAACTGATAGAACAAAGTCATGAAGAGAAGTGATGGCATCCAGAGCACAGGAGAAAGTGTTGGCTCTGGGAGCGAAGGATGTCTAGTCCATTAATACTGATGAGGAAATCATGCAAAGGCATATCAGTACATCCGCAGGAAGAGGATGAGGTCTTGACAAATTATGTGACCCATGACTCTATTTTCTCTTTGAACATAGAGGCAAGTTTCACTGCTGAAAGTATGTGAGAGTGTTCTGGGCTAAGGGTGCCTTTAGGATGTGATGAAAGAAGTCTTTGGACTGGCCTCTAAGGGGAATGAGGAGTGTCGTGTTGCCACAAAAGAAACTTACATTAAGGCAGCTTCATGTCCGGAAAAAGCAGGGATTAAAAGTTCTTACATAAACCAATCAAAAATGCCTGTTCCATGTGTGAAAGACCAAGTCTGCCTTTCTGATTGTCAAATATCTAAATGATAAATCCAATTATGAGTTGCATGGCTCTAAAGCTTTTCTTTCCTTGAAATGGCAAGTAATAGATTTTTGTTTTATCTCTAAAACGGACAGACTGAAATGAGATTATGCAATTATATGCAGTCTGTTATCTTCAGTTATGTATGATGTCAGGGGACTCTGGTCCTATAAATTTTAGAAAACATACTATGTGATCGCTTCTCGGCCTTTTGGCTAAGATCAAGTGTAGAAAACATACTATGTTGACTCAAAAAAAAAAAAATCTCTCTTCTGGGAACAATACAAAAAAAATGACAAAACTTTTCCTTAATTAGTCTGTATTGATCATGAGGTAAAAGAAATGTTTATAACTCTCTAGAATCACATATTTGTTGACATCAAATTTAATTTCAAAATTTTACTAATGAGGATGACATTCCTACCAACACATGTAAATAGAACAATCACTAAGTCACTGCTCTTTTTTACAAAATAGATCTCCATAATCCGAGATGTCACTGTTCTAGATTTCAAACATATGTAGGAAAATTGTAATTTAAAATTCTCCCTTATTATACAAAACTTAGCACTTTCTTAAGACCTGTAAATTTGTGCAGGCACATGAGTAAATAATGAGACAATAGTAGGAATATAAGTGTGGGAATGTGTGTGTGTGTGCGTGTTATATACACATGTGTATATAAGAAAGAGAAACAGAGGATGATGTGGCTAAGGGCTTTGGGTGGGGGTTGGCAAGATAAAGGTGAATTCTTTTACTATTGTGATATTTTTCAGTTGAGTCATTACTGAGTATCTGTGGTATATTAGAAACCATACTACATTTGGGTAGTGGGGAATAAAAACGGTATAGTATCTTTTAAGACTAGGAAATTCAAGTTATAATTACCCATGCATTTAATATAAAGTACAAAATAATAGCTGATAAATTGTCAAAAGTGAGTACTGAGGTTTAAGAAAAAATGAAGTGAATTTTCTGTCAATAAGTTCAACTATTTCTTGAATTTTTATGCTATTTTATTCCATATAAACAACAGGCATGAAATCTAGACCAGAGAGTAAATATTCTGATTATTGCACATGGAAACATAGACTTAAGTAGCTGAGAGGTTTATACACATTACTGTGCACTGAACTGTGTTCCCCAAAAGAGACATTCAAGTTTTAATCCCAGTTATCTGAGAATGTCACCTCATTTTGAAAAAAGGTTCTTTGCAATGCAGTCAGGTAAGATGAAGTCATACTGGATTAGGGTGGTACTCAGCCAGTGGTTGTTGTTTTTAAGAAAGGGGATATTTGGACCTAGAGACAGACACAGGGGAGAAGACCATTTGATAATGAAGACAAAGATGAGAATAATTTATTTAGAAGAAAAGGAATAACAAGAGCTGCTAACACCTACCAGCAGCTAGGAAGAGACAAGGAGGGATTCCTCCCTAGAGCTTTCATAGAGTGTGGCCTCTCTAACACCTTGGTTTTATACTTCTAGCCTTCACAACTGTAAGAAAATAAATTTCTACTGTTTTAAACTGCCCAGTTTGTGATCCTTTGTTATGCAGTCCTAGAAACTAACACACACATTTTCTAGTAAACTGACCAATGGAGTAACATGTGAAATTTATACCAAAGGAGTAATGTGTGAAGATTGAGGTAAAGATAAACCCAAGAGATTTTAGAGCTTTCGTATAACTTAGATTTTATGCTTTTCTTAAAAATAACATCCTATCTAATTTTACTGTCCAGTATTCAATTACCAATAAGACTATTTCTTGAAATGAGAACCTGTGTTAGTACAACAAAAGGACTGACTCTTTTTTCAATCTTTATTATTTTTACTTTTCCAGACTGTCCCATAAAAAACAGATTCATAGATTTTTTTTTAAAAAATGTCATTGTCTGGACAACTGGGGCTTTACAAATTTAAAACTCCTTTAGGAGTAATGTAAAAACTTTTTTTTTAACTTTTTTAAGCAGCTTTCTAACACAGCAAGTTGACAATGCACAAAACAGACCAGCTGAGGAGGAAATTATATTTTCCCAGAGCTCAGCTCCATTGCTCTTTCTTTTAAGATCTAATGACTTATTCATTTGACACATTGCCAAAATGCATAGAATACTAACAACATCACAGACTACTAGAAATGTGAGAATGAATTTGGTCACTGGACACTCACAGATATGAGCAGAAACAATAATGTTCCCTATATCTTTGTACACTTGGGGCAAAAAACTAATGTTATTTAAGCCAATCTTTGTGCTTAAAGGAGATTGAGAGCTTCTTGTATAAAATATTTGGTAAAAATCTGCATTTCTAAAAACATTAAATTAGAAACTTTGAGAAAATATATTTTAATTTATCTTAACATAGTTTTTGAGATGATCATTTTGAGGCACATGTCCTAAAGCATTAAAACAGCTTTCAGTCCCTGTCAAAGGTTTCCCAAAAGCTGAAGGCATACTGAACTTTTACTTTGTCTTTAAAATGTACATGCCTTCCACCTTTTTTTTTCGCTCCCTTCCTCTCATCTACACCATTCCTCCTGTTTCTTAAATTGACAAGTTGAGAACTAAATGCTGTAGCATACTAACTCAGTTTGCCCTTGAATGAAAACATTAATCAAGGTGAAGCAAGAACAGGGAATAGAATAAATGAGCGATAACATATTTTAAGGCCAGCTGCCTGATTTCATTAGATATGCTGCGGCTTTCTTTTAAGTCCACATAGATTTCTTTTATTTCCAAGACATGCTGGTGAAGATTTTAGTCAGTTGAGCATCTTTTGAATGTCAAAATATGTCTTTTATTTTCCTACAGTCAAAACATAGAATTTTATCTTACATAGGATCTAAGCCAAATGAATCATTTTCACATTAACCAATAAGGTCTCCTTCCTCATGATTAATTTTAAGTTTATTTCTTTCAACAAATCATATCAGCATATATGACCTCATGTGCTGGTTATGCCTAAGGCTTAGAAGGTCTCTACACTTACGTATAGCAAATAATATTGTATTACTCTGGTAACTAGCTCCTGGGACCACTGTGTAGGCAGATCTGCAGCAGTCTCTGAGGCTGTCTTTTCAGGATGGTCTGGTTGCAGATTACTGTGTTTAAAACACAACCTATGAAATTCCCTGCCAGCAAACACCAACAGGTCATAAATGTAGTACAAATTAATTCAAATAACAGAATCAGGAGGCTGCCTGAGATTTGATACAGACACAGCTCCTAAGCAGAATTATACCTGCTTCAGATTAAATGGGTCCCCCATCTGATCTTAAAACTTTCCAGGACACTGAAAAATTTTGAGATTCATACAACATTCCCAGGAAGAATGAGTTCCTGAATAATTTATATTGCATTTTTCATCTACTTTCTTTTCCAGTACCATACAATTAGCTATCTTATAAAATTGACATGTGTTTCACCCTGTTTTTCTTTAAAGCAGTGGTTCTCAATTCTGGTTCCACAATAGAGGGATCAGGAAAGTTTTAAATAAACAGAAGACTGATGCTTAAACCCACTCCAATCTCTTCGTGGACTTTAGCACTCGTATTTTAAGGCACAGAAAGGTTGAGACAAAGGGTTTTTAATGTATGGCCTTGGCTGGTGACAGGTGTTTCATCAATTGAATCTTTATAAGCTGATGGTATTAGAATAAACATCATAGTTTTCCTGTTGGCTTGTTTTTTAAATTTGGAGTTTTCCTACTTCATTCTTTGTTGTCTTTCCGAGCAAGTTTCCAAAAAAGGAGCCAGATGATTGTCTTACAACAAGTCAGTTCTTAATGCTTCCCTGACTCACAGCCATTCAAAGCCTTCTAGTCACTCAAAATTCAAATTTACTTTGGCTAAAAGTTGTGATCTGACCTGTCTCTAAGACCCCCATCTCCTACCATTCATTCATGCCTCTCTCATCCCAAGATTCTCCCTCTGGATTCCCAGCTGTTTTTCAAACATGCCAGAGTGCCTCTGCCAAGAAAGCTCTTCCCCAAATTTTCACAAGCTGGTTTCCTCACTTTCTCAGGTCTTTCTAGGTTAAAATGTCAATTTCTGTACAGAGGCTTCCTTGTCCAAAACAGCCTCCTCTTTTCCATCCATGGATTGCTCTCCATCCACTTACCCTCATTCACTGCTCTTATCAATACAACTGCTCAACACTGCCATTATAGTACAAAACCAGCCAGAGACAATATGTACACAAGTTTGTGACTGCTCTAATAAAACCTCATTTACAAAAACAGTCAGAGGGGCGATCTGGCCTGCAGGCAGTGGTTTGTTGATACTGTGTAAATGAGGTTCTTCCACATATTTGGGCTTAGTACTGTATTTTCTGTCACTGATAAAATGTTCTCCATTTAAGCAAATTCCAAATTAATAATGAGCAAGTACAAATTAGCAAATTTCAAGTGTAATTAGCGTTTGGACCAATTGTGGTATTATTTTGAATTCTAATGGGAACAAATGCCCACTGCGTACTTTTTGAGTCAAAGATCCTTTGAAGGATAAAATCCAAACTAGCTCTTATTCTCTGGGTCTTTGGGGATTTGAACATCAGAAATAACAGTGACCTGTTTTTGATTTCACAAAAAGAACTGCTGTCTCATCTCTGAGACCTACTACCTGGGTGCCTCATTTTTAAACCTGCTTCATATAGGAAAGAATGACTTTACCTTTCCAGTTCATCTTTGATGAGGAAGATTATACTGACTGTAAACATAATCACTCTTATAAATGTCTATTAGACAGCTGGTAGAAATGATTTTTTTTCTGGGTCATTTTTAACAATTTACTGAGATTATCCTACCGATGACAGGTATCATGATAGAAGAGTCTTTGGTTAAATAAGTAGGGAAATGCTAGTTTGTTTTTTTATACTGAAGAATTTTCTGAGTATCTATTGCTATTACAGATTTTCTTGAAAGTTCTACCTCAAGCTAGAGCCTGCACAGGTTTCTTATTCTTTTTTGATCTTAGTCTCTTTTCTTTGTAGTGTATCTTATAAATATAGGGTTCCATGGAATCCATTTTGAGAAAAACAAATGCTATGCCTCATAAAAATTATTTAATAACTTCTGACTTCTTTGGCTTAATCAAGTTTGGCAAATGCTACTGATACAAATTTCTTTGTTTATTATTATTAATATTATTTTTGTTATTAATATTACTATTTGAAAACTTGTGACCAAACATAAATATGCAAAGCAGTTAGCTTATAAAAATCTCAAAGTTCCTATCAAAGTTCTTATGATTTACTACATATCCCAGTATAAAGTCTAGAAATAGTGACATTGCTGTCACATAGTAAAAAATGCTAAAGGAGTATTGTTTCCTTTCTTTCAGATGAACCATATAGTTTTCTCTGTTATATAATATAGGACTATTTTAAAGGGGACATATAATGAATCCTAAAATATGAAAATTCAGAAAATAAAGTTTAGAAGACTAGATGAAAATGTATACCAACGAACACTGCAACTAATAAAAGGAAGTCAATTAAAGATAGCAGAACAATAACTTCTCCTTTTCAGCTCTAATTTTCCTTTTCATTACACTACCAAGTATTATTTTTGTTGCTCTCCTTTTTAATATCTGCATATATTCTTAGAAATATTTAACAAGAACACTGCTTTATTCACACTTCTTGGAAAGTGATTTCTAATTATAAAATGTGCTTAATATTAGGTCAAGTAACTCAAACTTTATATCTTGCACTAGGGGAGGGAGAGGGATCAAAATGAGGGAAGAACACAAGGGACTATGGTGATGAAGCAAGGGTGAATTGGTGGTGGAAATTCTATGGGGACTACACCTGAATAAAGAAAGCAATTATTGTTAAAAAAAAAAAAAAGAACAATGACGTAAAATATATATAAATAAACATCTCTTGAGGAAAAAATATTTAAAAAGTTCAAATGGACAGGCATGCCTGATTTCAAAGTCAGAAGAAACATGGTATTATGTATATATTTCCCTCACCCCATTTTGTTCTATTACCTAATTTGAGTTGAAACTAAAGGAAAATATGAGGCAAATACCATTAGCACAGAGGCCAATTTTGCTTTTCCCTTAACACTCATTAACCACAGTCCATTTAGTATTTTTTAAAAAAAACTCAATAAATAATATTAACAAGAGCTGTAATTCTAGTGTCTTGAATTTGTTTATTAGATACTTTGTTTTTCCAATGTTTGTTAAATTATGAAGATCTGTTCTGAAAACACCCTTCATAATCCTTGGAAGCTTTGGACAGCTGAAGTTCTAAACTTAATGCTTTATTAAAATGTTCTACTGAATGTTAATTTCAAAGACTATTAACAGATCTTTCATGATAAAAAGAATTCTGGGGGATATTCAATTAGAAAAACACTATGTGAAACACAAACAAATAGATCTCAAATAAGTTATAATACCTTTCTGCCTTTGTATGGTAATGAGCTCTCTTATAAATATTCCAAAAAGTAGCTGCTATATTGTCTTTTTTTATGACATGTTTTTCTGGTGGCTCTATTCCATAAATTAATGTCAATGCTTGACATTTGCCTATCATTTTTACCCAGGCTTTGCTGTTCCTACTTAGGTTCAAGTTTAGCCACCATTATCTTGCAGTTATCCAGAATTTGCAAAGTATCATATTAGTCATGTTTATAATGTAAATGCATCAGTATATTTTTAAGCTCTAGAGTAGATCCATAATGCACATATTCTTCTTAAAAACTATAGCAAAATTATTTCAGAATCATAAACTCAGAGAACAGTTTTAGAATTCCAGGTCCTAAGAAGACTGTATCAAATGAGTGACTAAGAGGTCTCCAATAATTGATGTGTACCTAATGATTTAGGTACGTCCAACACTTACAAGGGAATGAAGAAAATTACTATGCCAAAAATGTCACTGCATGATTTGTAAGACTAAAATAATATTGAGATTTAACTAACGGTATTTGTTGTCTCACAAATTTGTCTTGATTGAGTTAGTTTTTATTATAAAACATTGTCCCACTGCACAATCTTTTAAAATTACAAGAATTAAAACAAGTATATGTTAGAAGAGATGCAGGATGATTATCTGCACTATTTAGGGGCAATTATGGTTCATGGATTTTTCAATGCAATTTGAAAAACAGCATTTCATTTCAGTAATAGTAAATTTTTGCTTTATCTCTCTAATTGCATTTCTTAGTGGTCTGAACACTTTCATTTTCTTTTTTTAAATGATTCCATTTTATTTATTTTTTAAAAGATTTATTTATATGCATACAAGAACTGGGGTACAGGCCAGAGGTGCGGGGGGCGAGGGAATTCACCAGAGACAGAGTGAGGAGCAGAACAGGCAGATTGACTGAAATACACTGCTGAGGGGAATAGCGGGAGAGTCAGGAGAGGTCTGCTGCACCATGTGGGTTGCTCCCTGGCCGGGGATCGAACTCCTGCTGCAGGCAAGCTGGGATAGCTTCATAGTGCTATGCTTAATCCCTTGCGCCACCAGGGAGGCCCCCACTTTCATTTTCTTTATTTCTCTAACTGGCATTTGTATAAGATCTGTTTAGTACAACTTTCTTCATTGATATATTGAAAATAAAATCAATAGTCATAACATTCACACATGGTCCTCACTTTTTCCCTTATTTCTCTTCAATTATATACTCCATGATTTCTGATTATACAGTGTAAGAGCCTGTCTGTTATTCAGTGCTGATCCATTGGTTCTTTTAGATCTTTTTGATGAACTTTTGAATGTATGTCCATTTTTCTCTACTTGCTTTTAAAATGACCTTTTTGAATATTTTTCCTATTTTAGCTTTACTATGACTTCCCTAAATGTGGGTACTATTTTATTTATTTTTGTCTGCATTTGTAGCAATTTTTGAAATTGTCTTTCACCCGCCTTAGAAAATTTTTGGCCAGTTTCTCATCGAATATTGCCTCTGTCTTTTTCTCTCCCTTTTCACACACATCTAGAAAATATTATGTGTTTGTTAATATTTTTCTATGCCAATATCACATTAACATTTTTTCTATTGCTTTATCTGTGCATACATCTGACTACTAATGATTTCCCAGGTCATTAAGTATTTTCTCTGCTGGTTAGACCTTTATAACTCATCTACTGAAATCTTAGTTCCAGGCATTATAGTTTTACATTCAGAACTTACATTTGGTTCTTTTCAGTAGATGTCTCTGGAGAATTTTATAGATATCTCTTTTGAAAGTCTCTTTCATTGCTTACTTTCTTGACTATTACCTTTCAGTGTTCTTGATTACATTTTTTTTTAAGTAAGTACTAACTAATAACACTAATGTCTACCTCATATGTGGGTATATTTCTATTATCCATTTTTCTTTGCACCTGTTTCTTGGTATGTCTGGCTATGTTTTATTATCTGTGAGAAATTTGTATGAAATCTTATAGAGACTCTGAATAATATTTTCCTCTCAAAATAGAGTTCATACTATTTCCTTATAAGCAGCTTTGGTGGGGGGCCAATCACATTAATTCAATTAAGAACTCCGTTAACTTTTGCCTGAATTGTTTTGTAAGATTTGTTCTCTCTTGTTTACTTCCACTCCTAGTGTGTTGCCCTCCATGGATTCAACTGACAGGCCAAGGGATTTAATAAACAAATTATTGCTTAGACCTGAACTTCAGTTTATTTCTCAGTACCATGTGATTACAGATAGGTCTTCTGTTCCTTACTTTTTGTCTCACATCATCCTAAAATTCATTAATGTCTTCAATGCAAAACTTCTGAGAATAAGGCTCATTTCCCTATGTGCTTTCTCCAGGGATCACATCCCTTCATGTCCTGGTGGCTGTGACAGTTCTTAATGGCAATATTTGTTTCTGTGAGAACTGTTGAAAACTCTGCTCCTTCCTTGCCTTTTTGCAGCAACTCTCTGCATAGACTCTCTTTCCTTTGTTAAATATTTGAGAAGATCAGGAATTCTTATAAAAATTTCTTCTTATGAAAATAACACCTCACAAGATATGGGCCACCTCTCTGCAATTTCTTTCTATCTGATATGGTGAGCCTTAATTTTTATCTGTTTCAATCCCTTTCTAATACCTTCAAATATAGAGGTATTTTTTAAATTTATTTTCCAGTGTTATTATTTTTGGTTGAAGCACTGACTTGTTACAAGCTGTTTAATCATAGCCAGAAGCCTAAATCTCTATTTGATTTTAAATTGACATATTTTTAGATGACATAAAAATTTGAGAGGATAAAATCTGTCATTGAATATATACTAAATACTAAAATGTGGTAAAAATGAGACTTAAAATTCTAGCTAGAAAATCATAGCTGATAAAATTTAGCAAAATTTTAAGAGAAAATTCTGAGTGTAGGGACAAAATTAGGATATAAAAACTATATGGACTATAAGTAGTAAAGGACGTTATTTGACATTTTCCAAGATCATTCTCATGTAATTGGCAACTTTTCAATAACTTTATTTTGAACTGACTTATATAGAGAATCAGTTAAATCATATCAATAAAAATATGGGCAAGGAAAATACATATTGTACAGTATTTAAATTAAGTGAAGTCAAAGCTTGCCTCCAAGAAGGTAGTGTGGTAGGGGACTTAACTGACTTTAAAACACACTGAGGTATGAAAAATAAAAACACAGTACAAAACATCTTACTTGTCCTGAATGCAACCTAATGTAAACTTAGAGGGAAACTGCATTGAAGATTCTCACTTGTGTAGGTGACTGTGAAAATGTCAAATCTAAATACTCCCTAAATACTCCACAGATGACACAAAAAGTGAAAGTTCTAGAATTTTTATGTATATGTCATGTACTTTCCAAGCTCCTTATTTAAAGTAATAAAGGCAAGAAGGAAGGTAGGAAAGAAAGGAGGGAGGAACAAACCCAAGGAAGAAAAGAGACTGAGAGTGGGTACATGGGCAGCAGGGGGGGTGACTAATAGAGGAAGAGAGATTGGGGGTAGTGGGAAAAGAACACTTTCATGGTTTGATTTTACTGCATGCTCTTGGTGTCTTGCCACTTCTGTCCAAAAGTCTGTAGTAGGCAGTTGGCCACATATTACTTTATTCATAATATCTCAAGCCAGGAACAGAAAGCAGAATTGTTTCGGAGGAAAAGTGGGAGGGAAAATGAGTGATCAGAAAATGGAAGCAGGAAGCTGTAGGCATTAACAGATACAGCCTGTATTTCAGAGACAAAAGCACAAATACAAAATCTAGATCTTTACAGAACTTGTAAACTAAAAAATGGAACAAGAGCTGCAAAGCTTGTAGGCATTCCACCCTTAATCCAAAGATATAAACATAGGCAGACGGAATCACTAATTATGAAAGCTGTTACCTAGAACAACCCAAAAGAACACTGGTTAATTCCACAAAAGCCGTAATGAGTAGGGACAAAATTAGAATCTATGACATGCCGATGACTACAGACTCCTCTAGACATTACTGTAGGGAGGCTTTGTTTTTGAGTGATAGCATCCTACTCTGAGGTGTAATGGCTGTAAAAGAAAGGAAAACAAAGCAAAAATAACCCAGTTCTCTTTTTCTAGGTAGTTGCTTAAAAGCCCGAGGAATCTGCATAATCAGCATCTAAGACTTTTCCAAAGTGCCAAACTTAATTCAGCATACCTGTGTGCTAATGAAAGTAGAAAGAAATACTTATTTTAAACCCATTTGCCCATATTTAGTATGTTTCATCTTTAAGGAAGACAGAATCGTAAGAAAAGTGTTAGGCAATGTTTGAAGTCATTACCTAACCAAATGATTGAAATAGTGTTAAGTCCATTGGTAAAATTCGTTACATACACTACCTGAAGGTCTGTGGAGAAAAGTCAGTAGCATATCAATTACAAGTCACTAAAATCACATCAAAATAAATTTTTTTAGGGGCTTCCCCTAGTGGCGCAGCAGTTGAGCGCTGGGCTGCGAGGCTGCCCGCAGCCTCTGCACCGCTGGTTCGTTCCCCGGCTGCCGGCAAGGGTCCCACACATACACACACACACACACAAAATTAATTTGTTTTCTAAACATTTAAAATAAGGAACCTCAATGAATAGCTAGTCAAATATTAGTTTTATGATATTAATATTGACCTATCTGTATGGTAAAATTCTCTTTGGAAAAATAAAAAAAATTCATGGGACAAATGTTGCACATTTGTCATGGGACAAATGTTGGGACATTCATGGGACAAATGTTGCATGCGACACCAAAGAAACGTGAAATAATGAAAGAAAAACATTTGCCCTCAGTATCCATGGAAGTGCTACCTTGTTCTTCTTGTTGTCATGGTAACATTCAGGTAACCAAAGTCAGGATGTAGAACATATGAGCAGACATATTATAGCAATACTGTAACATAATTTAGTCTCATGCTTACAATACTATTTTGGGGCATTAAAATAAGTCTATTCTTTTTCTTTCCCTGTTATTAAAATTGTGAGAAATACAAAAGTAATAGTCATTTCTTGTTTTTATTTCCTGATTCCTATAACCCCTCAATGGGAAAATTTGTTATTGGAAACCATGTACTGGACATGTCGATTTAGTTATGACAAAGTTTATTACCATCATGTACTGGAGACAAAAGTTTTGGACTTAATGTAAATTAAAACAAAACAAAGCAAGTCCCCCAAAAAGGAAAAAATACTCCTCTAAACTTTTATTTCTTTGGGGCTTTTGCCTTCATTGTGTTATACATGCTACAAGTCTTGACTTCTTGGCAACATTTTTTTCCAAATGCTGGTTTTTGGAATCAGAATACAGTTCATTTTACATCAAAAATAAAATGATCACCCTGGAAGTCTACTCTTCTCCAAAACTGAGATTAAAATACATGCTATTTTTCACTAAAAATTTTTTGTGTATTCATTGTAATATATAACTTTCATGTTTTCTTTTTATGTATATGATTTATGATCCTAACTCTATGATACTGAGCAATTTCTATCAGTTTTATGCAGAGGATGGTCTAAGGTTTAAGGCACAATGTCATCTAAATAAACTTTTCCTAATATTTGCTACCATACTGGAGTGAATGGTGGTACTGTAGCAGTTTCTTGTATTTTTATTTTACTTTTTAGTTAAACCAGCTAAATTAGCTATCTTGATTCTTTGAGAATTCTTTGCAAACTTATCTTAAACATTAAAATATCTTGCTCATTCATTTAGCATATGCACAGTGTGTTAGGCTCTGAAAGATTTGGAATGGCATATGAGCAAATCCTTTTCAACTCTTTCCTGACTACAGGGAAATAAGTGAATGACTCAAGGTCTAGGATATTTGGCAGCATAGGTAACTAAAATGTTAATACATTTTCTACTCTGAAGAACATAATTTTTAAAACAAAACTCATCTTGGAAACCATTTCTAGTCAACTTGTTCAACATCAGTGATTATGGCTGGGCAGGATCTTACCAGGTGACTCACTCCCCTTTGCAATTGCTCAGTCTATGGTATGTCACTGCGGGTATCCACTTATACTCACATGGAAAAAAGGTTGGTAATGAATCATGAAGCCCTGGAATAGAAGCATATTTTCAAGCAATATTCATGGGATTTCCCAGGGTTGAAGAATAGTTTCTCTCCTTTATGTTGTAAAATGTCCTTTAGGAATAGTGTCTACTTTATTCTTAAAATTAATCCCAACCACCTCCCTTTTCTCCATAAGTTTAGTGTTTAATTTTTTCCCTTTTAATTACAAAAACATTCTATCTTAAATTAGAACATTTGTGGTACAGATGAGATAGCTTGATATACTGCCATAAATATACATTACAGATTTGACAAGTGAAACATCACTGCTATTTGATCATTTTCTGAGAAATAAAGAGGGCTCTGGGGACATCTGTGCTTCCTATTATGGATTCTTTCAGTCATTTTTTTTTTAGTCTTAGAATGTTATTGTCATATTTTCCATCTATATGACATTCTACCCCCAAACCCCGCTTTCCTTTCTAAAGCCATCTTTCCTCTGACATCGTAATACTGTTTCTTTGCATTTTGGACTCATCTCTGCTGACTACTCCACTCCTCCAGTGTCAAAAAATGGGCAGAAGAGCTAAAGAGGAACTTCTCAAAGAGGAAATGCAAATGGCCAACAGGCATAATGTTCAGTATCATTTGTAATCAGGGAAATGCAAATCAAAACTACAATAACATACCATCTTACACCAGTGAGAATGGCACATATTAAAAAAACTAGCTACAACAAATGTTGGCAAGGATGTGGAAAAAAAGGAACTCTTCAGTCATTTTTTTTTGAAACAAGGATGAATTAAAAAAACCTGAGGCCAGTTTGCAGGCATTTTATGGATTACTAAGGAAGCCAATTTAATGAGCATCCTGTACTTTACAAGTCACTATCATTCCAGAAGTTATTAACCTTCAAATCAATTAAGAAAAATCATCACAGTAAGATGAAATGGCCTAGACAAAGACTCTTTCTCTGTAGAAAGCTAACTATACTGGTGAACTTGAGTGAACAGTAGCTTTTTGGAGATGAGGAGACTGGCACATAGCTCAGCTCCAGTGGAGTTGATATAACTGAAATAGAGGGAACTTTTGCTTTGCAAGAGCAAGAACAAAGAAAAGTCATTTTGGAATTCATGGGGCACAATTTCCAGTGTCAAATGAGGGATAATTGTCTACTTCAAAGAGGAAATTGTGTTGATGTTTGTTTTCGTTAACTCAAGAATTGCAAAATTTCAAATTTTAGTATTTACTGGATATTGCTTGCATCACTGGCAAGCAAAGGACTTAGGAATCCATCACAGGAGAACTGAACCCTGTGTTGGCCTTTTGCATGTTTGTGGCCGGTTTTGATGTGAAGTGAAGGGGGATAAAATCTTGATCATGAGAACAAAGGGGTTATTATTATCTAATTGAGGAAAACTTTTCAACTTGAGACAGCTATGATTTTGTACTACAAGATTACAGGTTTCCTAAAACTCTGTATTATTATTAGTCTTAGTAATTGTAGTGTCTGTCAGATTTAAGTGCTTGTGCCATATCATAGTTTATAACATTTTCCTAAAAAAATGTAGGTAAATAGGGCCTCTCCTGGTGGCGCAGGCGGTTGAGTGCAGCGCCGTGAAGCTGTCCACAGCCTCTGTAGCGCAGTTCGATCCCGGCCAGCCCGCAAGGGTCCCACATGGTGTGGCAGACCTCTTCTGTCGTACCCGTTGCTCCCCTCAGCAGTGTGTTTCGTCAGTCTGCCTGTTCTGTTTCCTGCTCTGTCTCTGGTGAATCCTCTCACCCTCCTGCGCATGTGGCCTGTACCCCATTTCTTGTATGAATAAATAAATTTTTTAAAAAATGTAGGTAAATAGTTTTAAAAAATCAAGGAAAGGGCCTCCCCTGGTGGCACAGCAGTTGAGCGCTGGGTTGCGAAGCTGCCCACAGCCTCTGCAGCGCCAGTTCAATCCCCGGCTGCCAGGCGAGGGTCCCACATGGCACAGCAGACCTCTCCTGCTGTGCCTGCTGCTCTCCTCAGCAGTGTACTTCGTCAGTCTGCCTGTTCTGCTCTCCCCTCTGGCTCTGGTGAATTCTCTCACCCTCCCGCGCTTCTGAATGTACCCAGTGCTTATATGAATAAAATAAATCTTAAAAAAAAAATCAAGGAAAAAATCTATAATAAACACTAAAATTGGAGCTAATAGAATTTAAGAGACAGTTTGAAAGGGAAATTCCAATTTTAGAAGTAATTTTTTCAAAAGTGAAACTGTATAATTATTTTTTTAACTTTTTTTCCTATAACAATGCTATTTTGATGACTTCATATCTTAAGATTGAATTTTCCTGAATAACCCTTGCAAAGTTAATGGCAAGAAAAAATTACATATAAAATTTTCATCACAATAAAATAAAAGATAGGTCCTCGCTGGTGGCGCAAGGGGTTAAGATGTAACCTATATAGCCAACCGCAGCCACTGCAGCACAAGTTTGATCCCCGGCCAGGGAGAAACCCACATGGCGCAGCCGACCTCTCTTGTCTGCCTGCTGCTCCCCTCAGCAGTGTATTTCAGTACATCTGCCTGTTTTGTTCCCCACTCGGTCTCTGGTGAACCCTCTCACCCCCATACCTCTGGCCTGTACCCCAGTTCTTATATGCTCTTTAAAAAATAAAAATAAAAGATATAGGCATTTATATTAATATATTATGCTAATATTTTTTTTTTAATTTTTTTTATAGAGGCATGTTTTTATTTATTTGTTTGTTTGTTTGTTTGTTTGTTTGTTTATACATGCACTGGGTACAGTCAGAAGCGCAGGAGGGTGAGAGAATTCACCAGAGCTAGAGCGGGGAGCAGAGCAGTCAGAAGGACCGAAGTACACTGCTGAGGGGAGCAGCGGGCGGCAGGAGAGGTCTGCGCGCCATGTGGGACCCTGTGCCGGTGGCCGGGGAGCAGCCGGGGATCGAACTGGCGCCGCAGAGGCCGCGGGCAGCTTTGCAACCCAGCGCTCAACCGCTGCGCCAGCGGGGAGGCCCTATTATGCTAATATTATATAAATATCTATATATGACAAGTTTTTTATGGTAAATACGAAATAAATGGTGAAAACAAGCATAAATAATTATTTTTTTTACCTGAGTTAGGTCACACTCAATTTAATTACTGATTATTTCTTTTTCTTTTTTTTTTTTTAAGATTTATTTATTTATTTATTTATACAAGCACTGGGTACAGTCAGAAGCACGGGAGGGTGAGAGAATTCACCAGAGCCAGAGCGGGGAGCAGAGCAGGCAGAAGGACTGAAGTGCATTGCTGAGGGGAGCAGCGGGCGGCAGGAGAGGTCTGTGCGCCATGGCCAGGGAGCAGCCAGGGATCGAACCGGCGCCACAGAGGCTGCGGGCAGCTTCGCAACCCAGCGCTCAGCCGCTGCGCCACCAGGGAGGCCCCTGATTATTTCTTAATCAGCCTTTACTAACATTAAGTGTGTGGCTTGTTCTTGTCTTCATCTAGTATCTAACTTTGCTTGAGATGTAGCTTTAAAAATATTTTAGGAAAGATGCAATAAAACTACTGTAACATCTGAATATGTACTGAATGAACATTTAAAGTGAATTTAATATTTAAATTAATTATTCCATTTAAGTATGTGTTTATTCTTTATAAATACACTGAAAATTAAGTTAATTTTTAAAAATTGTACATCATGGTTTTATATTTATCTTTCCATACATGTGACTGATCTCATTGGGACATTAAACATCACGTGGTAATATATCCTCAACTCCTGTTATTCTATGTATGGCTAGAGGACACACTGAAACATTTCCTACTTGATATCCAAATATCCCATGTCATCATGCCACACTGATGTGATTGTTATACTTGATAAGTTTTCCACTTTTCCACCGTTTACTGAAGCATTTAATACAAATAACCATCATAATCACCAGAAGAACATATAGTGACTAGCTGAAATTATTACCCTATTCTTCACCTTGAGCTGCTTCAGTATACCACACTGCACCAAATTGATCTCAGCATTAAAACATGTCTTCTTGGTATCTCACAGGTAGCGATGATAACCAAGACCTGACACTGCTGACTTAGCTATCCAACCCAAGCCAATGTCACTTGACACCATTTTGCATCTGGGGATTTGTAGGGTAAGTAAAAAAATACCAGGTTTTTCCGCCCACCCACTGCATATGTGCACTCAGCGAAGGGGTGGAGGACAGTGTGGTGTAGTTGAAGTACGGAGGGATGCAGTGGAGTGTGGCTGAGTGGTACAGCAAACCGGGGAGAACATGAAAATGGCTAGAACACCAATAGGGCTGCTTGAACCTGTAATGAACCTACCCGGTTCGCGATGGTTGCATTACAAGGTTGATGTAGGTGACCGTCATACGTGGTTGCTCTGAGACTGCTGGGTTTCATCACTGAGTGTTCTCAGGTCAAGATTATCTATTGAGGCTGTACTTGCTCAGCTACTACTATGGCTGAACTGACCATGGCTTCCACATGGAATAGCTGTGATATTGTTAGGAGACTGGATGCTCCTTGTCTGGGTGTGTACTTCGGATGAAGAATAAGAAGCAAGTGTGGATTTATTGAAGCAAGAGGAAAAACTCTGGACAACAGAAGGGAGTCCAAAGGAGGATGCCTGTTTACTCCAGCCCTGTCCATGATTTTATACTGTCAGACTTCCTGTTGTCCAATGTGCCGGACTATTGATTAGGCACTGGGTGGTCGGGAAGTTTCCTTGTGGTGGTTTTTCTGTTCCCTAATTATCCTGCAACCGGATCTTACTCTAGGTGATGGCTAAGCATTTAGCAACATTTCAGTAAGACACTTCTATTTTCCTGGGCGCTATTTTGTTCCTTCTGTTCCTATATTGTTTAAAATCACTGTCCCATGTCTCTGCCTTTCCTGTTCCCCAAGTTCTCCTGGTCTCAGTTTCTCTCAATATGAGTAATTACAATGAAATAACAATGGGAACTTGTAGTGTCTTGATTTTTGTTCCTTTCAGAATGAGTGCACAGTCATTACCTCACTTGTTCTTCACAATAACTGTATTAGGCAACTTAATCTTTATTTTACAGAAGAAACGAGAAATAGGTCAGTGAAAAATGCAAGACATGATGCATCTTTTCAACATTTTCACCAGTCAAAAGAAAAACTATTTTAAAAATATATATTTATCACATGAGAAATTGCATATAATTATAAGTGTGATAACTAAAATAGATTCATTTAATTAAGATATCGATGAATCTCTGAGACATTTACAGATATTCCTGGTTTAATTTGTTATTAATATGAAAATAGAGAATCATATGTGTGTGTGTGTATATATATATATAATAAAAGAACCAGCATTTTTTTTCCTGATAAAAATGTATAAGACCTGAGTGTAAACTGAGCAGGCAATTCACATGTTTGGTTGAAGGAAGCATATCTCATTAGAAATCTCATGACTAGTCTCAAAAGAATTTATAGAAATACCACTAACCTGACCAGGTTTTCTTTTTATTCCACTTGCTATAATTTGAAACTCAATAGCACTCAGTTACAATTGTAGAAAGAGTATTTTACAGTTAATTGAATTACAAGGACACAGTCTTTATCTGCTAAAATGCATATTTAAATGTAACAGATACTGATTTATGTCGATTGTTTAAGTAAATAAATACATTCTGAAGTAAAAGACAGGACTGCCTTCCTTTTTCTCAGTGTTCACTCAGCTGACAACCAAAAATGAGAACATACTGCCAAACCTTTGCAGCATGTTAAATTATTTTATTATATGTGCCAAAGTGTAAAATCCTTCTCATGATTAAATGGTAAAGTAATATGTTTTAATCGCCACTGCACTAGTATTTCTTGAATATTGTATTTTAAGAAGAGTGTGTTGAAAAACGCAGAATCATTTTTTGGACTACGTGCAGTTTGGCTTGTTCATGTAGTTACAAAAAAACAAATGTTTGTCCAACAAAATGCTGAGAATCATGTCTCCTGGGAAACTTATACAAGGTCATAGTTTCATGAGCATAAAAAAAATCTTGTAAAAGCAAACTAGCATGAAATATGAGAAAGTAAAGATGTGGTTGGGGAAAAATTTTGACTCTGTTGGTTGTAACATCTATTAAGAAAAAAACATCGCTGTCTTCTTAAAATACTATATTTCACATGCAAAACACATTCACCAAAGTATGTTACTTTCTGAAAAGATCATTTCCATCAAGTTCCTGAGAAGACAAAGAGTAATGATCCAATTCCAGCACTATTACAGAAAAGGGAGGAGTTAAACCTCGAACTAAACTGCCTGATGGGTGCATAATTGTAGGAAGTTCTTCATATGGAAGGATGTGCAGGGCTGGGTGGCTGGGCAGGGGTGCAGAGGTGGTAAAGATTATGGAGATAGACAAGTATGGTTTTACCTTCTATCAACTCTGTAGTCCTGTTTTTTTTTTTTTTTTAAGGTTTTGCTTATTTATTTTTGCATAGAAGAACTGGGGTGTAGACAAGAGGTATAGGGGGTAAGAAGATTCACCAGAGACAGAGTGGGGAGCAAAACAGGCAGATCCACTGAAATACTCTGCTAAGGGAAACAGCGGGCAAGACAGGAGAGGTCTGCTGAGCCATGAGAGTTAGCTCCCTGGCTGGGGATTGAACTCAGGTCCTCAGGGTAGTAGCATTGAGACTTAACCCCTAGGTCACCAGGGAGGCCAGGTCCTGTTCTGTTCACCACTTGACCACCAGCTACCAAGTGCCTGACAGATGATAGACTCTCAAGTATATGTTGAGTGACTGAATGAGTAAATAGAAAATAATCCAGTTAGGTGAAAGTGGTGAAAATTGATTTGATATCAGAATCTGTGGACAGTTCATCACAAAAGAGGTAAAATGACTCCTTGGTTTATAAAAATAAATATTACAAATATCACAAGCATGAAAATACTTGTCTTTGGCAAGGAAAAGTGAGGGGATGGAATGTTACACAATCATAATCACATATATTCCAATGTACACATTGTACCAGCATTGTCCACATAGACACCTACTCTACTGGCTTGTGAAAACCTGTGTGTATGACCATATTACTCCTCAAAACCCTCCAAAGGCTCCCCTGTCATTCAGGGTAAGAGCAAAGGTCCTCACTTCTTGAACCTTATCTCCAGCAGCCATTCTCTACCTTGCTCCGCTTGGCCACATTAATGGTCTTGCCACCCTCAGGTCTCTTCTCCAGTCCTTCCTGCTTCTTGCACCTAAGACTCTGCAGTTCACTCATCCCCATCTGCAAAGCTGCCTCAGCCCTTCATCTCCTTTAGGTTTTTATTCAATATCACTTCTCAGTGGGCATTCTCTGGCCACGCTGTCTAAAACTGCGCTTCCCACTTTTTTCCTGCTTTATTTTCATGTATCTTATATTCCAAACTACAAATTTTACTTACACATCTTTTATACTATCTTTCTTTTTCACTACAATGTAGGCTTCAAGAGGGCAGGCATTTTTGTCTGTTTTGTCTATTTCTTTGTGTGTACTAAGCTTTTAGAACATATTTGGAAAACAAATTTTGTTTAGTAAGTAAGCAAATAAATTAAATTTAAAAAATTCTAAGGCTTTCTGGTTAAACTTTATCATCTATTTTCCCTGGTATTCAAATTTTTAAAAGTTGTAAATTGGATGGAATAACAGCTATTAAGTGAAATAATTGTTAAAAGTGAAAAAAAGAAGCCTTTTGTCTAAAAAAGGAAAAATATTTGAGATTTCATGCAAGAATTTTCTGAAATACTAAACTCTTAGGTTACAGGTTCTTTATCTGGGATTCATAGATCCCTGACTATTTCAGAATGGCTACATGAATGCTTACTTTTAGATCAATTTGTATTAGGTATAGTGTTTATTTTTCTGGTAAGATGGGGTATAACTGCAAAAAGCATGCTTACAAGGCAATGGTCTCTTTATCACATATATTGGTATAACAAAGATGGGTATATTCTGGAGCCTCTTTCCATACATGTTAAAACTGAAATTTCTGGGGCACAGTTATTTATACTTTGCTACAAATTTTCTAGTTGAATTTATTTTAGTATTCACTACCTCTACTAGGTTGTCATCCCTCAAAAGTGATCATCTTTGGGCCTCCCCTGGTGGCGCAGCGGTTGAGCGCTGGGTTGCAAAGCCGCCCACAGCCTCTGCAGCGCTGGTTTGATCCCTGGCCACCAGCGAGGGTCCCACATGGCGCGCAGACCTCTCCTGCCGCCCGCTGCTCCCCTCAGCAGTGTACTTCATCAGTATGCCTGTTCTGCTCTCCACTCTAGCTCTGGTGAATTCTCTCACCCTCCCACACTTCTGACTGTACCCAGTGCTTATATAAATAAATTAATTAATTTAAAAAAAAAAAGTGATCATCTTTTCCCAGGGTTGTTTTCAAGGTTACATAGTATAACTTACACTTGGTTTTTTCAGAAGAGTAAATTCTATAAAGGTAGGTACCATTGCCCTTTTCCCTGGCCAGGGACCTGATACTGGGGAAAAGGAGTGACTTGACTTAGATCTCCAAGTACCCTCCAAGGTTCTTTCACATGACATGATACTTTGTGAAGATACTTTGTGAAGATGGGCTTCTTGGGTACATTTACAAGGTTCTTCCTAACATGGTAGACTAACATTGCCAGCGACACTGAAGATATTTACAGAAATGTTCAGTGTTAACAAGTAAATTTATAGAACAATGTAGACAATAAATAACCAGGCAAAATGAAATTGTAAAGCTTCTTAGATACCTCTACACAGTTTAAAAACTTTCAGGCTTTTTCATCTACAGATGGATCCTTTATGTGTATTCCCCTATTGTTTCTGATTTTTTTTTTTTTTTTTTTGCTGTCATGTCCAGAATCACATACTGTAGCACTTACAAGACAAAAGTTTCACATATGAAAGTGTTCTACTTTGCCTATATTGCCCTGGAAAGCAGGAATTTTGTGCGACATTTCTTTTAAATGGGACATAACAGGTACTAGATCTCTTAGATGGTCTTTGTGGCCCTTCAGATTTGAAAGCTGGCATCGTTCCAAATACACATTCCACTAATGTAATGTAGATTGATCTCCTATTCAGCACTGTTCTAGGTGCCTGAACAGACTGCCAGCTGCAGATCAAGTTGCAGCAAATCAATTCAAGACAACATAACTAAGTATTGTCAATGGTTGAAATAGACACACCACTCAATTTATTTTATAGTTGTCATAATTGAAAACACTTTCTGTTTTAAGAGCACAGCCTCAATTTTGGCTTACACGATGTGCATAAAATTCAAAGATTGGATTAAAATGCATCTCTTTTTCTGTTCATGACTTTGGACACACTGGGCATTTTTATGTATCTCTCTCAGGATATCGTACACTCCTTTCCTGAAACAGCATTCATTATGTTCCAGTCACATTGTTTGACAAATATTTACTGGCAAAATTATTTTAAAAGCCACCATTTTTATGTCTGCCTTATTTAATTATTTAAAATAGATCACTGTCAGACAAATATTATGACAGAATATTCTTTAGAATCATTGTTATATTATTATTATTATGACTGCAAGGCTCTTAAATATTTAATTGTGAGAGATAAAGCTATGAACTATAAAGATGTAAGATGAAGTAAAAATATTTTAAATAAATCATGAAAGAAAAAAGGAAAAAATCAATATAATATTTATTTAGTTTTAAGAGAGTAAAGCATGCTCAGTTAATTGAAATTAAATAATTTGGTGTTATAGAAAGATCTAAGAATACTAAGAGGAATAAAACATGAACAGTTTTCTAGAGGAAATTAATGTATAAATAAACAGTCCTAAGCAAGACTATGAAAGCAAAAACAAAGTTTACATAACCCTTCCTTGGGAATCTGGTGGTTTAGTTCAATGATGCGCAATTTATTCACTCTCACCACTCCTTCTCCAAAAAGAATAATTAATTGAACCTTTATTTTGTGCCTTTATTAATTTAGAATATAAAAGTAGTTGAAAAGAAGAATTATTTATCATTTTCTAAAGTATCATCATTCATTATCTTCTCCACAATATTTTATTAGGAAATAGGTTCAAGAAGAAGAAACAGAAACCACAAGGTTGGTTAATAAAGTAATAGTGGAAAAGCTGATTGAATGAATTACAGAGAAATAGAAGGCTCCATGCAAATCTCTAGGTGGTCTGCAGATACTACAAAAATCCCATAAGTACTGGGAAAGGGCAATTGCCCCTGCAAAAAGAAAGTGGAATGATTCTATGACCTACACAATACAAACGTTAAGTTTTATATGGACAGATAATGATAGAATATTATCAGAGCTAAGAATTTTAATTCTAGTCAAAATTTGAGCATTACAAACTTATCATCATGTGTGCAACTTGAATGGAACAACTTTGGCAACAACTATAATTTTAGAGTTGGGGGGAACTTAATAATCATCTAGTCTCCTCTCTTGCTTACCAGAGAAGGTACATGAGGGCCCAAAAGATAAGTGACTTTCCCAAATGAAACTGGCTAGGAATTAAAACACAGAACTACTAACTTCCAGCCCACTGCTATTTCCACTAGTTGAAGATTTTACTGTTTTGAATCTTGATAAGATATAGTCAATAAAACATTCTAACATGGGGTGACCGCATTCATGAATTCCCTTGTTATCTGAAATGCTAAATTGGCATTTGAGAAAATTCCAAAATAATATTTTGTTCTCTATTGTCACAGAGTTCACACTGTACAATGTATGAAAACAGTTCTCTGATGGTAAGTCACTACTACAAATTTGAAATCACAGATGTTGCTAATCCTTCCTCATGTCAGTTGTTGAAAGGACTTCAAATGACCTTTAGAAAAATGGGCTAAATGACTGCAATTTTTCCCCTTCAACAAGATTTGGTAATGTTTCCACTACTATCTATCCCTGTTATGTGCAAGGAATACTGAAAACCAGTGGAAGAATAACACCTACCATACTAGACACCTACACATTAGTCTTCAATACAGTTGCATTGCCACAGATTAATCCATTTTTGCTGCCAACTAATAAATAAAAATCCTTCCCAGTAAAATATAGTTACAAGCAAACAAACCATAGTTTGAATTTTTTATGTAGCATTTGTAAAAGTTCCCTGAAGATCAGTTCTCTTGAAAGTTTCTTTTCCTCTTGCTTTATCTCTGGAGAATTTCTAAGTTCTGTGAAGCTCTATGTTTTTCATATTTCATGCTTTCCCTCCCCCTCCCTCGTTATTTGTCTCTTTCTTCTCTTTCTCTGGGACAGGAAGTTGAGGTTGTTGACCTCATCTGGATCTTTCCCAATGTCAGAAGGTGGTCTTTTCAAAAAGATTCCAAGCAGTTGATTTCTTCCTGATTTTATTTCTCAGATAATTGTGTCAATAAATGAATTATAAATGTTTTTCCCCCTCCCTCCTCATAGCTGTAAAATGACCAAATGACTCATTTGGGGCTAGTTACTGGTCTGTTATATAAATAAGTATTATTTCTTTGTTCACTGAAGCTGCACTGTTTTCCTGGTGGGTGAGGGCTGGGATGGGGGTGGGGAGAACACAATGACAGCCCTCTGGTCCAGGTGACCCTCAGCTCACTGGCATCAGTGCAATCTGCTAGATCCAAGGGCTGACTTCTTCAGCACAGCAAAGTTTCTGAAGGGTTGCTCTTAGGATTTTCCCTTTCCCATCCGGTCTAAATAGTGACCTCTTTGATTTTGTGAAAGGGAAATGTTATGGAAAAACTGCTTCCTGTGAATAAGCATAATAAAACTAGAAGGAATACAAATGTCACATAACATACTCTATAAAAAGATTTTTGGGCACAACTCTTTCTATTAGTTTATGAGTAGGAGGAATACTCCCTCCCCTCACCCAATATGCTTGGTGTACAAGGGACTGGAATGCCATCCTGATGCCTCTCTGCTTATTTCTCAACCTACCAGAGTTCAGTTAAATTGAAATCACTTCACACAGCCCCCCAACCCTGAAACTTACCCAGATGATTCTGCTCACTGCCACAGATCAGCATCTAGGGCATCTAGGGCAGTGCTCAGAATGCACTGAAGACTCATAAAGAATTGCTGAACGCAGGGATAAATGCATTCCAGCCCTTGGTGAGGGTGTCTGCCCTGATATGTATTACAGCACATACTGGCTTTTAAAATGTGCTGTCTTGTACTCACTCGTCTCTAAAAAGGTTTATTAATCTAATTGCCTCATGGTATTTAAACTCTTTTTCTCCTGCAATTCCTTGAGAAGTACCTTCCTTGTTCATGATAAAAGCTCAGTTGTCTAATTAAAAGATATCCATAACCACGTTCCTCAAGCTCACTAAATGTTCTACATCAATCTTCATTTTCTCATCATGCCACAGTTATTAAACCTGATTGTGGCTAGACTTGCAAAGGTATAAACCAAAATCCTCCACCTTGGAGGATCTTCTAGGGTTAGGGACAAAGTGAAATTACATTTACAGTTCAAGGCAATTAGTGTCACTCTAAAGGTATGAGAACACAGTTGTGGGAGTATAAAGTTCTGAGAAGGGACAAAGGAAGGGGTACGAAGATATTTGGGGAGATAATGTCTTGGGATTAAGGGTCACAGGGAAAGACGTTCCTTCCATGTTTTGTGCTTCTCCCAGGACAAAGTTATTATCACAGATGAGGAACAACTGTCTGATGCTAATTTAGACAAATTTAGGAATCACAATACAAGTGGTTAAGACCAGTATCATGAGCATTAATTCTAAAGACAGATTCCTTTCTTTGATGGACTGACTGTGGTTCATGTTTCACAGTGTGAGGGAAGAACAGAGTCCTAAGGGTATAAAATAATGTCATGATGGAAACTCCCATACCAGTGAATTATCATCCCATACCCTGCGCTGGGCTCTTTTCACCTTCCTTTTATATGAAAATTCAGCAACACTACAGTATTTCTCAATATTTAGATACATGTGCAGCCATTCCCTTTATCATTTTAACAAATATTCACTTCTTCAGCTTCTTCCTGCCTTTCCCCTGCACCCATCCAGGGGTATAGTTCTGTCCTCAGGTGATAATCACTCTGTTCTATCACTCTTCATTAGGTTTTGTGGAGTTTATCTTTCATAATTTTAAATGACATTGAATTTTTAAAATATTTGTTTCTAAAGTAAAAAAAAATAGTTATTACTTATTTTGAATAGGCATGGTCCTTTAGAAGGATCATTTTTTTTCCCAGACAGGGCTTATCCCCCTTTAGAAGTGCTATATTCTATCCCTCATTTCTACATACAGGTTAGAGAGCAGTTCAATGCCTTACCCACGATCAAAGAGCTATTTAGTGGTAGAGCCCAGAGTCCCATCTCTTCTTTCTGATGCCAATGTTCTTTCTGTCATTCCACAATATCCTTCTTATTTATATAACAGTCAATATTCAGGTATGCCCCACTTTTCAAAAGGTTCTTATAATAGCCAGCTTATGAAAGACCTATATTGGTACCTAATTTTGCTAACCAAAGGAAAACTGAAGAGGATTTCTGTTTTCACAACAGAAACAAAAAGCAAACCCAGGTTCAGCTTTTGTTTTGTAGGCACCATTCCAGGGGCAGAGCACACCAGAGCAGCTAGAGTGGTTCCAGGATCCACTTTCTGTATTGTGTATTTATCATACCATTCTTGTTTTCATGATATTTAAGTATTAGGTTTTGTGTGTTATTTGGTATGATTTAGAAAGGTATTTTTGAGTCTGGAAAAGCTAAGAAAATTTTTCCATATAAATTCAAGGAAACTGCTTTTTTTCTTTAAGGCATTTTGACTTAGGAAAGGTTTCATAGGAACTTGCTACTTTCATGGGAAACCTGTACTTGTTGTGAACAGATCCTGCCAGAGCATGTTGTATGATGCTTCAGTGTATCCAGTAGGAACAACATTAGTGGGTTATTTACATCTGCTAATATCTAGCTGATTAGAGCTAGAGATGCAGAGAAAGTGTGGTTGTGGAACTTTTATTTTTTCTCCACCTGCCTCCATATCTGCACTAGCAGGGGGACAGTCAGAGTAATGGACAGAAAAGACAGAATAAGCCTCTGATTGCTCTCCTCTGGCTCTTTCCTAGAAAAGTACAAACCTACTTCTGTAACCCCATGAGGCACTTAGGCTTTAGTCTTCAGCAAACATATTTTCAAATTAGTCCAAACAAATTTTAACCAAATCTTTTCTTTTTTTAAAAAAAGATTTATTTATTTATTTATACAAGCACTGGGTACAGTCAGAAGCGTGGGAGGGTGAGAGAATTCACCAGAGCCAGAGCGGGGAGCAGAGCAGGCAGAAGGACCAAAGTACACTGCTGAGGGGAGCAGCGGGCGGCAGGAGAGGTCTGTGCGCCATGTGGGACCCTCCTCCCATGGCCGGGGAGCAGCCGGGGATCAAACCGGCGCTGCAGAGGCTGGGGGCAGCTTCGCAACCCAGCGCTCAACCGCTGCGCCACCGGGGAGGCCCCCAAATCTTTTCAAGACAATTTCTATTAAAAATGTAGCAATTCCTCAGCTATCGTTTCACCCTGTACTCTGTAGTGTATTTATATATATACACACACATATATATACGTATATATATATATATATATATATATATATATCATGTATGCCAAGAATAATTGAAAAACCCTGAGTCCACCTAGGACCTGTCCTTTCATAACTCAGTTGGAAATCTGCTCTGAACAAGAGGAATATAACACCATTGCCGGGCCTCCCCGGTGGCGCAGCGGTTGAGCGCTGGGTTGCGAAGCTGCCCGCAGCCTCTGCAGCGCTGGTTCGATCCTGGCTGCTCCCCGGCCACCAGAGGAGGGTCCCACATGGCGCGCAGACCCCTCCTGCCGCCCGCTGCTCCCCTCTGCAGTGTACTTCGGTCCTTCTGCCTGCTCTGCTCCCCACTCTGGCTCTGGTGAATTCTCTCACCCTCCCGCGCTTCTGACTGTACCCGGTGCTTGTATAAATAAATAAAAATAAATTTTAAAAAAACACCATTGCCATTATTGTTCATGATAAATTGTTCTTATTACAAATGTGTCTGTTATTGACATCCCATTTATTGACCCTCTTAAAGCAGAAGAACAGGGTTGTAATAAAAGTATCTTTATAACGTACTGAGGCTCAGTCTCTGACCCACAGTCTTCAGAGAATAGTATTGAACACAGACATTATTAGTTACAAGAGCTGCTGCATCTAGAACTCCTAAAACCCAATGGTTTTGCTACTACTCATTATGATACAAATGTATTATTACTGTAAAGAATAAACATAAATCAGAAGTTAATGGCCTTTTTGTCATCACAGAAAACCTATATCTGACAATTGTGAATTGAAGTATCTTGACTATCCAAGATAGCGTTTATGTATTCTTAGAAAAATAAGAAAGTTGTTATATTTGGGGGTGATTCTGACTTCTGTGCTATAGAGTAACAAGAATAATCATGGAAAGGGAATGTTTTAAAAATCCTGCCTGATAGGGCATGGATTAGTTTCTTCAGATCTATTCCTGGGATAAAAAACTGTAATCTGACACATAGCCCAACTATGTGGATATTTATCAATTTGGTTTTTGCATTGACTTGTTACTGAGAGTTGTTTATGGAAAAACTGTAATTTTGTTTAAATTTACTGGTAATTAGCTAGTAAAACTGTTTCTTTGGAGTAGATCTGTTAAAATAGTAAATCTGGTAAAGATTTCACATAGATTAGGTACAAGGATGTGTGTGTGTGTATGTGTGTGTGTATACACGCACGTGCGTGTGCACACACACAAACACACACATGTCTGGTTGTCTCCAAATTGGGACTGGTCATTTCTGGTCATGAGGAAGCGGAGTTGTCCTAATAATTGCTGAAAGTTATTATTTTTGGCTTATTATTCTATGATGAGGAAACAGAAACCTGACATTTTGCTGGATTCCCAGGACCTATGTCTTTAAAGACTGGGATTATCAACTTTTCCCCAGAGAGCTGTGTGTTAGGAAAGAGGGCCATCTGGGACTGGAGTGGCAGTTCTATTTGTGGGGACATGGAAGAGAAGCTAGAAGGAGAAAATGGAGCTAACCTCTCCCTTCCTTGCAGATCATGGGGTTATACGAAAGATAGAAACTAAAAGCAAAGCCAGAAATTTGAAAAAAAAAATTAAAAAGATGAAATTTGAATATGGTGAAAAGGTTTTCCCCATAGTCAAGAAAGTGTGGGCTGAGCGAGGTCTTGGGGCAGCTCAAAGAATTGCAGCTAGATTTTGTGGCGGAAACAGAACAAAAAGTTTCCTAAATGTCTTAGTGCCTTAGAAGAGGGGTCTCTATCTTCCTTTTCTGGAGGCTACTAAAAGTGTACAGGGTGAGACGTAATCTAGACTCACACATGCAAAAAAGCAACACATACAAACCAACGGCAATCAGACAATTTTCTTCACCAATTTAATGCATTTATGTGCCATATGTACCAAGTGTTCCTTAGAATTCTAAGTCACAATTGCTCCCTTTGAAGAGAGTGCAATCTAATTAGGGAAAATAAATCTCAAAAGCAAGAATTTAATGCACAACAAAAATCCCTCTAAATGGATGGTTGAAGCACATTTGTATTCATGATCACATTTAGCATTTCTCTATATTGTATATTAACATATCAAATGATATTTGAAGCATGTGTCCTAGAAATGGATTATCTCAATAGCCTCCTCTGACTCCACCACCTTATCCTAGAATTGAAACATCACACTCACTTAAATCATTATTTAAATCAAGTCGCATATTCCTCTCTTAGCTCATCCTTATCTCCCTCCATTCTGCTAAGATTTTTGTTTTCTTTTTATACCCTTGCTTTTTAAAGAATATAGGATTAAGCCACATACACATATTCCTAAATATCATTTAGTACTTTTTCAAGTTCTAGAGACATACTGAATTGTGTTACGTGAAAATTACTTCCTTTATACCCTGCAACATTATTTTAAAAGCATCCAGCACTATCAGCTAAGGTACTTAATGTGTTTTGTGCCTGTATAATATGCCAATATACTACAATGTGTTTTCCATTCTCTTAGCAATGAATATTTGGATTATTTCTAGTTTTTGGCTATTACGAAGTTTAATATAATGCACATTCTTTTGAAGATTTCCTGGAGGACAAATTCAAGATTGTTTCTAAGACAATATATCAAGGAGTGAGACTGATCAATTATAGAGGATGTGAAAATATAAGATAGAATGCAAATTTCTTGTTCAAAAGCTTGTATCAATTATATTAATACCAGGAATACATTGGAATTCCTATTGTTCCTTATCAACTCTGACATTTGATATATCATATTTTTAATTAGTACCAATCTGAGGGTGAAAAATGGTACATCATTGTGATTTTAACAGTCAGTTTCTGATTTGAAAGCAATTTTTAAAATGCTTTTATAATACTTTGTTTTGATAAAAAGAAATTGTAAGTTTTAACAGGTCAAATATAACCATCTTTTCTAATTTAACTAGTGTTCTTTCTATTATCAACTCCTTATTCTACCTCAAGGGCATAAATTTATCCATTTATGTTTTCATTTAAAATATTTCAAGTTTTCTTTTTACATTTAAATCATCTAATCATCTAAAACTGCATGTGTGTATGCGAGAGAGAGAGAGAGAGAGAGAGAGAGAGAGAGAGAGAGAGAGAGAGAGAGAGAGAGAGAAACAGAGAAAGAGAGGAGAGGGATGAGAGATGGATTTAATTTTACCCTTCTCCATAGAGATAACCAGTGCTTTAGTTATTAGTCTGCTTTCTCTCTTTTTTTTTTTTTTTTTAAAGATTTATTTATTTATTTATTTATACAAGCACTGGGTACAGTCAGAAGTGCGGGAGGGTGAGAGAATTCACCAGAGCCAGAGCAGGGAGCAGAACAGGCAGAAGGACTGAAGTACGCTGCTGAGGGGAGCAGCGGGCGGCAGGAGAGGTCTGTGCGCCATGTGGGACCCTCGGCCAGTGGCCGGGGATGGAAAAGGCGCTGCAGAGGCTTCGGGCAGCTTTGCAACCCAGCGATCAACCGCTGCGCCACCGGTGTTTCTTTTCTGTTTCATGAGTTAATTTGTCTATTTTCTCATAAATATCAAATTGTATTAATTCAGTTTTTTTTTTTTCACAGTTGGAGGGACCAGTCCGCCTACCTTGTGCTACTTCTTTAACAACCTCTTGGTTATATTCTGTCCATATACTTGAGAATCAATCAGATTATTCGATTTCACAAAAATACTGTTGGAACTTTCATTTTAGTTGCAGAGGATCTATAAGTCAATTTTGGGAGCATTGCTATCTATATAATATTGAGTTTTTCTATTTGTATGATAGATTCCTCTATTAATTTAGATATTCTTTAGTATAATTTAATAACATTTTATAATTTCCTATATAAGGCATTAAATTGCAAGGTTACAATACATATTTACTTTTTGGTAACATACTTCCTGTTACTTCCATAAATGGTAAATGCAAAATATAAATTTTCTAGTTTTGTGGGTCTGCTAAGCTCTCATTATTTCCAATAATTTGATGATTTTTGTGGAGTTTTCTTTGCATAGTGTCATCTGCAAAAAATATGATTCTTAGGCACGTCTTGCCCCTGCCCTCCTCTCTTTGTGGTGGATTTCCAATGTGAAACTGAAGAAGCAAGGCTCCTGTGACCCCACTAAGAATGGTACTTGCTGTAGGCTTTTGTTTGTTTGTTTTTTTCATAGATACCACTTTGTTTAGGTTAAAAATAGTTCTAATCTGTTCCTATTTTCTTAATTTTAATATCTATCTATCTATCTATCTATCTATTTATTTATTACATTTTAAAATGACAGGTTTATTAGGAAAAGGAGAGAGAAAAAGAGAGACACCTGCATAGTCACAGGCTGGCAAGAGAGCTGCTTTTCTTAATTAAAAAATAAAAATAATGGGTGTTTGTTAGACTTCACCAAGTGATTTTTCTGCATCTCTTAAGATGATCATCACTTTTTTTCTCCTTTAACCCACAAATGAATAAGTGAAATTACACATAGAGATTTTCTGGTGTGAAACCACCCTTTTATTCCTGGATTAACCCAATTAAGTGTTTTATTTTACACTGCAGATTTCTCTTTGCTAATACTTCCTTCAGGTTTTTGCATCTATGTTCATAAATGAGGGTTCATTCTTTCCTGTTCTCTGGAAAAATTTACAAGAAGTTGAAATGATCTATTTCTTCCAAGTTGGTAGAATTTGCTTTATTTTGCGGGACAAATTCTAGGCAGAGGAGCTTACTTTGTATAAAAAGTGCAATTGGATTCCTTTAATTTTTCTCTAGTTTATAGAAAACTCTACTTAACAATAAATCCACTTGTGCTCAGCCATCCATTCAACCTCACTTTATCCTCTCAGTGAACAAAGTTGCTTCCTCTTGTGGAAGAATTTAATAAAGCATTTGAATAAAATAATCCTTTGATACAGTAGAAAATAAATGAGAGCACTTTTTTTTTAAATATGGCTACATAACTTAAAAACGACTCAAACATTAATATATTTCCCAGGGAATTATTTTTTATTTTATTATTTGAGCATAATGTGCTAAGTAACTATTCTAATGGACACTTAAATGAAGAATGCCCTTCAACAAAGTCCCTGAAATGCTCCCTGGCAGGTCCTCCCACCCCCTTTACTCCCACCCTTCTTTCTACCCCACCCTGAAGTGAGTCCCCACCTTAAGGGTTGACATCAGTCTGGGGCCCTTCCCCTGAAGATCTCAGGGTTGTAGGGCAGTCATGGAGTTCTCCTACTCTGGGGACCACAAAAATCCCAAAAGTTTCTAAGCTAACACCCTTTTAAAAAGTGAGGCCTGTGGAAAACCTACGCATGGAAAGTCTGTTTCTATTTCAGTTGTGTATCAGTTAAGATGGAAAATTTTTAAAGTCCACACAGATGGTAAATAAATTTCTGCTACATGAGGCAGTTCCTGGAATAAAGCAATTTTCTCAAATAACAAGTGCCAACTTATTTTTTCAGCAGGACTTATTTTTAACTTTCCCAGGGAATGGTTGAGAGACTGGGAGTAGTGTCCTTCACCTTAGGAATCCGAATCTCCTTCCAGAAGAAACTAACACTGTTCTCACTACAGACTTACATGAATGTATATGTACATACATATGCTGAATGAAGGAAGCGGTTGTTCATTTTTGAGGAGAGGGTAATGAGTAAGGGAGTGAGTAGATGGAAATTTTGTGGAAATATTTATGTTTTTATTCAATATTTAGTTTTTTATAACTTACTCTAAAAAGTCTGAAATTAACTCATATGCTTGCTTAGGAATTCATTAAATATCTTGAATCAATGACTATGAATCCTTGGAAATTTTTTACACACTGTTAGACTTGGCTTGTGGCCTTAGAAATCTTTAGCATCAGTCTCCTAGGACAAAACTGAAACCCCCAAAGGTTCACTGGGTCATGTAGCATTGGGGAGAACCATCCCAGACTATAATTGGCAAGGAAGGAGGGTGTCTTAGACAGACCTATGTAATTTGTTAAATCAGGGCAATTCTGTATTCATTAAAAAAATGGACTATTAAATAATTAAACTGTGTTATACCACACTGATGGCTTTAATGAGAGTATTACAGTTGAGTGCTAAATATATAGCACTGGCACAATTATTAACTTTCTTTTTTTGCAAAAAATTTCACTCAGTATTACTGAGGGTCTACCAGTCTATCAAGAAATATTCACCTAGTGCCTAAATCCTAGTTGCTGTAGAAGTAAGAAAAAAACAGAAACTTGTCTTTACCTTAAACAATAAATGAAGAGACAAATATGAAGGAAGTAGAGGACACCAGTAGTCACACTATTGATAATGAGCAACAGAGTGTGGGGTAACACATCAAGAGAGAGACTGCCCTGGACTGATTATTTTGTCCTCCCAAGTTCATAGGTTGAATCAATTAGCCCCAACAGGATGGTAGGAAGAGATGGGGCCTTTGGGTAGTAATTAGGTTTAGATGAGGTCATGAGGGTGGAGAGCCCATGATGAAATTAATGTGCTTATAATGTCCATAGGATGTCAGAGAGAGAAAATGGCTATCTGTAAGCCAGGAAAAGAGTCCTCACTAGTAGTCAAGCATTCTGGCATCTTGATTTCAGACTTCTAGCCTCCAAAAATGTTGAAAACAAATGCCAATATTTGGTATTATGATACTGAAGTCTAAGCAACCTAAGACAGACATTCAGTGATACGTAGAAACAAAACAGTAAAAGGAATAGAAAAACTAAACCAAAGGAAATCTGACAGAATTGAGATTATCAAGGGAACAGAGAGTATAGGGAGTGAAAGGTTGGGGGCCTAATGTGGCCTAATGTTCTGTGATGGAGGGTTATGGGTGCCTTGGTGGTAGGTGTGATGTGATAACACATATCTGAAGAGGTATAAACCTGTAGCCCTAAATCATATACAATGCTATAACCAATGATATCTCAATAATATATATATATATATTTAAAAATAACTGATGAGTAAACAATCCACATGGAGTAGGAAGACATTTTTCAGAAAAGAATTTTTGTTGTTCTTTTTTTAGTGACACTGCTATAACCTTTCATTTGCAGTGATACCTTGTGTGTGTGAGAGACAAATTATAATGCCTGAGAGTAAATACTAACAAATTAACAACAAGCATTACAATGGGATGCAAACACAAATTACTAATCAACAAGTATGTGGGAATTAGAAGAGAGAAGCTAGATGGACCTAAATTTCCTAATTCCATTCCCCCACACCTTGAATAATGAAGAGACAAGTCTGAGGAGAAGATGGACTTGCTCTGGATCCCAGGTATGCCCTGGATTCCCAGCTGGAATGAAAACAACATTCTTCTAAGATTCTGTGATCTTTCTATTATAATGAAAGAAACCAGATCAGAATCAGTATTACCATTCTGGAGTATGTATGTGAAATTTTGGCTATCTGGTTTACTGAGAATAAAAGACCTCTAGATGAATTTCCTAATATTTTCCTTGGTTTTCTTTTATTTGGTCACTAAGTTTACTGTGATTTCACATCAAATCAAAGTACAAGTATTAATAATTGAGTGAGGATCTATTTTGATAGTGAAATAATTGAAAAATGGCATTTTTTATAGACAAAGACCTAATTATGATTTTTATCTAAAAAGTACTATATTTCTTAATACGTGTAGCTTGTTTTCCTTTCTTGTTTTAAACATGTTGTATCAGGGTTAAATTTGTTTTTAGAACAGACTTTTAAAAAGGTATTTTCTATAATGCAGTACAGATATTTTGATAATTAAAGTTTGTTTCTGAAAAAAATTACTCCAGAGAAAATCTTGTTTTTCAATTTTGGTTCAAAACGCTTTAGTTTTCTGATTTTGAGGGCACAGAAAAATCCATCTTTCCTATCAGGCCTCTAGCTAAAAAATAGTGGTTACAATAATGAATTTCCTGTTATTCTTAGCATGTGCTCAGAAGTCATGCAGATTTTTGGACTTACTTAGTGAATTAAAGCAAGCAAGCAAATAAAAGACCCATAATGAACAGCAACTAGAGAAAATAAAGATTATAAACAGTAGTAGTTTCACAGTAATAGAAAGACATAACCATACCACAAAATCTCTTCCAGAGATGGGGAGACTCCTTGAGATATTTTTGCTCTGTGATGAACTGGGTGAAATAAAAACCTGAAGGTTGCTACTCAAATCTTTTGAAAAATAAATTATGTATGGACCGAGGTCAGTGATCGCAAATATTGTATATGTGTCAATAAAAGCTGAATCTTTGATGTCAAAGAGATTAGGACATCATTTTGGAAAACAAGAGATGAGTGAAATTATGCAGACTATAAAAAAAGAATGAACCTAAACTCTCTTCACTTCCTTCAATATTTTATTTTCTGTAATTCCCACATACTTGGGTCATTAACTCATAACAAGTTGTCCATTGAATATGAAATGTAGAGTGTAGAAACATATCAGATAATAAGTTCTCAGTAGTGTATTTACCACTTCTCAGAAATAAGAAAAGTGAATAGGTTACCTCTCGAATCAAAAAGAAACATAGTGATAAATTGTGATGGAGGAATTATATTAATTTAAAAATAATAAGTATTTCATACATTCTGACCTTTCAATAGAATAAATTATTTTACCATTGCTTCAGAAACCCAATTAATATCATTTATTGCTTTATGAATATTATCTCTTTCATAGATTTCTGTGAGCATCCAGCTGCAATAGTTTTATTATTCATGATTTTTTTTAAAGATTTATTTTTATTTAAGCTTCACAACCCAGCACTCAACCGCTGCACCACCGGGGAGGTCCTATTTATGATGTTTATAAAGCCATCAGTTATTCAAAAATCTAATCAATTAAAAAGACTGGACTAAGGCTTTCAAAATATTAAAATTAAAAGCATAGGAAAATATATTTTAATTCCAAGATAATTTCTATATGCCTCCAAGAAGTTTAGATTTAGTAGAGTAGGAAAAGCACACTTTATGTTAGCACACACATTCGTGACACAATTCTTTTTCATATATAACTCAACCATGTAATTTGTCACCTAAATTGGATACATTAGAAAGGGAAGGAGGAAGTTAAGCAGGCAGGACATGGGAACAACAGGCATAAAAACCAGAGTGGCTAGATAAACCAGGATGTATGGCCCCTATGTCAATGAAGCATGTACCGCAATAATTAGAGTTTCACTGAGCATAATTCCTTCCAGCTACATCTATGTTGCTGCAAATGGCATGAATGTAACCTTTTGATTGCTGAATAATATTCCATTGTGTATATATACCACATCTTCCTGATCCAGTCATCTATTTTTGGGCATTTGGGTTGCTTCCAGGTTTTGCCTATTGTAAATAGTGTTGCAATTAACATAGGGGAACAGGTGTTCTTTTGGATTAATGTTTTTGTGACCTTTGGGGACTGAGGTGATGGTGCACATGTGCTTGTGAAGGAAACTCTATGGGGACTACACCTGAAGGGGTGGGGGGAAGCAAACATTGTTTAAAAATGAACAATGATATAAAAAATTTAAAAAAATTAAAAAAAGAGTTATGAAAGGTTTTCCTTCAATTGTTTTGAGTTTCTTGAGGACCATGACTGTAACTTAATCATCTTTGACTGTGCAAATTTTACATGGTTTTTAAAAAGGCAATTTAACAAATTGATAATTGCATAAATTAAAAACAAAATATGTAATGCAACTAACTATAATTTTCTTGTGGGACATATTTCTTCTTGTACATTAAATCAAAAGATTAAAATAAACATGATTAAGGACATGAGAAAAGAGCATGAGTGAATCTTTACTCTTCTATATACACAGAAGGGAAGGTGTGCTTTCGTCCCACATTAACCTTTCTGAAAATGGAAATATTTATGTAATTACTTGTGACTCTGGGTTACAGGTTTTCTATTCATCCATGCATCCACCCACCCATTAGACAACTATCAATGTCACTATCTGACATTGGTCCTGGATGCTACACAGGAAAACATATAATCTCTATACTTAGTGAGCATACAGTGATAACAATCAAGGTATCCATTAGGTTTATCTTCTAACTAGATGAGCAAAATACATTAGCCTTCATTCATTTCATTTCTTTCCTCAGTGAAAGCATTTTTTTTTTTTTGTGGGACCCTCGTCGGTGGCCGGGGATCGAACTGGTGCTGCAGAGGCTGCTGGCAGCCTTGCAACCCAGTACTCAACCACTGCACCACCAGGGGAGGCCCAGTGAAAGCATTTTTAAGGAGAGAAGGAAGATGTAGAACTGGGAATTTAAAGAAAGTGACATTTGAGTTTGTTACTGTTAAATGGAAATGCTGGAATGAGGCAAGTAGGTGTATAAACCTGACAAGCCGATGGCTACTAAGGGACTCTAAGAATGCAAGGGAGGCCAGAGAGAATGGACTTGTAGAGCATTTCTATAGGGCTCTGTTAGTACAGTGAGAACAGGATTAAATTTTTAACAAGGACTAAACATAGAGGGCTTTAACAGGCATATGAAAAAATGTTCAATATCACTGTAATCACGGAAATGCAAATCAAAACTACAATGAGATACCATCTTACAACAGTGAGAATGGCATATATTAAAAAAACTAACAACAACAAATGTTGGCGAGGTTGTTGGGAAAAAGGAACTCTCTTGCACTGCTGGTGGGAGTGCAAAATGGTCCAACCACTATGGAAAGCTGTGTGGAGATTCCTCAACCTACTAAAGATAGAGCTTCCATATGATCCAGCAATTCCACTCCTAGGTATTTACCCAAAGGACACAGAAACATTAATTCAAAAGGACACCTGCACCCCTATGTTTATAGCAGCACTACTTACAATAGCTAAGCTGTGGAAACAACCGAAATGCCCAAAAATAGATGACTGGATCAAGAAGATGCACAATGGAATATGCATATGCACAATGGAATATTACTCAGCAATCAAAAAAGGTAAACACATGCAGTTTGCAGCAACATGGATGGAGCTAGAAGGGATTATGCTCAGCGAAATAAGTCAGAAAGAAAAAGAAAAATACCAGATGGTCTCACTCATAGCAGGAATTTAGAAAACCTAAATAAGGGACCAGGAAAAAGACTAATTAATACAAAGTGAAAATCAAAATCAACAAGGAACTATAAACCAGAGACACACTATGGGGGCGGGGGAGAGGAAGGATTAGGGTCAAAATAAGGGGGTTGCAATTGTATGGAGAATATAACCAAAATGAAAATGCACACATTGTGCAAAAATGAAAAAATATGTAATAATTGTATAAAATAAAATATTTAAAAAAATGTAAGCTGGGGGATAGGGTCATCATCTGACAAAACCCAAGAGATTGGGTTAGCTTTTATGATGAAGGGAAAAGCACCTGAGGTGGATATTTCCTTAGGAAGGATAAATCTGATAATACTATGTAGAATGAGGTAGAATAGAAGAAAAGTGTGGGAGAAGGTGCAGGGAGATGGCAAGTACTTGCCATGCTGACTTTAGCATGTGGATACAGTGAACCCATGAGTAGCAGAGACACATAAATAATATCTCACTGTAAGACTGACAGATCACACACCAGTCACATATTCTAACCAATTTCCCTTAGTCATAAATAGGAAAGGTCAAGCAAGACCTCTGAATCTTTAATAAAAACCAATACAAGAGAAGCAGACCACAGCACAAAAAGAAATACTCAGGTAACAACAAAACACATTTAAAATCTCTTAAAAAGATCAAAGCTAATTACACCAGATTGTAATAGTGATGGTCTCTGAATGATAAAATTGGAAATAATATTTTCATCTTTTTTTCTTTCTTGATTTTTGTTTGCACGCTGCAATTTTTTTTAATTAATTTATTTATACAAGCACTGGGTACAGTCAGAAGCGTGGGAGGGTGAGAGAATTCACCAGAGCCAGAGCGGGCAGCAGAGCAGGCAGAAGGACCGAAGCACACTGCTGAGGGGAGCAGCGGCGGCAGGAGAGGTCTGCACGCCATGTGGGACCCTCCTCCGGTGGCCAGGGAGCAGCTAGGGCTCGAACCGGCGACGCAGAGGCTGGGGGCAGCTTCGCAACCCAGCGCTCAACCGCTGCGCCACTGGGGAGGCCCTCTGCAAATTTTTAACAATCAATAAACATGGGCTCTATAATCAGGAAAATAAACATAATAAGCAGGTTTTTAAAAAGTGTTATAAGTGTACCAAAAGCCCCACTCTAAAAATACCATAATTAGTATTCTTAGGGAGATTTCAGAAAAATATTACACCTACAAAACATAAACACATTACCAGCAAAGAGTTAGCAAAGATCATATTTCACATTCTCCACCTACTCTCTTGTTACAGGAATGAAATCTCAGCTCCAGTCTAAAGCCCACTCCCTTGCTGCACAGTGAATTCCCTCCTCCCTCATCAGTTCAAGGAAGTTATGTCATTCCTAGAACTATTTTTCTCTCTCTGTCTCTCTCTGTCTGTCTCTTTCCCTCTTGTTCTTCCTTTCCCTCCCTCTCTTCTCTCTCCCTTTCTTTTTCCTCCCCCATCAGAATTTTATCAGTAAATCACTGGCATGCATCACTGCTCACTATGAAGTTTCAGGCATGTAGCATTTGCCTCCTCTCTACCCTAACGATATTTCCTCTACTTCTGTCATTTCTATCAACTTCCAATTATAATGTTCAAATATCTCCTATTAATTTTTTAAAGATTTATTCATTTATTTATACAAGCACTGGGTACAATCAGAAGCGCGGGAGGGTGAGAGAATTCACCAGAGCCAGAGCGGGGAGCAGAACAGGCAGACTGACAAAATACACTGCTGAGGGGAGCTCTACTCATTGCATTTGAAACATAAGCGTCACTCTTAGAAACATCTCCTTCACGTGGCTTTTAGGATCCTACTCTTTGATTCTTTTCTTTCATTTTTCATTACACGCCTAAGTTGACTTAATATTCATTTTTAAGTCACTGAGATGAAAATATTATTTTGTACCCCTCATATCCAAAAGTGGGCTTGGTACATAGTAAATACTCAGTAACTCTTTACTGGCCAGGTAACTGACTGACAACATTAATGAACTTTGTAAGTTAAAATATGATTCAAACAATAAACATCTTCATGGGCTTTGAATAGTAAATCTATTTATTTGAAGACAATACTGCTGATCTGGTTAGTAAGGAAATCTTACAGTAAGTAAAATATAAAAAGATGTCACATAACACATGCAAGTTAAGAGACATAGATACAGTTACTCAAAAACACCTAATGGGAATTCTAGGCAGAACAATGGGTGGCAGTAATACTCATAAAATGTTAGGAAGAGTATTTCCTAAGCTGGTTGGTCTCCAAAGAAGCATATCCTTTTAAATTTTATAGCTACAAGGGTAAAGAAAATATCTTAAGGACATCCAGAGACTTAAAAACCAGTTATAAAAAACAAGTTACCAGATCTTTATAACTTAAGTACTGGGTCACAGGATAAATAACATTAAATTTCTCAAGGAGAAAAACAATGAACCTAAATTTATAAGCCTACTTAATTATTAATTAAAGTATGGTCAAATAATGACCTATAAGGATGTATAAGAACCTAAAAGATATGTACAATTATAGGAAGTTATTCAAGAAGATACTTCAGTTAAATAAAATAAGAATATAAGGGAGACAAAGAACATAGATACAAGAAAGATGTATAATGTAGAAAACAGAAACGTAGTATAAAGAATTGAAAAGAAAACCAGTTAGACCTGATACTTTGGTAACCCCTTTACAACTACTTCTTTGTGGGTTCAACTTCATTATTTTGTTCTGAAGTGAATATTTGCATATATGAAAGACTTTTACGGTCATTGCATTTTATAATTAGTCTATATATGAAGCAAGTAGTTTCTAATCATAGTCAATATAGAATATATAAAAATATGACACAACAAAATTCAGGAGCAAAAGTAGAGGGAAGAGATTGGACCAAGAGGTATGTGCTAATTTTCTAAACTTCTGAAATGGGAAAATAATAAATACTATTTAAACTTGATAAATCAACAAATAGAAAATTAACATTTTATTTAGCAGGAATATTTATGAAGGCAAATACAAAGAGAGTCAAAAATATATAAATAATAAGCAAGAAGTACAAGAGAGAAGTTTTGAGGTAATATAAGAATATTAAAACCTACTGAAATAAAAGTTTTTGCCAATAGAGAATTTATCAGTCCATTGTTCTAATTTATTATATTGAATAGTGCTTAGCATGTTATAAATAGTTATTAAGTGTTGGACTGTGTCTCCCCACCAAATCCCCAAAATATGTATTTTGAAAATCTAGGGAGTCATACAGGGGAGTAGGGTAGCCTCCACTCCGATACACACACCTCATGTGAACATGCAAGCAGAAAGTAGGGTGATGTGTCTACAAGCCAAGGGATGCTAATGATTATCAGCAAATCACCAGAGGCTAGCAGAGACACATGGACTAGATAGTCCATCACAGACAACAGAAGGAACTAACCCTGCTGACACCTTATTTCAAATTTCTGTAATAAACTTCTGATGTTTAGGCCTGCAGTTTGAGGTATTTTGCTATATACAATTCTATCATACAGGAGGTATCTTTTTTTTGTGTTAAAACTTGGCAATGATTTAGGAATTTTGACTTCATACTGATTCAGTTCTGAAAATCATGCTATCTCTTAGACAAAATTTGGTATATTTTATGTAGAAATGACCTTATAGCATAAGCTAAAATGTTTACAGTTATTTTTTATTACAATTTCCTAAAAGCTATTAGGTGAAATTAAAGATGAGAAATATAGCTTGAGGTGATTAAGTAATTTAATTGGCATTTGAGAACTCCTGAAATGCTGTGCTGATTTTCATTCAACACTCATACTCTTCATTCGACACTCAGAAGTATAGGCCTTTATAAATATGTACCAATAGAAAAGGAATCCAGGTGCACTGTATGCCAGTTATATGCTGGGCATTAGGAGAGAATAACAAATTATCAGTATGCTAGTTCCTGTCTTCTGATAATTTAGTTTAAAGTGTAACAACCTATTGAGGCTGCTCTAAGAAATTAACACAAACTTAGTGCCTAAACAACAAAAATGTTTTCTCTCCCAGTTTGGCAGGTCAGATATCAAAGTGTGTCCAGGGCTTGGTCTCTTGGGAGCCATTACAGCAAATCCTTCCTTGCCTTTCGCAGTTTCTGACCTCCATATGTTCTTTGACTGGTGGTCGCATAACTCTAATTTTTGCCCCCATCTCACATGGCCCTCTCCTTTGTGTCTCTATCTTCTCCTCTTTTGTCTTTTATAAAGACAATTGACATTGGATTTATGGTTAATCCAGGATGATGCTATCTTGGGATCCTTAACTTAGTTGCATCTGCAACGAACATTTTTATAAGGTCACATCCTCAAGTACCAGGAGTTAGGATTTGCACAACTTTCGGGGGGCATAATTCAACCACTACAGTGTAGAGAAGTAAATAGGTGATTCCAAGACAGTGTGATAAATGTTAGGCTATGGTACAGGGGGTTACAGTGTGTACAGAGAACACCAGGAAGTAGGTCTAAATTTATATGAGGGTTTCAGGAGAGAGGGTTAGTGAAGTGACATGTAAGCAAAGCCTAACAATGGCAAAGCAGGATGATGGGCTGAAGAGCTTTCAGGGTGAGACAGTATGATGAACTTTAGTGACCAGAAGTAGTTTAATGTGGCTATGAAATATGAGATGAGGAGAAGCACATGTGAGTCTTACAAAAGAGACAATACAGATAAAGAGGGTCCTGATTGTGTCTGTCCTCGGAAATGTCTAGAATATTGAAATTTTAAGGTATGGAGGAGAGAGGGACAGGTTTGCATTATTCAAGGATAATTTGGACTGCAGTACAAAGAACAGATTAGTGGGTATTAAGACTGGAGTCAAAGAAAATTCAGGATGATGCAGTAATTTGAACAAGAGATGGTGGAAGGATTAAGGGGATAGGGAGGCAAACTATTGCAGATGTAGAGTTATTGTTTTCATGATAATTGCTAACTAAAGCTAAACTGTGAGTACATTTCTACAGCATTTCTTTTTTTTATTTTTTTAATAATAAATTTTATTTTTATATTCCCCATACAATTGCAGCCCCCCCATTCTGACCCCAATCCCTCCCCTCCCACCCCCGCCCCCCTAAAAGTGTCTCTGGTTCGTAGTTTTTTGTTGATTTTGATTTTCACTTTCTTATAGTTATTCGTTTTCCTGGTCACTTATTTAAGTTTTCTAGATTCCTGCTATGAGTGAGACCATCCGGTATTTTTCTTTTTCTTTTTGGCTTATTTCGCTGAGCATGATCCCTTCCAGTGCCATCCATGTTGCTGAAAATTGCATGTGTTTATCTTTTTTGAATGCTGAGTAATATTCCATGGTATATATGTACCACATCTTCTTGATCCAGTCATCTATTTTTGGGCATTTGGGTTGTTTCCAAAGCTTAGCTATTGTAAACAGTGCTGCAATAAACATAGGGGTGCAGGTGTTCTTTGGAATTGATGTTTCTGTGTCCTTTGGGTAAATACCTAGGAGTGGAATTGCTGGATCATATGGAAGCTCTATGTTTAGTAGGTCCAGAAATCTCCACACAGCTCTCCACAGTGGTTGGACCAGTTTGCACTCCCACCAACAGTGCAGAAGAGTTCCTTTTTCTCCACACCCTTGCCAACATTTGTTGTTGCTAGTTTTTTTTTAATATGTGCCATTCTCACTGGTGTAAGATGGTATCTCATGGTAGTTTTGATTTGCATTTCCCTGATGACAAGTGATGTTGAACATTTTTTCATATGCCTGTTGGCCATTTGCATTTCCTCTTCAGAGAAGTTTCTTTTTAGCTCTTCGGCCCATTTTTTGACTGGATTATTTTCTTTGTTGTTGTTGAGTCTCATCAGCTCGTTGCAGATTTTTGTGATCAGTCCTTTATCATTAGTGTTGGGTGCAAAAATGTTCTCCCAGTTGGTGGGGTTTCTCTTTGTTTTGTTATTGTCTCTTTTGCTGTGCAGAAGCTCTTTAATTTGATGTAGTCCCAGCTGTTTATCTTTGCCTTCACTATCACTGCTTTGGGTGATGTGTCTGTAAAGATGTCTTTGATGTGCAAATCCCGTAGTGTTTCGCCTATATTTCCTTCTATATATTTTATGGTTTCAGGTCTTAGGTCTAGTTCTTTAATCCATTTTGAGTTGATTTTTGTGTATGGTGTGAGGTAGTGGTCAAGCTTCATTCTTTTGCATGTAGCGACCCAGTTTTCCCAGCACCATTTATTGAACAAACTCTCTTTGCTCCAATGCATAGTCTTTGCTCCTTTGTCAAAGATTAGTTGACCATAAATCTGTGGGTTTATTTCTGGATTTTCTATTCGATTCCATTGGTCTGTTTGTCTGTTCTTGTTCCAATACCATGCAGTTTTGATGATTATGGCTTTGTAGTAGAGTTTGAAGTCTGGGAGTGTGATGCCTCCATTCCCTTCTTTTTTTTTCAGGAGAGCTTTGGCTATTCGGGTTTTTTTGTGATTCCATATGAATTTCATCAATAATTGTTCTATTTCTTTGAAGAATGACATTGAAATTTTGATTGGAATAGCATTGAATCTGTATATTGCTTTTGGCAGGATGGCCATTTTAATAATGTTTATTCTTCCAATCCATGAGCAGGGGATGTCTTTCCATTTCTTTGTGTCTTCTTCTATTTCTTTTAACAGTGTTTTATAGTTTTCTTTGTATAGGTCCTTTACCTCTTTTGTTAGATTTATTCCCAAATATTTGATTTTTTTTGTTTCAATAAAAAAAGGGATGGTTTTTTTGATTTCTTCTTCTTCAGATTTATTGTTTGTGTATAGGAAGGCTACTGACTTTTGCGTGTTGATTTTGTATCCTGCCACTTTACTGAATTGATTGATGTGTTGAATTAGTTTTTCTGTGGAGATTTTGGGGTTCTCTATGTATATTATCATATCATCTGCAAATAGTGATAGTTTGACTTCTTCTTTTCCTATTTGGATTCCTTGGATGTCTTTCTCTTGTCTTATTGCTCTGGCTAGGACTTCCAGTATTATATTGAAAAGCAGTGGTGAGAGTGGACATCCTTGTCTTGTTCCAGATCTTAATGGAATTGCTTTCAGCTTTTCACCATTGAGAATGATACTGGCTGTTGGCTTGTCATAGATGGCCTTTATGATGTTGAGGTATGTTCCTTGTATCCCAAGAATTTCAAGGGCTTTTATCATGAATGGGTGTTGCACTTTGTTGAAAGCTTTCTCAGCATCTATTGATATTATCATATGGTTTTTATATTTCTTTTTGTTGATGTGTTGGATAACGTTGATTGATTTTTGGATGTTAAACCATCCTTGTGTCCCTGGAATGAATCCTACTTGGTCGTGGTGAATTATCTTATGGATACATTGTTGGATTCTGATAGCTAAAATTTTATTGAGGATTTTTGCATCAGTGTTCATTAGGGAGATTGGCCTGTAGTTTTCCTTTTTTGTGTTGTCCTTGTTCGGTTTTGGTATTAGTGTAATGTTGGCTTCATAGAACGTGTTTGGTATTGTCCCTTCCTTCTCAATTTTTTGGAAGAGTTTGTGAAGGATAGGCACTAATTCGTCTCTGAATGTTTGGTAGAATTCATTTGTAAATCCATCAGGTCCTGGGCTTTTGTTTTTGGGGAGGTTTTTGATTACCATTTCAATTTCGCTGCTTGTAATTGGTCTGTTTAGGTGTTCTATTTCTTCTTTATCTAGCTTTGGGTGATTGTAGAGTTGTAGGAATTTGTCCATCTCCTCTAGATTGTTGAACTTGTTTCCATATAACTGTTCATAGTAGTTACTGATTATTCTTTTGATTTCTGCTGTGTCCGTTGTGATTTCTCCTCTTTCATTGATGATCCAGTTTACTTGTGCTTTCTCCCATTTTTCCTCTGTGAGCCTGGCTAGGGGTTTGTCTATTTTATTTATTTTTTTGAAGAACCAGCTTTTGGTTTCATTGATCTTTGGATTGTTTTTTTAGTTTCGATTTCATTTATTTCTGCTTTGGTTTTTATTATTTCTTTTCTTCTACTGGTTTTGGGGTATTCTTGCTGTTCTTTTTCTAGTTCTTTGAGCTTTGAGATTAGGTTGTTTCTTTGAGTTCTTCCTTGTTTCTTGATGTGAGCCTCTATTGCTATATATTTTCCTCTTATTACTGCTTTTGCTGCATCCCATACATTTAGGAAATTGGTGTCCTCCTGTGATTCAACTCAAAGAATTTTTTCATTTCTTCTTTGATCTCCTCATTAGTCCAGTGATCTTCCAATAATGTGGGTTTCAATCTCCATGAGGTAGGAGAGTTCCTTGCCTTCTTTTTATGGTTTATTTCTAGTTTGATGCCTTCATGGTCAGAGAAGATGGTTAGTATGATTTCGATCTTGGTGTATCTGTTGGTGTTTGTCTTGTGTCCCAGTATGTGATCAATCCTGGAGAATGATCCGTGTGCGCTTGAGAAGAATGTGTACTCAGATTTTTTTGGGTTTAGTGTTCTGTAGATGTCTGTTAAGCCCAAGCGCTCTAGATCCTTATTTAGAGCTTTAGTGTCTTTACTTATTTTTTGTCTCATTAATCTATCCATTGTTGATAGTAGTGTGTTGAAGTCTCCTACTACATATTTGTTTTCTCTGATGTCTGTTTTCAAAGATGATAATAGTTGTCTGATATATTTTGATATTCCTTCATTTGGTGAGTATATGTTAATGAGTGTTATTTCTTCTTGAAGTATTGTCCCCTTGATCATAATGTAGTGACCGTTGGGGTCTCTTTTTACCTTTTTGAGTATGAAATCTGTTTTATCTGATGTAAGTATTGCTGTTCCTGCTTTCTTTTATGGTCCATTTGCTTGTAGGATTGTTTTCCATCCTTTAACTTTCAGTCTATTTTTATCTTTTGTAGTTAAATGTGTTTCCTGGAGACAGCAAAAGGTTGGGTTTTTTTTCTTAATCCAGCCTGCAACTCTGTGTCTTTTTATTGAAGAGTTTAGTCCATTTACATTTAGAGTTAATACTGATATGTTAGCATCTGTATTTGCCATTGTGTTTGTCTTTCCTCTGGTTTTATTTATTTATTCTTTTAATAACTTTTTTTTGGCCTTCTTTCATTGTTATTCATCCCTCTGTTGGTTCTGGCTTTAGGACTCCTTGTAGTATTTTTTGGAGTGGGGGTTTAGTCATAATGAAATTCCAGAGTTTCTGTTCGTCTGGGAAGGTCCTTATTCTTTCATCATAGAGGAAGGAAAGCTTTGTGGGATAGAGTATTCTTGGTTGACATCTGTTGTCTTGAAGTCTGTTGACTATGTCCCTGTATTCTCTCCTTGTCCGTAGTGTTTCTTTGGAGAAGTCTGATGTCAGTCTGATTGGTTTTCCTTTGTATGTTATCTGTTTCTTCTCTCTTGTCAGCTTCATTATTTTTTTCTTTTCTTGGATTCTTGGGAGCTTTACTATTATGTGTTTTGCTGTATTTTTCCTTTAGTCATGGAAGTTTGGTGGTGTTCTTGCTTCTTGTATGTTTATTTTCAGCTCCTTCATGTTTGGGAAGTTCTCTTCAATTATTTCCTTGAATATTTTCTCTGTTCCTAGGTCTCTCTCCTCTCCTTCTGGGATTCCTATAACTCTTATATTTCCTTTCCTCATGGAGTCAGATAGTTCCCGAAGTTTTTTTTCGGTCTTTTTCCTTCATACTTCTCTTTTCTTTTCTGTTTTGGTTCTTTTTATTTCTGTGTCTTCAAGAGTACTTATTCGTTCTTCCATTTCATCTATTCTGCTTTCATTGCTTTTTCCAGAGTTCTTTAGCGCCTCCATTAATTCTTTGATCTGCATTTCTTTTACTTCACTCTTTAGGGACTCAGTTTCATTCTTCTGATCGTTGGTTATTTTTCCCTTATCATTGTTTTCCTTTATGACTTCTGTCAGTTTTTTAATGACGGCAATTTTAAATTCTCTTTCTGGAAGGCTCTGAAGTTCTTCCAAGTCACTGTTGTTGCCATCTGATGGGTGGTTTTCTTTTTGTGGTGTGTCTTTCTCCTGAGGAGTTGCTAGGTCGCATATAGTTTTTCTTCTCCCTGCTGCCTGTCTTCTAATTTGCTGTATGCTTTGGGAAATTGCTGCTGGTACTGGCTGACATCTTTTTGGTGTGCTCTTTGTGGGGAGTTGGAAACTGGTAGTCCAAACGAGTCAAATACTGTTATGCCAGAAGTCTAGTGAGGCAGTGGTACTTTTGAGTATGTTAATGGTCGCTGTCACAGAATATTTCCTCCTTCTGTGTTTAATTACAAAGGTGTTTCTTGAAGTCCCACAAACCTCTTTGGAGGTGGGGCAGCTGGATTGCACTCTGAGTTCCAAAAAAACTGGATCCCCCTCTAGTAGGAGGGGCTCCAAAAGTTCTATTAACACACTTCTATTTTATTCACAGTAGAGTCTGACTCACTTTTCTTAACCTACCCCTCATTTATGTAGGAAATCTTAGTGTGGCCATATTTTCTACTACTCTTTTAGTCTTTCAGTATTAACAACAGGCTTAAAATTACTTCAATGTAGGTTGATAAAAGTAACCATATAAAAATGTTTCCTCTTTGGGCTTGCAGTTCTCCTTGTTCGAACACACCATTCCCATCTCATTCTTCTCTACCTCCAACAAACTTTATTTGCACCAAGTTCTCTTGTGCTAATCTATGCAACCCCTGGCAGCCCTCAATATTTTACAGTCCTCTGACTTCAGAAAGGAATACTGGAGGCCAAAAATTGGATAGTTGCTCACATGCATCATTCATTATAACAGTATAGTAAACTTATCTCTTGAGTACATTTGGCTTTCTTAAAATTAAAGGATTTATGTGAAAATTAGAAATTAAATTTCATAATCAACTGGCTTCCTGTAAGCAATACCACCACTGCCATTTATCCACTACCAAGAAGATAAATTACCTCAATGGTCAGTGTTGGAAATGCAGGGTTATATAACTATGAGGTATTGAATGATTTCCATGTTGAGTAACGTGGGCTGGGCTGATGTACAACTTTGCATGTTTTTGTTTCTAGTCTAGACAGTTTTGAGTATAAAAATGTATTGCCTTATATGTTTACCAGTATGGTTAAGAGAAAAATTTGCATAAAGAGTATATTGAAATCTGCTGTCTAACTTCCTTTCTCCCTTTGTCTCCTTAATGATTGCTCACAGTATGGAATTTGTTTAAAAAACTTTTCAGCTTGTTTAAAATTTATCATGCCTCAACCCAAACACCATGGATATCTGAGAGAAAGAACTTTGTAACTTCTAAGTGGATAGATAATATTTATGACAAAAGTCTGTGCTGATGACAGGGAAAGAGTACAGAATAATTGAATTAAATGAAAATTCATGCCTCAGGAAAGGGCAACTTTTTATTACAAAACTAGAACCAGGAGAAGCTGAGAAGAAACAAACTTCACTTTATACTCCATTCAGTTTTTAAAATTTATTTTATAGTTATGTCAGCATATACCTGAAATGGTAGTTAAATCCTCAAAGCTGTTTTTTTCTCCCTCCCGCCCCACACAAAGTAATTTAGAGTAGACTGATGTCTGAAATAGAAGGATAAAACATTTCCTTTCATCGTTCAAAAAAACCTTAATATTAGGTTTGTGTTACATTTCAATGTTGGCCAGTTCTTTCTGATTACTTTTAAATTATAGCTTTTCTATGATAACATGCAACTCAGCATCTTCAGCAGCTTTGCATTGGTAACAAGACATGCCACTATTAACACTCTAAATTACAGCTCCTTGGCCTTCTCCATACACACACACGTTATTCCATTTGAAGTGAAATGTAAGAATGTTTAAAGTCTCTCCCAGCTGGAACATTCCATGAACCTATGAAAAGCAAATTTTCTGTCTCTCTTGCCACATTTATAGGATGCTGCCTACAACTGTCTAGTCATCTGAACAATGTCTTGCTCTTGTTATATGAAATGAGAGAAGATGTTAAACATCATGTTAGCTAATCTTACAGCAAAATAAAGACAAAACCACAAGGGTGTTATAGAGGAATGGATTGAAAATTAGAGCCCCAGTTACTGAGTGGCAAATAAATACTGTGGGAATTAATTACTCTGCACACAAGAGTCAGGCTTCTTGTTTCTTAATACAGGCAGTGGCCAGCTGTGTTGATAAACTCCACATCCCTGTGTCTTTGTGTGGACATGGAAGGGAGGGTGGTAAGAAAATGATCCACTGGAAGGAGATGGCTTCTGGTTTCCTTTTATACCTCCTTTGGAAACATGGGGCAGCAGAGCAAAATCACCCAACTAGTTAGTGTCCCTGTAGTCTCTAGTTTCTATGTTTGTCATGTCTTCTACTCCAAGTCTCAATAAAAACAGTACTTAATACAGGAACTCAAATGTTTCATCTCAGGTAATTGTGCATATTACAGATATTGAAAATATATATATGCAGTATATATAGTATATGTATATATATTATATATATAAAAATTTTTGTTCTATAATGTACATTATCCTTATTACTGCTATAGATTTGGATTTTATATATTTCATAATACCCTTAAGAAAAAAATTAACTCATTCAAAAATTATTACCAGATTTTGTGGCATATGTGACATTTAATCTAAATAATATTTAAATAATAATGTTGGTGGGGGAGTTGTTATCCAGAACACTGAGCTTGAACACTATGATTTTCCATTCAGTGTTTAGAATGTAATAGCCACAAGATGAACAAGATCAATAAATGCTGTCTTCTTGGTACATTGTCCTCCATTAGAGAGATCACATCACTCATAGGCCCTATGGATTTCTTTAAATCATTGATTTATACTCAAGGTGAAAATTCAAGCTTTACCTTTTATTAGATATTTATGAAAAGTACTTTCTGTTTTTTACACTTTGACTGTCATACATTTGGGTAGCTCTTCAAAGTGACTCTAAACTTTTTTCAATCATGAATTATTAGGTCAACATCTGAATAGAATATTAAACCTCATAATTAAATTTAATTTTTTTATCAAATAAGGAAATATTCTTTCATTTTGTTTTCTTCTCATACTTTTAGTCTGTTACACTACTAAATCATCTGTCACTATTGTCCATAATTATAAAAAACCAATTAATTAATGGCATTTCTTACATGACTCTTAAAAATCTCTGAGGGTATGAGAGTCAGACTCATTGTCTCATATCATCATGATTTTACAATTGAACCATTTTGTTATTTAGTATATCTGGTAATTTTTTAGTTGTTAAGCAAATTTCCATGATTTTCATTACTTTTCTGCTAACAGAAAAGGGATGAAATTAACATGGCTAGAATTTTTGCAGATTTCAGTAGGCTGAAATCTAGATCATTTATTAATTTTAGAAAAAGTGAGTACAGATATTACTTGGCTAAAAATCAAAGTTTGAAGACAGAAAGCTGCTTTGCCTTCACTAAAGTATGGCATATGCAATACCACCATCCTCTTTTGATATTATTATCACAACAAAATAGTTTGCAAAACAGTAACAACAAAAACTTTAGCATTTAAAAGTATCTGTATAGATAATGACCATTTGGAAGTATTTCCTTATTTTACTTACTCCCTAAGGTCTGTGCATTAAAAAAATAAAAATTGTATTTCTCAAGAACAATTAAAGCAGGCACAAAGAAAGTTCTTTTCCTCAACCCACAAATGAGAATTCTTTGCATCCTTCAAAGCTGAGCTAAGGTACCACTTGGTGAAACCTTCTCTGAATGTCTCATCTGGATGAGATTTATCTCTTTGACTGTAATACTATAGTTTCATAGATCTCAGTATTTCCTGTCTTGAATTAGGTTGAACTATTACTGTGGTTGTGGCTCATAACCTAATATTACACTTGGTTCTAGTAGTAATTACTATTAAAGTTAGTTTCACTGAATATTATGTTATTCATACATGAAATACTGCCCTTACTGATGTGTAAGCTCCTTTAGGTTTAGATGCTGACACGATTTTTACTGTGATTCTTTACCACACATGGAAAAGTGCATGGGGAAGAGAAGATACTTATAATTTATTAATTGTTATTTATTTAGATAATGAATGTGTATTTCAGTCTATACTATATAATGATAATCAAACAGCAAACATAGCCAGGAAGGTTGACTTACTTTCCAAATTCTCATATTTTGTTTGTCATCCTCACAATTAATCCCAGAGAGTTGAGCTTACTTTCAAATCTGTAACTTGGTCAATTTACCAAAATAAACAACTACTAGTACTAACAGCTAAATCAAATGGTGTTTGCTATGTGTCAAGCATTGTTTTAATTGATGTGTATATACTCAGTTAATCTTCCTAACAACAGAGTGAGGTATTGCACAGACTGAACAAATAGCATACAAAATCAGAAAGCAATAAGTGAGGGAAGTAGGATTGAAACCAGGCAGAGTTCATTTGTTTAATTACTTCATTCTGATTATAGCACTATAGTATAATATAATAATTGTATAAGCTGGGGAGAACTTCCACGGGTCATACATTACTCCAGAAGTTTCCAATTAAAGTAGTAGTAACCATGGCTGGCTATGTAGGTTAATAAGTTCTACACTAGAATTTGACTAAGTCCAGGTAAAGCAATTCTGCAATTCTTTAGTTATTTTACTGTCTAAAAATTTTGGTTAAAAATGGATTGTTCTAGTCAGTGTACTATGTAGCTTAATCACATTTCCTATCTCCTTCAGTGTTCCTACCTCCCGGTGAGGAAGGAAGTGTTGTTTCAATTTTTTCAGGGACATATCAAGTACACAAAGGTTACAATAATGCAGTTTGATTTAGTTTTTTTTTTTTTTCTCCTCAACACAGCTTACTCTCTTGGTTGGGAAATCAAATTCAGACCAAACTTTCATTTTCTAGATGAAATAATGATGCTATTTCAACATTAAAAAAAAAAAATCTCTGGGTTGGTTAACTTTTACTGCAGATACAAAGCAGCCAAACCTTTTGAAGTTTCACTGACTCGAAAAATAGAACCAAAAAATTGTAGAGGCTCATTAATCACTAGTTTTATTCCTCTGTCTATGTAGAAATAGAACTGAAAGAAGAGTAAGAGTGCACTTTCCTACTTGCTTAAAATTCATTTGAAAACTGTGAGGTAATCTCTAAAGTAGTACTATAATTTTCTTGACAGAAAATTATCTGTAGAACAGAGATCATGTTGGCAGCAATGGGTAAATACTTTATTTCTAAGAACATGAGCCAGAAAAATGAACAGGAGTTGGCACCCTTGTGTTTAGTGCCCAGATAACAGAGGCCCAGCCCTGTAATGTAGGTTATGCCAGTTATTCCAAATTTTGTGGATACTGGCACTTCTTCGAAAGAGGCAGCCAAAACCTATGGTGGTTTTGTTGGTATTAAAAGATTAATAAGTTGGTCCTGGTTTATAGTAACAAAAATCCATGAGGAAGAAACTAAATCAGAGTCACTGTTATGATAGCTTCTAATGTGCAACTGGCTCTGAAATAACCATTACTTATTTAAAATAACATCATAAATGTGTATTAATTTTTGGTCCAAAAAAAGCTGATTTTGGGTTACTGTAAATTTATTAATGATCTCGTTATGAATAATGTAAATTTGCAGTTTTGGTCCAACTTACAGCTTGGATCAGAGGCCCATCACACATTATAACTACTTTTTCAAAAATATCTGGAATAACAGATCTAATTGCTCTGGTTCAGAGTATTTTTTTTTCCTTAAAAGCAACTGGTTGCAAATATCCCTACTTTATGTGGTTTTCAAAATAGAAATTAAATAGAAATTTACTACCGTCTGACAATCTCGCAACAAATATTGCTCAATCTCCTAGACTCATTTGTCTTTCACTCTCTTACTCCTTTATTCCTGTCATCTCCCTTCTGTTCCACTTCTAAGTGCCTCAAAGCAACATTAACCAGAAAAGCTATAGAATTACTAAACATGTGACATCCCAAAATTCTTGATTATGTATTCCTCAGCAAGCATGTGTACTACTTATAAACTATAATACCTATATTTCTAAATTAATATTCATATATAACAAAGACTTGAAAGCAGATGTGTATTCTTATATTTTCATCTACATTTATCCTTGCCCGCTCGACTCAGAAAACTGTGTAAATTCTAAATAACATTTACTACTCACAGATTGCTATATAACTAATTGGTTACATTAATTGATTGTTTTGTAGCAAAGGGTAATAGTAATCTTAAACTTGCATCAGAAACTCAGATTTTTACAGAGTTCTCTCTCTTCTTCCTCATGCCCTGTCTAATATGGAACCAGCAGAATAAACAGAGGTTCCATTAGGGTTTAACGCTTGGGATATCTGTTCACTAGTTTGAGTTGTATGACTTCATTTCTGCATCTTTATAACGTTGACTCTTGACACCCTGATATTGTTTTATGAAAAAAAAATTCTTTAATGTTACAGGGATGTGTGTATTCACTCAAACACTGGTGAACAGGGTTCTCAGCACTGAGCTGGATGCTATAGATACAAAATTGAGAAACTGCCCCCAGTGGGTTATGTTTTAGTTAGCAATACTGAGATAAAATGAATTTCAAGTATACATAGGAGAGACAAGTCCTATGTGGATGTAGAGAGAATTGAGCAACTAACTTGGCTGAGGAAATTGGGGAAAGTACCTCCAAAGTTAAAACATTTGAGGATCTCGACATATGAACTTAAGAGGGCATGGTCTTTATTCTGGTGGAAATTCAGTCTCTGAGGTTTGGCCCTACTCAGTAGAGTTTCTCATGTGAAATGATAATAACAATTGACCTCTACTTGTTCTGTAATCTCTGGAGTCAAATTCATGTTCTCTGTCTCCTCTTAAATTTCTGCTAGTGATAACCACAATTTCATCATATTGAAACAGAATATAATTGTAGCCTGCTACAAATGCACATTTTGTCAAGACTTATATTGTTTTGCCTTGTTGACTGTCATTTGTTTTTTTTCTCGGTATCTTATTTTAGCATATCATTCTTTTTATTTTTCTGTTTTCCATCCTCTCTCCCTACCCCACCCAACCCCTCTTTCTCACTACTGTTACCTCCCTTCAGTGCTAGCCTTATGTGTTAAGTAAAACAGAAGCCTTTTTTGGGAACTCCAGTAACATTTCAGGGACTCTAGACTTCCCATTGTAAGGAACTGCTTTCTAGCTCTTGATGCTAATCAAACACACAGAGTGGGGCTTGGGGTGTTGAAAATGCTCAAAATTTATTAGTGATACATTTAGTAAAATATTACATCTAGTGTAATTCTTAATCACATAATTAAATGTTTGCCCTTATAGTTGGTTTTAGGGGAATTATGTTTGTTGTGAAGTAAAATATTTGAGCTCCAAGTATCTGCAAAAAATGTTTTTGGCTTTCTGTTTGTTTATAAGGCAAAGCCCAGTTTAAATGGAATGAAGTAGCTTGATGGTTTTTAGCAGCCTAATAATACAAAATGAGCTACTTACAAAACTACCAACTTTACCTGGGACACAAACCCTGCTAAAAATATGGATGGGAAAGATTAGTGTTATCTATTTATTTACACACCTACTTGCCATCTTGCCACTTTCTTTGCCAATCCTAATCCTGCTCAACAAGTCTTTATCTTTAAAACCAGTGTAATTTTTATGTGACAGCATACTATTATTATGAACCTATCTGTTAAGTTGCATATTCTTATCCTGCTTTCCATTCCTTTCTCCTTTGTCAACTGACACTAGGCTTATTATTAAGAAACACTAATTCCTCTACAAGTCCTTGCTTTCATAGACTGTATTTTGCTTCATTAGCTTGGGGCTTTGGTTTAGCCACCTTTTTGGATTTTATTCTTAGGTAATTTTTCCCTTCCCTTTCATATTTTGCCTGTTAAATTTCTATTTTGGTTCATTCTATCTTATGCATGATTTACTGTGCTCTTTATGTCACCTATCAATGGATGTTACCATCTCCAAATTAAAGACTCTCATAGAGGTATCAGGCAATAGAAAGGAACAAGGTAACTTGAGGTATTTATAGCATAAATGATATATAATATTTTATAATTTATTGCTGGAATGTGAATTTTTGTCTATGTGGAATTTGGTGTTCTCTCAAAGTTCAGATCATTTTTGTGTTATCTTTTGTAGTTTATTTCACTTTGTAATATGGATTATGTGAGTAAATAAAAGCATGTTTATACATTTACATAACTGGGCCTCCCTGGTGGCACAGGGGTTAAGAAGCAGACTATGAAGCTATCTGTAGCCACTGCGGCACGAGTTCAATCCTCAGCCAGGGCGCTACTGGGTAGCGCAGCAGACCTCTCCTGACATGCCCGCTGCTCCCCTCGGCAGTGAATTTCAGTCAATCTGCTTGTTCTATTCCCCACTCTGTCTCTGGTGAATCCTCTCACTCCCCACACCTCTGGCCTGTACCCCAGTTCTTGTATGCATAAATAAATAAATCTTAAAAAAATATACATTCACATAACCATTATGCTATTCAAGAATTTGGGAAATATTTAAGTATTCTCTAGAGATAACTTAATTTTTTTTAAAGATTTATTTGTTTATACAAGAACTGGGGTACAGGCCAGATGCGCGTGAGGGTGAGAGGATTCACCAGAGACAGAGTTGGAAACAGAACAGGCAGACTGACTGAAATACACTGCTGAGGGGAGCAGCGGGGGTGACAGGAGAGGTCTGCCGCGCCATGTGGGACCCTTGCCGGCCGGCTGGGATTGAACCAGCACTGCAGAGGCTGTGGACAGCCTCACAGTACTGCGCTCAACCACCTGCGCCACCAGGGGAGGCTGAGAAGATTTAATTTTTGACTCTCTTTAATTAGTAAACCACCATCAAGAACAAATACACTAGGTCTTTAAATAAGTCAAACCTCAACTCTACTCTACATACTTTCCACCTTCACATCTCATTTGGTTTAAAGAGACCCCTTCTTAGACAGTCTCCCTCCTCCAGATTTCTTTGAAATTTGTCTCTACGAATTGTTGTTAACCAGCTGCCTTACCCCAAAGGCACACCCATGACCTATAAGCTCTGGTCATGTCCCATATGACCTTCTGGCTCATTTTCCAATGTCTGCTTGTCCTCCGCTAATCTGTTCGATTTTAGGGCCTTCAATTCATATTTCATGTCATATATTTAGGGAAATTATTATTCCCCATATTTAAGGGAATTATTAGCTTAAAAGGCCAATATTTTCTTACAGTACAAACACAGTCCTTTCCAATTGAGGTTCCTGTGCCTATACTTGATGGCCAGAAATATCAGTGGAAAGTCGGAAATACATCATGCAAAACAATGGACACCTGCCAAGATTTTTAGGTTCAGGGAATGATAACTTATAGCTAAGGTACATTATCTCTATGGGCCTCCCCTGGTGGCACAGCGGTTGAGCACTGGGCTGCGAAGCTGCCTGCAGCCTCTGCAGCACCCGTTCCATCCCCCGCCGCCAGCGAGAATCCCACATGGCATGCAGACCTCTCCTGCCGCTCCTGCTGCTCCCCTCAGCAGTGTATTTGTCAGTCTGCCTGTTCTGTTCCCCGCTCTGGCTCTGGTGAATTCTCTCACCCTCCTGCGCTTCTGACTGTACCCAGTGCTTGTATAAATAAATAAATCTTAAAAAAAAAAGTTAAAAAAAGTACATTATCTCTAAAGAACTATTTCAGTACATCCTAAGAATCACTCCTAAAAGTTCTGTTTGTGTTTTTCTTTATTCAAGTCATAAAACCTCGAATACGTCCTGACCAAAAAAAATTCATGTTCATAAAGTCAGTAAAGGATTTAGCTCACTCTCATGACCATCATATAATAAACTAACTAAAGTTCCCAAATTGTATTGGCTTATATTCCATTTCACTATTCTAAGCTATAATCTTAAAGCTGTCATCATAACTTTCAAGATACAGGGCCTCCCCTGGTGGCACAGCGGTTGAGCGATGGGCTGCAAAGCTGCCCGCAGCCTCTTCAGCACCGGTTCGATCCCTGGCCACTGGTGAGGGGTCCACATGGTGTGGCAGGAGAGGTCTGACCCGCTGCTCCCCTCAGCAGTGTATTTCTTCATCAGTCTGCCTGTTTGGTTCCCTGCTCTGTCTCTGGTGAATCCTCTCACCCTCCCGCGCTTCTGACTGTACCCAGTGCTTGTATAAATAAATAAATAAATCTTTAAAAAAAAAAAAAAACTTTCAAGATACAGACAATTGAGCAAAGTCTCCAGAATCTTGCACCTATTACTTTACAGATGTGAAAATGGGGCTCACATATCTCTCCAAATGCTTATCTAAATCATTTGCACTGTCATTAGGAATTCAGCAGCTGGCTGGAAGCCTTATTGATATTTTGAAAATATTTATAACTATTTTATTCAATTTCATAAAAGTAATAATAATAATAGACACATAAAGTGTCACTATGTTCCATGCAAAAAATGCTTCAAATAACTTATATCTATGTATGTATTTATATCTACTGTATATCTAATATTGGTTTGCTTTTGTATTTCTATTTATTGTATGCATTTTGACCATAATTCTATCATTTTATAAAATTATAAAGAGCAAAAGTAAAAATTTCTGCTTCTATTCTTTTAGTTCTATTAACTGCTATTACAATTCTTTGCCTAATTTGGCCAGTGTGTTGCATATTCTTACTTAGTCATAAGGAAGGGTTTAAATTCCTGTCCATATTTATATCAATTTATATTGATATGTGTGTATGTGTGTGTGTGTACACTCATTTTGTTTATATATATATGTTTAATTTATGTTTATGCTAGTTTTCTGTGATGACAGTCAACCTATAGCATAAACAACACAATTTAGTTTATTATTGGAATGTGAAATATTTGTCCAAAGATGAAATAGGCGTCTTGTTAAAGTACAGTTCATTTGTGTATCCTTTTTTTAGAGTTTATTCACTTTGTAATATGAATTATGTCATGTGAATATAAACATATATAAGTATATATGTATACATACACAAATATACACACACACAAATGAATCATATAAGGTTACAATGTGCTATATACATTGACCTGCCATTGTGTTTTTTTTTTTTTTTTTTTTTTTTCAGGAAAACTGTACCATGAGTATCACTCAAAGTCAGTGTGCATGGCTCTTACCTTACCTTTTTAATGGCTGCATAGTATTTCAGACTATAGATGAACAATATTTAAACTGTTCTTTACTGATGTTAATTTGGGTCATTTCTCTTTTTCTGTCAGCAACATACAATACAATATTGAACATTTCTGTACAAAACTTTTTATGAATTTGTTTTAATATTTCTTTTGATCAAGCTTTAGAATGGCTAATTGCCAATTTAAAGGTATGTTCCACTCATTTAATGACAAGTAAAACAAAATTCTTATATATTTTGCTTCAAGAGGTGTCTGCCATACCATACTTCTAGAACAAATTGTAAATCTGAAATTAGGTATTTAATCTGTTCATTTCAAAGCATCCCAAATGACTGATAGAGTCAAAGTAAATACCCCACCAGATAATGCCACAATACTTTAGAGTGATGAAATGCTTAAAATAGAATATTTAAGTTAGAATTTGTAAATGAGATATAATTACAGCTCTTATAATGTGACCATGCTATAGTGACATGTCCAAGAGCAAATTCTTTCCAACATTCTTCCTATTGATATAAATGTCCAAGTGGTGAGCATATGTTTCTGGAATGTTTAATGTTTCTGTCTGCAGTTGGGCAGAGTTTGTCTTATTTTAGGGGAGCTATGTCATAGGTCAGTTAATACATTCTTATGTCATTATTGTATCCCCTCCAACAGATTTGATAGGCTATATAGAAATTTCTGAAAAAGTGACCTAAGCATTCCAATCATAACAACTTTATGGAGCATTAACATTTTAATACAATTTATGTAAGAAAGGAAGACTTTGCCAGAAGCACAGAATGCTCTGTTGGCATATAGTATGAACACATTGATCTTTTTCTGTAGAGTATTTGACTTCATTTAAACTAACTCATGACACGTTACTGATCTAGTTTGTTAGCAAAACCACAGTTTATGAAAACCAGATTTCTTTACCACAAAGAGAGATGGAGACTTTTTTTTCTCATTGCAGTTAGCCCCAGTGGAACAGAATTACGAACATTAGTTTTGTGTTAGGAGAATTGCAACTATGGATTAATATTATATTAAGCTAAGGGCAAGGAAATATGTTTTAATATGTTTACACGAAAGTATCCAAAATGCAGGGAGTTTTATTTTTTTTTTCAATGCCAATGGCTAAGTTGGATTCATGAAAGAAATTGTACTTGGATTTATATCATGATTATAGAGCACTACATTGTTGAAAGAATTTTGGGGAAATCCTAAAGATAAGACAAATTTTAGTCATGTTCACTAGCTAAACTATGCTCATGTAGCTCCACTTCAATCCTGCTTCTCTTATTTGGAAACTTCTTAGGGAGAATGAGAATGGCATCTATAGAACTAGTCAAAGGGATATCAGTAAGAAATATAATAATAATTTTAGTTCTTAGCTATTGAAAATAATGCTGGATTAAACATGGAGTTGCATATATCTCTTCAATTTGGTGTTCTTGTATTTTTTGAGTAAAGACCCAGAAGTGGTATAACCCAGAAGTGGTATAACCCAGAAGTGATATTCCAATTCCATATGGAATATCTATTTTTAACTTGTTGAAGAATCTCCACATTGCTTTCCATATTGGCACTTTTTAGTCAAGAGTTAAAAAGTAATCAATATATATGTAAATAGTGAATGTGTCAAGGTATTTAAATAGAATAGACATATTTTTGGAGGGTACACTGTTTTTTTATGCAAAAATGTCTTTTTAATATGTGATCTATAGACCTCTTTTATTATGATAAATATACACTTTGCAGGGAAAATGAAATAGGTCGACATAAATAATTGTTATTAAACAATAAAATGTCATGATTTTCTAGAATTTAGTGATCACTATTGAGATAGACCTTGAACTAAAAGTTATATGTGACTAACTCCAACTAAAAGAAATGAAACTGATTCTGTCTTCCACACAGTTATAAAACAATGTTTATAAGCTATTATGAATATAGTTAGTGAAATAGATAATTATGCTTTAATCTTTTAATATTTGATGGTTTCCCCAAGAAAATATTCTTTGAATTATATGGCTACACCATAGGGCAAAAGACATATCTACGCATCTCTTTAATCACAGAAAACAGTAAGTGATGCAAATTCAAAATTTCTAAAGCCAGATAATTTGTGTTTGCATCTTACCTTTCTTTTGCGAAGTCTGACTTGGTTGTCTGTGGGTTCTTGGGTGGCCAGACTCTCCTTTAAGTGTAAACACTGCATGTCATCTCCACAGCTGACCTTTGTAAAACTTTTGTTTTGGTGTTCTGAGAAAGCACTGTTGTCCAGGCCATCTTCAGCTGACATTCCACTAGGGCAGGAAGGAGGCTGCAGAAGGCAACTTCCAGAATCTGCTTTTAATAATGGTAGGCCTCTGCGTGTATAACTAATAGCCAAAAACTCATCATGTGCAATACTGCAGGTGTTTCTTTCATATTCATCTTTAGGGAAGTCAGGTTTCTTTATTTGCTGAGCAGTCATAGCAGAATTAAGCAACTGCTTATTAGGTACAGTATCTTTCACATTCAAAGAATCACATGCATTTACTTCAGATGCATCTTTAATTTCACTTAAGGTTATTTCATTACAAAGCTCCAGGCTTTTACCTATCATATCAACACCTCTTCGTTCCCCCTTTTCTTCTACCAGTGCTAAATCAGCTCCCCCAGCCATTCTGCAGGAATTGTAGGAATCTTGGTTAGTTTCCATGATGGGCAATGTTTTTACTAAGAAGCCTGCTCCTCTGATGTTATGTTGGTCTGATGTTTGATGCCCTTGAGTAGTTAAAATCTGTTTATCAGTAGGATATAAATCTGAATCAGTATCCTCATCAGACATATGCACTAGTGTTTCTGTACTAGCCTCCAGGGAAAAAAACTGATCTTCACCTTTGTGGCTGTCATTTTCATCTATTTCCATTGAAATGTGACACATTGACCTCTCAGGAAAATTTCTCAGCTCCGATCCATGACAGCAGTCTGGTAGTGAAACACATTTCTCTTTGCGGTCCACATTTACAGTTGCATCTTTTTCCATACTTGCCTCCAAACTGTCAGCTACTAGTCCATGATGACATGCTATGTTATAATCATCAGAATTAAAAGGCTGTCCCATCCACTGGGTCACATGCTCTTCCCAGCTTCTCTTTCTGATAGCTACAGACATGTCATCATAGTTTAACAACAGATACAGAGATATATTCCATATGATCCCAAAGGAGATGGAACTAGATGAAAGATCACTTCAAATTCACTGATTGTAGAAGAGAGTCAGTTTTGTCATTTCACCACCTATTCAAAATTTAAAAAATATATATAGTTCAGGAAGGATTAAGTGGTTTTATAAGGCTTTTATTTAATAGCTTTAATAGTTATTTCTTTAAGAAGCAGTCTAATATTAAAAGAAACATTCACATTTAATATTTTCTGGCTAAAATATCACTGATAATACTTTTAAATGCAGCTGGATTAACTTATTAATGAATAAAGATGTAAATATTGAACAGTTAAAACTCCATTAAGAAAATATTTAGATAGCAATATGTAATAAAATTTACTAGAAGAAACTTGTTGGTCTAGCTTATATGATTTCCTAATTTATTTTTGTGAAAACAAGGTCCTACAAAATCTATTCACTGGTTTGAATTGCAACACAGACCACCAGGAAATTGTTCATGCAAAACTTGAGTTACAGAGACAGCACGTGTAATGTATTAGTATATTAAAGAGTTAATGCACATCCTAAACTATCCAGATGTATTTTCTCTAGGGAATGACTTAAGAAACATGGAATAATTCAGTTTCACTGACATTAGCATACAATTCATGGATAAAAATGCCTTAGGAATAATTTACATACATCCTATTACTGCTACTACTAGCTAACAAGTTAGTTATTGTTTGAAGCTTAGAAAAATTAAAAAAAAACTTGCCCAAGAATATATCTAGTAAGTAAGTGAGCATTCTAATTAAGTCCTTGTTAGATAGCCAACAAACTTCATGGCTTCCACAGAATGAATTTCTACCTTCATTCCTCCACATATCGTTAGTCTATATGAGATGGAAACTCTTCAAGCAGGAATTTAGGTGAATCAAAATGAAATTGTGAGCATAAGACAATTAGGATAATTCTTCAGAAATTACAACCTCTTTTTTTTAAGGAGATTACTTCTATAAGAACGTGGCCATAAAATTTAAGTGAACCAGAAAACCAGGCATTAGGTAAAGTCATAACATAAACAAATTCCAGATATCCATCCTTTTGTGCCTTAATTTATTCAAATCCTTAGCTAGAGGAAACAAATTATGCCAGTATAACCTCCGTCTTATAAAAATGACAATCCAAAGGTTATCCCATAATGAAACCATATATAAAAGGCTATAAAAGAAAAATCCCAAAGAGCAAACAATTGTAGTTTTCACTCAACGCAAGAGCTATCAGCACATAACATAGATTGGCTTATTGGTTTCAGCCATAAACAAAATTAATTGCTGTGCTGATTTTGGGTCAAATCAATCTACTGAGAAGAACTCTGACTTCTCACCAAAAATTTCAAGTTGTTCTGACTAAACACATGTCAGAAAGGTAAATATTTCCATCCTGTAAATAGCAGCAAAATTGAGGAATGTACTATAATTTTGGTACCCCAGCCTGACCATGTATCTTTCTGGATACAATTTGGTTCCCTCGAAGGTCTATGACCATCTTTGAAAATGGTAAGCATTCACATTTTCCATGTTGGCATTCACTTCACACTCAAAAGAAAATATAAAGTCCCTGAATTCCATGCATAAGTCATTATAGTGTGGGAGGCTATGGAAAGTGGAAAAAACGCATAGATACAGGCCAGAAAATTTCTGCTTTCATGGGCAAATTTGGTTTGTAATAGGGTGGGTTTTGTTTTAGATGCTTTCTTTATTTTTATCCAGTGTAGAAAGAGCAGACTAACAAGAAATGCCAAGTGGTATTATCACATCACTCCTAAGCCACATTTACATTTGAGACTGAATTCTGGTTTCATTTGTTTTACTAAGGAGAAATAGTTTCATTAACCCCTTAAAGAAGCGATTACTCAAAAATTTTGCCTTTAAGAGCTTACAGTAATTTTAATTAACTTATTTCAGTCAACCTTGGTAAATAAGTAATTTTATAACGTCAAAGAAAGAGAGTTCAGCAAGTGCTGACACTAAACGTGAAGAAAGATAGCACATTAGGTTCAATATACCATTAACTCCTTCTGTCTGAATTTCTAATCTAGGTATTTTGGGCATTTTCAAATTATTCCTGTGACTATACAGTGTCTTTATTTTTAGGACATAAAATTTTCTCATTATCACTATGGCCATCCTTATACTATTTCTAATGCTCATTTCATATCCTGTGGCCTTACAGATTTCCAAAAAATAAACGTCTTCTTATTGAGACTCCGTATTTCAATACTGATTTGTAAGATTTATAATTAAAACTTGCTTCCATGATCTGAAGCCTGAATAGAGTATTGATAAAAAAGGTGCACTGAATTATTGTCAATTGCATCTAAGCATACTGGCCCTGTTTTCTAAATCAGATGAATTGATTAGAACACATTCCGTAAGACTAAGAACTCTTTATAAATATATTGACTTTTCTTATGAGGTCATTTTATTTAAAATATTTCTACCTACTGACTACTTCTACTGTAAGTATCTGTTATTCTTTTTGTAATCCTTTTTTTTTTTTTTTTTATAGAGGCATGCTTTATTTATTTGTTTGCTGGTTTGTTTGTTTGTTTTGTTTATACATGCACTGGGTACAGTCAGAAGCGCGGGAGGGTGAGAGAATTCACCAGAGCCAGAGCGGGGAGCAGAGCAGGCAGAAGGACCGAAGTACACTGCTGAGGGGAGCAGCGGGCGGCAGGAGAGGTCTGCACGCCATGTGGGACCCTCCTCCAGTGGCCGGGGAGCAGCCGGGGATCGAACCGGCGCCGCAGAGGCCGCGGGCAGCTTCGCAACCCAGCGCTCAACCGCTGCGCCACCGGGGAGGCCCTCTTTTTGTAATCCTTTTAATGAAGTTTCATTTAGAATCAGACAGGTTGCTGAGGATTGAGATGAAATGTGTGGAAAAGTGTAGGTAAAGGATTCAAGGAATATGCAGTAATTAATAAAAGAAATAAAATTATACCACATCAAGAAACATCATCTGGAAATTTCATAGTTTTGGAGATAAGAAAATAATCATAAATGGCACCAGAGTGAAAAAAAAGAGATTATATATTAGGTATTGGGGATTCAAATGGTATGAGATTTCTTATTAGCAACATTGGAAATAAGACAAACAAATTGTAACATCAACATTCTGACAGAAAATTAGTTCTACCTTAAAATTACATGAGGAGTTTTCCCCCACTTCTCAAGAAGTGATTGGAGGGTTAGTTTCACCCAATGAGAGCAAAAACCAAATGGGCAAGACATGGCAACAAGGAATCCAAGAATTCAGCATTAAAGACCAAAGTATAGAATTTTCAGGATGACATTTCACATAAATCTTAAAGTTCTCTACTAGGGATGTCTCTAAGGAAAAAATAAGGAAATAATAGACTATATGATGTATGTTTACAGCTTGAGGGGATTTTTATAATAGTTGGATTTGAGTGGATTAGTAATTATTACTAATTAGTGATAATTATACATAAAATTAGGTAAATCAATTATTAACTCCAGAAAAAAAAAGAAATGAAACGGAATCAAAGTACCCAAACTGGCTTACTGGTAACATTTTTTATATGTTAAAATAAGGTAAGAGAGTAAATACTGACTTAAAAATTTTGAAATAACTATTTTTTCAACATAAGGTTTTGTGAAGGATAGGTTTTGTGATGGTGAGAAAAATACTTTTAGAGTGCTAACTATTTTGTATAGTAGGACATTAATAGATAATGTCTAATATGGGGAAAAATGGTATCACATTGTTTACAAATATGGAAGTATCAGGAGAAATAGCTAAGAACAATTTATTGTGTTATGATTCTATGTTATTTGCTTCAGATAAAGGGAAAGATTCTTATCTCTGGATCTCAGGGAGCATTTTAACTAATAATCTGAATTTCTGTTCTAAATCATGTTCCAAAGCAGTAACTTAACAATTTTAGACAATATGTAAGTATGCTCTCCACTGTACATCCAATAGGTCAAAACTATTCCCTTTATCCTTCCCCTATTTGCCACATCACTGCCTCACAACCACAAATACCTGACTTGTACCTTTAGCCAAATAAAGGTGCTAGCTGGGTATTTATATTGTGCCAACAATGTCCATGTAGTTTTCCATGAGCTTCTTGTGTGATTTCTTTTATAGCTTTCTTTCCTCCCTCAGCCCTTCTGGGAATTCCTGAAATTCAGGACAGGTATTCTAGGTAACCACCTTAGACATAATCTTTCTGAAGAGTGCTGTCAATAGAAGTTTAAAATAGGGAGTATAATATATAAATAGCTGTCAATGAGAAACGACATTCGAAAAGAGGAATTTCTCTACTACATTGTCCCCAAATTTAGTGCACACCTTACTCATAGTACTTGTAAAGACAGCTTTTTTATTGATTCATTCCCTCAAATGTAAGTCTCTACTTTTAGAACACAGATAGTTTGTGTGTATGCATATATGATATGCATACATCACACACATGTATATATGTATGACCACATGTGTATAAACAAATGCACACATGAACATGCTTACATTGCTATAAATAACAACATGTGTGTTATATGCAGGTGTAAATATATATATATATATATATATATACAGGCTTTTCCTGCTATCTGAAAGCAGAGTGTCCCTATGAAAATTTCCTATGCTAAAATGTCATAAAGAAGTAATTACCATTAGTTTAAGTGGAAGTTTTTGAGCCTACCCAGACCCAAAAATTAACTTACCAAATCATATCTAAAAACATGCAAAACCTATAATATTACTAACATATAAAAGCAGGAATGATATGATAAATATGCAGCCTGCATAAAGTAGTTCCCACAGAAGGAGTTTGATGGCGTTTTGAAAATGGCTGCTGCAAAACAAACATGTGCTGGGTGGTGCATTATCTGCCTTTTGCTTTTTGTCACAAGAGTGGAAATTTTCCTCAAATTTCTTTGTTAGTGAAAACAGGATAATGTAGATCTTCTATAAAAGTGTTAGAATGTGAGATTTTGAAATGTGGGATATGTATGTCTATGTATTACATATAAAGTATGTATAAAATGCACACATATATCTATAAACATAAATATGATTGGCTCCTAGGATGTTTTCATATACCTTCATAAAGAGCTTGCATATTTAATGGAAGAGAAAAAAATAGTACTGTGACTTTCCCTTTATTTTCTGTTCCTTAGATGGCCAGTTACTTCTGGTTTCCCATAGGCCCTTTTTTCTTAACTACCCATCCAGGTTAAATTTCTATGTTATGTTCTCTTCCTCCTATTGCTCCTTTAAAGAATACACACACACACACACACACACACACAAACACCCCCCCACACACACATAGCATGTATTCAGTTACTGTGTGAAGAGAAAATAAAAAGGAAACAGTCTCATATATGTATGTAATTTAAGCAACATTGCATCATAACATTATATAAGTTTCAGGTATGCATAATGGAAAATCAACATGAGTATATACCACATTAAGTTCACCATTAAAAGTTCTATTCTAAGGGGAGGGAGGAGCACAAGGGATTGTGGTGATGGATCATGGGTGCTATGGTAATGGAAGAACTATGGGGACTATACCTGAGGGGAGAACTCAAAAAAGGTCCCCAAATTAGCAACGGTGTACGAAAATAAATTTTAAAAAGTTCAATTCTATCCTTCACCAGGTTAATCTTTATAATGCAATTTTGCAAGAACAGAGAATGCATCTTACCAAGAAAAGAACATTTCTACATTGACCCACTTTGTTGCTTTTATGATAAGTATCAAGTTGGTGAGAAGTAGAGATTGGGGATCTGAACATCATATAGTGATGTAAAGTTTTAATGTATCTTAGCCTACTCTGAGGGAGTCACATTTACATATAGGAAGTGCTCCCAGAACTCTAACTCCACTGAATTAGACAATTAGACCAGACAACAAAGAACACAGAAACAGATAGGATCACCAGCTAATACAGTTCCTGAAATGTGCATTCATTAACATGAAGGTTTCTTTGTAACAATAAGCATTAATAGAGATCAAAATTAATTTTCTTGATAGAGCTGGTAAAAAACAAATTATCTAGCAAACTAAATTGTATTTATTTGGGCATCTTCCCATTCTCCCTCAACTCAATGACAACATGAAAGGGAGTGCTTTTCATTGTTGAACTGATGTGACAAATGCAAGATGCTTAGGAGCAGTAAGAAAGCCAAAATAAATATGATGCTTATTAATTTCTTTAGGAGAATGCATAAACAAATAGTGAAACAGAAAAATTAACACTGTTTTAAAAAGCATTTATGAGTCCATTCAGGTAGCCAACTTTTAGTAGAACACAATTAGTGCTTCTGGAAAATAGTCAAGCTATCAGATCCAATTAGGAATAACTAGAATTAGGCTGTGGGAAAAGAGAGACCTTTACTAACATGTATAGAATTTATCTCCACTAGATTTCATGCAGATTTTCTTTCTTTTAGCAGCAATCTATGTCTTAATTTTTCAAAAAAATCATTATCCATCTACTTTTACATACTTTACCAAACGTTGGAATTAGTCATTACCCCTCATTAGCTGTCTATGGAAAAAGCAAAATCCTGCTAAAATTCTTTATTGGTAAATTGCTTAATGAAGCTTAAAATGTAACATATGAAATAGCTTCCATGTCTTTAGGCAGTTTGGAAATCATAAAAAAATTAGGAAATTATAGAATAAACCGTCTATAATAAATTATGTCAGTGGAATAAACCATACATCATTTTTTTCCCAAGAAACACACCCAAACTTCCATCATTTTTGGTCTTTAGAAGAAAAAATGAAGAGGTAGGTACCCAACTTAAAATATTCTTTATATATTTATAGAGCCTAATTGAGCTTGGAAAGCTTTTTCTCACTCTTAGTTCTCAGAGTAAAAGATATGCCAAGAATTAGGCAAATCTGAAAATTAACTGGGACGGGAGGGAAGAGCACAAGGGACTATGCACAGGTGAATTGGTGGTGGGAATTTGATGGGGACTAAACCTCAGAGGAGAAAACATACATTGTACAAAAAGAGAGAATGATGTAAAATATATGTAAAATTTTTAAAAAGTAAAAAAAATAATATTGCAAGTTATTATATCCATATGCTACATTTTAACCTCCATGTTCTGCTATTTAAAGCAGCCTCAGTAGTATCTAATTTTCTTGGAAGGAGTATCCCAGACTGGCAATGTTTGACTTACCACCACTTTATAATTCAGAGCAGCCAGGTTTGCAGATTCTCTTAACGTTTTCTTAAGTAACCCATAAGTAATCTGAGAAACTCTTGGAATATTTCCTGCTATTTGTCCGATATAACTTCAAACATTCTGGGACTCTTTAGTTTCCAAAAGCCCCCAGAATGAACAGTCCTGATGGATTAGATTGTATCATATATGCAGTACTTTCCAGATATTTATATTTTCTTTGGGCTTCCATGATTTATTTCTGAAAAGTACAATCTTCTCAATAAAGCCTTCCTAGGTAGAACACTCTGAACATTTAATATTACATTGTATCTTATATGACAAAGTATGACTATAGTAGTTCATTAATAAATAATCATTTGGTTTTTCATTTGCTGTTCTCTTTTTTATAGAATCTATTATAATCAAAGAAAATTATTATCTTTGCTCTGAACTGTTCCACCTGGAATTTATCATACAACAGGAAATAGCTTAGAGTTAAATTTGCTATCAAAGGTTGGATTGCATCCCCCACACTTTTTTTTTTTGATGGAAAACAGTATGATTAAAATATGATTTGGCCTTATTATAAAAAAGATATTTTATCCACTAAGAGACATGATTTATAATGCTTTATCATCATTAGAATTGTGAGGGTAGATTTTCTTTAAGTGGCCCTACGTCCTATTTTTAGCTTTGCTATCCTTTCTAAGAACACTCCAACGGTGGACACAGGTAATGAGTAACTGTAAATATGAGATAGAGCTGCTTCAACACAGGTGCCTGGATAGTTAGGTGACAACAATGATGGACCTTTATTTCATACATCCAGTAGTTACAATTTTTACTGAAATCAGGAACTTGGAATCATTAGGAATTTAGCATCTTAGGTTGATATATTGATGCCTCATGTCAGCTTTTCTTTTTTGTATTAAATATCTGTAATTCTTACCTTTCCCCACCTACCTATTTACATTTTGCATTTGCTTTTATTACCAAGTGTTCTTTAGTAGTCATACAAATACTCTATGACGTAAGAACTATCAATGCTCTAATTTTATGGGGAAGAATCTTGGCCAACTAAGGTGGGCACAGATTATTATCTCCATTTTTCATGAAGACAAGATGATTGTTAAAGAACTCATTTTTGCTGGTGATTTGGCTTAGTTAACTAAATTCTGTGTGCCTCAGTTTTATCACTTTTATAATGGGAATAATGAAAAATAATAACATTAAAATAAATTAATATGAATAAGCTAATGCCATATGTCAAACACTTATTCAGTGGTATATTACAAGAATTCAGTAGATGTTAAATGACAGAATGACTTATCCTTTAGTTTTTGATTGACCTTAGCTATGGAATCTAGGCTGAATATGAACTGGGATTATCCCTTGTATGTCCATGTTATTTCACTATGGATGAGTGATTTGACCAAAATGTGGAACATCATGATTCCTTATTCTTTCTTCAATAATTGTTTGATGCTTTTTAAAACAAAGATTTGTTTTATATATATATATATATATATATATATGCAAAATAATGTGCACAAAAGTTCATGTGATGCTCAGAATGATGGTGAGAGAAACATTTTCATTATTTCTCCCCACTTTACCAGTTAAAAGCATAAGCTTAAAGTAGTTATATGGCATGCTTCTGATTACAGAGCATCAAGTGACAAAGACGCAAATCAAATCTAAATTTTGACTCTGTCCTTGAACTTTCTGCTTAACTTGAACCAATCTGCTTACACTGTAGGAAATTCACTAGTGCTCTGCTCTCACTGGCCTCATGTAACTTGTTTTCATACTATTTCTGAATGCCCTTGCTTTTTTCTGGTTGTGATGATCTTATAATATATATTATGAGAGTGTTGTTAATCTCTGGCCTTAGGCGTATATGACTCTTGACAACTTATTTTCCTTCACCTTTAAAAATTATGATTCTGTCATTACAGGATGTCTGAAAAAATGGGGATAAAAAGTCCCATAATATCCAGTCACCAACATAGTTTTACTTTCTTTTCTTTGTACTTACTCCACAATTATTTATTAACGATACCTGACACGCTAGGTATTTTTCTAATTGCTGGCAATAAAAAGAAATACAAATAGACTTTCTAAACTTTTTCACTTGATCTTTCTCTTTTAAAATTTCACTGATATTCTCTTTCAATTATTTGAATTGTATTGCTAAAACTCTATTAATTTAATCGAATACAAAAAACAAACTTTTCACGTATAGCCAGCTACAGTTGAATTTTCTACCCATGTCTTAATGAGCAAGTTCAAGTGTATGCTGTTTATACTGTTTTGCAGACATTTCTGCATCACAATCCCTTCTCAAGTTCAACATATACTCTATAATCCTGTGTCAAAACTAACAATCTCATTTTAACTAGGTCTCAAGGGCTCTACTTCACCTTTATTCTGTTTAATTTCCTTACTAAGGAAATTACTAAGCCCATCTATTTCTCAAAACTCTGTGAACTGACTGGCAGTTTAATGTCCAAACAACACTATAATAGTGAATGTTGCTTTTCTTTGCTTCAAATTGTGCACATCAAAACTGATCACTTATATGGGGGAATGAAGACACATTATTCATGCCACCTCCTTCAAATCTGGAGACCTTTACATTTCCCTCATTAAATTCTCATACACAATTTCTCTATTTTTGATAATAAAATCTCTGATCCGGGTCAATGTTATCTCTTAGTTGGAATTTTTTTGTTCCCTAATGACCTCTAGAGAGAGATTTTCACTGTAAGATAATGCTGGCATCAATTCATTAATTCTTCAAGAAAAAAAAAAAGAGAGAAAAGGCAAAAGTTAAACTTTTAATGTCTTGATTTTTTTTAGTGTCTTGTTTTAAGCCTATAAGACCCAATATTCTATAAGGGTAAATCATTCCTAAAGTATTGTGGCAATGAAGTGCATGGTATGGGCAAGTTTGGATGGAGACAGAAAAGTTCATTATTAACATAATGTCCTTAGGAGAAGGTAAAATGATGAACCCTCTTTTACAAGGCCATCTAGTAATCATGCAATTACAGAGCTCATTCTTTTTATTGCACTTATTCCTCATCCCAAACTGTGGAGTCTGGTGACATTGGAAGTGTTGAATGGTGTAACTGTTAAGTGGTAATAACATTAAGAAATTCAATCTGGTACATAAAAATGGGGGGGGGGTAAGGAAAGCATCATGACACACATTCTCTCTAAAGAAATGACATGCCTGGGTAATGGCATGTATTAGTTTTATGAGACAGTCTCTTGCCCTATGAAGTGCAGGGTTTTAGTGTGCAGAATGACAGATGTTGTCATGTATTAAGTATGGTACAGCTGAAGCAGTCAATGCTGCCATTTTGTGTTGCACTGGCCATACATTTATTTATATTGTAACAATTTCTGTGTCCACAACTAAAGGACCTTATAGAAGATTCAGCATAGATATATAAACCAACTAAAGGATTGAAAATGAGCTATAGAAGGGAAAACGTAAGGAAATATGCAAATTTGGTCTAGACATGTATACTAATGTTTTCATATGTCCATTTAGACTTTTATATTTCCACTAAAGAAAAAAAAAACATTGTATTGGAAATGGGTTGCAGCAATAGAGATTTAGGTTAGCTAAGGGAAAGAATGTCTGGGTACATGAGATTCTTAAACTAATTCCAATATGTGGGGGGGGGGCTATTATAAATGGATGCTAAAAATGAGGAGTGGTAGTAAATTCTCCTCTGAATGTCACTGGTTATGCAGTGTTTATTATGATACCATTTGAATACAAGGATATGTATCAGAGAAGCTCCTTTCTAGGAACATCAATTTGTTTGTTTTAAAGATTTATTTATTTATTTATTTATTTATACAAGCACTGGGTATAGTCAGAAGCATGGGAGGGCAAGAGAATTCACCAGAGCCAGAGTGGGGAACAGAACTGGCAGAGTGATGAAATACACTGCTGAGGGGAGCAGCGGGCATGGCAGGAGAGGTCTGTCGTGCCATGTGGGACCCTCGCCGGTGGCCAGGGATTGAACCGGCGCTGCAGAACCAGCGGGCAGCTTCGCAGCCCAGTGCTCAACTGCTGTGCCACCAGGGGAGGCCTGGAACATCAGTTTTTTTTTAAGAGACATCAGTTTAAATTAATATACTTCTTAGCATATGGAATTTTTTTTTTTTTTTTTTGTGGGACCCTCCTCTGCGGCTGGGGAACGAACTGTCACTGCAGTGGCTGCGGGCAGCGTCGCAGCTCAGCGCTCAACCGCTGCGCCAACAGGGGAGGCCTATATGGATTGTTTTTTATTGGCATAATCATTAAATGTAACTAAATAGTCACAAAATAAGTTACTCCATTAAAGTATTCATTGAAGGTATGTTAAATTTTTTTTAAGAAAATGTTTGCATTTGAAAAAAAATTCACTACTTAGTAAATTTTACACTTTTTTTTAAACCATGATTTTTCCCACACTATAACATGGTTGTTAGCTTAAAGTCCCCCCCCCCTTTTTTCAAAGAAGCATTCCAATATTCTATCTAAAAGTAGCCTTCTACTAGACATGAACACACTTCATGAAGCATAGTTATTATCTGAGATCAAGGAAACGTGGTATAAATATGTCTGAATTATGAACAGATATCACGGTTCTACTGTCATCTCTTCTACTAGCTAGAGGTGTGGCCTTGGTCAGGTCACTTTTAAATGTCATTCCTCAGTTCCTTTATTAGTAACTTTAGGACAGTGTTAGAAGTGACCAATTATGTTCTTTTCTTCCTTGAAATTCTATTCTGGGATTCTATAAAATCATAATTTAAATAAGCCAGTATTTTTACCATACTTAAAAACAGATTATTTTGACACATTTCAAAGTATTAACAAGAAAAGTTGCTAGTGACTAGTTAAAATTTATTAATATGTTATTCTAGCAGAGCATTGTAGAAAAAGTTAGCTAATATAGTCAATGATCACCTTGTTCTATGCACAGGATCAGAATTAAATCACTTGATTTCGTGTGCTTGAACTGTCAAAATAACTATCCACCTTTCATTTAGTGTTCACCTAATAGATTTGGAAACATGTATGGATAGTTTTCCCCTACATATACTATGCTACATTATCTATAAAATAATTATTTTATTCTAAATAATCAGAAATACAAAAAAGCATGTAATATATTATAAATGTATGCTTTTCAATCAGCAAATTCCTGTCCTTACATATTGCACATTAAACACTTAAAGTACCTTTAAGAGACTGTAGCCCACTGAAAATCTAATTTTATGATTACATGAATTATGAATCTATGATCAGTTTTACAGATGATTGTAGTGATTTCTCCTTACCTTGACATAGTGATGTCATTGAGAGTTATTTCAATTAATCAAAAATGCAAATAGTAGGACTAGATCAGTAAGTTGAGAAAAGTTAATATAAACTATATCTAATTCTGACATTTAAATTTTTGAAAATGAGGCTAAATACTATATAGGCTAGAAATAACTTCTGTAATGTCATGTGTTTACTTCTTTAAAAAAGGAAACATTTAAACTGTACTTTAGCAATTTGACGTGTGCTTCAAATTAGTTTGGGAAATAATGAATAATTCAATATTCATATTTTAAATAAAACTCCAAATGTTCTTTGTAGATTCATTACGAAGCAAAGTCACTGTAGCAATAGCTACTCTCCTTGCCGGCAGAAGGAGAGATAAAAAGAATTCATTTACATCTCACACTTAAGTGTGAGAATATGATTTGTTTCACACTGTGACATGTAATAGGAAAAATGGTCCTATAGTTTAATTCATAAGTAAGTTAAGCATAAAAAGGCATCAAAATAAAATCTTAGTTTACAGAGGGAAAGAGTAAAATTTCTGTGGAGCCTAATTTAGAATTGACATTTTGCTAAAACAATTTGACTCACAGTTTTCTACATACTAAACATTTTCCACTTCTGATTTCATGTTTTAGTTTTAAAACCAAGGAAATCACCATTCGGTGCAAGATGCTAACATTTACCTCAGTTTTTCTGCCTCTTCAAAGATTGCTTCAAAGTATAAAGATAGATAGTCCATAGGTCTTACCTAGATAAGGAGCAGCTGAACCGCCAAGGCGTAACATTGTTCAACACTCAGCTAGGAAAGATCCGTCCCCGTTACTTTCTCCAAAATATAAGTTCACATTTCGTGGTTGAGATCATGGCTCTATTCTAAGCAGTTTTACACAGCGTGTGACTCTAACAAAAACACCCTCCGCAGCTGGAGGGAGCCTTAGCTAAAGCGGGAGTCTGTCAAGGCTTTCCTAGTGACTTCTGTCTACTAAATTCAGACTGATGTTTTGTGAAAGGGGCCTCCACAAGCAGGCCCACATTGCCTGGGAAGTATTTCCTGCCTCTGAGAAGTGTGCATGTGAGAAAGACTCACGAAGCAGAGGGGAGGGGGAGAGAGCAGAGCCCGTCTGGGCGTTTCAGGAGTTTTGATTTTACACAGAACTGAAGTGAGTTTGTCAAAGCTCTTGAGGTGATTAGCTGGGGAGTCATAAAGTCCTAGAGCTTTTTCTATCCCACTCTGCTTATGAAAAAAAAAGGAAAGAAAGAAAACAGTTCTCTCCCTCATCTATAACTTTTTCAATATATTACATATATATGTATGCATGCATATATGTATCTATATACAGACACAACTTAATCAAAATACTTCTACACTTCTTTCAAAAGATCATGTAAGAGAGCATGACAAATTTCGTTTTAATACTGCAATTCTTCTAAATTTGAAACTTTTTTACATACTACTTACAATTTTAAGTGCTGCAGTCTTAAATTTTCTCTTGAGAAGATCTGCAAGTAAAAGCCCAAGAATCTAGCAAACAGTGCTTTCCTCAAAATCTCTCCGATTCCAAGAGGGCTTCGCAGAATCAAAGTAGTTTGTATTGTGTCCTACGCAGCATTACCTTCAGTCAGAATCCTCCAGTTACAAAAATCCAGTGCTGGAAAAGCAGAAGACAGACTCCATCTTGATCCTATTACAGTCTTGCTGACATTAACCACTTGCAACTGCTTCCATCGAGCATGACAGAGTCCCTGAATCACGTCTCTAAAGCAGCTCACAGTATCTGCATCCTTTGCCCGACACAAATTTTGTGAACTATCATCTGTTTATCTTTTCTGCTTTCTTGTGCCTCCACTGAATGACTTCCTCTTTGCTGCTCCAGGCTGGGAACTTGGACTACCATTTGGTTTTGATTAAAACCAGACAGCCAACTCTGGAGAATTTAGGGAATAAGCTAATGGAAACTGCAAGTATGGCTTTAATTAGTGCATCAATTAATAATAGATGTTAGCTTGTCTTATAATAAGATGACACAAATATAAACGCAGAGGAAGCTCAAGTGGCTTCAGGAAAGAAGTTTTACCAATTCTCATTCCTTTATGACCCACAATTCTCCTTAGGGAAAGTGGGAGGAAAGAAAGGGGATGTGGTCTTGGGACATCCAGGTTGTGGAGAGGCCAGTGAAGTGGCCTCCTTGTTTATACCACAGAAACAGGAAACTGCATCTCTGAGTTTAATTATCTTGCTTGGTTGAAACTGCTCAGTAATGTCTCCCTTCCACCTTATTTACAATTAGTGGATTCTGCTGCTATTTCTGACTCAAGCATTTTTTCAGTCATTAGTGATTGGATTATTCTGATTATTGGGTCTATGTGTGGCTTGTAAATTTCTATATATTTCTAATAAGGGAGTCACAAGAAAATTCCAATTGCAACATGATAAATAGCATATATTTGAGAAATATTAAAACTGTTAACCCTAAAATCCATCCAGTATGTCTCTGCAATTATAAACAGGTTTCATTATTCACTTTTATTCTCAGTTAGCTCTAATTTTTATAAGGTCTGACAGATAACCTCCATATCTCGATGGCCATCATTTTAGTACTCTCTGAGAATAGCAGATAGGTAATATCTCTGAGAATTCTCATGCTATAGCTGCTTTTTTTTCTTATTGGAAGTTAATATTAACTCAAAGCATGACTGATGAATGGCAATAATGACTTACATGACACATGAATTTGAAGATGAGAAGCACTCAAACAACATGCATGCAGTAGCATTTTTTAAACATTTACATGGAAGCATTACTGATTTAGAAAGTAACATTTAAGTAATTTAAACTTCACCCCCATGACAAGAGGGAAGCTCATATTTTCATCAATTCTTCAAAGAATTATTTGGTTATATTCTAAAGTATATTCAAATCAAAATTTCCACTGAAATTATGCCCATTTGATCTTGCCAACAATCTTATGTGTATTCTTATTTTTTTTTACAGCTAGAGTATTCAAAATTTATGGAAGTAATTTTCTCACAATCAAGTGATTGAAGGTGGTCAAATCCACACCGAAACACACATTTTCTAACTCTAAATTTTGTGCTTGTTCCCTCCTTGTGAGAGTTCAACTGCCTCTCTTGACTCCCACTTAATTGCTGTGTGAAATTGGGAAGACTTCTTATATTCTCTGAGTTTCAGATTCCTCCTTAAAAATAGGAATAATTTCACATAACTCACAGATTTGAGAGCAGGATTAGTTTTATATGCACATATATTTATAAAGCTGTGTTTATTTCCCTTAGGAAAACACTGGAGCAGAATGGAATGGTAATTGATGTAAGTTCTTTCCTAAAATAACTGTGTATCTCTATCTCTATCTCTGCCTCTAGTCCTGTGTATAGTGGGCACTCAATAAATATTAGTACTTCGCTAATTTTTTTTGCTAGATTTTCCTCAAGAATGTCATAATTCGCCCCTTCTCATATAATTTGGCCTTGTTTCTGTTAATATTTGCCCAAGGAAACAACAAAATCCTATTCAAACACATTTATTAGTTATCAAGACACTCTTATTAGTAATTTTCTTTCAAGTACTCTGTTCTCTAAACAAATATAACTTTATGTTTAATTCTATTATTAGGATTAATTTCCAAATCTTTAATCACTCTTCTTTATTTTTCATTTTTCAGTTGCCAGACTCCAAACACATGTCATCACTCACATTCTCATAAAGGCTTTACCAAATATGAGTATAAATATAAATATGGACAACTTCTTAAATGTCTAACATAGGGTTTACTTTTATTTTTTATTTTTAGAATAAGAGAGTAGAATGAGGATTAAAGTTATTGCAAAGGACAACCAGCAAAATGGTGGCAAAGTGAAGACACCAGGATTGCCTTTTTCATGTATTACAGTTAGACTACAGCAGAACAAGCTAAAAACCTTTGAAGATGTAATGTAGGACTACAGCACACAACAGGAACAACAGTCTGCTGGAAAGGGGTGCAGAAGTAACAGTCTGAAAGTCTATCCCTATTGCAACATATAAAGACCAAAAATGAAGAGAGAAAAACAAACCATAATGCAGAACATGATTGAAGAGGCAGTCAAGGTAATATTCTAACCATGCTTCCGGAGCTCAAAATGTTACTGTGAAGATCAAATTTCTTCCCATCTACTATGGTCTAAATAATAAACATCAACTAAGATTGTCTAGTCATTCTCCAGTCATCTTCAGGAAATTTGAACCTGGACATCTACAGAATTATTCAGTGACTTTAACATGGTCCAACAATCTCTTGATGGTATAAAGATGTATTTTTTTAGAACAGTGTTTCACTCTTTTTGATTGAACAACAAAAATCATTAATTTAACACATTAAATTTATGATTTTGTGAGTGAAAATGGCTTTTATTGTTTCTGTTTCTACAGAGGGAGCATATTATAATAGTAATTAACTTAAAATTAATATATAAAGGGAATGTATGCCTTAGAACACTTTAGCAGTGTCTGCACAGTAGTTAGGGCAGTAAATGTAGGTGTACCCTATCTATGAAAAGTGATCTAAAAATCTTTAACATAATTGCTTGCAATTTTTTTAGAATTAAGACATGTGTGTCAAACCAATAAGACATGTATTTGATAGGATTCCTAGTTAATTTTTTTCAGTAATTTTTACATGGATTTTTCTTCAAATTGGGTACATTTGATAGATACACACCCATGTAAGGAAAAATACAATTTTGTACTTTGTATTGAATGATTTACACACACATTATTAGTTATTTGTTTGACTCTGTCAAACATTGACACCTCATTTGATGAAGTATTTAGTAGTCTTTCAGAGATATTTATTAAAGAAACACAATTTTGATGTTAAAATAATAAAAGACTCAAAATCATTTAAAACCTCCAAACCAACTGTACCTGTTTCTTAGATTATTATGTTCATTGTTACCCTTCACTAAAAAATATTAAAAACAATAACTATGAAAAAAGTATCCTGATAATTATCAAATAGTTTATAAAACATAAATATAGCAAGTAATAGCAAAAAACATTGCATTGTCATGGACACTAGAGTTTATAGTAATAGAAGCTGATGAAATCTTCCTACTTGTTCAACAGGTCAGTACTCTAAGATGCCTGGGGATTACAAGCCAAGCAAGACTCACTTTACAGATGTCTGGGTGTGCCAGTCAGAAGAGGGTGAGTTTCTTTCTAGTTACACAAAGATTTGTTCCACATGAAAATTTAAACATCTCCATGTGGCACACTTCAGCATCCTTTCAAAACATTATTCAGTGAAGTTTGCATTTCCTGGCAAAGAAATTTCCCTATTCAAAAAATGTTCCCACTTCACTTTAGACTTAGAGCTCATATTCTCTCTAGCATATCTCTCTCTCTCTCTCCCCCTCTCTCTCTAAGATTTATTTATTTATGAACACAAGATCTGGGGGCTAGGCCAGAGATGTGTGTGTGTGGGGGGGAGCGGTGAGAGGATTCACGAGAGACAGAGTGCGGAGCAGAACAGGGTAACTGACTGAAATACCATGCTGAGGGGAGCACTGGGCGAGACAGGAAAGGTCTGCTATGCCATGTAGGTCAGCTCCCTGGCCCGGGATCAAACTGGTGCTGCAGTGGCTGCCGACAGCTTCACAGTGCTGAGACCTAATCCCCGGTGCCACCAGCGAGACCCTCTCTAGCATTTCTTGCAGTTCTTTGATGAGTCCAAACACTGTCTCTCACCCTCTGTTCACCAGGGAAAAGAGGTGAAACGGTCTGTATTCAGACTCCTCTGTGCCAGGCCAAGTTCCTTCTCCTTGGTAAAGTCTTGCTACAACTAAATCACTGTCCTTTGAGTGTCATTCTACCTGACTCCTATCCCATATCCTGCTACAGAGTACACAGTGGCATCCCTGAGCCCACCACTGGAGGCAGGGGCAGGGATCATGAAATTTTACAAAGTCTTTGGTCCTTGAAGGAATAGCTTTTCAATTTATATTAAAATACAAATATACTTTTAATCTTTTCCCCTTTAAAACAGTACCATTTGAGAGGCTCAGTACATGCCACTGAAGGTACTTAGAATCCACCCACATATTCAAGTAACATTTATTATGCATTTACTATATTTATGGTACTGCTTTATGCACTTGGAATAAATCATTGCATACAAGTATACAAAACATGAAATAACTTTCCTTCAGGAGCTTAAATGGGGATAGGGCAGAATAGGAAGTTAAAAATTAAAATAAACATAATAAATAAGTAAATTATAGCATATGGGTAATTTACTAAGGAAAACAGAAAATGTAGAACAGAAACATGATAAAGAGTATGGGAAGTGAGGATTGTGGGACGATCATGAACAGAATTAAGTAAGAGATATCAGGGTCAGTGTCATTGAAGGACTTAGTAAAAGTCTTCAAAGAGTGAGGGAGATGGTCACAAAGATATCTGGGGTCAGAGTCCCTAGCAGAGAATACAGGCAGTGCAAATTCATAAGGAAGAGTGTACCTGGTAGTTTTCAAACATTGCAAGTGAATCTAAGTGGTTGGAATGGAAGGAGATTGAGGCAGAGAACTAGGAGATCGCTCTAAAAAGAAAGCTGGAATGAGCTACATAGTATCTTGTAAAGACTTCGGATTTGACTCTGAATGAAAAGGAGAGCCCTTGCAAGGTTTGAACAGCAGGTGACAAGGTCTGCTATGTATTTTAATCAGAAATTAAGGTCCAAAGCAGGGAGACCAGTCAGGAGGCCACTATGGTAAAATAGATGAAAGATAGGGTTATGGCTCAAATGCAAGTGACAAAGTTAGATTTTAACTTTTTCTTATCTTTTCTTTCTTTTATTTTTGTATTTAATATAAAAACGTACTTCCTGAAGAATTACATTTACTATGGAAGAAAAGAGGGCAAAAATGCTTCTTGAGCAACTCAAGTATGAACTTGACATAAGCTGAAAAAGAGAAGGCAAAGGGCAAGTAAGTTTTGCTTGGTGGAGAGCAAATTTTCATCTTGGACAAATTACTTTTTGAGATGTCTGTGAAATATTCCTAACAGATATGTTAGGGAAGCAGTTGGATACATGATTCACATTTGGAAGCAAGATCTGGGCTGGAGAGATAAATTTGGGAGTTGTGAACATATAAGTTGGAATTTAAAGCAAAAGACAGTAAGATTACCCAAGAGAGTGAATGAAAATAAAGAAAGAGGACAAAGAACTAATTGGTCATTGGATTTAACAATGTTGGAACCAGGCCTCCCCGGTGGTGCAGCAGTTGAGCACAGGGTTGCGAAGCTGCCCGAAGCCTCTGCAGCGCCAGTTCTATCCCCAGCCACTGGGCGAGGGTCCCACATGGCGTGCAGATCTCTCCTGCCACCCACTGCTCCCCTCAGCAGTGTACTTCGTCAGTCAGCCTGTTCTGCTCTCCCCTCTGGCTCTGGTGAATTCTCTCACCCTCCCGCACTTCTGACTGTACCCAGTGCTTGTATAATTAAATAAATAAATCTTTAAAAAAAAAGTTGGATTCTTCTATTAATCACTGTTTATAATGATAAGAACACTTTCAGAGAATCACAAGGACAAAAGCCAGATTAGCTGTTAGAAAGTAACAGCATTTTTTGCTTTTTAAATCAGCTTGCTTTCTTCCAAAGAGAGGGGGAAATGATCATGTAAAGAAGAGAGTGGAAACACATTGGGGAGTAGGCATATAACTTGGGATCTAGTGCACAAAGATTGATTTTAGTTAGATAGTAGTGTGATACATATGAAAATTTTAGTGGATATTATCAATAGATACGATTCAGTTAACCACCAACCAAATCTGACGCAGTCACCAGGATGATTTTCATTGCAATCTGATTTATCTCTTGCTCTAAGTGACATGAAAATTATATGTATAATAGGTAATTAATAGATGAGATATAAACAGCAAAACAAACAAAATTTTGCAAAATCCTTGTCTGTGTGATTCTTTGTATAATCCCACCACCTGCATTTCTCTGATGAAACCAAGTAGAGTCAGGTGCAATAGGACCTTTTCTCCTGGCACTGTTCTCTCCTGTACCATCCTTTATAGGATATAAAGAAAAATACCGCTTTGTGTATATTTCATTTTCAGGAAGTATATTTTTACTGTTGTTTCTAGGTCTGAAGCCTTTTGCTAATTAATTTTTTTATACTTATCATCATTTCACTTTTTTAGATTTCAGTTGCTTTTGAGAATTCTTAAGTATTTTTAATTGCTTTATTGAGATATAACTGATATAATAAACTGAACAAATTTAATTTGTTCAAATACAATTTGATTGGTTTTGATAAGTACATACACCTATGATATCATCATCACAATCAAGGTAATGAACATATCCATCACCTTGGAGTGCCTCATGCATCTGTCATCCATCCTTCTTACACTTCCACCAGTCCACAGTCACTGTCTATCATTGTAGATTACTTTAAAATGCTCTAGTAATTTACATACATTAAATAATATGTATTTTCTTCTGATTCCTTTCATCTAGCATAATTATTTTGAGATCCATCTAATTATGCATATATCGATAATTCATTCCTTTTTATTACTAAGTATTGTTCCACTGTAGGCATATACCATATTTTGTTTATCTATTCACCCCATGACAGGCATTTGGGACAACATCGTTGAGACAAGTGACTATTACAAATAAAACTGCTATGAACATTCAAGTACAGGAATTTGTATTCATATATTCCTTTATTTCCTTGGATAAAAGCTTAGCAGCAAATGATCAAGTCCTTTCATAAACCTAATTTTAACACTTTCCAGAAAATGCCAAGCTGCTACTTTTTTTTTTAAGATTTATTTATGCATAGAAGAACTGGGGTGTAGGCCAGAGGTACAGGGGCAGGGTGAAAGATTTCACCAGAGTGTGGAGCAGAACAGAGGGATCAATTGAAATACACTTGGAAGGGGAGCAGCAGGGGAGACAGGAGAGGTTTGCTGTGCCATATGTGGGTTAGCTCGCTGGCCAGGGACTGAACTCAGGCCATCGCAGCGGACCTTTGAGGTGGTAGCGCTGAGACTTAAACACTAGGCCAACTGGGAGGCCCCAAGCTGCTTTCTAAAGGGGATGCTCCATTATATAATTCAGCCCAATGTTTCTGAAATTTTTTGTTATTTCTCATGCATACCAACACTTGGATCAGTGTCTTTCTTTTTAGCCATTCTAGTTGGTATGGAGTCATATCTCATTGTGGTTTGATTTGCATTTTCCAAACGATTAGTAATGCTGAACATATTTTCCTCTATTTATTGGTCATCAGTGTATTTTCAGTGAAATGTCTGCTCAAATGTTTTGTCCATTAAAAAAAAGGGTTGTTGGTTTCCTTATTATTGAGTTGTGAGAGATCTGTGTATTCTGCACATAAGTCCTTTTATTGCTTTTTCTTTCATGGATTATGCTTCTGGTCTCATGGTAAAGAAATTAGGTTTAATTGCCTAACCTAAGATCACATTTTCTCCTTCTATACTTTATGCTTAGAAGTTTTATGACTTTAGATTTTACATGCACATTCTTTGACACATTTAGAATTAGCTGTTTATATGATGAAGGTATGGATCAAAGTTCCTTTTTAAAAATATGATATCCAATTCACCCAGCACATGAGACAATTCTTTCTTCACAAAATTCTCTTTGCCCCTTTGAAAAAATCAAGACCATATATGCGCATTTCTATTTCAAGACTCTCTATTCTGTTCCTTTGACACCTCTCATGCAATACCACCACATTATATTGCATATTGTAACTTGATGTAAGTTTGGGAATGAAGTATTGTATTTCAACTTTGTTCTTCCTTTCAATGTTATTTTGAATAATTTAGGATCATTGCATTTCCATGAAATTTAAGTTGCACTTTTACATTTCTACAAAGGGGTCTGTTTGGATATTATTAATTTGTTATTTAGATCAATTGGGAGAAAACTGACCTCTTAATAATATTAAACCTTCTGTTCTATGAATACACTGTGACTTTTATTTATGTTTTTAATATCTCAACAGTGTTTTGTACTCTTCACTGTAACAATCTTGCACATTTTTGTCAGATCCAGCCCTAAGTATTTCATATTTTTGAAGCTATTATAAATTATGTTTCTTAACATTTCCGTTTCTAATTTTTATTGCTATTATATAAAAACACAATTCATTTTTGTATATTGACTGCTTTCCAAAAACTTGCAAAACTCACCATTTCTAATGGCACTTTGAATATCCCTAATATTTTCTACATAGAAAATCATGTTGACTATGAGTAAAGATAGTAATACTTCTTTTCCAACCTGAAGGCCTTTCATTTCATTTTTTTTCTTTGTTGCTTTTATTCTATAGGTTAGACTCTGCATTACAATAACGAATCACACTGTGCTCATGGGCACTTTACCTTTTTCCCCCGAATCTAGGGGGAAATGCACTTTGTCTTTTTTTTATTATGAAATAGGCTATAGAGATTTAGGTAGATGCCCATTCTCAGATTAAACAGGTTCCCTCTTTTCCAATGATCCTTAGCTGAGAGAAACTTTGTTCCCCAGAGGCATATTTCGAGATGTTTGAAGATATCTTTAGATATCACAATGCAGACAGATGGGTGTTACTGGATGCAAAACATACTATGAGGCACATGACAACTTTTCACAACAAATGATTACCTGACTCAAAATGTCAACCATGTTAATGTTGTAAAGTCCTGCCTCACTCTATTCCTAGTTTGAGGAGTGTTTTCTTTTTAATCAGGAAAGGATATGAGAATCCAAAAGCTCTTTTTCTGGATAGGATTTTTCCTTTTTTTTTAGTTTGCATAGGTTTTTCTTTTTTTCTTATTTTAATAATGGTGTATTATATAGGTTGACGTTAAATGTTAAAAAAAAAACCCTTTCTTCCCTGGGATAAACCATACTTTGTCAAATTTTTTACATGGTATTGGATTTAATTTGCTAATATTTTTAATAATTTTTGATCAATGTTCAAAAGGGATAATAGTTTGTTGTTTTCTGGTGATGATTATCACTGATTTCTACTTTAATTCCACACGGTAGTAAAACATGCTATGAGTGATTTCAAACTTTTTAATTTATTAAGACATTTTATGGCCAAACATATGGCCTATTTTGGTAAATGCATTTGAAAAGAATGTGTGCTATTTCTTCTTGTATGTTTTTATAGATGATCAAGGTGCAGAGGATTGAAACTCTTTTTCACCACAATTCTGTCAAGCAAGAATGAAATAGTATCCATTATACATGAAGTAGAGCCATATCTCTAAAGAGCACTTAGTTTCAACTGATTCCTACTGAGCAAGCAAATATTTTCTTGGATCAGAGATTCCACTGCTCCTGGAATTTTTAAACATGACCCAGTTTAAATTATATGATCAGTATAATAATTTATACTTGAAAGAAATATTAACTAAGTACTAGCCAAAAGTTTGAAAATCAAATTCATCTGATTTTTAAGTATAAACATATCGCTGCATATACCTGCTTGGGCATAAATAGAAACTATAATTTTACTTAAACTTTATCAGTTTTGATAGATAGAAGTCTATGCTAGCCATCAGAAATAAAGGACACAATTAGGACTTAAAGGAACACAAATAAATGTTTTTCAAATTCTTGAAAAAGTTTGGTGTTCTATTTAGTATACAATAGGACATAGTCACTACGGGGGCAGGAAAGGCACAGTGCAGGTTTTCTGATCCAGCAGATGGGTAAAGGAGATCCTTGGTGTCTATCTTAGGCTGTTTGTTACTCAGCTCTTCACGCAGTGTGACTAACAGATTCATGGCAGGCAGGGGTGCTGGGGGCACCAGGAGGCCTCCTAAGCCCCCAGCAAGTCTTCACTCTGGGCTACTCTGGCTTCTTTCTCCCCTTCTCTCTCTTGCCTCTCTCCTGCTTCTGCTTCTCTTGGTGACTATCTCTCAGTACTCCCATGGCCCACAGAAGTAAAGGAGTCAGCTTACAACAATGCAACAATTGCAGGTGGCTCATCAGGCAGGGCAATCCTAATGGTAGGAGGGCAGAAAAGCCTGAAAAACATTTACCCCACAATCACCTTTATATAGTATCACTTCTACAGCTTGACTTATCTTCCTGAATAGAATATACAGCAGTGTTTTGCCTCATGGATTTCGATGACCAAGTTTCCATATTATATATATATATAATTATATATATATATATAATTTTACACTGAAGAAAAATATGTTGGGCAGATAGCAAACACTGCAAAATTCAAATGCTAGAAAAATAGTTTGAAAGAGTTTGTTAAACATGTGCCATGATAAGTTTCTTTTATCTTTATGTTGGGAGGTTGGATTTCACCACTAAAAGAAATCTGTTGCATAGTAAAATACAGCAGAATTCCCTTTACTTATATTAGTTATTCATGAGCCAAACAGAGTGTGGATGATAGTTGCCAAGTTCCTATGTAGCAAATGAATCACAAAAACACAGTAGCTATTTTATTTGGGGTCATGCTGAGCTGCAAGTTTTTTAATGATTTAAAATAATATTTTGGGTTTTGAGTAGAAAGTGTGAACTATCAAAAAAACATGAGACATTTGACTTTAAAGTTTAGGACAAAAAACAACTCCACATGCAAAGTTATTTTGAGCAACACACCCACTAACTTGGAGATAGAATTCTCTGGGTGATGCTTTCTATGACTGTTTTCTTTGTTGTAGGCCCCAGTGAAGTTAGTGAAATATACTTAAGCTGTGACACAAGATAGTTCTATCTCCATTACGCATGTTCAAACATTGACATAAGAAAAATTAGCATGTAAGAAAATTTTTTTATATTATGCCTGAATAGCCATGCCAAAATAATTATTTTTTCACCTAGATCATAAGATAATAATTATTGCTTAAAAAAGAGAAGATAGAAACCAAAGAATGTGCAAGATATATAAGCAAATGGAATAAGAACAGTGTTTTTAAAATAAATAATAATAATTATTATTATGCAATTATGAAAGGGCCTAGTACATAAGTGTGTGATAGTGATGGATATTATCACTTAACATTGCTTTGGAAGTATTTGAGTATGAAAAAAAATGTATTTTTGGAATAAAAAAGGAAATATTATTTCTGTTGTTATACTTTATTTTTATTATATAATATTTTTACATCTGTGCAAACAGCAAAGAATAAACTGAATTAACTGTTATTAGTAGAAACTAACTATAAATGTTAGAAAAGTTTAGTGAAGTGACTTGGCACAACAATTTAATAACTTTCCTATACACCATAAAAGAAATATTTTACTTAAAGTGGTTTGAGCAGTTTTGTTAGCACTGATTTATTTTTTTAAGTGCCTAAAAAAAAAAAGCAAATAAACACAACATTTTGAACACCACCAATCTCCAGTGTTGTTAAGGCTTTTAAGCATGATTTTGACAATTGAAATATTATTAGAAAAATTTCATTTTTAAATCATATTTTATGAATATTTAGAAACTTATAAAAGTTTCTGATACCATTTTCCAAAGTGGAAGAGGGTGTAACAAGCAATCCTCAGATAGCAGCAGAGTGTCCAACAATTCAACTAAGTTCTGACACTCTCTCCCCTGAGACAGCATCAGGTTCCACAGTTTAGGGCCTCACTCCACCAAGATTGCCTCCCTCTCCCACCCTCCTCTCCCAGGGTATCAGACACTAGTTACATGCCCAGGTGTCTTGTGTTTCTAACCCACCAGCTACAGATTCAAGGTTCCCACCTCTGTATTTCAGATGCCAGTTGTAAGTTCAGTTTGTTACCTGTCCTGCTGAGTAACTGGCTATCAATCTGAGGTTCCCGTGTTCTTCTCCTTGGGCTTGATTAATTTTCTTGAATGGCCCACAGATCTCAAAACAACGTTTTCCTTACTAGATCACAAGTCTACTATAAAAGGACATCACTGCAGAATAGCCAGAGTAGAGGGCAGCAAGGTATGTGAGAAGGGGCACAGAGCTTCCGTGCCCCTCTCTAAACACACCATTCTCCCAGCATTGTCATATGTTTGCCAACAGTTTCCCTTTGGGTTTTATGGAGGCTTCATTACATAGGCAAGGCAGATTAAATTAATTACATTGCTGGTCGTCGGCCACTGGGTCAACATCCAGCCTCTCCTCCCTTCCTAGAGTTCAGGAGTGGAACTGAAAGTTTCAACCCTCTAACACAGGGTTGGTTCTTCTGGTAGCCAGACCCTATCCCTAGGTGCTTCTAAAAGTCACTTCAGTAACATGCAAGGGGTTTGGGAGTTCTTTGCCAGGAACCATGGATGAAGACTGAATAGATGTGAGAAATATATCTTTTACGATAAATCACAATATCACAGCACCTTATAAGCATTTGTTACCATTTGAGTTTTCATTCCAAGTGAAGGCTGTTTTAACATTTCTCCCAAAATCTTAGTCATCCTTAGGCTTAACTCTAATGTCTGCTTCTCTGTAAATGCCTTCCCAGATGATCTAAAAATTATACTTAGCACTCCCTTCTCTGTTTTCTCTTAATACTTTATCTATATTTTTTATCCATACACACCTCTTCTTGTTTAGGTACTATTATAAATGAGATTTGCTAAAGGCATGCTAAATTAAAGACTTGTCTCTTACATTTAGGAAGGTCATTCCTGAAACTGAGGTAAGAGTTTTAGGTAAAAGGCAAATATATAAGAAAGAAGGGAATACCTCTCCTGCCAGAAAGATGGAACAACTAAGCTTTAGAAATCAGTGGAGAGTCACATTCAAAATTCCAGTTTAAAAAACAAAAACAAAAACACAACAAAAATTCCAGTTTGTTGCCCTGTATTATATATTTACTGCTTTGCATACTAAGTTGACTCACATCTGACTCATACTCCTATTATGAATTCAAGTTGACATCTTTCTTAAAAGTTAGAGAAAGAAGGGTATAAAGGCTATTTGGAAATCATATTTGAGCACTAGTTTAATTAGATCATTTCCCTCCTATTCATACATTGGAACAAATGGGAAACTTGACTAGTGTGAACTATGGGAGGAAGCAGGAGACAATTTAGAACAAAGGGTATGTCTCTGCATTGAGCCATTGAGCTGTCCATGAAGACTCTTTTGGGGCTTATGGAAAACTGAACTGAAACCTGATGGCATCTGGGGGAGGGAAGGCAAGAGTGAAAATATGAGAACTCTATTGCAACCTTATCTGCAGTAGATCAGTGTATTACTTTTCTTTTCCCATATCATGTTTATATGCTTTCTCTAAGTTTGCTATGCTTACCTACCAAACTGCTGGTATCATAAGGCCAATCAGTACACCCATTTCCTGAGAGCAAGAGAGCTAGAAGAATTTTATAAAAAGGCACTTACTCACTGATAAATTGTAAAAAATTCCTTGAAATGCAAACCACAAAGGAAATATCTAGTTGTGTCTCTAAGTGATGGTGAAATTAGTAAGATAAGATGCTAAGGTTTTGGTTTCTTCTATCATTCTCTAGAGACATTTCTGTTTCATAGCTCTGTGTGTGTGTGTGTGTGTGTGTGTGTGTTTTCAGAAACATGTAGCATATCCTTGAGCCAGACCACATGCCTATGAGTCAAAATTTCAGCCTGCATTTGTCTTAAACCGTGAAGTTTTGGGTGTAACCTAACAGAATCTGGCAGGTTGTCTGAATAGTTCTCTCACCACTTGACCCGAAATATAGTAAATCAGATGACATATTGTTCCAATTTCACATTAGCACTCATATTTTAATAAGAAAAGAAGAGTGTGTTCTATCAAGATCTTTGAATACAACAAAATCTAGTTTTGGATCCAAACTATTAAAGGATTTGCTAGTAGAATCACCAAATGTAGTGTATATATTTTTTTTAACTTTATAGCCTCTAAATGTGACAGTATTTGGAGATGGACCTTTGGAAGATAATTAGGTTTAGATGAGGCTGTGAAGGTGGGGTCCTTCATGGGCATAATGATGGGGTCAGTGTTCATGTAAGAAGAGCAAGAAACACAAGAGCTCTCTTCCTGCCAGGTGACACAGGCACCAGTGATTATTTGCACACCAGCAAGGAGGCCCTCATCAGTAATAAAATTGTACCGCACCTTGATTGTGGACTTCCTCATCTCCAGAACTAAAAAAAAACAAATTTCTGTTGTTTAAACCACACAGTCTTTGACACTTTGTTATAGCAGTCTGACCAACAAATATATTGTTATGTTGGTTGCGTTATATTTAGAGTAGAGCTTAAAATTCAGTGTCTAATGGTAATAATAACAATAAAATGATAATGATTATGATGATAGCGATGAATAGAATTTGATGAATTGTATTTTCTCTCTTGCTAAGATTCCAGGGGAAAAGTCAGATAAGATGGGGATGAAATTTTATCCTTCCTTCTAAATAAATATTGGCGCCATTCTCAGCTCTGCTATCTCTAAGTAAGATGAATGGAAACATTTTCCATACTTATTCTTAGAAAGTCTCACTATATACTACAAGGGAAAAGCATTATATATTTCTGCCACTCTTACAAATAGATCTAGTTGTAGAACTTCTTTTAGCTTAAATGGCTGATTAAATCATTAGAGATAAGACTCCATCCTTCCAACCCAAGGAAAGTTCTAGTCTTAAGGGAGAAGCTTAACTCTAATCTATGATATTTTTCTCCATTTTTTTTAAAAAAAAATATAAGCTCCGAATTCATTAAAAACTATTTAGGGCCAAAGGAGGGGGGAAGCCAAAGGAGGAACTATTGAAGAAGTTGGAGACTTCTTGTTTCCTTTACCTGCATTCTTCTGACACATCTCTTCCCACTGGGCAAAAGACCCTGAACTACCGAGTTTAATGGGGTGAGGTGGGTTAGGAAAAAGAAAATGAAAGAGAAAGGGAGTACTGGGGAAAAGACTTTTTCTCAGCATGATCTTGACAAACTAAAGTATATTTTAAGGATCATCTATCTCTCAACATCCCTCTCCATCTGTTTCTTTACTTCTATACTTACACGTACTTCAGCTTTTTCTAAAATAAGGAAGTCATCATTCAATTCTTTCTCCTCTTAGATAATTCCTGATGCTGATTTTTGTTACTAAAACTTCAGGAATCATAACAGACAGGCATCGAGTACTCACTAATTTTCAGTACTAATTCTCAGGGCTGTAAGGATTGCTATTTAAACCCAACAACAATTCTCAGAACAATTAATATTCTTCTTATATAGATAAGGTAACCAAGGCTGAACCTGTACGTTCTCACATTAGGAAGTGTGTTGTAAATCAAAGCACAAACTCTCAACTACTGCCTCTCCATATGTTTATACTATAACTCCTCAGGATAATTTCTCACCCTGTTGGTCCTGATGCCTTCATCTGTAAACTACCATTTTCACAGTACCTTTCAATATGTACCGGAAATCTTCTAATTTTGTAAACTGAAAGGTGTAAAACTGAATAGAGTGAATGCATTAAGTGCCATTATTTCCAAATTATAATCAAAGTTGGTTATGACAGCATAACTCCAAGCAAAAATCTGTAAGAAACTGCCTAAATAATTGTTAAACTGGACTATGCATTACCTGAAATACTATGTGCTACTAAGAATGCTTACATCATCTTTGGAAAGGCAATAAAACTGCTATGAGATAAAAATGCATCTATAGAGAGAAATACTGAAATGTTCTAAAATGAGAGTGATCATCTTTGGGTAATCGAATCTTGATGCTATATTGCTGCTATATTGTCCACTAACTTTTAGCAGTCTATGAATTTTCCATACTTTAATAATGGAAGAATAAAATATATTTGAAACATAGAAGAAATCGTATAAAAGAGTTAAGGTATTATGAAATTAACAACTATCTGTGTGGTTTCAGGCAGGTAACTTTTTTGGCTCAAAGTTTTCTCAACTGTAGAAAGAACAGGAGGAACTAAATAGTAATCACAACTCCCATGTATCATGTAACTTCCACTTACATTAACTTTTCTTTACTGTTCAATAGACATATTAGCTCGTTTTTTCCAGATGAGGAGGTTGAATTTCTAAGCACCTACAGAACAGTATATGGTGAGGACCATACTATGTTATATAGAATGTTCATATATTTCTGATTATTTATGATCCACTTTCTTTTTTTTTTAAATAATAAATTTTATTTTTGTATTCCCCATACAATTGCAACCCCCCCATTCTGACCCCAATCCCTCCCCTCCCGCCACTCCCCCCCCAAAAGTGTCTCTGGTTCATAGTTTTTTGTTGATTTTGATTTTCACTTTCTTATAGTTATTCATTTTCCTGGTCCCTTATTTAAGTTTTCTAGATTCCTGCTATGAGTGAGACCATCTGGTATTTTTCTTTTTCTTTTTGGCTTATTTCGCTGAGCATGAACCCTTCCAGCGCCATCCATGTTGCTGCAAATTGCATGTGTTTATCTTTTTTGAATGCTGAGTAATATTCCATGGTGTATATGTACCACATCTTCTTGTATTTACCCAAAGGACACAGAAACATCAATTCCAAAGAACACCTGCACCCCTATGTTTATAGCAGCACTGTTTACAATAGCTAAGCTTTGGAAACAGCCCAAATGCCCAAAAATAGATGACTGGATCAAGAAGATGTGATCCACTTTCTTAATGTCACTCTTTTCAGTATTAGCTCCAAATACATTGCAAGCTTTTTAGATATTGTTCAATTGTTTTTTCCCACTTAGGCTAGCAATCCCAGATTATCTGACCTATTTCTCCAAAAGTCATCCCTTGACTAGTTCATTTAAATCTGACTTCTTGCCATTTTGATACAATCACATAAGGATTTTTAAATTTTTTTTATTTTTATATTCCCCATACAATTGCACCCTCCCTTATTTTGACCCCCTAACCCTCCTTTCCCCGCCCCCCCCCCATAGTGTGTCTCTGGTTTATAGTTGTTTGTTGATTTTGATTTAGATGAGGGACCAGGAAAAAGAATAATTATAAGAAAAAAATCAAAATCACGTAAGGATATTAAGGCCTTACATGTTTTTTGTCTTTTGCTTCATTACCGACAAGGACTTTATTTTCCGTTGATAAAGTATTTTTCTCTTAAACACATATACATACATCTCACCAACTGTGATTCAATAGAAGGCTTCATATATTGTAACCTGAGTTTTGCATATTATATCAATTTGAGGGATAAAACTGAACACATTTCTCTGGAAGACCCCAGAAAGTGGGTATGTATTCAGCAAACTCTCCTTTCTTGCTAACAATGAGGCAAAGAGGTGGTTCTTTTCCCTACAGAATCTATGTAGAAGTTAAGGTAGTGATCGCTAAGGGAGCACCATCTCTCCAACTAAGTAGGCATAAGATACACTAATGGGATCTTGAATTGTCATCTTCCAGTGAACTGGCTGTTGTCAACTCTAAAGCATTACCTTCTCTTTTGACCATGAAAACTAAAGGGCTGATGCTAACTAATATTTTGTTCTTAGTTTTCAATAGTTTTTTAATTCTTAGTTTTCAACAGTTTGTTATATTATTCTGTTCTTTCATGAGTCTTGGGGGGTTGGAAGGGAGTAGTGATCTTATGCTGAAAATCTCATGTGCCCCATGCAATGTTGGTCCACACTCTTCCAACTTCTCTAGTTTGTCTGACCCTCACTCACCTTTTGATAGGTCATAGGAAACTCTTATATCTTCATAACCACTCACTGAATTATTCAACACATATATAGTGGAAGTTCATTATGAGTCAGGCATGGAATGAGGCTTTGGTCATAGATCAAAAATGAGACGACATCAAATTAGAGAGCTTTTGTACATCAAAAGAGACAGTAACGAAAACAAAGAGACACCCCAATGATTTGGAGAAATTTTTTGCACACAACACTGATAAAGAACTGATCATAAAAATCCACAGAGAGCTGACAAGCCTCAACAAAAGCAAGGTAAACAACTCAGTCAAAAAATGGGCATAAGAGATAAAAAGAAACTTCTCCAAAGAGGAAATGCAAATGGCCAACAGGCATATGAAAAATGCTCAACATCACTTGTAATCAGGGAAATGCAAATCAAAACTACAATGACATACCATCTTACACCAATGAGAATGGCACATATTAAAAAGAAACTAGCAACAACAAATGTTGGTGAGGATGTAGAGAAAAAGGAACTCTACTGCTCTGCTGGTGGAAGTGCAAAATGGTCCAACCACTATGAAACGTTGTGTGGAGATTTCTTGACCTACTAAACATAGAGCTTCCATGTGATCCAGCAATTCCACTCCTAGGTATTTACCCAAAGGATACAGAAACATTAATTCAAAAGGGCACCTGCACCCCTATGTTTATAGCAGCACTATTTACAATAGCTAAGCTATGGAAACAACCCAAATGCCTAAAAATAGATGACTGGATCAAGAAGATGTGGTATATATACACAATGGAATATTACTCAGCGATCGAAAAAGATAAACTCATGCAATTTGCAGCAACATGGATGGAATTGGAAGGGATCATGCTCAGCGAAATAAGCCAGAAAGAAAAAGAAAAATACCGGATGGTCTCACTCACAGCAGGAATTTAGAAAACCTAAATAAGGACCAGGAAAAAGACTAATTGCAATAAAGCGAAAATCAAAATCAGCAAGCAACTATAGACCAGAGACAGACTACAGTGGGGGGCGGGGAGGAAGAGAAGAAGGATTAGGGTCAGCAAAAGGGGGTGGGAATTGTATGAGATCTATAACCAAGATGAAAATGTGCATACATTGTGCAAAAATGAAAAAGATGTAAAAAATATATAAAATAAAAAATAAATGATAAAAAATTAAATAAAATAAATCTTTAAGAAAATTTAAAAAATGAGACAAAACTTCCCTTTTGGAGTTTTATTATCTAAAGAAAAACATAGACATTAAAAAGTACATGTATGTTAATTATAATGACAGCTCTATAAACAAAATGAAATCAGGGCAAGTAACTAGTAATATATCACTGTGTGAATGCATGTATGTGTGTCTGTATGTGCTTTTTTGAGTGTTCATGTACATATGCATAATGCATGTTTGTGCCAGTGTGTACACTATTGTTGTTGCCTCATCAGGAAGGAAGTCTTCTATAAGAAAATAACATTTGAGTGAAAGTGTGAGGAAAGGGGTTTCATGATAAGGGAGAAGCACATATAAATGCCACAAGGCAGGTATATCCAGATCTCCCTGCAACTCAGGAAGGACACATCAGAGTCACAAATTGAGTCTCCTGCTCTATATCACTTACTGATTTATGAAGAAATGAAATAGGCTACCTCAAGAAAATGTTTACAGGGAAAATTTTTGTTAGGAATTAAACTGCAGCCTAAAAAATAATGTGTTTCATAAGTGAATCTGGAGACACAGCTGTTGGAAATACCCATGTGTCCCACGAAAATATCAAAGTGCATTATAGCAATATTTAAATGAGGTAATGGGTATTAATGTTCATATAAAAAACAAATTCCCCAAACTAAAAAGGTACACATTGTGATATAAACATCAGGTATATTTACTTTATAAAAAACATTGTGCTATACTTTGAAGTTTAGTAAAATTTATAATATATTAATGATATATTTACAAAATATGTATATGTATCCTACATGTTTTATAAATTTTAATGTGCTTCAAAATTCAGCACAATGTTTATTATACACATACATACATACATACATACATACATACATATTCTATTAACAGATTTTGACAACCCAACATTCCATATAACTCCTTCTTGGCCTATGAGACATTGTAATATATTTCTTCTGGATGGGGGTACAGATCCATACTACTGTTATCAAGACCTTTTTGAGTCCCTAACACATCCATGCTGCTACATCCATACTGAACCTTGTACAGAGGTCACCAATGTGATCCTGGCTGTCAAATAGTTATCAATTAATTTTGGGGAAGGGAGATTCCTTTTATCACTAATGACATTAACAGTAAGAAACAGTTAACAATATCTCTCTCCTTGCTCTCCAGTGATGTCAACCTAGGTGGTAGATAATGATTAATGAAGAAAGGTGCACTTCACACATAACATGGGGGACTGGTGGATCTGTACTCACAGCGAAGCAAATACTGTTAGGACTGTCCATCATGAGAGGTGACAGGTAAAATTGTAGGGCATGAGGAATTCTAAGGATTATAGGTTACAATTACAGAGCAAAATTACAGTTAAAAGCATTGGTTTAATGTTTCAGAGTGATGGGTATAAATGTGTGTTTTTAGGGGTGGCTACAATAACGCAGAAATGAAAAGTCTTAATGAATAACCTTCTTCATAATCAATACTTAATTGGAACTTCCTAAGCAAAGGAAATACTCTCATTCCTTGTTTCACAAATGATCAGAGTGAGACTTTCTGAGCAATTAAGTGATTTGTGTCCTGGCAGACAGTTCGTGAGTTAGAGGGCAGGACTTGAGCCCTGGTTATATTACCCATTCCCTATACTTTCCCAAGTGGACTCTTGATTTCAAAATCACTGGCCAGTCTTGAGTAATAACTGAAAGCTATAAGTCAATGGCAACTTTTAGAGAAGAGATATTGGATACCCATATTATATGATGAAATAAGTCATGTATTTAGAGAATATTCAGTTTTTCTCATTTTAATCTTTTATAGCTATGAATTAATAGACCATCTGCAAGTCAAAAAATTGTCCCAGAGCATCCAAAAATCTGTTCCAAAATTATCATATTTTTAGAAAACACATCATGATTGGTATTATTAGATATAAGGGAATTTTTTGTTAAAATTCTAAAATTATAAACATCTCTCTTGCAAATCCCTTTGATAATATCTATAAAAACTGGGAGTGATGCCATTAATAGGGTAGTATATTTGTGAATCTTAAAGTTTCCATTTTAGGCACATTAAATACATAGTCAAAAATTCTAACAGTAAATAAAAACACACCAGTATACTCTATTTAGCACGAACTCAAGCTAGCAAGTTCTGCCTCATTTTTAGCTCAAGAAAACAGAATCAAAGGAAATAAACACTCTATCTTTCCATTAACACATCAGGAATTACTTTTTGTGGTCTGGTTCTGCTATTTATATCCTCCACAATAAACTGTGATCACATGGTACATGTCTAACACATATTGTTATAAAACAGTGGGAATGACAATAGTGAATCTCATTGATTTTGCTTTCATCTTCCTCTGGAGCATAATAAAACACTAAAATGTTTGAAGTAACAAACTGAGGATCCCACACAGTTCTTTTTATCAAAAATAGTGCAAGTTATTTATGCTGCAAATCAACTTCAAGTCTAGACTCAGGTTTCAGTGAAACACTACACGTGGACTCCTAGATGGAGACACATTTAAGCAAAGGATCAGCACAGAGAGTGGTCAACTAAAGATGATAACATTAACAAGGTGACAACACTATTAATAGTGATAGTGGCAGTGGCTACCTCTTGAAATGTTAGTATCTTCCAGGCTTTGAGCTAGGCATACTATATCAATTATTGCATTTAAATTTTGCAAATCCTCTGTGAAGTAATAAAAATAAGACTATTTTAAAAATGATTTTCAATTATTTAATAATAACTATTAAATAAATAATTAAATATTGAATGTTTACTATGTGCCTAAAAGTTAATATTATTACCTCATTTAGTACTTGCCAAGCCCTCCTAGGTACTGTGGGAAATAAACTTTAATTACTGGAAAATGGGAGCAGAAAAGAATCATCTGGGCATTATAAAAACATCATAAAATTGCAGATGAGACTGAACATAGCTGAGAAGCTGCAGAACTCACTGTTTGTAAACATTCTTATAAATGGGAACACATTTGGGCCTCCCCGGTAGCTCAGCGGTTGAGCGCTGGGTTGTGAAGCTGCCTGCAGCCTCTGCAGCACCGGTTCGATCCCCAGCCACCAGCAAGGGTCCCACATGGCGCGCAGACCTCTCCTGCCACCCGCTGCTCCCCTCAGCAGTGTGCTTCCTCAGTCTGCCTGTTCTATTCTCCGCTCTGGCTCTGGTGAATTCTCTCACCCTCCCACGCTTCTGACTGTACCCAGTGCTTGTATAAATAAATAAATAATTCTTTAAAAATAAATAAACAAATAAATGGGAACACATTTACTTTGTGCAGGTAATTCTGGAATGGGGATGCACACACTGAGTGTAAAAGAATACTAACACCTCAAGAATAAATAAGCATTTCCAGAACTGATTAGATCCTGCTCTTTGCAGATGGTGTCAACAGCAACTGTATGCCCTTGTTAGGACTCTGAAGGCAACAGGATATGATGCTAAGTTGCATCTACTCTCACTGTGTGACTACTTTGCTTCAGAACTTTGTGTGTGTATCCTTGGCCAGTTAAATGAAGGGCTTACTCTAACTGTGTCTATATGTTATGGGAGTGTCTATACTTAGGAGTCAGTGCTCTTCCTGCAGCATGGGGAGATGGATATTCCTGTTTTATAGATGGTGAATCAGAGACTTCATATCGCCATGTACCTTGCCCCAAATCACTCAAGTAACACATGGTAGAAGCAAGTTTCAATATCAGGTTGGCTGACTCCAACTCCACTTATTGATCACCTCGTCTGTGTGAGTAAATTACTGGTTGAAGGAAGTCTCTCCCCAGGCCACCACCTACATGGATAACAGTGTTATTGTCTATATCATTTTTCTTTTGCCTATAAAAGATCATTTCATCTCATAAAATTTTTTCCTAATTTTTACATTTCTCTCTCACTAAAATCTAATGCCAATTAGACATTACCATTTTTGCCTATTTAGTCATTTAATTTTGTTCTTGACAGATAAATCTTTATTCTCAAATCATTATAAAAATATTATTCTTTTGAAAAATTACACATCCAGCCATCTCATTTAATCACCATCATAATTTATGGAGATGACCGACAATGTTAAATTCTGCTTTGGTTAGTAGAGCTGCTCATTTTAGTTAAAGCTCAGACGAGATCAGCAAGCTGGAGAGTTACTTTAAAGAAACACCGGTTTAATAACCTCACTCCAGTTGGGAAACTTCTGCCTGTAACCTGTGGCTGATTCAGGGTGGGTGCCCAGAAAATGACTTTCAGATTAAATATCACAACCTTTCTTTTTTGTTTTTGTTTCTGGAATTGAGACATTGAAAGTGGGGTGGGGGGTGCGTTTATAGCTATAACATTGAAATACTCCACACAGTGAGGGATTTCTAAGTAGTGGGGGAGGATGTGGTGCCAGAGAAAAAATATATTTCAGGTAGTACTGATTTACAAATTTATTTTTATGTATTGACCAAAGAAAGGATAAATGTTAAAACTTTTCCAAATGCAGAGGTATTTTTTATAAAATTAGCCTATTTTTAAAAACTAAAGAGAAGACAAATTACAAAGATGTGTGGAACGTCAAATCAGAAAGAAGAGCACTTTATGAACCTAGTTGTGGAGAACTTTGAATTTAATGTAACCTCATAGATTCTGAGAATATGTTGATACTTAATATATGAGTCCTGATAAAAATAAATTATAGTGGAATGGCAAATAAAAGATGTTGAAAAGCAGAAATATGTGAATAAATGGGAAGTTCAGAAACACAGCAAAAGTTTGAGTTTTGATCAAATTTCACTATGGTGATTTACATGAACCCAGTTATTTCACTAAAACTGTAGCAATCTATTGCTATGATTAAAGACAGGATTAATCTTCAATTATTCTACTCCACAGTAAAATTTTGATTCTTCTGACTTTGTGACTTTTGTGGTCTTTATGAAAATCCAGGTTAAATGAAATTATCTAGATAAAATTAAAGTGAGGTGACTGCAGTCTGTTACTAATTAGAAAAGCCCACTTAACATTTGAATTCTTCAACTGCATAAACCAGAGAAGCACCATCCGCATGAAGAAAGGAGTCTGGACAAACTAGGCTTTAGTCAAGTCATAGGCTTCCCCTACGAATGTTGTTTTATTTTATTTTTTTTTTTTTATTAATTTTTTTTTTTTTTTTAATAGAGGCATGTTTATTTATTTATTTATTTGTTTGTTTGTTCTGTTTACACATGCACTGGGTACAGTCAGAAGCACGGGAGGGTGAGAGAATTCACCAGAGCCAGAGCGGGGAGCAGAGCAGGCAGAAGGACCGAAGTACACTGCTGAGGGGAGCAGCGGGCGGCAGGGGAGGTCTGCGCGCCATGTGGGACCCTCCTCCGGTGGCCGGGGAGCAGCCGGGGATCGAACTGGCGCCGCAGAGGCCGCGGGCAGCTTCGCAACCCAGCGCTCAACCGCTGCGCCACCGGGGAGGCCCCACGAATGTTGTTTTAAAAGCATGTATTCAGGTTAATCAATTCCTATTATCACCCAAATTCTTGTTAGGCTTGACATACAATACTAATTATTCTTGAAGTGAGTAATGAGACTGTTAAAATAACAGAAGTCACAACTAGTTCATTAGAGAAGTTTTGGACATGATAATTATTCACCTGGGAATTTGCTCAAATGGTAAGCTGGTATTGAATGTCAGAACAGATATAGGTGACAAGTGAAGAACCGGACAATAGGTCAAATTATCCTCTCAGGATTATCTATGCTATTAGGTTTTAGAAAGTAAATACAGGATCTTTACTGTTTAGAACTATGTCAATTCTCTTTGAAAGACATGAAAGTGACATTCCATATTACTATGTTGTCATCAAATAAGCAATTTAATAATATAATTGTTATTGTTATGAGTTTCAGCTCATGAGTAAAACTCACCATTTACAAGCGTACAATTTAATGAATTTTCATGTACATATAACAGTCTTGTAACCTCCATTCAAATCATGTTATAAAATACTGTATTCATGTCAGAAAGTCCCTTAAATACCTGTAGGGTAAATCGTTTTCAGGCTTTTCTGCCCTCCCACCATTAGGATTGCCCTGCCTGATGGGGCACCTGCATTTTGTTACCTTGTTGTGTTTACTTCTGTGGGCCATGGGAGCAGTATTGAGACAGTCACCAAGAGACGCAGAGGCAGGAGAGAGAGAAGGGGAGAAAGAATGCCAGAGAAGCACAGAGTGAAGACTTGCTGGGGGCTTGGAGGCCTGCTGGCCTCCTGGCCACCCTGCACCCCTGCCTGCCGGAGTATCTGTTTATCACACTACATGTAAAGCTCAATAAAAGCCTGTTAAAATAAACGAGGGCTCCAGGACTCTCCTTTACCCATCTGCTTGCTGGATCAGAAAACCTGCTCTGTGCCCTTCCTGGCACTACAACACCCTTTGTAATAATTCCTCTCTCAGCCCCTGGTTCTGGCAACTATTGATCTTATTTATGCCCCTATAGTTTTACTTTTCTAGAATTTCTTTATGTGAAATCCTACCTTATATTTTCTTTTTTATCTGACTTCTTTTATTGATGATAATGTCTTGATGTTCTGCATGGAAGTAGTCAGCCTTTTTACTGCCGGCAGTATTTCATTACATGAATGTATAGCTACATGTTTATCAAACACAACTGGATGGACATTTAGACTGTTTCCAGTTTTTTTGTTCTAACAAATAAAGCAGATACCGACATTCAAGTACACATCTTTGTGTGGAGATAAGTATCCTTTCTCTTAAATTTATGAGTTGATTATTTTTAAAAACTTGTTTTGACCATTCTAGGTCTTTTGAACTTTTACATAAATTTTTAAAGTAGCATATGAATGTCTTCAAAAGAAAGTCCTCTATGGGATTTTGATTGGAATTACAGTGAAAATTTTACATCAATTTGAGGAAAATATACTATTAATCTCCAGGCTGATAAATATGGGTTACTTATACATTTATCTAGGTATTTTAAACATTGAAAAGTGTTTTATTATAGCATTTAGTTTTTCTTGCATTTTATTAAATTTATCCACATTCATTTGATATTTTTGATGTTTTGCTTAGTAGTTTCAAATGTTTGTTATCTTTGTCATTCTCTCCCCACAACCCACCTTCATGTCCTTTCTCTTGGGCTCTCTCTCTTTCATATATACAAACACATACATACATACATGCATACAACCAAGTAGCAAATAACACAATACACTGATTACTTAACTGACAAACCCAACAATTTGCCATCCAGAGGTCAAATTAATATCCTAGGGCAAAAAAATAAAACAAATTTTAACAGTGATTTTCCTCATGGTCTTAATATATGAATCAAATATCTACACATCAAACGATTACTGGTAGTTATATATTAACAATACATTAACATAGATGACAATATAGTGGTATCAATTATATTAGTATATAACATAGATTATAATAGTCTATGTTAATATATAATATTAATATATGCCTACACTATATAATTAATAAATTATAGTATTACAATTATAATATCAACAATGATAATTAACATATATGTTATCATAATTGAGGTTTAGCTATGTGTTTAGTCTGTCCATAGTAGATTAAGCACAGTACTTCAGCATAAGAAAAATAAAACTTAGTAAGAAGTGCAGAGATGATAAATTCGAAGATCCTACAGCAAGAGGAGAGAGATTACAAAACAGAGAAAGAACTAAAAAGTGTAGCAGCTGGGGCTGCTCACTGATTGCACACTATTGTGTTCCATCATGCCCCTGAGGATCATCACAGAATTTTAGCACAGTTTTAATAGCCTGTATTCAGAATGATGAAATGATGTCATTAAGAATAAGTTAAGTCTGATCAGTATATGGTGCTTAACAAGGCATGGAACTGTACAAATCATTTAAAAATGTCCATTAGAGTGATCAAAAATATTCTGGCACTTTTTAGAGTCAGTTTTAGTTCTTTTGGGAAATTTACTTGGACAATGTGCTTCAGTCTGTCTTTGTTCAGTTAATGCCGCTTAAATGGCATTTTCTTAAGGTAAATGGCATTTTCTCACCAGGTAAGAACTCCACAGTCAATATGTTGCCACCTTTAGGGGGCGTTATTCACATAGGTTTCACATTTAGATTATTGTGCCCTGTACTCAGGGGCTGGGATTATTAATTTCTGTGTTTTGTTAATTGTAGTGTCTCCAGAGAACAGCATATGGCACATAATAGACACTTTCTAACATTTTTATTAACAATGAATGAATGCACATTCATTGTTATGCTCATATTGTTATGCACATATAACAAAATCTATTTAAAAAAAAAGTTCCCCAATTATGTTTATTGAGATAAAGTAGGTTATGGGGTGAGAGAGTAATAGATTCAAACCTCTATAAGTATACTCTCACACCCTGCCACCAGCAGTGCCTCTACATTCCTTCACCATTTTCCTCTGGGCACCCTCCCCTATAAATTTATTTTATTTATTTATTTTTTAAGATTTATTTTATTTATTTATGCATATAAGAACTGGGATGCAGGCCAGAGGTATGGGGGGGGGCAGGGGATGAGAGAACATACCAGAGACAGAATGGGGAGCAGATCAGGCAAATTTACTGAAATATACTACTGAGGGGATCAGCGGGTGAGACAGGAGAGGTCTGCTGCACCATGTGGGTTAGCTCCCTGGTGGAGGATCTAACTCATGTGTCAGGAGCTGGTGACAGCCTGATGGTGCTTAGACTTAACCCCTGCACCACCAGATTCCCCTCCCTATAAATTCAAACTGCACAAAATATTAGAGTCTCAGAAAAATTAATATTCTATTAAATGCTTATTTATAATATGAAACAAAGCTTTATGACTACCCCATTTAAAGCTAAGCAAGACATTTCACTGAATGGGAATAGAGAGATACCTATAAAGGAAAAGAAGGTGCCTATTAAGAAAAAGAAGGGGCCTCCTGTTGGTGCAAGGGGTTAAGCACAACACTATGAGGCAATCCACAGCCTCTGCAGCACGAGTTCGATCCCCGGCTGGCCAGGGAGAAACCCACATGGCGCAGCAGACCTCTCCTGACTCACCTGCTGCTCCCATCAGCAGTGTATTTCAGTAGATCTGCCTGGTTCTGTTCCCCGCTCTGTCTCTAGTGAATCCTCTCACCCCCTGCATCTCTGACCTGTACCCCAGCTCTTGTATGCATAAATAAATAAATCTTAAAACAAGAAAAAAGAAAAAGGAGCAGGAAAGAAAGCTTCAACATCATGAATTCCATGGTGGAATGCTCAGGCTTTTCTCTAAGTCACCTTCATCTGACCCAAGTGCTTTCCTGGCCCAAGTGACTTCCTGCATTCCAAGCAATGCATCATGGTGCACTGTATGGACAATGTTTACCCCTTTTATCCTCTACTCTCACAACCTCAATTTACTGCAAATTGATTCTGTGGGGGTGTTACACTGGATCTATTTAATGTACTTTGCTAGTTCTGGTTTAGCACCACATATAATAGAGAATATTTAACCTGATGATGATATTAATGATGACAAGTTAATAAATTTTGAAACTGCAGATTACAATTCTGCATATGGCTAAACCATTTATTTTAAGATAAATAATATATTGAAGGAAAAAAAGACTATTTGCCTCTTTTTCCATGAGGTTAAAGAAAACTTTAGGATTATTATACTATATATTATGCATAGCATTTAAACACTTTATAATCCAAAGCTTCCATATTTCTTCATGAATAAAATGGTACAGACCTTATCAGCTATATTAAAATTAATCATTTTCAGAACTTTATTAATTTTTTATGTCACATTGGGATGCTAGCCAAGCATAATAGTTCACACATAGTCATTAGATGTGTACATTGGCTTCCAAGATAGATTGAAGAGAGAAGGGGCTTAAGAAAAAAATGTTTTATGATATCTTGGAATTCTTATCTACTCTAAAGTCAAAAATAGTTTTGAAAATCCTGTAAAGTATATGCTATTTATAGGGCCCATGGTCAGCTTGTCAGATGTAATGGTTTTCTCATACTAGTCATTAATCTTTGTTTAAGCAATAATCGTAGACCACCATAAATTCTAAATACCCATGGAATTTCGTGGTCTGAAATTATTCTGCAATTTAATCCCAAGCATTAAAAATAGACCAAGAATTTGTTTTCTTTAATCAGTTGCAATGTAAAATGTTTATGAATCTCAATCTTAAAAAGCTATTTTAATATTATGAAATATTTGGAACACTTTAAAAGACCATTAGAGATAGAGTTACACCCTTTATATTGGAACCGACAGAGGAACTTTTTATAAAGTCATATTTAGCTGCAATGTTTTACAAAGATATGTTTAGGGTACAATTTGAAATCACCTTCCAGATGTCTCATTTACAGAATATGACTGGTTTGTTCATGAATCACCAACATATCATTCACATCCGCATTAAAATTTCATGCAAACTAAGGAAATACCACAGCCCTTTGTTCTTGTGGGTCTTTTATTATAGGATCCACTAAGCCTGTCCTGCCTTTTGATAATAAAATCTGGCATTAAAAGACAGCCCATGCATCCAGTGGAGTCAACATCTTAGTAATTGGCCCTAATCACTCTGGAATATTATATCCCTGGGTTAGGCTTCTTTCCATCTTCAATATTTTATTCATCAATCATGGTTTCTGTCATAACTTGGCAAGAGTCTCTAGAATGCTATATGTTGTTTTAAATTATCCTATGTTTCCTGAAATAGACATTCTATGTATCCATGTATCCTAGAGTGAAGAAGTATTTGAAGAATCTCCTTGAATTAAGTAGTCTACAAAAAACATAATTACAGCTTAATAATAGTTACATTAACAGCATATAATTCCTTAAAGTCTTTTGATGAATCAATTGCTTTTATTGGATTATTGTTTCAATTAAACCATAAGGAAATTGTCTCCTCTGACAGAAAACTAAAGATATTATGGAACTATCACCTTGTATCAAAGCAATTTCATTGGGAAGCAATGTTATCTTCAATTCACAACTGATGATAAACAATTGAGCACCCAATAATTAATTATTGATTATTCTGTCATTTTACATATAAAACTCAAAGCCTTCATCATTATAGAACATGACCTTCATATAAACTTGGAAATATATAACTATAACATTATAACATAACATTGTATGTTATAACATTATAACATAACAGGAGCTTTCATCATAGACTCAGAAGAAAATAAAATAATTCAAAAAAAACCTGAAAAAAAATAAATGGACAATAAACAGTAAAAATGTCCAAGTTGAAAAAATAAACAAACAAAAAAACTTAGAGGGTCACTCTTATCACGAGTCATATTTGTTAAATTAATAAAGAAGAAAATGGGGTATTTCTGTGGCTGATATAGCACAAACTGTAACCTTAGCTACTACTCTCTTGTCTAATATTCTTCAGGTCCCAAGAAAATTCTTCTTTCCATGTATTATTTTCTGTCCTCAAAAGAAAAGTGGATTTGCCTGATTGCTCAGAATGTTATGAAAGTTTATGAATTGCCTCTGCTGGTAACAGATCAACATGGCTCCAGCAGCAAGAAGGCATATTCACCAAGGTTGAAAGACATAATAATTTAACTTAATGTTCGTTAACTTGACTAAACTTTTGTTTAGCATCTATTTGTATTCTTGCCTCAAACCCCAACATCACCTATCTTCTTCTCTTTGCTTGGTAATCTTGTAGCACCTGCCTCTATAGACACTGGTCTATAGAGTAATTTCAAAATATTTTCAAATATTTTTTGCTAGTAATTTCAAAATATTTTCCAGGGCCTCCCTGGTGGCACAAGGGTTAAGACACAATCTATGAAGCTATCCCCAGCTACTGCAGCACAAGTTCTATCGCCAGCCAGGGAGCTACCTACATGGCACAGCAGACCTTTCCTGCCTAGTCCGCTGCTCCCCTCAGCAGTGTGTTTCAGTCAATCTGCCTGTTCTGTTCTCTACTCTGTCTCTGGTGAATACTCACACTTTTTTTTTTTTTTAAGATTTATTTATTTATTTATACATACAAGCGCTGGATACAGTCAGAGGCACGGGAGGGTGAGATAATTTACCAGAGCCAGAGTGGGAAGCAGAACAGGCAGACTGACAAAGTACACTGCTGAAGGGGGGCAGCAGGCGCAGCAGGAGAGGTCTGCGCGCCATGTGGGACCCTTGCCGGTGGCTAGGGATCGAATCGCGGCTGCAGAGGTTTCGGGCAGCTTTGCAGCCCAGCGCTCAACCGCTGAGCCATAGGGGAGGCCCAGAATAATCTTACTTAAACTCAAGTAAATTATTTTTATTATCATCTGGCATGTAATAGGTGCTCAACACATGGTGTTAAACACTTGCCTTATGAATAACAATGTAATAGCAAAAATATGCATATATATCTCACTTCTGCAAAAAAAAAAATTGATACAAAAATTGCAGAGGAGGTTTAGGAAACTATCCTCACCCTAATAAGCTCTCATCTTGATTCAGTAAATCTAGGGCCTTAATAGATATCAAATTTTAAGAGCAAACCATCTCCTGATTGTAAAAAGATATGATTTATCTCTATGCTAACTTATCAATTAGCAACAACATAGCCTGTAACCAACAAAATCTAGTTTCTCTCAATTATATTAGCATTGCTTAATTTTTTAGGGACCATCTCCTGGTTTTGACAACATAATTTTTAGTTTGAGAAAATACTTTCTTGGACTCCAGAAAAATACTGGAATGAGAATAATTTTCAGAAATTACAGAATTTTAATTTAAGTAGTCTTCTCTCTTTTACACTTTCCCCTCAATTCTTAAATTATAAGAAATTAATCGTAGTTTTGAACGTTTCTCTTCCCTTTAAATTTAGTTATTGTTAATCAACTATATTAGAAATCAAGAATAGAGTCTCTAACTATTTTAAAAAAACTATATTCTTGCTCTTGGTTAGCAAAAATTAGCAGTAAAAACACAGGAAGGAAATAAACACCTTAAGTAGAAATTATTTTAAATCTTATCTTTTAAAGTCAGTTGAATTCAATAATACGTCTATGAGCAATAAGAGATAATACTGAAGGGGAACAAGAAAGCCAACAGTTTTTAAAAAGGCTTTTCTTTAAGAACTTATCCTGAAGAAAATTACAAACTGAGATGGAAAGTACCTCCATCTGAATTGGAAATTGTTTCAAAACACTCTATAAAGTAGTAGGTGAGGTGAGCTGCTTTAACCTTACAATGGCATTACTAGTATTTGTAGTTCCACATCTCCATAGGCTATTCCAGTGAAATCACACACAGAAACAGTGCTGTAAATCTAATACACATAACTCATGCATATGAAACAATTAGTCCAAAAAATGTTGATACATTAAACAGCAGAGGAGTTACAATTTTAGACCATGTCAAAGATTGAAGGAGGAAAAAAAAATATCTGGAAAAGAACAGGTTGATTGAAATAGTACTGCATGGTTTCAGGAATAAAAGATCATATTAAACTAATTTCCAAAAGAACTCTGAGAGGATTATTGCCAAAATAGACAAAGGAAATTCATGGATATAATACATTTGAATTTTCAAGAATCACATGAAAATGTTGGACTTTAAAGATCAGTCCTTTATTTCACTTCAGAGTAGTCCTTTATTTTTACCTTTTCCATTACTCCCAAGATGGTTATAAGCTCTGTTTTTAAAATACATATGAAGAGGTATGGAAATTAGAGAAACAAACAATGTGTCTTCAGCCTCAAGACAACAAATTGTCAATTATCTTGACAATTTCATAGAGAGACAGTAACCCAGACTGAGGTTTTATATGATCTAATTGAGATGTTTAAGGGTAATTAGAATTTTAATATTAGAGATGAAGATAATCCTCATTCCCATCCGTGGTGAAGGAATATGTCTGGAGGTATGTGGTTTTCTGCAGAAGCACTTTGTAGATATAGAAATAACATTATGTAGATACTTTGTTATTTCTAGAGCAGTTTCAGCTATCTTAAAATAAGCTTAAACCCTACTGAATAAATAAATCATTTAATCAGATTAGTAACTGCAATATGACTTGAATTTGGTTATATCTATTTGTTTAGTTATGGAACTGAGAAAGAATCCCACACAACTCCAGGTCAAAGATTCTTGTGGTGTATTCTAATATGCAAAAAGAAAATATTTTTTCTTATTTGTTTACTGCCAAGGAGTCTAGAAATCGATGGGTTAAATGAAGTTTAAACAGTTTTCAGGGCCTTGCTGGGTGGCAGAAGGGGTTAAGTGTCAGCGCACATCAAGCTATCAGCAGCCAGTGCAGCATCCCTGCCCAGTGAGATAACCCACATGGTGCAACAGACCTCTCCCGTCTTGCCACACTGCTCCCCTCAGCAGTGTATTTCAATCAATCCACCTGTTCTGCTCCCCACTCTGTCTCTGGTGAATCCTTTCATCCCGGACACCTCTGGCCTGCACCCCAGCAATGATAGGCATAAATAAATAAAATAAATTCAAAAAAAAGGTTTTTCTCCTGTAAGAATTCTCAGTGAATTGATTTACTGATGTCCATTGTATTGTTCACAGAAAGCACAGTTTATAGCATTTCCCAAATTTACACTTTTTTCCAAGAACACTTCATGGGAAATATTCATTTGAAAACTCTTTTGCAAATATTGCCTTAACCTAACCTACTACTTTCAAAGACAAAACTAAGCTTCAGTGGGTTAAACTATTTACATAGTCAAAAGCCAGTTGTAGAAAACCAAAGACTAAGAATATATCTTCTAGGTTTTCTATCTAGCGTTTGTTTTTCTAAACTAAGGTCTTTGATTTGAATATGCATAGCTCTGGGAGAACATAATGATTTTCCAGATATATAAAGGTACAAATCATTTTTTTTACTGTTATATAATTTTACTAGATACAAAATTCTAAGATTCTTGTCAGAATAAGTTATATATTAACAGTTCTAAAGACATTATATATGAGAATAGTATGCCTTTAACTTATTATTATATGTTTAAATCACAGGTTTTTTTTTCTGAACATGGAAAATTGGTAAGATTTCTGAGTATGGTAAACTTTTAAAAGAAAACATGCTTAGTTTTTATGTTAATATGACTTCCATCCCCCCCCCCATATATTTGGAGGATCAGTATAATAGGATAATTGATGAATTCATAAAACTGAAATACATGAAAAGGTAATGATGGAGAGTATAGGTATCTAAAAAAATATTTTGGACATTTCAATGGGAAGAAAATATTATACGCATGATGGTGAAAGAGAATGAAATGTGAAACTGAGCTTTAACTGAAAGCCTTGCTATAACTTTACAGTGTAATAGAAACCAGCTCATAGTTCATAAACATGACACTATATAGTTATTGGACAAACTTCTATTAACCCAAATAATAGCTACTCCTAGAGACACCACTCCGTTTAAAAAGATTTGTTCAAAACACACTTTAAAGATAAAAAAATTCCTCTTAATAACATAAGCTCAGGAACACTTGAAAATAATAAATCATTGACACTAACATTCCCAAAAGAAAGAAGAATTTGTTTTGAATTTCACCAAAATCTATAAAAATTGAAGTTAGAAACAAGATTCAATATTGATTTTCTAATGTTCTTGTTTTAAATAAATCTATTACTTTTTTTGTGGTTTTCTAAGTCTCAGTTATCCATGCTACTTTTTACATTTAATTTTTTTCTCCTCGACAGTTTTGTGCTCAAAAATATATAAAAGGAGATAGAGTTTTATAGTTTTCATTCTATGGTAGAAAGTTTTCAAAGAAGTAATTGAGGATTTCTAGTCAGGACAGAGGAGCTTAGACCCAACTCCCTCCTCCCTCCCTGAACTATGGGCTCTGGGAAGAACAAAAGAGAGAGAGCATGGAAAGGCAGTGCCAGAGTGATCTGGTTATGTCAGAGGGATACCTGAGGACTGCAGGAACACAGCAGAAAGAAGCATCTCAGGTCTGTCATTTTCAAACTTGAATCTCGCAGCAGAAAACAGCCTAGGTCAGGTAGGCGCCTTTCGCCCCTGGCCAAATGCGGGTTCCACGTACAATCCCAGGCAACTTTGGCACATCCAAAGATGGCAGAATCTATCAGAATCCACCTTCACCATAAATGAATATATTAAGTGAAGGAGAAGTAATTCACTGGATTTCTTTAAGAGTATTGTTCTGAATACATTCCAGATACTCCATAGCTCTCCATTTCTTTTGTATAAGTCACTGGAGTTTTATTAATTTCCTTGGCCCTGTCAAGTTTTCTCGATAATCTTGGTCCTGTAGCTCTTGTTCCCGTGTCTGCACATTTCAGGCTACAGGCATCTCTTCCAATCTCTGCAGACTGGCATGGGGCAGTTAAATAAGTCCTTCGTGAGTCAGCCTGGCTAGAGATTCTGGGTGGGCAGTTCGATGGCTTCCAAGGTGGGGTTTGTGCTAGAGTCCTTTGGTGGGCAGGTCTGGAGCCAGGGACAGCAGGAAGTGGGGCCTGGTGGCTTCATACATGGGGACCATCTGGAACCTGGATTGTGGTGGAAGATCTGGAACTTGGTTTCACTGGGGCGGGCCTAGCACTTAAGTCCTGGTTCACCGGGGTAACCAGGCTGAGCCCGGCCTCTGGCTCTGCAGGAGTCCATTGCAAGTATTGTCCTCAAGAGCCTCAGGGGTCTGCAGGCACAGGAATGCATCCCGAACTGCAATGCCACCTCAGGACACAGGAACCACCAGGCTTCCGGAGCCGGTGTAGCCAGTGGGCTGGGGTCGCCCTCTAGGAGCCTGGAGCTGAGGAAGCCACCATGCCTCGCGCGAACTTCCTGGGCTGCTGGAGTTGGCCTGCGCCTGGGGTCACAGGAGCGGCTGCTGGAGCCGGCAGACACCCGGGATGAGCTGGAGGCCTGGGTTTGCAGAACGAGGTCAGGAACTTGGAGCCCCCAGAATGGCTTGGGGCCACTGGAGCCGGCGGGCAAGCAGGTGAGCCTGGGTGGGTTCCCAGCATGGGGGGACCCGGCTGGGTGTCCGGGATGCTGCCTAGAGCCCTCAGGCAACCGTGAGCCAGGGGCCTGGGTTTCTGGGCACCCACAAGAGCCACCTAGTGCCACGGAGTTGGCCTGGCGCTGACGCCCGCCGGCAGGGTCAGTCCTGCGCGCTCTTGACTCTGCTCCCGCCCAGTGTTTCTCTCAGAGCTGGGCTGCCGGGTTTGGCAGTCAGTGAGTCCTTCCTGCCTCTGCAGGGTGTCTTTTCTCATTTCTGTGCTTTGCCCAGGTATCTGTACTCCCTCATCTGGAATTCCCGGCTCTTGTAAAGGTATTTTCATGTCCGATAGTTGTTAGAATTGACGTTTCTAAGGGAGCAATGAGGGCTAGTAATGCCTACGCCGCCATTTTGGTCCATGTCAGCACCGCGGGTTTTAAGGGAATCTAGTTGCACATCCGCTTCTTCACATTTATTAGCCTGGGAAATGTCTGTGGATTGCTCATGGGGAAGTTTCTCTCCCTTCCTACACCCCCTTGCACATGGGAGGAAATGCAGTATAATTTTAAGAAATTTAGTTGTCCTTGGTTAACCACAGAATTAGGAACAGAATATTAAGAGTTTGTTATCTCAGGTTACACAGTAATGATCTCATTAATGCTATAGTTATAAGTACCCACAGACTATTAACACATTTAACTTTTGACAGCATTAGCCACTAATGTGTCAATGATTGGTTACAAAGTAACCTTTATATATCATCCTATTGCATCTCACCTGCTAGAGAATATCACTTCAGCCCTTCCCTTCCTCACCATATTTCCCCTTTTGATATGATTTTCCCCTCATCATATACATAGTTTTTCTCTTGTATTAGAAACAATCCTTTAAAAAAAAAGATTTATTTATGCATACAAGAACTGGGGTACAGGCCAGATATATGGGGGGAGGGTGAGAGGATTCACCAGAGACAGAGTGAGGAACAGAACAGGCAGATTGACTGAAATACACTGCTGAGGGGAGAAGCAGGGAGACAGGAGAGGTCTGCTGTGCCATGTGGGTAGCTCCCTTGCTGGCTGAGCATCGAACTATGCTGCAGTGGCTGCAGATAGCTTCACAGTGCTGAGCTTAACCCCTTGGCCACAAGTGAGGCCCCGATAAACAATCCTTTTTTTAAAAAAAAAGATTAATTTATTTATGCATACAAGAACTGGGGTGTAAGCCAGAGGTGTGGGGGTGCCTAAACAATCCTTTCTTGATTCCATTTGCTTCTCCAGCTATTGCTCTGTATTTCGTTTCCCTTATAGCAAAATTTGTCCAAAGGGTTATCCACTCTCACTGTCTCTAACTTTTCTCTTCCAATCTCTATTAAACCAATTTCCATGAGTCTGTGATGCCTATTACTTCAAAGTTACTCTTGTCAAAGTCACTGACGTCCTCCACGTTAATAATGATGAATTCTTAAGGATATTTGAGATGGCTGTTCACTTCCTTCTCTGAGATACTTTTCTTCATCGGGCTTCCAGAACTCTGCTTTGTGAAGATTTTCTTTGTACTCCCCTTGCTCCTCCTCCATGTCATTTACTGGATCTTTTTCCCATTCCCAACCTCTTGATACGAGAATACACAAGGTTTCCTTTTTCCCCTCTCATCTATAAACACTCATGTTTTGATCTCTTCCAGCATCATGGGTTAAATAGTGTCTATATGTTCATGTCTTTCATATGTCTGTATTGCCATCCAGAGTCCTTCCCTTGCTATCCACACTTACTTATCAAAATCACTACATAACATTTCCATGTCAGTATCTAAAAGATGTTTCAGAGTTAAAATTTCTAAACACTGCACTTCTAGTCTTCCTCTCCAACTGTTTTGTCTTTTCTTAAATGATAACTTATTAATGATAACTTATTCCATTAATGATAACTTATTCCTTCCAGTTTTTCATTCTTTCTAACACCTTATACCCAATGTCATTGAGAAATACTTTTCAAATTGTATCCACTTCCATTGCTACCATATAGGTTCAAGCAACTATTATCTTTTGCTTAGACTTTGTTCTCTCTTTGTATTCTACCCACCTCACTTTTCTATACCTTATCCAAAGTCTGTCACAGAAGCCAGAGATATTATGTGCAAATATCTGCTCAAAACATTCAAATGGCTAATCATTACACTCAAACAAAAATCCCAAGAGTTTACAACAGCCTACAAGGATGGAGTCTTACTAATTCCCCACTTTTAATTTCCTCTTTCACTTATCTGCTCCTTAGCCCACAAGCACCTTTGCTTTTGTTTATACATGTCAGGCTGCTCTCAATGAAGGCCATTTGTTTCTATTCTCTCAGTCCATTACTTTCCGTCAATCACCTCATGGTTCTTTCCCTTACTTCTGTCATGTCTGTTAAAATTTCATCTCTTTAGAGATGAAATTTAGAGAGATTCTCTGACCACTGAATTTAAAATTATAGTACTCCTCAGAATCTCCTCATATTCTTCACTGCTTTTGTTTTCTCCGTTTTACATTCTACCTGCTAATGTAATTTACCTATTATTGGGTTTACTGTGTATATTCACACATTAGAATATTAACTTTTTTATGACAGGCGTTCTTGTATGTTTTATTTGCAGTGTCTCAAATTTTAAAAATAGCATATTTGGGAAAGTTACAAAGTATGCATACTAACTTTAGGATACTGAGCACATTTGGGGAGGAATGGTATGGAATAAAATTAGATAAGGATGGACAGATGACTTTGGTTTTATTATTTTTAACAATTTTTTAAATAATAAAGGATTTGTTTATGGCTGGGGTTTACTTTTGTTAATATTAATGGTAGGTACAAAAGTTTTAGTTGCATTTTTCTCAGAATTTCCTGAATGTTTAAAATACTTTATAATGTCAAAATGTAGTTTATTGAGAAAGAAAGACAGATAACTGTCCTTCTGAGTGACTGGAGCATGGATGGGGTAGAGGGATGGGTGGCAGAAGGAGAGAGGAAAAAGACAGTGCCTGGGCCAAGATAGTAATAGCAAGTGGCTGCTTTCTAAATACTTTATATTTAGGAGAGGTATCATACAACAGTGTTTCTCAAACTTCAGCGTGCTCCCAAATCACTCAGGGATTTGTTTCATTGTACAAATTCCAATTCAATTGGTCTGGGAGAGGTTGTTATTTTGTCCTTGTGATTCTCCTAGGTTTTGCCAATGCTCTTGATCCTAGAACACAGGCAGCAAAGTCCTAACCTGTGTCTCTAACTTGGTTGTACACTAGGAAGTATACTAGAGTGTACACTAGAATACCCTGGGAGTTACATAAATACTCATGTTTGGGTCCAGTCCCCAAAGATTCTGATTTGAGTGTTTTTGGTTCAGGTCTTTTTTTTTTTAATTTTATTTTTATATTCCCCATACAATTACAACCCCCTTATTTTGACCCCACCCCCCCTTTCTCCGCCCCCCCCCATAATGTGTCTCTGGTTCATAGTTGTTTGTTGATTTTGATTTTTTTCTTTCTTGTAGTTATTCTTTTTCCTGGTCCCTTATTTAGGTTTTCTAGATTCCTGCTATGAGTGAGGTTTGGTTCTGGTCTTTTAAAGAGTGATTTTAAATTTTAAAGAGTGAGGGCCTCCCCGGTGGCGCAGTGGTTGAGCACTGGGTTACGAAGCTGCCCATAGCCTCTGCGGCACCGGTTCGATCCCCGGCTGCTCCCCGTCCACTGGAGGAGGGTCCCGCATGGCGCGCAGACCTCTCCTGCCGCCCGCTGCTCCCCTCAGCAGTGTACTTTGGTCCTTCTGCCTGCTCTGCTCCCCGCTCTGGCCTTGGTGAATTCTCTCACCCTCCCGCGCTTCTGACTGTACCCAGTGCTTGTATAAATAAATAAATAAATCTTAAAAAAAAAAATTAAAGAGTGATTCTAACATGCAACAGAATTTGAGAGCCACTACAGGGGTCCCAGGCCAATTCCCTTCCTGGTACACTCCACCTTTTTAGGAACCCCTAAGTAATGCTTGCTTCCTGCAGCCTCCTTCCGAGAAGGTTTTGGACAGAGGTCACAGGGTAGTACCAACCGATGTTTCTACTCCATCCAGACCATGTGCCAGAAATTAATATCCAAATTCAGATATAGACAGAACACCTGGCAGACATGCTCTTTATTGAATGGGGCCAGCTGGGCAATTCAGGAACCTTAATCACCATTATATGCAATGCCAAAGTAAGAAAATTAAAATGCCTACTTGTGAGGAGGAAGTGATCAGAGATGCTGCTGAGTTGCCAAAACTCTTGCCAGACTGTCAAATCGATTGTTTAATCGTTTAATTCATTATTTACAAAATTTATTGATGGACTGTGTAGGGTAGGCAAAGGTATCAGGCTTTTCTGCCCTCCCGCCATTAGGATAGATGAGGGAACTCTGTGGTCCTGAATGCATGCCTGATGGTGGGCACCTCAAGTGGTTACACCTGGGCTGAGAGACTGGACTTTAAAGGGCGGTGGCGTTGGGACACCAGCAGAAGCCAAAAGAGAAGCCGAGAAAGAAGCAGAGAAGCCAAGAGAGAAGCAGAGAATGCCGGAGAGCCCAGATAGAGTGAAAACGGGCTGGGAGGCCTGCCAGCTTCCCGGGCCCCCCGGTACTCCTGCTTGCCATGTACCTGGTAATCCCAATAAAAACCTGCAAAACCACTGAGGACTCCGATTCCTTCTTTACCTGGTCTGCTGGATCATAGAAAACCTGCACTGTGGCCATTCCTGCCCCTACAGACTGATATGTGTAAAACACATAATTTAATGGTGGAGAAGACAGCTGTTTTCTAACCCTCATAGGGCCTATAGTCTATCAGTTATTACAGTCATTTATTATAAATTATAATAAACAATTTATTACACAATTGTGAATTTATTTATAAGATTATAATTGTTACATGCATATTCTGGGTACTGGAGATATAAGTGATAGAGTCTCAGGGGAAGACTTGACTGAAGAAGTAATAGATAAACTCAGACTTGAAGGATGAGTAGTTATGAGCTAGGAGAACTGAATAGTAGGCAAGGGAACAGTCACTATTGAATACTTGGTGCTTGTCTGTTTCTCAGAGGAATATTCAGCTGCTTAAATAATTCCCTCTGTCTTTCTATCTCAAATATTCTTGCATAAAAACATTTAATAACTATATTGTCTGAATGCTTCACAGGTTTATTTTTTCCTAGCCTGAAGATAAGTCATATCACTTAGTGGTTTCAGACAAGATACAATGATGAGAAACAAAAAGAATTATAAAACAGGAGAGGGGAACAATTTGATGCTGTGCTTCATGCTGGTTGAAGTGTGGATGCTTATTTAGAAAGAAGTTGTTAATGGAAGGAATGAAGGAAGAAAAATAGCATGTGGGAAGAGTCTAGAGATGTAAGTTCAACCTGAGGAGAGGTATATTACCAGGCCCATGGATGACTGACTCCCAGGATTCCATCTCCATGGCTTGTTTGCATGTGTCTTCCCTGTATTGCATAAGTATCTGAACTTCATATGTGCAGTTTCTTGATAATGTTTCAATTACAGTTTCCTTTATTTTCTGATTATTTTAATATCTAAACTTTTAGGGCTTTGATGAACTGAGTATCTTTAAATACTTAGTAGAAATAGAAAAAATAGGAAATCAAATTACTGTTAATGGGAAATGGAATGCTGTTTAAGTAGAAATATGTTGCTGGATATTCCTTTCAGATTCCTTTTGCTTTGCATACTTTAGAACACAATGGTTCTGAGTCATTGGGGGCATGGAGGAACTGATTGTGAAAAACAGCTTAATGTTGGAGAGGTGTCACCATGGCAAATAGATGGAAAAATGATACCTACCTTTAGGAGCATCCAATCAAGATGATAATTTGGAAAGTAAATCTTTGAAATGAGAGCCCATATACGATATTTAATATAGTAGACACCATATTTGCTCCCATTCTAAATAATTTCAATAAATCCAAACAACTCCAATATAGATTTTGATATTTAAAATAACTTTTGATATTTAAGATAACTTTTAAACAATGCAAATAAGGTAAGGTAAGGAGAGTCATCATTATATTTTAGATTTTTTTGTAAGAACTCAGTAGTTTCTTTTTAGGTATACTTAAAAAAATGCCTTCATACATGGTGGGGAGAGGCAATTCAGCAATTATGGAAAATACTACAGGTCTGATACAAATGTATTGATGCTATTACTAATATTGTGATTATAATATATGAAAATATTATGATGCTATTACATATTTTCTAACATGAAATAAGAATCGAAGCTAATTGAGATTATAGCTTCATTAACCAACAGTGTTTTCCTTAATTAAAGATTAGACAGTTTGATAGAAAGCATTCTTTACTGGAGAGGAAGAAAACAAAATAAATCCTTTGTAGGATATGCATTTGCACTAGAGTTTAAAAGTGGTGCATGGATTTTAGCAAAGGAAAAGACAGAAATCAGTCTTTGCTAGCTAGAAACAATGGCTAGAATTATGAGATTTATTTTTCTGGAATTTATATTTTATTGACCTTGAAAATTTATAAATTTTCACTAAAGTTCGGACATCAAAAAATCAGGAAAAATATGAAGATGGTAGAAATGTTGAGAAAGACTCAAGGAATCCATGTTTTAACTCAATTTTATTTTTCATTAATGGAAGTAACTTGTATGTAGTTATTTGCTACATACAATACAATTTGTTGTATTTATTCCGAGTATTTTTACATGTTTAATTTTATAATATCATTGGACAAATCTTACTGTGTATGTTTTACAAATGTAAAACATAGAAATTGGGTAAGTAGAATGCTTGTTAAATACTAGATAGCTCATAATGAAGGAACAAGTATTAGCAGAGTTTCATTTTCATATTCCCTATTAAATTTACTCTAGAATTAATAATAACACCAACTATAGCAACTACCATTTGCAGGCAGAAAACTCTAGTCTATATTACCTCATTTAATACTTAACTCCTCTCCCAATAAACAGATGCTGTTGTCCATAGTATATTATTGTACAAAAAACAAAAATGAAGAAGATATACCTCAAATTTGGGAAGGGTTTTTTTTTTACAATATTTTATTTTTAAAATGTATGGGTGCTGAGGAATCTTTTAAAAGTTCTTATTTCTTATTTATATTTAGGTTAATTGAGGCTCATTTTATAGAGAGCTATAGTGATCAGTATAAAATATTTTTAGATCATGTCATCAAAACACAGATGAGAATAATGCATTAAAGTATAACAAGTGGTCCACTTTTAACATTTCTCAGTTGCATTTTAAGGTTATATACTCCAATTAATTTTAATCTATTTGATGCCATTCTCTTTATACTGGATGGGTTTGTTATTATTCTCTCTTCTTACAATATTAATTGTTATTACTATATTCAACATAGAGGAGGAACTGGCAGGATGGTCAGTGGCTTTTACTTCCAAACCTTTATCTCCAAATGGTTTCAAAATTATATATTCTTGACTTGGTGGGGAAGAAGGTGTTATCATAAAAAAGAGGAGACAAAAACAATTTTACAAACAGCAGAAATAAGTTTCATGGCATAGAACCACACTTATTAGTAAAGGGTCTAACAAGCTTGATGCATGAAATTTAGCTACAGAAAAGACAAGAAATAGCTTCTGCGAGCCTGAACAAAGGCTAACATTGTGAAATTTCAGTGGCATAATATACAGGCTTCAAATAAGAGTTCTGGTTAGTGCGACATAAAGGAAGTGCTTCATTAGCTATCATAGTGCATACCTCTCAGGCTCGTACCACAGGGCAGCACACAGCAAGGGCATGGGCACAAAGAATGAGCTATTCACTCAGGTTTCATAATCTTGCTCTGTTTCAGTATCCTGGGTTGACAGCTTTCAAGTTGAGCATGGAAGGCTCTAAAGAAACATTCTTCAGTGATAGAGTTTGTTTTTGGAAAATGCCTATCTAAAATAAGGAGATAAAATAAGTTGAGCCTGTGAGCTCAGTTTTTTCACATTAGATGTCTTTCCAGAGCAGTGATATTTTTATGAATACTATGAACACTTTAATAAAGTAGTTCTACAGAAAGATTGGTCTCACATGAAATTATTTGCAATTTCTATGTCATTCAACCCTATGCAATCATATGAATATTCATTTTACAGTGAAAGCTTACTTTGTAAGTAGAAAAATTGCAGTAAAATGCTTTGCAAAGATATTGGGTAGAAGAAAAAATAATTCTATGTAGTATTTTTCAGGAAAACCACTGTGAATTCCTCTTTTTTTTACCAGAGCCACAGACCCCTGTCCCTCAAAGAAAACACAAAATTTTGTAACTCAACTACAGCTTAATGGAACCGTTTCTGAATTCATTTCATACAGTGCTCTCTGCTCTGAAGAGAAATATATTACATTTAATTTCTGATTTATATTCATTTCCTAGATGCCAAGGTTAATCTTAAAAAGTATTACACAAAGGCACAGGGCCCTACTACATAAACTTGCATAAAATGCTAAGGACGGTTCTTTTTTTTTTTTTTAATAGAGGCATGTTTTATTTATTTATTTATTTGTTTGTTCATTTGTTTTGTTTATACATGCACTGGGTACAGTCAGAAGCGCGGGAGGGTGAGAGAATTCACCAGAGCCAGAGCGGGGAGCAGAACAGGCAGAAGGACCGAAGTACACTGCTGAGGGGAGCAGCGGGTGGCAGGAGAGGTCTGCGCACCATGTGGGACCCTCCTCCGGTGGCCGGGGAGCAGCTGGGAATCGAACCGGCGCTGCAGAGGCTGTGGGCAGCTTCGCAACCCAGCGCTCTACCGCTGCGCCACCGGGGAGGCCCTAAGGACGGTTCTTAATTTTAACTACAGTGAAAGAGAAATAAGTAAGGCTAGAAAACAAAAAAATATTTTACAAAAAAATTTTTATAGACAGAATAGCAAAGATATTTAACATTATTTGATGCAAATAATGTTATCATTGATGGCTTAAGTACATTGGAGATAATGATTTCTAAAATGACAATAATTTATGGCCTTATTTGGAATTTTACAAGACACTCAGAGGAGTGGGAAATCATAGCTTACCTCCATAAACATTAAAAGTCCTGAAGTATACCAATCATAATATACTGAGAGCTGCATAAAATTAAACTTTAAAATTTTACTTTCTTTCCAATAGGAACAATTTTTTTAATTCAAAACATGAGGTGTGTGGGGCCTCCTTGGTGGCGCGAGGGTTAAAGACTGCTATCAAGCTATCTCCAGCCACTACAGCAAGCGCTCCATCCCCGTTGGCCAGGGAGCTAACAAACATGGCACAGCAGACCTCTCCTGTCTTGCCTGCCGCTCTCCTCAGCAGTGTATTTCAGCACATCTGCCTGTTCTGCTCCCCACTCTCTCAGGTGAATCCTCTCACCCCCTGCACCTCTGGCTTACATCCCAGTTCTTGTATGCATAAATAAAAAAATCTTCAAAAAAGAAAAAAGCTAGGTGTGAGCTCTTTACTAGCTAGCTCTTTACACTGACCAAATTTGTGATAGAGTCAGAGAGAAAAACTTGCACACAATAACACCCAAAAACCTTCATCAAAAAAAAAAAAGTGCCCCTTAACTAACAAGGTCAAAATTACATATAGTAATATGGCGGTCAGTATACCTACAAAGCAGTGTCTTTTCTTAAATCCCTATATTTACCGATTCATTTTTTTCACTTAGCACAATCACTAATAGTTTTATAATAAAAAGTCTATCTCAGAGGTTGTCTGTACATCTTTTAATCTGGTTTTTATATGAACTACATGGTATGGTTTGAATTGTATCTCCCCCAGATTCTTATATTGAAGTCCTACCCTCACAACCTCAGAATGTGAGTCCATTAGGAGATAGGCTTTTTACAGAGGTAATCCTGTTAAAATGAGATCATTGGGGTGGAACACCAAGATTGGACACCATTGTAGCTGGTGTCTTTATAAAAAGTGAAAATTAGAAACAGGAAGAAAGCCATGTGAACACTCTGTTGCTTCCTTTGCAACACATAAGACATTTATTTTGATGTAGTCCCACTGATTTGTTTTTGCTTTTGGAGTCAGATTCAGAAAATAATGAGAACTGTGTTCAGGAGAGTTTCTTTCATAAGAGTTTTAGGACAGGTCTTATATTGAAGTCTTAATTCAGCTTGAGTTAATTTTTGTATATAGTGTTAAGGTAGTGGTCCAGTGTGATTTATTTACATGTGGCTGTCATTTTCCCAAATCATTTACTAAAGAAACTGCCCTTTCTCCCACTGTATACTCTTGGATCCTTTGTACTGAATTAATTGACCATAATGTGTGGGTTTATATCATGACTATATTTTATTGATCTATTATGTGTGTTTTATTTTAATAAAATAGCTTTATAATCTAGTATGAAATCAAACTAGTTTTTAGTTTTTTTTTTTTTCCAAAATTGCTTTGGCTATGCAGGTTCTCTTGGGATTCCATATAAATTTTGGGGTTGTTTGTTTTAGTTCTGTAAATAATATCATTGGATTTTTTTGACAGAGATTGCACTGTATCTATAGATAGCTTGGGTACCATGGCATTATAATAAAATTAAGTCTTCCAGTATATTCCAGGGAATATATTTCTATTTATTCCTGTCTTCTTCAATTTCTCTCATTGTTGTCTTATAGTGTTCAGTGTACTGGTCTTTTACTTACTTATTTAAATTAATTTCTAGGTACTTTATTATTTTTGATGCAATTGTGATGGGATTTTTTTAAATTTCCCAACAGAATATTTTATTGAATTTTTATGCAATTTTACTGAATTTGTTTAACAATTCTAACAATTTTTTAGTTGAATCTTTAGAGTTTTCTTTTTTTTTTTTTTAGATTTATTTATTTATGCATACAAGACCTGGAATACAGGCCAGAGGTGTGTGGGGGGCTGGGGAGGGGGTGAGAGGATTCACCAGAGACAAAGTAGGGAACAGAACAGGCAGACTGATTGAAATACACTGCTGAGAGGAGCAGTGGGCAAGTTGGGAGAGGTCTGCTGAGACATGTGGGTCACCTCCCTGGCCTGGGTGTGGATAGCTTCATAGTGCTACATCTTAATCCCTTGCGCCACCAGGTAGGCCCCTTTAGAGTTTTCTATATCTGGTATTCTGTCATCTGCAAATAGCGACACCTTTATTTCTTCCATTCCGATTTTGAGACAGTCACAGAGATGTGAGTAATTATTATATGATAGTAGAAAAGAGTACTTTTAAAGATATGATCATAATTTGGTTATATTTTTAAAAAGACTAAATTTAGAGATATAAGCTGAAGTATATGGATAAAACAATATTATATATTGAATTTCTTATACTACAGTAGGGTGATAGATATCTTAAAAATCTTAAATTACATTTTAACCGACCAGTTACAGTTTCTGGAAGTTTTTTCAACTTATAACTATTAATGCATTTGAAGATTTTGCTACAGCAATGCTTATTAGAATGTTTTTAGTAGCAAAAACGAAAAAAAAACAAAAAACCTGAAATGCCTTGTGTTTGAATTGTTTTAATAGGTAAATAAATCAAATAATGCAATGTAATCTTTAAAGTTATTTTAAAAGTAATTATAGGTTTAATAGAATAGTGTTTATTACTAGTAATGAAGAAAATTGCTCATAAAATCAAAGCATAATCTAGGTTTCAATAGGGAAAATTATTCAAGTAAAATATAAAATTTTATGGTTATTGTGATTATTTGCGGGAGGTCAGAATTCAAGAAAATTTTACTTGAATATTAATAGTTTATCATTTAAATTATCTATAATAAACAAATATTACCTGTGTAAAAATAGTAGCTATTAAAGTACAAAGCAGCCCTTCATATAGCAATTAATCAATTTCAGAAAAATAATAAAAATGAAGACCCATAGATTAAAAAAAAGTAAGATTGAAATATTTGTGAGATAAAACATTTTTAAAAATGAAAACTAACCACTACACTGTAACATAAAATCATTTTTTTATAAATGAGTGATGCATGATTCTTTACTCTACCAAAATGGTTTTTCACAGTGAGATTTGTTGTACATTTAAATGTGGTTCATTTTGTTTGATCTATAGGACCATGTACAGTGTAGTGAAGTTTGGGTAGGGTTGAATATGTTTAAAGGATCCATGAACTTAATTTTCCTTATTCACACTAAATTACCTCCTGGTACTTGGTCACCACAATGGTTATAGGAAGGGGTACAGGCCAGATGCAACCTTAATAAGGAGGAGGCTAAGATATCTGGGAGAAGTTCTTGCTTGGCAGAAAGGTGTTAACAGTTGTCTTTCTCTTTTCAAGGAAGGGTAAGTGAAAGAGAAAGGGAATCATTGAACATTTTTGGAATAACACTAATTATATCTAGCTCGAAAACAACGCACACGCGCACACACACACATACACACACACACACACACATATACACACACACACACACACGAGCAAGGGACCCTTCTCAAATATTTACTAAGCCCTAGACTCAAATATTAAGATCTTGAAAAGTCTTTACTAAGCCCTAGACTCAGATATTAAGATCTTGAAAATTCTATCTCCACCATTGACATTTTATAGTTTCTGAGAATAGCGGTTAATAAAACCACCATGTTTTTAAAAAGCCTTGTTATAGAAGGATATGCCATGGGTAACAGCCTAACTTGGGAGATTCTGAAGGAAAAGATTGGAGTTCCTTGAACTGGTAGTGCTTATCCCAAAAATCCACTGGATCCGCTTGAGGTTATTCAGTAGATTTCCACAACATCCTATGTGTCAGCTACCTTCTGAATTCGGGCCGCACTGACTGACATGTCTTGGAGTTTTGAGTTCATTGGGGGTGATGTGGGACACAAAATCAGAATCTCATACAAACACGTAGTTCCTAACCACGAAAGGAAGGATGCAAAGTAAAGTGCTGGAGGGAAGCCCTTCCGGAGGAAATGAGATTTGGAGGAGGAGCAGTAATTAATCCTACAAAGAGCTAGCAAGGCCAGCGAGGCGGAACTTCCTTAACCCAAGACCCGAGAAGCTGTGATTTTGGAAAAGTACCAGCTCTTCGGAATGCTGCAGCAAAAGAGTTACTCAAGATGAAGCTGGAGAAATAGGTAGGAGCCTTGTCAAAAAGGTGCCGTGGGAATTCAGAAATTCTGGTTTCAGTATTTCCATTTTTAGCCATACTTGGTGTACAAATAAGTGATCTCCTGGCATAGGCTTGGCGGACTTGTTCGTGCCCGTGCTTTTTGGCAACTATGGGGCTTTTTTGAGTTTGGATGCCTAGTGGCCTCACACATTTATATCTGTTTGATTTTGCAAGCGCCACCTTCGTTCAAGAACTGTTAGATCGCGTATACTTAAAACTGCAAAAAGAGGGGGTCAAAGCACAACAACCGGAGAGGGCGGGCCCGAGAACCCCGGGGCTGCAGAGGCTGCGCGGTCGGAGAACTGCGGGGGCGGGAAGAGGCGGAGCGCTGCGCCGGCGACCCACTGCGCATGACTGTCCCGCGTTGCTAAGGCAGCGGGAAAGGCGTCACCAGGAAGTGGAGCCCTGCTTAACTGTTAGCAGCAAGATCCCTGGCCTGTGGACGCAGGGCTGATTAGGTCCTGAGCCATCGTGACCACAGCAAAGCAGATGAGAAGCCGAATCTGATGCAGTGTGATGACCATCTGTCCAGAAGCCCAAGGATTCTTAAAAAACAAAGGGAATTGGGCTCATATGGACCTCAGTGCTACAACAGACCTTTCTGATAATGAGACCTCCAAGTCCTTTACTGATGAAGTACAGAGTTCCAGTACTTTTAGCTCCTCTGGAGAACTGCATTCCTGGCCCCATGCCTCCGGGCACAAACTTGAAAATGAAAGCCCAAATACCTGCTTGGAACAAGAAGACAATCAGTCTGAAGTTTCAGACTTGAACAATCATGAAAAGAAGTTGAGTAGAAAATGGATCAGTTACCTCAAGAGCAAAGAGACTCACTCTGGACAGTACCATTCAGACACTAGGCTTCAAACAGAAATCAGTCAGGTATCTGATGAAGAATTGAGTGCCCTGCAGTCTTTTTGCATTAACAAGATAAACCTGATGCATCATAGAGTGAACTCTCAAAAGAACAGACATAAAAAGTTGCAGCTTCGATCAGATATAGCGGTTCCAGAGATAGATGTGTTGAACTGCATTGTCCCAGATGATCTTCTGAACAGAGTTTATTTAAAAAGCATGATGACAACACTAAAACAGGTGACAACAGCTAAACAACATGTTACTTCACAGTGTCCTAATTGTAACAGAAAAAGAGCAGAACTGGCTCAGTCTGCCTTTCTAAAACAAAAAAAGACTTTACTGGAATCACTTCTACTTCAAGAGAAAATAGATGAGTATCTTCATACTAAAGACTTTCTTAGCCTTATTGGAGAAGTACATCAAGATCTTCCCAGGCCTTCAGATGACCCTAGAATAATCTGGAAAAGACTTAATGAGAAACGTGCGATTGGATTCTCTGATTTTAAAAAGTCATACAGAGCAGATGAAGTAGGATGGAAATAGGACTTGTGATTCACCTTTTCCTCTATCACTTCTCAAATCACTTACTCTAACCAAACAGGAGATGGTGTTAATGATAATGTGTAATGTAGTTAGATGTTCCTGTTGTACATTTAAATAATTACCATTTCTACAGGCAATTTAGAAACTAACTTAAGACTTGACTTTGCTTCTTTCATAGATTTACAAAGACTACAAACTTTGTTTCCAGTGCTTATTTCAGATAGAAGGCAGCATTGTTAATGAAATAGTTACAAAGCTTTTCCAACAATCTAGAAGAGCCATGTTGGTAGTTCAGACTAGGATTTTGATGGTACAGAGAGAAGTGCAGAGATGTAAGAGATACTTAAGAAGTAATAATTGACAGGCTCTGGGAAGAAGTAGATATGGGGATTTTAAAAAGGTAAATATTAAGAATGTGACTAAGTTTCTGACATGCACTTGAATGAATGATAATTTTATTAATATTGGCACATTGGGAGAAGATCATGTTTGATAAGAGTGATTAATAGTGTGATTATTTAGGCATGGTTTTAGGTATATTTGAGCTACGCATGCTGAGATGTTGAGGAAACAGTTGGTTTTCTGTGCTTGCTGTCTAGAGGAAAGCTATGGCCTAGAGATTTGAAATAAAGGATGAGCAGTGGAGGGGGCATAATTAGTTGGAAATTGTAGTCATAAATGTGGTAAGCTCTGCTGGGTGACATTAGAGTGTTGAGAAAAGGGTTATTACCAATTCCTGAGAAATTCAACAATTACTGGTTAGGTAGGGGGGATATGCAAGGAAAGGAGGTTGGGAAGAAATCATAAAAGTAGGATAAAGGAAACTGGGAATGTGTTGTGTTGTAGAGGCCAAAGAAAGACTATTTCAAGAAGGGTGAGTTGTCTAAGTATGCCACTGCAGTAGAAAGTTTGCATTTAGTCATTGTGCACTGTTGACCTTAGCAACAGCCTCTACACTTACAGAAATCATACAAAACGATTAGGAAATAAATGTGGTTAGGAAATGAAGAATGTACAGACTATTCATAAAGATTATATGAATCTTTTGTGTTCATTGTAATTTGTATTCTAATAAGAAAAATCATCCCCTGAAGAATAGCATGGTATTTTGAAAATGCATTTTTGTCAAAAATTTAAATGGCATTCTGAGAAATCATATTTGTTATTTATTTTCTCTGTAAAATTATTAACCCTTATTAACCCTTAAATTAGTAAAGATGCCTTGAGGTCATTTTTCTACATAATGAACCCAAATCCTTGCCGACACTTAACTCTCCATTAAAAAAATTACAACACCTTAGTAGGTGTGACATGGTATTTCATTTTGTTTTTGGTTTGCATTTTCATAATGACTAATGATGTTGAGTATCACTTATGCTTTTAGCCAGTGTGTATCTTCTTCATCTGTTTTGTTTAGTTGTAGGAGTTATTTTTACATTTTGGATATAAAACCCTTAAATAAATTGCAAATATTGTCTCCCATTCTATGGTAGTCTTTTTAGTCTACTGGTAATGTACTTTGGCACACACAACAAATCGTTATCAAGTTTAAGGTCATGTAAATATGTTCTCAGATTTCTGTAGTCTTCCATCTTATGTTTGGATCTTTAAAACATTTTAAGCTATTTTTTTGTTCATTGCATGAGATAAGATTTCATTCTTTTGCATGTGGATATCCAGTTTTCTCAGCATCATTGTTGAAGAGACTATTTTTATTGAAAGGTCTTGTTACCCTTGTTGAAAGCCAGTTCACCATAAATATGAGCATTTATTTTGGACTCATTAAATTCCATTGATCTGTACTAATATCCTTTCACCAGTACCACACCATTTTGTTGTACTTTATTGTTGGTTTTGAAATCAGTATGTGTGAAATCTTTGTCTGTGTTCTTTTCCAAGATTGTTTCGTCTCTTCAGGATCCCTTAATATTACTTAAAATTTTTAGGATGTGATTTTCATTTCTGCGAAGAACACCATTGGGGTTTCAATAAGAATTGTATTAATCTGTATATTGCTAATAGTATTACTGTCATCTTAACAATATAAAACCTTAGGATCCATTCATAGGGGATGTCTTTTTTATTTAGTTAGCTCTTAATTTCTTTCAGCAATGTTTTGTAGCTTTCTGTGTACAAGTTATGTGCCTCCTTTTTTGAATTTATTCCTAAGTACTTTGTTCTTTTGGTTGTGAGTGGATTTTTTTGGGATGTTCATTGCTAATGCATAAAATACAACTCAATTTTGTATGTTGATTTTGTCTCCTGACACTTTGCTGAATTCATTTAGTTCTAATAGTTTTTTAAAAAATATATTCTTTAGGGATTTTTAGAGTAAGATTATGCCACGTACAAATAGAGATAATTTTACTTCTTTCTAATTTGGATACCTTACTTATCTTGCCTAATTGACTTGGCTCAAACTTCCATTACTATAATGATTAAAATTGGCAGGAGTGGGCATTCTCATCTTGTTTCTGATCTTAGCAGAACAGCTTTCAGTCTTTCATTACCAGTAAATCAGTTGTGATACTTTCAAGGGCTTTTAGTCCTTTTTCAATGTTGAGGAAGTTTCCATCAATTCTTAGTTTATTGAATGTTTTTGGCACAAAAAGGTATTGAATTTTGTCAAAGGCATTTTTCTGAATCTGTTGAAATGACTTTGTGGTTTGGGTACTCTTTAACCCAACCTTAACACCTTGCCTTCTTTGGACTCAATCCTTAATCCTTTTACACTGACTACTCAGAATTAAAGGCTGTAGCCTCTATGTTCCTACACATTATATAAATTCATATGATAACACATTATCTTAACTAATACACTTTTATTTCTTTTTTTTTTTTTTCAAATATTAAATTTTATTTTTATATTCCCCCATACAATTGCAAACGCCCCTTTCTGACCCCAATCCTTCCCCTCCCGCACCCCACCCCCCAAAAAGTGTCTCTGGTTCATAGTTTTTGTTGATTTTGATTTTCACTTTCTTATATTCATTTTCCTGGTCCCTTATTTAAGTTTTCTAGATTCCTGCTATGAGTGAGACCATCCGGTATTTTTCTTTTTCTTTTTGGCTTATTTCGCTGAGCATGATCCCTTCCAGTGCCATCCATGTTGCTGCAAATTGCATGTGTTTATCTTTTTTGAATGCTGAGTAATATTCCATGGTATATATGTACCACATCTTCTTGATCCAGTCATCTATTTTTGGGCATTTGGGTTGTTTCCAAAGCTTAGCTATTGTAAACAGTGCTGCTATAAACATAGGAGTGCAGGTGCTCTTTGGAATTGATGTTTCTGTGTCCTTTGGGTAAATACCTAGGAGTGGAATTGCTGGATCATATGGAAGCTCTATGTTTAGTAGGTCCAGAAATCTCCACACAGCTCTCCATAGTGGTTGGACCAGTTTGCACTCCCACCAACAGTGCACAAGAGTTCCTTTTTCTCCACATCCTCGCCAACATTTGTTGTTGCTAGTTTTTTTAATATGTGCCATTCTCACTGGTGTGAGATGGTATCTCATGGTAGTTTTGATTTGCATTTCCCTGATTACAAGTGATGTTGAACATTTTTTCATATGTCTGTTGGCCATTTGCATTTCCTCTTCAGAGAAGTTTCTTTTTAGCTCTTCTGCCCATTTTTTGACTGGATTATTTTCTTTGTTGTTGCTGAGTCTCATCAGCTCTTTGCAGATTTTTGTGATCAGTCCTTTATCATTAGTGTTGGGTGCAAAAATGTTCTCCCAGTTGGTGGGGTTTCTCTTTGTTTTTGTTATTGTCTCTTTTGCTGTGCAGAAGCTCTTTAATTTGATGTAGTCCCAGCTGTTTATCTTTCTCTTCACTATCACTGCTTTGGGTGATGTGTCTGTAAAGATGTCTTTGATGTGCAAATCCCGTAGTGTTTCGCCTATATTTCCTTCTATGTATTTTATGGTTTCAGGTCTTATGTCTAGTTCTTTAATCCATTTTGAGTTGATTTTTGTGTATGGTGTGAGGTAGTGGTCAAGCTTCATTCTTTTGCATGTAGCGACCCAGTTTTCCCAGCACCATCTATTGAACAAACTTTCTTTGCTCCAATGCATAGTCTTTGCTCCTTTGTCAAAGATTAGTTGACCATAAATCTGTGGGTTTATTTCTGGATTTTCTATTCGATTCCATTGGTCTGTATGTCTGTTCTTGTTCCAATACCATGCAGTTTTGATGATTATGGCTTTGTAGTATAGTTTGAAGTCTGGGAGTGTGATGCCTCCATTTCCTTCTTTTTTTTTCAGTAGAGCTTTGGCTATTCGGGGTTTTTGGTGATTCCATATGAATTTCATCAATAATTGTTCTATTTCTTTGAAGAATGCCATTGAGATTTTGATTGGAATAGCATTGAATCTGTATATTGCTTTTGGTAGGATGGCCATTTTAATAATGTTTATTCTTCCAATCCATGAGCAGGGGATGTCTTTCCATTTCTTTGTGTCTTCTTCTATTTCTTTTAACAGTGTTTTATAGTTTTCTTTGTATAGGTCCTTTACCTCTTTTGTTAGATTTATTCCCAAATATTTGATTTTTTTTGTTTCGATAATAAAAGGGGTGGTTTTTTTGATTTCTTCTTCTTCAGATTTATTGTTTGTGTATAGGAAGGCTACTGACTTTTGCGTGTTGATTTTGTATCCTGCCACTTTACTGAATTGATTGATGAGTTGAATTATTTTTTCTGTGGAGATTTTGGGGTTCTCTATGTATATTATCATATCATCTGCAAATAGTGATAGTTTGACTTCTTCTTTTCCTATTTGGATTCCTTGGATGTCTTTCTCTTGTCTTATTGCTCTGGCTAGGACTTCCAGTATTATATTGAAAAGCAGTGGTGAGAGTGGACATCCTTGTCTTGTTCCAGATCTTAATGGAATTGCTTTCAGCTTTTCACCATTGAGAATGATACTGGCTGTTGGCTTGTCATAGATGGCCTTTATGATGTTGAGGTATGTTCCTTGTATCCCAAGAATTTCAAGGGCTTTTATCATGAATGGGTGTTGCACTTTGTCGAAAGCTTTCTCAGCATCTATTGATATTATCATATGGTTTTTATATTTCTTTTTGTTGATGTGTTGGATAACGTTGATTGATTTTCGGATGTTAAACCATCCTTGTGCCCCTGGAATGAATCCAACTTGGTCGTGGTGAATTATCTTATGGATACATTGTTGGATTCTGATAGCTAAAATTTTATTGAGGATTTTTGCATCAGTGTTCATTAGGGAGATTGGCCTATAGTTTTCCTTTTTTGTGTTGTCCTTATTCGGTTTTGGTATTAGTGTAATATTGGCTTCATAGAACGTGTTTGGTATTGTCCCTTCCTTCTCAATTTTTTGGAAGAGTTTGTGAAGGATAGGCACTAATTCGTCTCTGAATGTTTGGTAGAATTCATTTGTAAATCCATCAGGTCCTGGGCTTTTGTTTTTGGGGAGGTTTTTAATTACCATTTCAATTTCGCTGCTTGTAATTGGTCTGTTTAGGTGTTCTATTTCTTCTTTATCTAGCTTTGGGTGATTGTAGAGTTGTAGGAATTTGTCCATCTCCTCTAGATTGTTGAACTTGTTTCCATATAACTGTTCATAGTAGTTACTGATTATTCTTTTGATTTCTGCTGTGTCCGTTGTGATTTCTCCTCTTTCATTTATGATTCTGTGTATTTGTGCTTTCTCCCTTTTTTCCTTTGTGAGCCTGGCTAGGGGTTTGTCTATTTTATTTATTTTTTCAAAGAACCAGCTCTTGGTTTCATTGATCTTTTGGATTGTTTTTTTAGTTTCAATTTCATTTATTTCTGCTTTGGTTTTTATTATTTCTTTTCTTCTACTGGTTCTGGGTTTTTTTTGTTGTTCTTTTTCTAGATCTTTGAGCTTCGAGATTAGGTTGTTTCTTTGAGTTCTTTCTTGTTTTTTGATGTGAGCTTCTATTGCTATATATTTTCCTCTTATTACTGCTTTTGCTGCATCCCATACATTTAGGATATTGGTGTCCTCCTTGTCATTCAATTCAAAGAATTTTTTAATTTCTTCTTTGATCTCCTCGTTAGTCCAGTGGTCTTCCAGTAGTGTGGCTTTTAATCTCCATGAGGTAGGATAGTTCCTTTCCTTCTTTTTATGATTTATTTCTAGTTTGATGCCTTCGTGGTCAGAAAAGATGGTTGGTATGATTTCAATCTTGGTGTATCTGTTGATGTTTGTCTTGTGCCCCAGTATGTGATCGATCCTGGAGAATGATCCATGTGCGCTTGAGAAAAATGTGTACTCCGTTTTTTTTGGGTTTAGTGTTCTATAGATGTCTGTTAAGCCCAAATGCTCTAGGTCCTTATTTAGAGCTTTAGTTTCTTTACTTATTTTTTGTCTTGTTGATCTATCCATTGTTGATAGTGGTGTGTTGAAGTCTCCCACTACATATGTGTTTTCTCTGATGTCTGTTTTCAGAGAGGACAACAGTTGTCTGATATATTTTGGTGCTCTTTCGTTTGGTGAGTATATGTTAATAAGTGTTATTTCTTCTTGAAGTATTGTCCCCTTAATCATAATGTAGTGACCATTGGGGTCTCTTTTTATTTTTTTGAGTTTGAAGTCTGTTTTATCTGATATAAGTATAGCTGTTCCTGCTTTCTTTTTTGGCCCATTTGCTTGTAGGATTGTTTTCCATCCTTTGACTTTGAGCCTATTTTTATCTTTTGTAGCTAAATGTGTTTCCTGGAGACAGCAAAAGGTTGGGTTTTGTTTCTTAATCCAGGCTGCAACTCTGTGTCTTTTTATGGAAGAGTTTAGGCCATTTACATTTAGAGTTAATATTGATATGTTAGCATCTGTATTTGCCATTATGTTTGTCTTTCCTTTGATTTTATTTATTTATTCTTTTAATAACTTTTTTTTTTTTTTTTTTGCTCTTCTTTCGTTGTTATTCGTCCCTCTGAGGTTCTGGCTTTCGGATTCCTTGTAGTATTTTTTGGAGTGGGGGTTTAGTCGCAATGAAATTCCGGAGTTTCTCTTTGTCTGGGAAGGTCCATATTCTTTCTTCATGGAGGAAAGAGAGCTTTGCGGGATAGAGTATTCTTGGTTGGCATCTGTTTTCTTGGAGTCTGTTGACTATGTCCCTCCACTCTCTCCTTGCCCGTAGTGTTTCTTCAGAGAAGTCTGATGTCAGCCTGATTGGTTTTCCTTTGAATGTTATCTGTTTCTTCCCTCTTGTCAGCTTCATTATTTTTTCCTTGTCCTGGATTCTTGGGAGCTTTACTATTATGTGTCTTGCTGTGTTTTTCCTTTCGTCGTGGAAGTTTGGTGTTCTTCTTGCTTCTTGTATATCAATTTTCAGCTCCTTCTTCTCATTTGGGAAGTTCTCTTCAATTATATCCATGAATATTTTCTCTGTTCCTACATCTCTCTCCTCTCCTTCTGGAATTCCTATAACTCTTATATTTCCTTTCCTCATGGAGTCAGATAGTTCCCGAAGTCTTTCTTCATTCTTTTTCCTTCGTACTTCTCTTTCCTTTTCTGTTTTGGTTCTTTTTATTTCTGTGTCTTCAAGATTACTTATTCGTTCTTCCATTTCATCTATTCTGCTTTCATTGCTTTTCCCAGAGTTCTTTAGTTCCTCCATTAATTCTTTGATCTCCTGCATTTCTCTTACTTCCCTCTTTAGGGACTCAATTTCCTTCTTCTGATCTATCACTTTTTTAATCATGGCAATTTTAAATTCTCTTTCTGGAAGGCTCAGAAGTTCTTCCAAGTTGCTGTCGTTGCAATCTGGGGAGTGGTTTTCTTTTTGTGGTGTGCTTCTTTCCTGAGGAGTTTTTAGGTTGCGTGTGGTTCTTCTACTCCCTACTGTCTGTTTTCTAATTTGTCGTATGCGTTGGGACACTGTGTTGCTCGGACTGACTGACATCTTGGGTGAACTTCTCCGCTCCCCTCTGGCCCTTCCAGGAGCCATCTCTGTCTTCTGGGGGAGCTTTCTGCTGGTTTTAGGCAGTTTTTACTGAAGAAATGTCCCTGTTCTCAAATGGCGAAGCGGGATGCAGTCCCTGCGCCTCCGGTTTCAGGCACACTCTTCTGCGCACCCGGTCTGCCCCGGACGTGGGTGCCTGCTCCCTCTGTGGGCTCAGACTGCTGGTCGGAAGGGGCCTGGCGTGGAATAACTTCCCGGCTGGCCACTGGGTCCTCCAGAAACCTTCTGCCCTTTTCAAGCAGTCTTAAGAAATGTCCTGTTTTATAGGGTGTTAGTGACTTTTTTTTTCCTGGTCGCTAGGTGGCGCCAGAGATCTCTCCTATTGTCCTTGGGGGGCTGTTTTTCGCCTCCCCCCACCCTGTGTGACAGAGAACAGAGCGGGAATGGTAGGGTACACCTCAACAGCTTTGGGGTGCTGTGTCTGCCTTGTGCCCCACCGTCGTGGAGAAACCACGCCCCGAATTTTCGTGCCCCGGGTCTCAGTTCAAAGCCCTCAGTTCCAGGACGCGGGCTGTAGCCCAGTTCAGTGGCACGGGAATGGCGCCTTTTGAACCCCGCTCCCGTGCCTGGGCGCCTGGTTCCTGCTCACTCAGGGAGGGACCTTCACCTCAGTGAGGACCTCCGCGTGTCTCCCCGCAAGCCTAGGTCGTCTCCCCGCAAGCCTAGGTCGCAGGCGCGGGTACCTGGGCAGCCGTGATCCCGGTCTGCACTTGCTTTTCAAGCGCACCGAGCGCGCCGCGTTTCCGTGCCAGCTTACTGGCAGCCCGGGCTGTGTGCGGGTCTCCTGGGGTCTTTGTTCTTCTCTAATGGCGCCCGGAGCCGTTCGCTCACCGCCGCGGCGGATCCTGCAGGGTTCGCCTCAGCTCCCGTTCACGGGGTGTGGTGGCTGCAATAGTTCCTTTCCACTCACAGTCCCGCTTGCTGCGTCGTTTGTTCTTGTGGGCCGTTTTGGTTTGTTGTTTCCTCCTCTCTGCCAGTCGGAGAGTGCCGCCTCTGTGGGCGGGGGAGGGGAGCAGGGTTCTGCGCTTCCCTCCCTTCTAGTCCTCTTTTATGGCCAGTTTCTTCTTCGGGCAGTTCGCTGGCGTCACCCGTTTATCTTCCGTGTCCCAGTTCTCACTGGGACCTGCCGCTTTTCCTCCCTATTCACTTTTTTTAATGGGAGATCTTACTCGCAGCGTCTCCTCGCCGCCATGTTGCTCCGCCCCCACTTTTATTTCTTGCTAGATTATGAGTTACTCAAGGATAGAGGCTGTCTTTTTTTTTCTTATTAAAATTGTATATATTCATAATCTTTAACAATTCTAGTTTTATAAAGAAATAATCCTAAAAGTCAAAGATCTTTTTTAAAAATCCTGTTACAGTGTTGTTTAACATGATAGTGAGAAGTTGAGAAAAATATGTGCAATACCTAAAGAACAAGACAGTGGTGACATAGCAAGGCATTGGAATATTGCGTATCTTATATGTCTTATGTCTTATATCTTATATGCTTAGCAAAGGATGGTGATTAACAGAAGTTTTGTGAGTGAAGAAATGGATGTACTGAAATGATGTTTAATGTTTTTTTCTCCCCCAAGCCACCATATCTTTTCTGTCAATGGTTTGCATTTGAGTAGCTTTTTTCTGTTTACTCCCCATGAGTTTGATTCCCTTTTATCATGTACGTACAGGCATGCTTTTTTTCTCAGTGGCAAATGAGCAGAAAGTTTTTGGATAAGATAGCTTTCCAGGAAATATGCAACTAATATGCTTTTTATTTTTAATAATATAAAATGTTTCTCTGCAATCCATATTTCCAGATAGAAGGAATTTATCTGGATTAATAATTTTAAAGCTAATTCATGACTTTCTGCAATTTTGAAATGGAGTAAAAATTTTGAAGCTCAAACTCAAAAATAATTTTTATTGCCTCTGAATATATCCAAAAGGAATGAATAGCCTTTCTCCAAACTCTTTATAGCTGCACCCAACTGTACTAATTTCAGTGAAGTTGGAAAGTCCACCAAATCAGATGCTAGGAAACCACATATTTCCCCAGTACAAAAAAAAAATGTATCTGGCAACTTGATACAGGATTTACAAATATGTAATTTATGTAATATTTACAATATAAAAATTGCATAAAATGCATCTATTTAGTTTATGTTTTCTCATCTAGTTTTTTTCACAACAAAAATTTCAATACTAGGACACAAATCTATGCATTTAATAAACATTATATAATGAAATCCTTGAGATAGGAGTAAGCGATGTGCCAGATTGAAAGAAAGTTCAGTCCCGAACATCTGAGTCATTCAAATTCCAATCTCAGAATATTTAGGAATGTTTGGGACACCCAGCTCAGAATGCCTCCAATTTTAAACATGTTAGTTTATTTCATGATGAAGCCTAATATAGTAACTTAGTTGTTTCTGCAGCAACATTAAACAGGTTGCAAAGAAATAGGATTTTTTGCTGCGTGTGGAAATGGGTTCTCTCCTAATTCTGTCTGAAATTAACAGATAAAATGTACATATATAGTAAATTGGGAAACAGAAAAGAAAAAGATAACTAAGCTCCTTAGTTGATAATACCCTTTGGAAAGAAGATTCAGATTTTTTCCAATTTGCAGTAGCCTCAAGTTACAGTGAAGATTGCAAAATTCTATCAGGGTGGCTTAAATAATCACAAGGCTTAGTTTTTATGAATCTACTGTTTGTTGAGATATTAACTGAGGTTTAAGAGTAAGTATACTGTGGTCATCCCACTCAGGACTGGCTTTGGATTTCAAAACTGATGACGTTCACAAAATGCCTGGGAGGATATAGAAAGGTTTATAATGAGGGCTTCTGGGGTGCATTGGGTAGGCTTCCTAGTAGGTTGGGAAATGACTCGAGGTAGAGGAAACAAAGACTAGCTTGGTGATTAGGGAGTAGGGCTATAGTGAGGATACCCACATGTGGCCTGGAACTCACATGGTTTCAACTTCCTGCTAGAACCAAAGGAGAATCACCTGAGCTCTCATCAGCTTCCGAAAATGTGAGGTGGGACTTGAAAGTTTTTGACTGTCTTACATTAAAAATGGCAGCAGATTTTTGTGTGTAGTGTAAGGTAGTAGTCAAGCTTCATTCTTTTGCATGTAGCAACCCAGTTTTCCCAGCACCATTTATTGAACAAACTTTCTTTGCTCCATTGTATATACTTTGTTCCTTTGTCAAAGATTAGTTGACCCTAAATCTGTGGGTTTATTTCTGGATTTTCTATTTGGTTCCATTGGACCGTGTGTATCTGTTCTTGGTCCAATACCATGCAGTTTTGATTATTATGGCTTTGATTATTATGGCTTTGTATTATGCCTCCGTCACATTCCAAGATTTCAAACTATACATAAACACAATGGAATATTACTCAGCAGTCAAAAAAGATAAACTCACGCAATTTGCAGCACCATGGATGGAGCTGGAAGTGAAATAAGCCAGAAAGAAAAAGAAAAATACCAGATGGTCTCACTTATAGCAGGAAATTAGAAAACCTAAATAAGGGGCCACGAAAAAGACTAATTATAATAAAGTGAAAATCGAAATCAACAAGCAACTATAAACCAGAGACATACTATGGGAGGGGACGAGGGATTAGGGTCAAAATAAGGAGGGTGGGAATTGTATGGGGACTATAACCAAGATGAAAATGCATACATTGTGCAAAAATGAAAAATGATGTAAAAAATATAAAATAAAAAAAGTAATGGGGCCAAAAAACAAACAAATAAACAAAAAAATACTGTGGATTCCATCTCCACAAACTAGAGGAAAAAAAAATGGCAGCAGAGTATTGCAATTCACCTCTGATGTCTGACTAGTAATAGAAATAAGACCTATGCCATTTAAGTAAATGTTAACTTGCTTAAGTATGCCATAATGGTGCCTCCAGGCCTGCAGCTTGACACTGGGTAAGGTTGGTGAAAGTTCCACAGAACACCTTGTTCAAGAGACCAGCATTGTGTATTTTCAGAATTGAAATGTTCAACCTCAATGTCTAGAACTCCAGAGTGGATAAAGTGAGGACAATAATGTAACTTTACTATGTGCAGAGGTCTGTAAGCTTGATTTATATTTTGGATATCTATAAGGAAAGAGATTCTTATAATTATTTTCCCCCATGGTAGAAAATTTGCATAACTAATTGCTGTTGATTCCCTTGTCAGAACCAGATGGTTAGACCATTGGCAATGGCCCAAGTCTGTAAAAATGCACAAAAGGAGCCAATTGTTGGTCAGGGTAAGATGACTGCCTAATGTGGCTGATTTTTTTGGACCTTGGATGTCATTCTTTATCAAAAATATTTGGATTAAGGAATTAAAAGTAGCAACTCTCCAGGAAGCTCCAATTTGTTTTGATGATATGGATAATGGAATGATGATATCCATTAAGTGTCCACTCACGCTACGATTAATCCTTTGATCCCAAAGGGATCCCCAAGTACTTAGGAGCCTGAGAAAGGGGTAACCTCCTCTAGCATCTTGCCAACTGGCAAGAGACTGAAGACCAAAAAAAAAAAAAAAAAAGTTCTCTTCTGTAGGTTTGGGGATTCCAGGGTCCAGAGTTAATTAACATGTAGTAACATTTTTGTTCCAGCAATGTGGCTTTGGTGGCTGTGCTGGGTTTACACAATTCTACTTCCATAACTCACAGAAAGCCATGGAGCTTCACAAATCTAGGGCCTGTGAAAACCTCTGCATCTAGAAGAACTCAATATGCAGGCAGCTATTTACACTAATAGTGTAGAACATGGAAATGAAGAGGGCAGGAATGGCCACAACATCCATAGGCAATTAATTTATGATAATTATGGTTGGTCTAGAGATTTCAGGAGGTATGACAGGAAGTTGCTGAAGTCTTTACAGTGAATGGTTCTTAGGGACAGGGAAAGGGGACACTAATGGAATTGACTGTTGTATTACAATTTGCACAGATTTTAGAGTCCTTTATTTTAGGAGCCCCAATTCAGGGACCAATTTATGAGTGACAGAATAAATAGGATTCAGTTTGTAAATGAGAACTACAATGCCTTCAGATTCTAAAAAGGCCTTGAAAATATTGAACTTGTCTCAGCATTATGGGTATAGAGGGCCAATTGCTATTTCTTGATGTGCCCACAGATACAGAAGCCCTCAATTTATCCAATAATTTTCAAGTTTAATAGGTAGAGCTTTATACTATGTGCAGGGAAATGCCCTTGTTCTTGAGCTCCTTTGTGAATAATTGTATGTCCATAATGAACATATCAAATGATCTCTTCATCAGTGTGATGTTATATCTGTGCTCCTGGAAAGGGTGGGATGCGGTTAAGATGTACCCTGCAAAGATTGTGTGCAATAGTAGAGCTGTCCAAGCATCCTATTTCTGTAACTAGGAAAAGATATATCATACCCCTCTGAAGATGAAGGCAGAAGGCAACTGTTGAAATAGGTGCTGCAGAGAAGAAGATATTAATAAAACCTCTGACCTCAAATTATTTACTAGTCACTGATTGGATTGAGTCTTTGGACTCTATGTGGTATATGGGGCTTTAATGGGTGGGACCACAGCCTTAATGTTGTAGTAATCCCCAATGAGACATTTTTGTTCTTTCTAGGTTTATGGATATCAACAATTGGTGTTAATGGAAAGCAGTGGGGTGAATACACCTCTAAACAGGATTTTACAATAGGTTTCAATGCTCAAAACCCTGTTTTAATTTATATTCAGCTTTACCAACTATTTTAAAAGGAAGGTAGATTTGGAGGTCCATAGAGAGGCCCAAATTGCAAGGCCTATTGTATGTGATAAAGACTTAATTTAGGGGCCTCCCTGGTGGCGCAGGTGGTTGAGCACAGCGCTGTGAAGCTGTTCGCAGCCTCTGTAGTGCCGGTTCGAATCCCGCCAGCGTCGGAGCAACCCATATGGTGAGCAGACCTCTCCTGTCTCGCCCGCTGCTCCTCTCAGCAGTGTATTTCATCAGTCTGCCTGTTCTGTTCCTCCACTCTGTCTTTGGTGAATCCTCTCACCCTCCCGCGCATCTGGCCTGTATCCCGGCTCTTGTATAAATAAAATAAAATCTCTTAAAAAAAAGACATAATTTAATTATACTTATTGGTTAGAACAATAGGTTATATGATTGTGAGGAGTCATAATTATCCTCATAGTTAAAGTGAAACATGCATCTTTTTCTTTTATATTCAGTAACTCACATCAGACTTTAGACATGCCTTCAGTTAATTTAATGAGACATCCCAAGTAAAGCCATAATTTGAGTTTAGTATTTTTTTTAAAGATTTATTTATTTATACAAGCACAGGGTACAGTCAGAAACGCGGGAGGGTGAGAGAACTCACCAAGGCCAGAGCAGGGAACAGAACAGGCAGATGGAATGAAATACCCTGCTGAGGGGAGCAGTGGGTGCGGCAGAAGAGGTCTGTGCCCCATGTGGGACCCTCGCTGGCAGCCGGGAATCAAACTGGCGCTGCAGAGGCTGCGGGCAGCTTCGCAGCCCAGCACTCAACCACTGTGCCACCAGGGGAGGCCCAATTTGAGTTTAGTATTGATAAATGCCATGAAATTTTGTCAGTTGGTCTGCCTCAGTAAATGTTAAATTAATTCAGAATCTATGTTCTGGAGCACTACAGAGACACAAAAATCAATAAACACCCTTTTGTCTTTATGTTTTATAAGTTACTTGAGTAAATTTTAGATTTCCAATTGGGTCAAACTGTGACTTCTGTTTCAGGCCTTTCTGTCAAAATTGAGACTTCCATTTCCATTTTTCATATTTAAGCTCTTTTTTTTCTTTATAGTTACTGGATACACCTTGTGAGAAAGGTTCTCTCTATCTGCCTTGTATTTGTTTCTTTCTGTAGAGATTCCCACATCATTATCCTTAGCATTAGGGACTTCCCCCATGGCAATTGTTGCTTTATTGAATTTAAGGAGCTCAGTTGGATTTCAGTTAAGCCCTTGAATGTGCCACAGGAGATGAATATATAAGTATTTTTCCTTATAACCCTGAGGATGAGGATCTTTTTTTGGCAGCAGATGCGTAGGTAGCAACAGTAGCAAAGGTATTTTGTAAAGTCCTAGTGAGCCATCTAATTTTGAAAGAGTAGACCTCTGCATGCCACATGTTAGCTGCTCCACATGGACTACCTCTCTTTGGGCCCATATGTTACACAGAATGTCTGCATTTCCCCTGAGCACACTATCAACAGTGGCCAATGCCTGGTTGAGAAACATAGCCAACACAGTGTAAGAGCTGTTCCCCTTAACCTAGCCTTAAGTCATGGCTTATGCTGGACTCAAGGCATATGATTCAACCTGAGACTCCCATTTTAAAGAGGATACAACCTTATACTATCACATGCCAATTATCAGCTTCTGATTTAGGTCAGTTTAAATTTATAACTTAAGCTTGGTAAGACTCAGCAAATGCAGTACAAGGAGATATAATTCAAAACACAAGCTTACCAGCAGGCAGCAGCACAAGTCAAAAATCATGTTAGCCAGCAGTTAGCAAGCCAACGCAGGAGAGGCAAGACTTCCAGTGGTGGTCAGTGCCTAGATATCCTCCTTACTGTGCCAATTCTTGTTGTCATTTTGCAGAAGTGACATGGACCCCCTGCAAAATTTAGTTCAGATGCCAAGACTAATAATTAACGATCCCAGAGAAGCAGTGAAAATAAACATTTCTTCTCTAAATAGGTCTTATATAATAACTTTTAATCCCTAAAGATCCCATTTTAGTTTATACTAGACTGTATCAACTATTTTAATCAGAAGATGGGATAGAAGCACACACACATATGCCAAGTGTGGGGAAAAGATATATGGCCCATATACTCAGACGTTCTGGAAAGAGCAGGACAGGATCTGAAAATGACTTGAGAAAATATGGAAAGAAGACTAGGTTAGTTTTCATTGTGATGAGGAGGTGGGGATAGACCAAGGTTTTCGACACATGGGTTGGGTATGACATGATTTCAATTTCTCATTGATATCAAAAAAGGGAGAGTGAGGCTTTTTTTTTTTTTTTTTTAAATCTTTCTCACTTGTGGGACAGAAGGGGAAGAGAGAATGGCGGGACTTGAGAATTGTCAACAGTCAAACATAAAAAATGGAGTTAAATTAATTGTTGCAAAATATTTAATAATATACAATGGATTGAGATCTCTGCATGCCTGAGTGCTCTCATTCATTCATCAGATTCAAATTCCATCATCCCTCACCTCTAGTTCTAAACCATAATTATTCTCTGCTAGTCATACATCTCCCCTTTCCTTTCACTAATTGTTAGTGACCTTCAAATATATGAATATACAGAAAATCCTTTAGAGGAAAAACCTGAACTTTTTGCCTCTAAGTAGGTCTCTGATGGCTAGCCTGTTCCTATACAGAACTATTACTCTCCCCCTCAAAACCCTTTTCTATTCCAACTTTCCCCATTTGAGTGAATTAGAACTGCCACCGGCCATCCATTTGGTCAAGACTGAAATCTCAGTATGAACCCTCAATGCTTTTCTTGGATGCTTTACATTACAAGCTAGCAGCTAACCTTATATTTTCTTTCTCCAACATTTATTGAATTCAATCCACTCAAGGGTCTTTGTATCCAGTGTCACCTATCCTAATCTGAGTTTAAACTATTGCTGTTTCCATACATCACTCTCTAAGCCAGTCTACATAATGGAATCAAGGTAAGCTTCAAAGATGTGAATCAGGTCTGTGGGCTAACCCTATTCCATAACTTCCCATAGAATTAAATGCAAATTCTTTACCCTGGCATGTAAGGTCCTACGTGATTTAATCTCTGCCTACTTCTCTCTCCCCCTCTTCTTCTTCATTTTCTTTGCTTTCAGCTTTGTCTTCCTATCTAGAAAGTGATTTATTGTATTTCATGTAATTTGAAGTGCACACGGCAAAGTCAACTAGAGAAAAAAAAAATCTATGCATTGAAAAAAAAGTGTGTGTGTGTGTGTGTGTGTGTGAGAGAGAGAGAGAGAGAGAGAGAGAGAGAGAGAGAGAGAGAAAATTCTATTCTCAAGTGGTCCTTAGGAGAGAAAGGAGAAAGTTTTGGGGGGAAAGACCTATCTTCCTGCCTGGAGAATGAATTTCTCTGTTGAATGCAAGAATCTTTCCATAGCCCCTGGAGGGGATCACACACAGAGCTCTAGGCCAGCAACTTTTCCAAAAGTCAGGATTGGGTAATGCACACCTGTGGAGAGATTTTCTCCCTTAATGAAGTGGTGGTGAAACAAAAACAACAAAAGAGACATTTCTGCAACAATTCTTTTCAAGAGGACATTATAAATATGATATTTAATATTTTTCATTTCACAGTATTGGCCACATAGATTAACTTACTAATTCTTCAGCGAAATATTAATTCTTTAGGGAAAAAAGAAAGTAAGAAATATTGCTTCCTTCTACTCGAGAATCCATGGCTCTGCGTTTGATTAGTTCCTTTGGGAGGGAGAGTGCTTGGCACCCCAGGCTGTCTGGTGAAATTGCATTGAGCATCTTTGGCTTAGTTAGCACAGGCCTGCAAAAGCCTGTCACCTGTGGAGCTTGTCCTTGGAAGGGCTGCTCGGCTGATTGGATTAACGTACACTGGTTGGGATCCAGGCTTTATCTGGGAGAGCTGCTATTCATCTGTGACATGGCCAAACTACTGATATTCTGGTTGAACTTCTCGGTGTGTTCTCTTAAGCATTGTGTCTGAATGTCCTGATAGGGGAGGGGTAAGCAGAGCTGTAGCATCTATGGGATTTCCCCCTTTCTGATCTCTTTTGTTTTAGCTACATGACCTACCTACAGCTGCTCTTGATCTGCTGGGCTTGCTTGTATGGCTGGATCAGGACCTCATATAACCTACAGTTCGGTGTTGTCTGGCTCCACTGAGTTGATATTATGGGAGCCACTGAGCTGAATGATGGTCATGATGCTTATGATCTGTTGATCTTGCTATTGGTCCTGACCATTGACAAGAGTTGCCTACTGAGGGGTCTCCCTGGTGCCACAGAGGTTAAGTCTTAGCACTATCATGCTATTGCCACTGCGCCCTGAGTTTGATCCCAGCCAGGGAGCTAACCCACATATGGCACTGCAACCCTCTCCTGTTTCGCCCACTGTTTCCCTTAGCAGTGTATTTCAGTAGATCCTCCTGTTCTGCTCTCCACTCTGTCTCTGGTGAATCCTCTCACCCCCTGCACCTCGGGCCTACACCCCAGTTCATATATGCATAAATAAATAAAAATAAATATATATATATTTTAAATATTTATTTGTTTGTTTATTTATTTATTTATTTATTTATTTAAGCAAGCATTGGGTACAGTCAGAAGCGCGGAAGGGTGAGAGAATTCAGCAAAGCCAGAGGGGAGAGCAGAACAGGCAGAGTGACGAAATACACTGCTGAGGGGAGCAGTGGACACGCCAGGAGAGGTCTGTCGCTCCATGTGGGACCCTCGCCAGCAGCCAGGGATTGAACCGGTGCTGCAGAGGCTGCGGGCAGCTTCTCAGCCCAGTGCTCAACCGCTGCTCCACCAGAGGAGGCCCCCCAAAAATATATATATTTTAAAGAGTGACTACTGTGCTAAGGTGAAATCTTACCTGATGAACTCGGCAGGAGCTGAACTTGCTCCTGTTGACTGGCAATTCCAACTATTTGTTGCAATATTATCAGAGAGAAAGCTAAACTGATTAAGTTTTATAATTGCTATGTCAGTATCATTCATGTGTAGACTTTGACAATTATATTCCATTGGGAGATCCTGAAATAAAATCTGCACTGCCTTAGCAAAAACATATTCTTTGGTTAAATGCCTAGCAGTGATATTGCTGGATCATATGGTATTTCCATTTTTATTTTTCCAAGGAATCTCCATACCATTTTCTGTAGAGGCTGCACCAAATTACATTCCTATCAACAATGAGTGAATGTGCCGGAATGTTCCTTTTTCTCCACATCCTCAGTAACATTTGTTGTTTCCAGTTTTTTTTTTTTTTTTTTTTTTTTTAATAGGCCATCTTTTATAGTTACCTATACCCAGGTATCTGTCATTGTTAAATTCCAGACATCTCTGGCCTTGCTGGATATCGCTGCTGCCAGATCCACACAATCCTCTTCTGTCAGAAAGTCCAGGGAGGCTAATAAGTGAGCCTGGATCTTCTGAGCCATGGTGGACAATATGGAGGCCAGGTTAGGGCAGAGAATGGGGACAAAATATCAAGGGGTGGGCTGGCAAAACCCTGTGGGAATTAGACAGTCTCTCTCATTTCATCATCACTTTTATCACTCATTTGGTCACTAACTCTGCTTCCGGAGCACAGATTTTTCTTTGCTTTTCAAAGCAACAGAGTTCTTCAACCCCTCCCCTTTAAGGATGCACTTAATTGCTCTTCTCTGACTTCTCTTTATTCAAATTCATGTTTTCAACTCAGAGATCTTCTAGATGACTCTATATCAAGTAGTATGTCCTTCCCACCAGTTATTTCCCATACTCTGTCAATAGCTATTTCCCTCAGTGGACTTTTAAATCATCTTATTTGATATTTAATTTTTTAATTGTCACTTATTTTTTTAACCCACTGGAATTTCCTTAAAACCAAATTTGTTGGGTTATTGCCATAATTTGGGAATAAAACCTATAAGAAAATGGGATAGGATTAAATCACTGGCCTGCAAGCAGACAGAGGGAATGCTTTATGAATGCACTGAACCTCTGAACAGACAATTACAGCCATGTGGTTATCTATGCTTTAGCTCTGCTCGGCACAGTGGCAGGCCATGCATGTGATATGTGGGGACTCATCTTAAGGGCATCTATAGCTCAAGGACTTTGCATTGGTTTTGCTGAAACTTTGTGGGAAGTGTGCATAGTCCAAAGCTCTTCCTATCCAGTCCTCCTTCCTGAAGGCTTTTTGTTCCTGTCATTGCACTTCTGGTAAGTATCTCATTACTCTAACCCCATGTTAGCTTGGGTTTCTTAGTGGATCCAAACTACTGTGGTAATTTGAATAAAAAGTGATATCTGTGTTCTATGAAGGTACATGCTAGTGTCCTCAGCAGATACTAAAGATAACAAAAGTTTATTCTTTTGGGAAAGAGCATAATTGAATTGAGGTAGTTTTAAAATAAACTTATTTTTTTAAGATTTGTTTTATTTATTTATGCATATAAGATCTGGGGTGTAGGACAGAGGTGGGGAGGGGTGCGGGGGTGAGAATTCCCCAGAGGCAGATTGGGGAGCAAAACAAGTGGATTAACTGAAAAAACACTGCTGAGGGGAGCAGCTGGCAAGATAGGAGAGGTCTGCTGCACCATGTGGGTAGCTCCCTGGGCAGGGATGGAACTCATGCTGCAGATAGCTTTATAGTGCTGAGACTTAACCCCTTAAGTCTCAGGGAGATTTATTTGGGCCACCAGGGAGGCTCCAATAAAATTATTATTATTATTTTTAAGATTTATTTATTTATGCATACAAGAGCTGGGGTACAGGCCAGAGATGCAGGGGGGTGAGAGGATTCACCAGAGACAGTGGGGAACAGAACAGGCAGATTGACTAAAATACACTGCTGAGGGGAGCAGCTGGGGAGACAGGAAAGGTCTGCTGCGCCATGTGGTTTGCTCCCTGGCTGGCCGGGGATTGAACTTGTGCTGCAGAGGCTGCAGATTGCTTCATAGTGCGGTGCTTACCCCCCTGTGCCACCAGGGAGGCCCTAAACTTATTATTTTGAGATAATTGCTGATTCACCTCTAGTTGTAAGAAATAATAAAGAGAGATGCCATGTACCATTTTCCAAGTTTCTTTTCATGGTAACATCTTGCAAACTTATAGTACAATATTACAGCCAGGACAGTTGATGTTAATGCAATCAAAATACAGAACACTACCATCCCCACAGGGATATACTGAGTTTGAAGTGCCTGTAGTCTGAGTTCAAGTAAGACTTGTTAAGGTGGCATTGTGTAAAGAAGTGCCCTTTATGGGCCTCCAAGGTGGCGCAGCGGTTGAGCGCTGGTCTGAGAAGCTGCCCGCAGCCTCTGCAGCGCTGGTTTGATCCCGGGTGGCCGCCAGGCTATGGTCCCACATGGCGCGCAGACCTCTCCTGCCACCCCCTGCTTCCTTCAGCAGTGTACTTCGTCTGTCTGCCTATTCTGTTCCCCGCTCTGGTGAATTCTCTCACCTCCCGTGCTTCTGACTGTACCCAGTGCTTGTATAAATTAAAAAAATAATAAAATAAAAGTGCCCTTTACCTAGTTTTTATTAGTCTAATGTAGCTATCAAAATTAAGATCCACCTAATTCAGTTGCTTCAATATAATACTATGTAGAGAAGTTTATAACCTTAAGAGTTTATTTAATGCTTGTCCAGAAAGGAGTTGGAAATACATGTCAGTAGTTATGACAAATATAAAACAAGCTGTACTCAGGTAAATTGTTTACACATGCTAACATAATACACCCCCACACATGCACCCATATAAACATCACAAGCATGTACATGCACAGATGAAACTCTTATTAGAAGAGACAGAATTTAACGAATGACCATTGTACTAATTCCTCATGATTGAAGAGAGATGATTCTGTCTTTTAAAGGGTGTGTTTTCATTTTAACTACAGTCAAAAAGAGATTAAAAACAGCTGGAACATATGTCTATTTTCACCTCCTCCATCTGGAACTTTGTTTTTGGATATCACAGACATTTTCTAAACAAAACTCTGCTGAACAAAATGATAAATGTAGAGACATGTATAATTCTCTTTTGTTTGAAGAGCTGTATATGTTCCAAGGTATTGGTTGTGTTTTTTCAAACATAAAACTAAACTTCTGAATATCACAAATAGAGTTTGCATTCAGTGGGTGATATGACATTTAATTTTAAATTGGTTAATTTTATTAACTAGAATGCTGGCTTTTAAATCAGTAAGTCTTATTTACCTGGGAAGTGAAAATGAGGTATTTTATTATATGTTGGCGTTTTAAAAGATCAACTAAACAACCAAAAATGATATTTCTAGTCTCTGTCAGTAATTAACTTTCTGATTCATTCTTTTCCTTAACTTTCTTCACAACCACTGTAGCTAGATGATTTTCATGTTGTGCTCCAAAACTATAAAGTTCTCACTCTTTTTCTGATAGCAATATGTTTGTGTCCCATTATATAAAAGCCCCAGGGTAATCTTTTAAAACTGCTTTTTTTTTTTTTTTTTTTTTTATATAGAGGCATGTTTTTTTATTTATTTATTTTATTTGTTTGTTTGTTTTGTTTATACATGCACTGGGTACAGACAGAAGCGCGGGAGGGTGAGAGAATTCACCAGAGCCAGAGTGGGGAGCAGAGCAGGCAGAAGGACTGAAGTACACTGCTGAGGGGAGCAGCGGGTGGCAGGAGAGGTCTGCGCACCATGTGGGATCCTCCTCCGGTGGCCGGGGAGAAGCCGGGGATCGAACCGGCGCCGCAGAGGCCGCAGGCAGCTTCGCAACCCAGCGCTCAACCGCTGCGCCACCGGGGAGGCCCTAAAACTGCTTTTAAAGCAGTTTTACCTCACTGCTATTACCTATAGTCCAGAATCCAAAATCCTTAATCTTTATTATATACATCCTATTTCAGTTTTCAACAGGGGTTGAGGGCTGAGGTTTTGAAAGTCTTTGGTTCAAATTCTAGCTCTAACTACATTTTATAGAGATTCATGGTCTTAGTCCAATTCACAAATGTGAGGGTCTGAAATTAAGTAATGGGAGAAGAAATGGATGAAATATGGAAAAATATTGGAGACTAATAGAATGGATAAATCTTGGTGACCAGTTGATTAAAATGGAGAAAATGTTATCAAGCATGGTATTTACCATAAGTTACTGTGTGGATTACATGAGAGAGAATCTAAGAAAGAGGTTTGGCTTAATAAGGAGGGTAATATAACTTTGAATTCGGTGTATGACATCTACTGTGGAGTCACTATATTGTCATTAAGGGCCAGGGAAAGAGAGTAAAGGCAAAGATAAACTTTTTGAAGGCAGAAGAAAATTATAATTGCTATGTTCACCCAACATAAAACCACTAAATATAAATTTGCTCACTACAGAAAAAAATATAGCCTGGGGGCATAGCATAACTTAAACCCCCAATTTTACTGGATAATGAAGCAATAAAATTAAAGTGTATTCCATAAAAGTGACAGAAACAGTATTAAACAAATGTTCAAATAAAAATCTTGGTACCATTTACCTTGAACTTTTGGCTCAGTGTAAGATGATTCAGAAGTTATGGCTACTTGACTAACTCAACAGCTGTTTTCACAAAGACTAAAGATATCGACTTGGGATTCATGGTTAAGTGATATTTATTAGACTAGGAGAAGTATGGGGAGTGGGAGAGGTCATAGCTACTTTTTTGTTCTGTATTTAGGAAAGTCCTTTTGTTTTGTGACCAAGCACAAGGTTTTGAGGTAAGTAAGAAAGGAGAGGGTCACCTATTTAACCAGCTAGATTACCCAAGGAAGTCACCCAGGTGACAGATGGAGTCAGATTGCCCTCACATTCCTGAAAGAGAAGATATTTTTCACAGTTCTGGACCATATCCACTCAACATAAAACAGAATCTGATAACAATTATGGGTTGCTAGTGCACAGTGAGAAGTCAAATACCAAAACCAGTCCTTGCCAAGTTTTTCTTTGTATTTTAGCCACATGATCCATATTCTTCATTAGGCTATCCTTCATCTGTCTAAACAACAGGCTGTTAGTTTGTAAAATTTAACCATTCTTAGCCCAGACATACTTAGGTATGCTTCTTAAAAGTTGTAACAGAATGGATATTTTTGTATTTCATGTGATTTTAGAAAAAGCTCATTGTGAAATATATAAGGTCAAATCTTTCCAAAAATGTATATGAAGAGCTAGTGGAACATTTACTATTAACAGGTCATGGGCACTAAAATCACATTTGCTTTCTGAAAGGAATTTTCAGGTGGATGTTGACTTGTGTCAAGTTGATTTTGTGCAGCTAAGTTCACCGATTAGATCATGGGAGACTTTTCAAATTTTCACTTTTTCTATTTTAGTGATCTTGAAGAATTTTTTAGAATGCTGATAAAGTATTTGCATGTTTCTTATCCATTTGCATGGATTGCTCTGTTCATCCTTTTTACCAAGTTCTGTATGGAATGTTCTAATATTTTCTCACAGGCAAACTCTCATAAACTCATGGTATTAGTTTTTGTTTTTAACTCAATATTGCATATATATTTATTTTAGATAATATTAAAATATGAATGGTAAAAGGAAATATTTTGAAAATAAAGATAAAATAATTAAATGTACCCTAAATTCTAAAGGTATATAGAAATTTAGAAAATAAGACAAACCTATGCAAAATATGTCAATAGCAATAACTGTGTTTAATACAATTTCTTTAATAATCCACCTTGTACATCCTTTTAAAAGTTGAAACAATGAACATGTATTATTTTATAAAATGAAAACAATAAAAGTATGGATAAAAAAATCCTACATGTTTTTAATATCAAGATATATTATAAATTATATCACATATGCTATTGTTTTCCCTCTCATTTTTTTCAGTGCATATATTTTTTTCTAAGACTCTGGGAGCTCCAATATATCCCTTAGTATACACCTCCTTTGATTAAAATAGCCAAAATGGACTCTGTTCCCAACAAGTTGCACTGTCCAGTGAACTGCAGTTTGTTTGTTTCCTTCCTTTCAATATTGTATTGACTTTAAACAACTGCATACAGACCTTTGTTATTAAAATGTGCTATAATTTATTTACTGTTACCCTCCAGAGTATTCAAGTATTCTTTTTCATTCTATCAATATAATAAAAATTGCCACAATCCACACTTGCATTTAAATATATAAATCTGTTTTTGCTTTAGTCAAAAGCAGAATTATCAAAGCAAAATATTTTAAACTTTTATGTACTTATTTGGTAAGTTTTGCCAACATTTACTTCATTATAATCCCCAGGCAGTAATAAAGTGGGTAACTTCAAGGAATTCAAATGACAGTGTGACTGAGCATAAAGGATGAAGGAAAATTTATTTGATATGAAATTAGAGAAAAGGGAGCTAGTCATGTCTTGTGGGGTTTCTAAGTCATGATGGAGTCAGGTTTTTATTTAAAGTGGGATGGGAAATCCAAGGATGATGTTAAGGAGAAAATGGAAAATCAGTTAGTATACAGTTAAAAAATAATCTTTCTCATTGTTTTATTGCAAAGAATGGGAGCCACTTAGCATTTCTGAATCTGGGCTAGAGATAATGGTGGCTTGGAATTGCTTGGCAGCAGTGAAATCAGACAGGGATAGATTTTGGAAGAATAACTAAGAGAATTTATAGCTATATCTGATAATGAGATTTGAGAGAAAGTGGATTCATCACAATAAGTAAATTTGGAGTGGACAATTTGAATGGATGGTGGTGAAATACATAAGATGGAGAAAGCTAAAGGGACAGAATAGATTTATGAAATGGGTAGAGCAATCCAAGTTTTCTGCTTTGACCTTGTTAAATTTAGTGTACTTTTTGTATATTATTGTGAAGATTTCAAGTCAGCATTTGGATAAAAATCTCTGGAACTTAAGGGTATAAATTAGATATTGATTGACTATCATTTGGGGATTAAAGCCTTAGAATTGTATGAGGTTGCCTAAGGAGCATCTATTAATAAAGAGGTCAAGAATATGACCTCTGGGTAACAGTTGGAAGCCAAACAGAGGTAAACTGAGTAAGCTGCATGAAAAACAGTGGATAAGATTTCTTATATTTATTTACTTTTGGAATGACTTTTAGAAACTTTTAATTCAAGTGTTTTACATCTTGTCCATATGTTTTTTCTATTAGAACATGAACACCTTTTTTGAGTTGTAAAAACTTCATATATCAGCACCATGGACTCTTCCTTATAATGCTTGAATTTCCGCTCCACCCCCCACCCCCCACCAAATTTGTCTTTGATTTATTTCATTAATATTTTGATAACTGCCTCATTTTTTGTAAACAAACCTATTGATTCCTTTTAATGTACTATGTAACTCATTGCTTTTATAGGTATTCTTGTCCACCCTAAATTTATAACCATTTGCCAATATATTTCTATCCATTTTTCATGAATTTCTCTTTAAAAACTAGCTTTTAATTCATCTGGAAAGCATTTTGGTAACAGAGCAGCCCTTAGTTGAAAATACAGAGTGAATCTTTATTTAGCCAATCTTGGTGCCAAGGTTCCCACTAATAGGATTTCCTTCACAGATCCCTGAGTCCTAAGAGGCTCACTGGGAACACAGCTTAGCACCAGACTGCCTAGACTGACACCTATTTGATGCACTTTTGTGAGCCTTAGAACTTTTTTAGCTAAAAAAAAGCTAACATTTTTAGCTTTTAGAATTTTAGATGTGTTTAAAAAAAAGATTTATTCATTTATGCATAGAAGAGCTGAAGTGTAGGACATAGGTGCGGGGCCGGGGTGTGGGGGTGGGTGAGAGGATTCACCAGAGACAGAGTGGAGAACAGAGCAGGCAGATCTACTGAAATACTCTGCTGAGGGAAGCAATGGGCAAGACGGGAGAGATCTGCTGTGCCATGTTGGTTAGCTCCCTGGCCAAGGATTGAACTTGTGCTGCAGTGGCTGTGGATTGCTACATAGTGCTGAGACTTAACTCCTTGCACCACCAGGGAGCCCCCTGTTCATAGCAGGTTAAGGGGGGGTGTTTTGGAGAGGGCTGTGGCATTCCTAATTATGCATACCAACTTTAGGTGCATCTGAGAATTTAACTGTGTCAATTCAGCTGAGAACATGAGGCTGTCGTGTTCTTTCCTCTTCTCCTGGATATACAGTAGGACTGCAATCTTTTGCTCCCCTAAAGCTGAGTGTGACCATGTGATATGCATCAGATAGTGAAATGTTGAGTGAAAGTGATGTGTGCCAATTCTGGGTGGAAGCTGTGTTAGTTCATATCCACCAACTTGCCAGTTGGAGGGCGTGCCTGCTCTGTGCACCTGCATGGGGACAGCCAGCCAGAGCAGGAAAAAGCAATTGGCATTTGCCTCAAATGAAAAAAAATAGACCTTTGTTTAAAGTCACCTACATGCAGGATTGTTTATTATTAGCATGTATTGGAGCAGCTCCTACGTAATACAGAATTGGCATTTTATTGTGGGTCACTATGAGACTAACCTGATTTAAAGCATATTTTAAACAAAGGAGACATGTTTGTTACAGTTTCACTCAGAAGTGATACAGAAAGCATTGATTAGAAAATCAGTAGTGCACATCCTAGAAGGAAGACCTTGATGTGGGCGAAGAGCTTCAGCCAGGGGCTGTGCTCATTATTGTTACTTCGTTGTGTGACAGGAAATTATAATATCGTGACAAAACACAAACAGAGAAATTGAGAAAAAACACTCACCACATGATAATAATAAAATTATGATTTCATATAATAAAATTTAAAATAAATAATAAATTTATATAATTTTATAGCAATTAATATAATAAATAATTATGTCATATTTATTATAGTTATATATTTATAAAATATCATAAAATATATTTATTATATTTATGAATATTATACTCAGCGTAATATTTATTATAAAATAATTATAATAAATAATTATGTTATAAATAATAATAAATAATACATTTTTAAAATAAACATGAAACCCAACTACAAGACTGACTAAAAAAACAAAACCTTCATAACCTTCTGAATTATAGGCCTCTTATATTTAAAGTGTAAAGCTTTTAAGTGGGACCTCCTTCACTCAGTATTCAGTTTATGAGTCTCCTGTCTGTGTTGATTCCATGGCAATTGGTTTGATTTCTATTTTAGGAACCATCTAATGCCTTTCTTCTATCAGTACTATCTATCCTTATATGGTATCACATTCTCCCAAATTACTTTCGTCTTTTACCTGCATTCTCAGAGAATTTAACAAATTTATGCTTTACATCATCTCTTTGATTTTCAGCATGTCTTCTTTTTAGACATGCAGAAATCCTGTATTTAGTTGTGCATTAATAAATCCTATTTTAGTTGTGCATTAGGCATTTCCTTTCCTTCAAAACCGAGTGACTAGACCTCTCATATTTTTGTCCTTTCAAAGCAATATTCTGACCACTTCAAGATATATATTTGCAATGTGGAGATTGATGCAGGTTTTCAAACAAGTTAGGAAAAATGAATTGGTATCAGGTTGCTTTTATTTCATTGTTATTATAAAATTTCATACAAAGCATGTATAAGTGAACAATTTATCTTACCATCCCTTCCAATCAGAATATGGAAGATTTGACAGTTGTTTGACTCTTACTTTTGATCCCTACTTTATTGTGAGTTTTACGTATATTTCTATACAAATACCTTTTTATTTGCTGTGAACAAATGGGATAGTCTGAGTGACAAACATCATTTTTCTCTTCAGACATCTGACTGGAATGACCAAAAGTCATTTGTAAAATTTTCATCATTGTACAGCCAATAGCATTTTAGATCATTGAGAAAAAAAAAAAATGACAGAGATGCTCCCTGGAGTTCTTTCCAAATCAAAAGCATATTTAGTTGGTGTTTAATATTTTTGCTAATAAAACTCACTATCATGTTCTTTTTGAAAGAAAACAATGTTCTAGATGTCAGGAGGACAATTCTACTGACTCTTCAATTTTAAATCTGTTCATTTTCATGAAAGCATATTAAATGTAAAACCAGTGGCAGTGGAATGGAAGAATGGAAACAACAATTAGATAAAAAGAAAAAAAAAACATATCTTCCATATCTCAAAAGCCATTTTTGTGTTTGGAAATTTAAATAAAAATAAATTCATCAAAATGTCCTACTTTTGACATTTTTAGTATACCAGCCATGAGTGGGGTGAATACTAAATAACTGTTAAAATCTTGTATCTTCAATCTTAAAGTCTTCAAAGACATTTTGTAATAATTAAAGAAGCAATTTAAAAAAGTAAAACACATACACCGAATTTACCTAACAGCTTTGGCTCTTGTTGGGTATAAGATATCCTGGTAACTGTAGCTATACATATTTAAATATACCCTCAAGCAGAGAAAGACTACTATTTGTGAAAATGTCTGTCATTAACACAGTGCCAAAAAATTGCATGTGGCTTATTGTATCGCAGATTCTTAAAGGAGTTCTTTATATTGAAATTCACTTTTTTCCCTGTACTCACATATTTCTTTAAAGATTTGTTTATTTATGCATAGGAGAACTGGAGTATAGGCCAGAGGTATTGGGGGGTGAGAGGATTCACCAGAGACAGAGTGGGGAACAGAATAGGTGGATTGACTGAAAGACACTGCTGAGGGGAGCCGTGGGCATATCAGGAGAGGTGTGCTGTGCTATGTGGGTCACCTCCCTGGACAGGGATCGAACTTGTGCTGCAGTGGCTACAGATAGTTCAGAGTGCTGTGCCTTGTGCCACCAGAGAGGACCTGTACTCACATATTAAATCAACCTAAATAAAGTATTTTCAGTAAGTCTTGTGGGAAACCTATGATCATGGTACATGTGGCATTGGAAATTTTGTTTCTAAATATATCATACAAAAATGATCTAGAAAAAAATTAAGATATTAATAAGCCACTTCATTTTATATGAGCAATCCTAAGTGCATGTCTTTTAGAAGTATGTCTGATGAGTTTAATAATTTCCTGAGTTAAGGAATTTTTAATATGCCTATAACAAAATGTTTACTTTGGATATGTTCTTTTGGGATGAAAATGATAAAAGTTGAGTGGAGAAAGTTATAATTATGCTAAATCAATTAATTCCCATAGAATCACATCTGATAGACTTTACTGGGTTGTTGGTTTAGCAAAAACCTTTGTTCTTTGTAGAGAAAAGGCATTAGAAATTTCTCAAATGTGGCCTTCTATTTCCTGACTTGGTCCTCAGGCAATAGTAGGAAGGGGAGACTGGAGACGTTTGAGGGAGGGAAGGTGGCCTTTCCTGCCAGAGCCCCTCAGCATTCGCAGCTCACAATCCCCCGGAGAAAATGCTTTCAGCCTCAGTGTCTCAGTGTCTCTCAGGTTCTGCCACAGAGGCTCAGTGGAAAATTCCCAACCCTGTTGAAGCATTTTGATAATTAGATTCCTAAAGATCTTCCTTAAATGTAGTTCATAAAATGTAATTAGAAAAGATAATGCCTTAACTCCTTGGGAGGTTGGCAGAGGAGCAACGCTGGGATTTCCAAGAGCACTTGTACTTTGAATTAGAGCAAGAGAACTCATTAAGGAGGCAAAACTAAAGCAAAATAACTCTAGGAATCTGACTGTAGTGTCAAGACTGCCAGAGGGAGAGGACAGGGGAAGGCAGGGGGACAGGGAATATAAAGGAGGAGAATTATGAGTACTTTGGTAGTGGGTGTGGTGTAGCAATAACATACAGCCTAAGTGGTGTGAACCTATTTCCCTAATCATATGCAATGTTGTAAAGCACTGCTACTTCAATGAAAATGTAATTCAGTATTTTTAAATGGGAGATAGGAATCCTTGCTTCCTTTTAAACTTTCCTAGGGATCTCTTGGCTTCTTGCAAAACCCTGGTTTCATGGAATTAAAAATTATCATATGTAACACCTTACACAAACCACAATTATACTATGAAGTTAAAGCTCTAGAAGTTGTTTTTTTTTTTTTTAACTACTATTCATAGCCAATGTCATGTAAATCCTGAGTGGTAATTATTTTAAATTCCTATAATAGTTCTATCATGTTAAATGCCTTTGTTCCAAGTGTGGAGTAAAGTGCAGATTAGAAAAATGCTTTTAAATTTTTGAGCTTAATTCGTGTGACACAGATACATTGTCTTCCTTTTTCAATGTTCAGTTGTTTGGAGGAGCGATTAGAACAATCGTGCCATCTTATTCCTCACGAAAGAGTCCAGCCAGGACAAGAAAAAATTTGATTTTTCTATCTCACTATATCCACTTAGATTTCACCCATTGTACATTTAATGCTATTGTACTTTCACCATTGGAGTGAAAAATTCATATCAAATGTATTGATATTATGTAATATTTTGTAACAGATTATCCACACTTAGTTTGGAAAGAAATCAGATAAAATATGAACAAATTATCAGTCTGTATCTCAAGTTTTTATTATAGCTAACATTGGACAATTATTTTCAAGCTCAAGGAATAACATGAGAAGTGACTGGGCCATCTGCTTTGCTTCTTCCATTTATTATGACAATTAATCATACAAACTTTGTTGTGACTGCTAATTTTGGCCACTTGAAAGAATTTTAATGTCATATGAAAACTAGTAAAAAAATGCCTGAAACACTGTATTATTTGTTGGGCTATACTTCTCAATATATTGATAAATTTATATACTTAAATTGGCATAAGTGATTTTTTTTTTATTTTCAAGCTTTTATTGAATGAAGAATATTTGGAATAAGTGATTCTTATTTTACATACCCACAATGGGATGAAGATAATAATGTGTTTTACGTGTGTGTGTGTGTGTGTGTGTGTGTGTAGAACAAAAGCTTGAATGGAATTATAGTATGCACGAACATGAGGGGCAATGACCAGGCTATAATAAATAACATTATGATGTATAAAGTCTGTTTATGTAACAGAGATATTTTTGTTCAAAGGCAGCATCTTGTTCTCCTGCAAGTCCCCACTCAACATAGAAATCATAACTGCACAGAAAGACTGAGTAAAAAATACTTATAGGCACATTCTGACCTATTTTTACTTTGAATTGCTACATGCAAGATTTAGATTACATCATACATAGAATAAGAGAGTTACAAGATAACTAAATTTAGCTACATTTGTGTGGAATGCAGACTTGATAAATTATTGGGAATTAAAGAAGTTTATATAGAAAAAGAAGAGACATGTCAACAGTCTGGTTACTAAGTTTACTCTGCCAGCAGTGGTCTGCCCTTGATCTAAATAAACCTCAGTTAGGCTTCAATTTTCTCATCCAATACAAAAACATCTTAGAGTTTTGGGATTATTAGTTTGGATATTTTAGTAAAATTCGAATTATTAAATCATCATCATATAAAAATTCAGAGAGATATAACAAAAAAATGAATCGGTTCCCGTCATTTTTAAATTCATGAGTAGTTTTTGGTGCGTGCTGCACCAAAACTGCGTGTTGCAGATCCCTTTTGAGGGCTGCTCTTTGCTGAGCAGGCTGAGGAAAAATAAAGCAAGCGAGTTTCTCCTTATCTCTGTTGGGCCCAACAAATATTTACCCAACAAATATATATACCCCACAAATAGTTTCTTTGAAGAATGAATTTTTGTTTTGTAAAATAAGACACAGGAGTAATTGATAAATGATTCCTATTATACCCCTTGCAGAACTAATCTACTTTTAGTAATCTGTCTCCTGTGAACCTGAAAATATGGTAAAATTTTGCCATGTTCTCCATTATTTCAGTTTATAAGCTGAAATTACATCATTTACATTTATATAGAATGCATTTGGGAAATGTCTCGATTTCAAATTTTTTATTACTGCGTAATTACTTTTGTTACTTTGCTTTATTTTTTTTAAGATTGATTTATTTGTGTATGCAAGAGCTGGGGTACAGGCCAGAGGTGTGGGAGATGAGAGGATTCACCAGAGACAGAGTGGGGAACAGAACAGGCAGACAGACTAAAATACTCTGCTGAGGGGAGAAGCGGGTGAGTCAGGAGAGGTCTGCTGCACCATGTGGGTTGCTCCCTGGCTGGCCAGGAATTGAACTCGTGCTGCAGTGGCTGCAGATAGCTTCATGGGTTGTATCCTAACCCTTGTGCCACCAGGGAGGCCCGTTACTTTGCTTTAATAATCAGCATTAGATAATTCAGCTTATGCAGTGGTGTTAGAATATGACAAATCAACACCTAGTCAGCTCCCAGTTCCATATTGTTACATTAACTATGCCCCACTCCATGAATAAACTAAACTCTGGAAAAATAATTAGGAAGTAATTGTTTTTGCCATTGGGCTTATTATAATTACAAAACTAGCATTTCTACTATTCTGAATAAAAAATATTAGAGTCTATATAGAATGTAAAAAATGACCTGTCTGGTTATATTCTGAGAGAAATTATTGTCTTGTTTCTGAGCTAAAATAGAATTGAAAACAAATCAAATTAATGTTTAACATGAGTACCAAAACTAGGGCAAGAGAAAATAACACGAGTAAATAACACCATGAAAACAAACAAGCTTATTAATTGAAAAAGTCTGCTTCCATAGGAATATGAATAATAAAAATACTCTATCAGGTGTCATTAAGAAAAAAGAAAGAACATTTTTTCATATGCCTGTTGGCCATTTGTGTTTCCTCTTTGGAGAAGTTTCTTTTTAGCTCTTCTGCCCATTTTTTGATTGATTATTTACTTTGTTTTTGTTGAGTCTCATCAGCTCTTTGTAGATTTTTGTGATCAGTCCTTTATCTTTAATGTTGTGTGCACTATTTACAATAGCTAAGCTATGGAAACAACCCAAATGCCCAAAAATAGATGACTGGATCAAGAAGATGTGGTACATATACACAATGGAATATCACTAAGCAATCAAAAAAAGATAAACTCATACTATTTACAGCAACATGGATATAGCTGGAAGGGATCATGCTCAGTGAAATAAGCCAGAAAGAAAAAGAAAAAAATATTGGATGGTCTCACTCATAGCAGGAACTATAATAAAGAAAAAATCAAAATCAACAAGCAACTATAAACCAGAGACATATTAACCGGGGAAGGGGGGTAAGAGAGAAGGGATTAGGGCCAAAATAAGGGGGGTGGGAATTGTATGGGGAATATAGCCAAGATGAAAATGTATACATTGTGCAAAAAATGAAAAATGAAGTAAGAATTATATAAAATTAAATAAAATAAGAAAAAAAAAGAAAGAAAATAACAATATGTGAAATAGAAATTAGAAATCAGATATAGTTATAACTCATAGCAGAAGAGATGAAATATAGATTGTTATGCCAATTCAATTATGTCAGTAATTTTGTACATCCACATATAATGGGTAGTGTCATAGAACAATAATTAATTATTAAGTGATTTGAATAAAGGAGAAAACCTAAGAAAACCTAATCAAGATCTAGGAAAAAAATTTTATTGTTTATCACTAAAATAGATGTTAGGCTCAGATGTTCTGACATTTTTATATTAGTCAAAATAGTCCAAATGACAAAAAGATGAAGTGTCCTAATTTCTTTCATAATTTTATCACCAAATACTTGCGAAGAAGGAACAAAGACTAAATCAAGAACATAATTATCTAGTAATGAACTGCAGAAATTGTATAATTCATTTACCCCCCAAATTATAAAATATTATTGAGAGACAGTAATAAAGATCTGAATAATTGGATGCATATACCAAATATATGAATTGGAAAACACAATGTTGTAATGTCAATTCTAGCCAAATTTATTTAATTTAATACTAATAAAATTTAATCCTAATAAAAATATATCATAATCTTTTCGATATTGGCAAACTGATTCTAAATTGGAAATGCAAAAGTCCTTGAATAGCCAAGAGAATTCTAAAGAATTGGAAAACATTATGAAAACACTTGCATAATAAATAAAATGTATAGTTAATGAAGGGAAACAAATCTCAAACTTTTACGTCCATACCAGTATGTATAGACCTATTGACCCTTTAATTCAAGATTAGCATCCTTTTCTTGTTAATTTTCAGATAAGTCTTGCTGAATTGGAGGCACTGCCGGGTTTTATTACTACATGGAGAAAGTGATTCAAGAGGTAGTATTTCAAGAACCCCTAAGGTTGTTCTTTGAAGGCAGAGTAAAACATGCTTCTCATAGGAATTTTGACCAAAATTCAGGTTATAAGGAGACCAAATTTATGCTATTCTCAGTGGATTTGCATTTAAGTAACGTACCTATTTCTCTATAGCCTTTTATTTAATTTATAAACTCTCTCGGGGCTCAGTTGTGTAGAATTTAATGATTAAAACCTTTAGTAAAAAGTGAATTGAGGGATTCCTAGGGGAAATTAAGAACAAAAATAATTAAAATACTTAAATGAGGGTCAAATTCAATATTTTCACTAAAAGAAATATATCGTTATTCATGCCATGTGAACCCAGAAATTTAGATAAAACTGGAGTGTCCAAGAAAAATCTTAAACATCTCAATCTCAAAGAAATTTTGTAGTTTGGAGTCAAATTTTAATACAGTCCTTCAGTGTCATCTTCATTCAAATCAGAAAGTAATACCAACTTTGTTGAAATAAAGGAAAAATAGAAATATAAAAATATACCATAATATTATTGCTGTACATGATAACTTTTATTTCTTTTTTTTTTTTTTTTTTTTTTAATAGAGGCATGCTTTATTTATTTGTTTGCTGGTTTGTTTGTTTGTTTTTGTTTATACATGCACTGGGTACAGTCAGAAGCACGGGAGGGTGAGTGAATTCACCAGAGCCAGAGCGGGGAGCAGAGCAGGCAGAAGGACCGAAGTACACTGCTGAGGGGAGCAGCGGGCGGCAGGAGAGGCCTGCGCGCCATGTGGGACTCTCCTCCGGTGGCCGGGGAGCAGCCGGGGATCGAACCGGCGCCGCAGAGGCCGCGCGCAGTTTCGCAACCCAGCGCTCAACCGCTGCGCCACCGGGGAGGCCCGATAACTTTTATTTCTAATAGAAATTTCATTTTATTTCTATGTCTTTCAAATGATAGGTGGAGATAATCAGAGTTCATTTTTTGTCATTCAATTGTTTAGTTGATGCTACCGAAATAAGGAATATTATTGATAACATAATTAGGAAAGACTATTTATGTTTAGCATGTATGAAAAGATTCCAAATAGAAGTAGGACTCTACAAAAAGTTGCATGGGAAATAAATTCTTAAATGCTAAGTAGAAATGTAACATTACAGAATATTTTGTAAAATACAACAGAGGTACAAGGTTTGTTCATGCTCTAAGTCTGAAATCTAGAAATGTTGGCCAGATATTTAATTTTAAATTTATAGTTCCTGGCATGAGAATCATATTACTATACACATCTTCTAAATCAGTGGGTAATATTTTCCACTTAACCATGAGTGGTACCATCTTCTCTAAAGTCTTTGCTGTGAACACATCAATATGACTGAATAATTCTTTTTATATATATCAGTTTATTTTATTTTATTTTATTTTTTTAAAGATTTATTTTATTTTTATACAAGAACCGGGGTACAGGCCAAAGGAGCGGGAGGGTGAGAGGATTCACCAGAGACAGAGTGGGGAACAGAACAGGCAGATTGATGAAATACACTGCTGAGGGGAGCAGCGGGCGACATAGGAGAGGTCTGCTTGCCATGTGGGATTCTCGCTGGCGGGCCGGGATGGAACCAGTGCTGCAGAAGCTGTGGACAGCTCCACAGCGCTGTGTTCAATCCGCTGTGCCACCAGGAAGAGCCCCTATTTCATTTTATTTTAACATAAAATAATGGGTTTGTCATAACCATCATTCAAAATGAACTTGCTTCTCATTAATTTTATTTTGTATTGTCTATAAATATATATTTATAATATTTGACTGATCTGGACCTTTTGCCTATTTACAGTATAAAATCATTTAAGTGCTCCAAATGGAGTATACTTATTTTAGATGAAATGCTCATTTTATAAAGTCATCATGAATATCTCCTCATTTCATGTTGTATTTCATTCTTTGTATGTTCAAAATTTCATAATAATTACATATTGACTTATTTCGGGTCTCATAATTTTTTTATTTTATTTTATTTTTTTTAGTGAGGTAAGTTTGGTTTAGAGTGTTGTGTATGATTTAGAGGTATAGTGTAATGGGGTGGTCCCCATTACAGGAAAAGGGGAGGCTCCAGGTCTAGACCCACCTAAGAAAGGGTGCAGCTGAACAGAAGGAAAGGGGAAGGATCAAGAGAGGAGACTGGGGAAGGAAGGAAGAAGAATGCAGAGCCAGAAGGAGACTTGACAAACTCAAGTGAGTCCTTTTGATGATGTGTCCTATCCCTTCATATAGTTGTGAACATGACAGTGTCAAAACAGTTATCTTGCTCTCAAACCCTCATCTTCTCACGAGAGAGTCTTTAAAGCATAAGTTCTGTCTGAGATATTGTCATTTAAAACATTCTGTCCATTTATTTCCATAAACAATAGAACTGCTGATATTTTAGAAGGTGAGTCCTATTTCTCAGATGACTAGAATTTGACAACTACTATTTTTCAGTCTATTTACCCTACTTTTGATTTTCTAGAAACAGCATTTCTATAATCAAGTTAATATCCATATGGAAATACTTGTTAGAATAGTCAAACTGATGGTATTTTGCTGATATAAGATATAGCAACCTGTGTAACTCAGCTAAGTGATGAGTAAAGAGCTAGAAAATACAGCAAAGAAAAAGAAAAAAGAGAAAATGGATAGAGGAGTTAATTGAGTGTACATTTGAAAGAATCTCAGACATTTTATTTTTTACTATGTATAATTTTGAATTCTAGAGACTGCAGTCATATGTAATAATAATAAAAAATAATCTGCTTTGGTGATTTGGTTTGCCAAGTAGCCCGGAAATAATATTCATATTTCATTTTGGATTGTTTTTCTATAAGCATTTTCAGTGTGCCCACTATTTGTCAGAATTAGCTCTATGTTTTTACGTTTTAAATTAAAATATATGACATGGAGCACCAATGACTGCTGACATCACAAAAAAGAAAACAACCACACATTAAGTGCCTCCTCATGGGAGAACACAAGGTCAAACCTGAAGTAACTGGTGAAAAAATAGAATGAGAATGTAAGTAATTCTCTAGAGCCAAATACCAACTTACAAAAACACAGAAGGCAGAGAAGCATGTTAAAGTACTCATGGTACTACAATCAATAAAATACAGGCTGGAAAATTCTACAAGACAAAAGTCCAGGGTGTTTCCCCTCAACAAAGTGCAAGGCAGGAAAAAAAAAAAAAAAAAAAAAGGACAATTTCACAATTTTCACTAAAAAAATTAGTCAATTACAATGAGTGAACTCTATTTGGATCCTGATTTAAATAAATATTTAAAAAATGATATTGCAGGAGATTGCAGGCTAGTTATACACTGAGTATTTAATGACACTGAGGCTATTTATATTTTAAACTGTGATCATGGTATTGCAGTATTTCTAAAATGAGATTTTTTTTTTAAAGAAATCCATTTTGAAACATCTAGAAATGAAATGCCATGATGTCTAGGCTTTGCTTCAAAATAGCATGGGAGGGCCACAGGGCTATCTATGAAACAAGAGCAACCATATTTGTTTATTGTTAATGCTTAATCCTGTGCACCTAGAACTTTATTATACTGCTGTTTTCATATATCTTCAGAATTTTTCCTGCTTTATTATTAACTATGGCAAAATAATGACCTTCTCAGGCTAATAAACAAGCAAAAATTAAATAAAATGAACTTTTCAAATTCTTGCCATTTTTCTAGAATTTTGGATTTTTATACTTTCCAATTCTGTGAAAGTTACAAGAACTTTGCATTTGCCTTTATTTTTAAAATTAGATAAAATCATATGTAGTTAAGATTTTTTTTTTATTTGTTATCAAATTGCTTCCACTTGTGCTGATAATATCACTCAATTTTAAGTCTTGGGTCTTTTGTTAGGACAAAGACTCATTTTACAACACTAGATATTTAGATTTCTTAGTGATTTTAAGTGTCAATACCTTAGATAAATCAGCTGCTGAAGTAGCATAACGTGAACAGACTAAATTTTTAAGATAATTAAATTACTATTCAAAGAATGTGCAATTTTAATAAAATTAAAGATTATCTCCCTATGAATTGTCTGTAATAAGAAACATTGAAAACATGCAGACTGATACTTGGAATAATTAATTCTTGTCCACAAAGACATTCATGGAATATGGGCTCAGTTTTTCTCTTTCAGGCATTAAGATGTTGAGCTTCTCTGTCATCTATTTCTAAGTAATATTTCCACATCATTATTGGTTTATGAGTCTTTTCAATACTAGAAAAAGTAACTAATATATTTATAATTCAGTAATTTAGAAATAGTTTAATTAATGAGAATCACTGATTTTTTCCTTTAATATTCAGAATTTCCTACATGATATGCAAACAGAAGAGAAGTGGATTCAACAGAGAAGTAATAAGACCATTAGAGTTTTATAAGCTTAGTTGTATTAATATTACCACGCTTGCATACTATAAAGATAACACATTGAGAATATAAAAAAGATGCATGGCAAATTTTAATTATTCTGAAAGGTCCTACACTCTACATCACAAACAATTTCAATTTCCCAGTATAAATGTTCAGACCTCTGCCTTTTTGAAAACAACCTAGCAAATGCAACTTATTTTAAATTAAGGATGACCGTGCAATTACTTTAGGGGGGGAAATTAGCTAATCCATTAGTGTTATAGGTTGCCATAAGGACACACTGTTCATTCAATTAACTCTCAACCTCAAGGCATCCAATCGTTTCATTTGTGACTGTTGATTAAGCAACTCTGACTTATAAAAAGCTATGCCTATATATAACCTTGGTAATATGTTTGTCTGGGATTGCTTGAGTCTATTTGGTATATTAGTTAATTATGGGAAGAGTTCAATTATTTATGTAATATATTTTAATCAAATCCTCTGAAAATTTTATTATAAAAAGAACAATGTAAAATTATTTTCTAGTTTATGTATAAACATGCATAAACATCATTTCAAAATACAATGGTAATCTTATGACACCTATACAAAAATCATTCAATAAAATAATAGAGATGGAAACAAAAATGAAAATTCAAACCCCGAAGTTTACAGCAAACTAAAGTTATTTTCACTTTGAACTATGCAGCAGATATCACTCTTCTAAACAGTTATACAACAAAGTATTACAATGATCAATTATTGTTAAAAACTCATACTTCCATGAGAAAGCATTCCACATTTTTCAATGAATAGAATTTCAATCCATGTCAGGATGTGACAGTAAGCATCACAAGAGGTTTTTATTTTTTTAAGTATATATAATTATAGGCTTTTTTCTCTATGTATACAATTCCATGAGTATTCTGACTACATTTTCAGAAAAACATTAACATGCAAACCTTTCACAACATAATGCATATATGTATAGTTATACATAATATTAATACAAAAGAAGGAGTAAGAGTTTTACCTGGTTTATCACCTGTGTTGGTCCAAAGCTGAGTAGAAGAAATGGATTCACTGGCAATATCTTGTTTGATAATCAAAAGTGAAGGCGGCTGCCGTTTCAAGGGGTGGGACTTGCCTCTTGTAATGAATTCCCAAGGGGCTGTTCCCAATCAGGGAATGCTATTGCAGACAATGAAACCATTCTCCATTTGTTGACCCTAGTTTTGTATGTACAATCTGCCGTGGGTGTATTCATGCATTAGTGGAGGAATTGACATATATTTCACTGAAGTGTATGATATGAAAAAAATTAAACAAGGATTACATGAAAACAAGGTTAATTTTTCATTTTTTTAAACTTTTTCCATAGTGCTTTCATTTCCTCTAATTTTTCCCTTAGTGGGATGAAAATCACACAAAAAAAATCAACTCCAAGCAATGTAATCTGTCACCTCATGATGCAGGGAAACCGTTTAAAACACTTGTGAATGAGTACTTTATGGCCTTTGCCTCGAAAATGTAAATAATGGATGTGGGGGGCTCACTATTTTACTCAGGACAATGTTATCTGTTAGACATCTCTTTGTATTATGGTTATTTATGCATAGTTTTTACACCAAAATTATATACAAACTCATACATCTCTGTATTACAAATGAGATCATTTTGATTATCTGTCTAAAAGTTGCATTTTTTCTTTCTTATGCCGATCTAAGTTGTTCAATACATACCTCACCCAATTCTCTTTAAGTAGATATAGAAAATCCAGCAATTTTTCACCACTCTTACCTTTACTGCATTGGCATTGCTGGCCATCAGCTAACTGTCCCAACTAGCTTCCCATCTTCTACACTGCTGCCTACTGTCTATTCTCCATAGATAGTGGGATTGCTCCTTTTAAACATGAGTCAGATCTGTTACTCTTCTGACTCTCCAATAGTTTTCAAGTCTAATAAGTGATCTTGAAATTTCTTTAATAACTTCTAATTCCAGAATAAAATAAAAATTCCTTAGGATGGCCTTTTTCCCTCATCCTATCTCTCTTTCCTTACTTACACTTACCCCTTCACCTACCACTTACTCCCTTCCCTACACCCCCTGTATTCTCTTACATTAGCCTTCCTGTCACTCCTTAGTGGTCTCAAGGACACTTCTGCCTCAGGAACTTGAACCTGCCGGTTACTGGCCTAGAACTTCTTCACATAGCTGTGTCTCCATTTAGGTTTCAGTTCAAATATCCATGTAATTATGGGATCTTCCTTGACTCCACAGAGAAATAGCAAACACATCTCTTGCTTTATTTTTTCATCAGATTATATGTTGATTATGTGCGTTTGTTTGTTTATTATTTGCCACACCCAGTAGAATAGAAATTTCATGAAAAGGGGGGCATTGTTTTAATTACTGATGTATCCTAGCATCCTAAACAGGGCTATAAAATAAGTACAAACTGAGTAAAAACTTGTAAATAAATGATTAAACAATTTTTATCCCCGATTTATAAAATATTATAATCATATAATGTAAGGAACTAAATGAAATATCAGTCTATTCTAATAATGGCTAATGTGACTGTAATTCAACATAACTGTCAACTAAATCTTAAAATCTTAGAATCTAAAGATCCCTTAATACTCATCATGATTCATCTGTTAGATTATACTGCATTAAACTTATGGACAATTTTGTCTTGATCTCCTTTTAGACATTCATTTGGCTTAATAACATTTATTATAAGAAAATATTCTCTGCATGAAACTGGTTTCTTTCTACCCATGGTCTCTCAGAAGACTAAAATATTCTTAGCTTTTTCTAAAGTACTAATTTACTGTTGGCTTTTGTTTATATCTATTTCCCTGTCAAAATTTATCTCCTTATTAATGTCACTAAAACATTTGCATCTATATTAAAAGTTAAAGACTGAAATATAGGATGTCAGTTTTATGTAACTGAATGCAAGTCATCTGTGTCCCCATTTAAAGTAAGACTTAAAGTAAGTCTTTAAAGTAAGACTTAACTATAAAGTAAGACTTTAAACAGAAAGTTAAGTAAGACTTAACTTTCCAATTCTACCTTTAGTTGACCTTGATGATTATTTCCAGACACTGTGAGGGAAAATGGTGCCAACACTTAATTCTCAACTTGTAAAATGTCTCTATCAGTTTTGTGTAAGTTTTTAAAATTCTGATAGATCATAAACCAAGATATGGGAAGTGATGTGAGTGCTGTTTTGTTAGAACTGGGGCATGTAGGATGCCTGAGACTGAGATAGTTTGTAACTTGATTTTAAAAATTAAACATATATGTTTATGTCCCAGTGTATTTGAGATAGCTGTAAACTTGGTAAATCAAGTAGAGAGTGAATAATACCAGAATTAGGATTGTCTTAAAGCAAACTGTTTTCAAATATTTTTGATTGCTTATCATTATTAAGGTTTTGGCATGAACCAACCCTTCCTCCCTCCCTCCCTTTCTCCCTCCTTCCCCCCTCTTTCTATCCTCTATCAATCATCTTTTACCCAATTTATATAAAAGAGAGATAGGATATTTAACAACAGGTTTACTTGGGGGTAATAAACCAGTGGGGATGACTGTTGGCTGTGCTCCTTAGAGCAGGGTTCTGAGGCTCCTCACATTGCCAAACCTCACTTTAACTTGTTGGATTGCAGAGTCACAACATAGGTGCTGAGTTGCATGAGGGTGTTTGGTGTCATTAACTAATGACTAACTGGAAGACAAGTGTTTTGATCTTTAACATGATCTATGGTTGGTTAAATTATTTAAGCCCTACCTTTTTAAAATCACATACAGGGCCTCCCTGGTGGCGCAGGCAGTTGAGTGCAGCACTGTGAAGCTGTCCTTAGCCTCTGCAGTGCCGGTTCAATCCCGCCAGCCACGGAGCAACTCACATGGTGAGGCAGACCTCTTCTGTCTCATCTGCTGCTCCCCTCAGCAGTGTATTTTGGTCATTCTGCCCTTATGTTCTCTGCTCTGTCTCTGGTGAATCATCTCACCCTCTCGCATGTCTGGCCTGTACCCCGGTTCTTGTATAAATAAATAAAATCTTTAAAATAAATAAATAAAACCACACACAAAATAACAAATTTAAAGAATGAAATAGAAAATGATATAAAATTTTCAGTATCTGTGTATAATCATTATTTTTTTTCAAGCCACAATAAACTCTCAGAGCAGAAGGCTTGTTAACATTGGTGAATAGAAATTCATATCAAAAATAATTTTCTGAAAAATTTGCCTGGCTTTGTCAGATTTTACTTTGTAATTTTGCTGATAAATAAGGAAAACAATCAGCTCTGTGGATTCCTTATTGCAATTTGGTTTATAATCTTCCTGTTCTTCTCTTTGTTTATTTTATTCAAGGAGTTTAGGAGGTAAGTGACCACTAAAATATGTACAGAGAATTGAGAAAAAATTAGCCATCATCGGGAAAAAAATAAATTGCCTTTTTCTGCCTAATTGAACTTTGTACCACTGTTGAGTTTCTTACTACTTTCCAGGTGATTATTTCCTATGATGCATCCTTGATTTGACTACGAGACTGTTCTTTTGGGATGAGGGCAAGAGATCTTTATTTTTAGCAATGTTTTATGCTTAGCAAATATGAAAACACCTTAACCAGATAAAGAGCTTGTCAGGAAAAAGCCATTTTATTCAGTTTTATCCCCCAATCTTCAGAAATCTTGGGTTAGAGAGATACTCTATTTCTTGAAAAGAGTTTTATTCTGATCTGTGCCAAGTATCACAGGAACTACTGGTGGTGATATTTACAAACACAAAGATAACATTTCCTCAAAATATTTATATTATCTTTGAGAAACATGGAACACACAAACCAGTTTAAGTAGTGAATGAGTGGTATAGATAACACATACTCCAAAACAACTTCTATTTTTTCACCATCAAGAAAAAAGAAAAAGACGAAACCCTACATTCATTTGTAATGAGTTTGGCAGTCTATATTCTATTAAATTTATTTAATATCATGTTAAATATTATTATATTATTTAAAATGTAGACCTGAAATGCCTTTTTTTTTTTTTTTTTTTTTAAGGAGCACACTTAGTTGTATTGATTTTTGTATTGAGGTAACCTTGGTTTACAACACTGTATGTGAGTTAGGGGTAGTGGTTTCTACCAAAGTCCACTGGCCTCCTCCCCTGTGAGCTGTTGGTCCTAGTATTAATGGTAATAGCTGTGATCTGACTGGTACAGCTCATGAATGATGCCAAAATCTATGTGCAATTATTAATTGAAGACCAGGGAATGAAATCCAAGTTATGGATCCACTTCTCTTTAATCTATCACATCTTGTGAAATAATCAGCATTGAAAAACTCATCAATACTTAGCAGCAACTCATCATACTGAGACAAGGTTTAAATCCTAGACGAAAGTATTGTCAACAGAAACTTTTCAACAGGTAGAGAACAATAACTGTCATACAGAAAGCAGTTCTCTGTACATACATCACCTGGACACTTGGTTCTTTCTGTAACAGGGTGGTCCCCAGGAAAGGGGGAAGTTCCAGGTTCCCTGCCCCACCCAAGGGAGGGTGGAGCTGAGCAGGAAGAGGAGAAGCAGAAGAGACTGAGGAAGGAAGCAGGATGGAGCAAAGAGACCTGGAGGAGGGGCATGGAGCCTAGAGACACGTGAAGAAACTGCGCTTGTCTTTTGGTCGTGGACTAAGTGACACAGATGTGGGTGAGACCCGTGGGGAGGTGACAATGGCAGCTTTTATCTTGATGTTGATTTTGCTCTTTTCCTTCCGGGCTTGTCCAGTTGTTTGTGACCCTTTTCTGTGGGTCCCCACTGGAAGATGCTTTAGACTTGTAGCAGGCTTTGGGGCCTTGTTCTGGGCCAATCCCATTTGGATGGACTTTTACCCACGAGGGGACGGGTAACTTTGGGCGCTTCATTTAGAAACTAGATTCTTTGCCTTACCTGTATTGTTTCCTAGTTTTATTAAAGTTCCTTTTCATTAAAGTCTCCTATGTTTTGTGTTGATGCGGCGGATGGCAGAACCCATTTAGAATAGGCAGGTTTGCGGAGTTTGGGCTGACCCTTTTCCCTGTCCTATAACATTTCCACTAACATCTGTCAGCAAATGTGATTCTTTCTTTTAGAAACAAATGAACAAAAAAAACCCATGCAAACATAATCCTTCTCTTCTATGTATAATTCTAGGAGTGTCTCTTCTCTCCAACAATTTCAATCACTACCCTCAGCCTCTCTCCTTCAAGTCACTATTCCATCTTAGTAAAAGTTCTCTGTACTAGCTCTTTCCTTTGCTCACTCACTCCTGCTGCAATGTAGTTGGCTTTGTTCCTACACTAGGGTAGCTCCTCTCCTAAGGTCATGAATGACCTCTGAATTACAAATCCCTTTATCCAGCATTTCCTTTTGATGTTGTTATTGTTTATAATGTTAGTTCTTTGAGAGAGTAACAAAATGAAAAATAGGGTTTTATTATCAAAGATTCGGGAAGTGCTTCATACTGCATTCCTGTTGAAGACAGTCATCATTTATTGGCATGCAGGAAAAATCCTGCAGCATGGAAACTCATTTAACTATTTATAGTCCACCTACGTTTCCAAACCTGCTCCTTTCTTTTTCCTTCACTCTCTCAGCATCCTGTGAGATTTTGATCTGAAGGCCCTTTTCCTTTCCATTAGCAAGGACTGTTGGTCATATTGATTTCATAAGCTGCAAGACTCTGCTGATTCATGGTGGGTTCATTTCATTATCTGACCCTTATTACATCTATTCACAATTTGCTTTGTTGCCCCTCCCCTGGCATCATCACATTTTCACCATGGTCCTAAGTCAGGCACTCAACAATGATTTGCAAAATATCTGTTGTTATAACCTAGCCTCCAGTCATTCATCTCCCCAGTACATTCTCTACGTAGTACTTACAGTTAGATTTTTCTTAAAAGCTAGTTAATAATTATCCTGCATTCATACTTAGCATCTGCATTCCTTTGGTAGGGCTCTTATAACCTTTCTTTTCTTAAAATTCTGGAGGCTGGAAGCCTGAGAAAAAGATGTCTGCAGGGTTGGTTCTTTTTGCCCTCTGTGAGAAAGAATTGGTTTCATGACTCCCCATGGTTTCTGGTGAGTTGCTATCAGCCTTTGGTGTTCCTTGGCTTAGAAATGCATCATCCCATGTCTGTCTTCATTCTTACATGGCGTTCTCCTTGTTTGCATGTCTGTCTCCAAGTTTCCATTTTTTTTTGTTTTTTTTTAAAATAAGGATGCCAGTAATACTTGATTAAACTCCATCCAAATGACCTCATTTTATCTTGATTATCTCTGTAAAGACCATTTCGCCAAATAAGTCATATTCTGTGGAGCTGGGGGTTAAAAGTCTCATATTTCCTGCATTTAAACTTGCAGTTTCACTTTTTCCTCAATTAATTTCTGTATCTTTGAAAATTAAACAACCTCAACTGAGTTAGAAATAAATTTTTGATAGAGGGCTGTATAGCATTTGCTTGATACTTCATAAAGATGCATAAGTCTATAAAATCAAAATTTTCTAATTCCTTAAAAATATCATTATGATGTATTCTAAAAGTACATTTAGCAATTGCTACTTTAAAATTATTAAAATTACTCTATATAATAAGCATAAAAGCATTTTCATTGTATATGATTTAAATAAGGTAAAAATTTAATAGGAAAATAAGAAACTTCTGTCCCATCCCACAATTTTGCTTTCTCCTATTTACTTTGGAGACTTCAGTTGTTCATCTCTAATGCTTTCCCCATTTACATTTGAATGGAGATGTCTTCATATACCCATTTTTGTGTCACTTTACCATCCAGTCCATGGATGCTGTTACTGCTGTTTCTCTCCCCCCCATGCTGAGAAATGCCACTCAGCTTACAACAAATCCTGCATGGACAATAGATCTACAAGGTCCTTTGAAAATTAAATCTGCACATAGACACACACCATTTCATAAAGGAATATGCAATATTTTTTAAACATCAAATTTATGAGAATAAAGATAATTGCTGATAAGATAAAGTATAAATAAGCAATAATACAAAAATGTAAATATGAAGTCTGTTTGAAGATGTTCTATCCTGGAATATAAAGTGTTACATACTATCCTGCTTAGTTATTTGTATCTTAGTAAAGTTTTATTAAACTTACTTAATCTTTTACGTTATATCAACTTAAGGTTTTCTAATGATTCTCATAATTACTGGAGGAAGTATGTCCTTTATATTTGTTTTGGAAAATACTTCTCAATAACCTTTTAAGTAGTATTCATAAAATTACTATATTCCAGGCTTTGGAAATCATCAGATCAAATACAAGCTTAAGATACCATTTAACTGTTCCTCAGTATAGGAATAAATGTATTCATTTCTGAGGTCTGTGTTGTGCTTTTATTAAATTACTGTCTAACTGGTTTGCATCCACTTCCCAGATTACCTTAATAGGAAATGGCATTACTGCCTCAGGTCATGTCTCCTGATATAAACAGATTAGATACATGTATTTTCTTATCTCTCCTTTAAGGAGTTTTAATCTGGCAGCAACATTTTTTGAATTGAATACTGGTTAAGAACATTATGTCCATTAATGGCCAAGGTATAGTTAGATGTTCATTAAATTATCTTATTCCATTTTGTAGGTAGATTGTGTTTTCTGTTAGAGAAAATTAAATTCACAAAATAATCTTTTTCCATGAAAATGAAAAATCTTTTTGCATGGTTAGCAGCTGTCATTCTAACTTCTGATGTAGAGTGAGAAGAAAGACAAAGAACTTCATAATCAAAAGGGTATCCCAGAAGACACTGCAACCATTTATGTACCTGAGAGAAATCCCACTTTATATTTGATAAATGAACATTTTTTGGGAGGTCTGAAACCAAATTCTTTTTCCGGAGTGCTGAGTTTAAAATGACAAGTTGCATTTTATGGCATCTTTATTCTAAAGTGCTCCAAGAATTGTAAGTAGGGTGTTGTATCTTTAGTTTTTCTTCATAGAAAGTATTTCAGGGCATTTGGAGCATGGCGCTGGGTTTGTTAGAAGACCTCTGTTTCAAAAGTTTCAAATAAAACCTGTTATCCTAGTGATCTATGTCCCTTCTGAACTAAGCCACAGGATTAATGATTTTTTAAAAATTGGATTAAAGAATTATCTGCATGCTAAGTAAATTTCTTAAATCCTATTTTCTATACTTTATGTCTTAAAACCCCCTCTCTGTTTTACTCCTCATTATGCCGCTGTTCTTTCTGTGTCTAATGCTTGTCTAGCCTCTATGGGTAAGTAGCAGGGCCAGGTTGGGATGAGAGGGAGAGGACAAATGACATCTGCATTGACTTAAATGTCAGCAAGCCTTTACATGGGAAAATAGCCTAAGTTCTGTTTCCTGAAGCCTTGGAGAAGGGTATTCAGAAAGTCCCAAGACAGAAAACCAAATATTGCTTTTAATTATAATATTGTTACATGGATACAGGACAATCTTCTTTAATTTTACTGATACTTTTCTGCTTGAAATATTGAAAGAATAATGAAGATGAAACCTATCAAAGCATATTTAGGCTCCTCTTTCCACCCTCTGTGTAGTCAGTCTTAGCACATTGTCTACCCTCACACCCATAATATGCCAGCAGCATCTCAAGAAATCAAGTCTACATTAGAAAAGCTTTTTAGATGCACCATACAGAAGACTTGACATGAGTTCGAACACTTCTCAAGCAGAAAGAGATTACTAGAATTGGCTTACACTACCCATGATTCATCTCCTAAGGCTAGTGTAATGACCACTTCTATCGCTAAAATTAAGGAATCTCTACCGTTGGTACTGTGAGCAGGGAAAGAGGAGGAAATTGGTTTGGGGTTGGTGGTAGCCAGTGTTGGGACAGCCACACCAGATGGGACTTCTTGATTAGGATGCTTTCTTTTAGGCAGCAGATTTATGGTTTTTTGTTATAATCCCCCAGAAAACTGTGACCACCAGCTTTTGGAATAACAGTAAGAACAACAAAACTGATTATTTCCTTTTTCTACCAATGTGGGCTAGGATTGGTACATTCACAAAAAAATACTTAGATTCTGTGTAAGATATAGAATGTGTGTTTATAATAGAAATTTATTAAAGTGTCAGGGAAACTAGGCAGTGAATTTTTGTGGAAGACAGGCACTGGAAACAGACTTTTGTGAACAGTATTCACATTTTATTTGTGCCAATAAACTATCTATATTACCTTGGGGAATGCATTTTTTTAAAACTCAGTTTTCTCATATAAAATAGGAATTCAACTTGCAAGATGTTGTGAACATTCAACAAGATTATGTATATTAAGCACTTTTCACAATTTTGGTCACACTTCAGCTGCAGAGTAAATAGTAGTAGCTTATCATAGCAGAAACCCCTGGCTTATATTTTCCATCTTATTAACTCTTATTAATGCAGGAACATTATCACTTGGGTGGGGTTAACAATCTGTTGTATTAATAGATTAACAAAACTCTCTACTTGTTTGATATTTAAAGCAAATTTCTAAGCAGGTAGTACATGCTCCATCCTTGCTGGTTCACTTAGAAAGTATCATGGAACAAGTTCTATGGGTATTGTATCCTGATATTGTAAAACAGAGTTCAAATTTGGTCAGAAAATAAAACTTTGAAGTGTGTCTTCAGCAGAGGTAAACTGTTTCCTTTTGAGTAATATGTAGTTGTACATTGTGCCTTCAATTAGTCTTGGACTGGAGGAAAACTCATTTGTTCTTTTTCAGAATGTCAACTCCCAGAACAAAGGTTGTGTCACTAGCTTCATGGATTAAACCATTATTTTAAAAAAAGACTTTTTTAAAATTATATAGAATCCTAATTATAGATTGAAAGTGAGATAACTGGGTAAGATTTCATGAGTTTGTTTGTAGACGATGTTAGTTAATATCTAGTTGTTAAGATGTGAAATTAAAGATATTGGACTACATATTTCAAAACTGAGTTCTTTCACAGATTTCCATTACTTTTGTAAGCATTCATAGAAGAAAGGAATTAGCATATTTTTCATCTAATGCCTTAAGATAATAAATGATTGAAGACTTAAAAGCATTTTAAGTACCACTTAAAATAATGAAATTTGTTCTACTTACCACCACATTGAACAATAATTTAATTTATTCTATTGGTGACTTAGAGCAATTTTAATTCAAATAACCAATTTTCTGTCTTCAATACTAAATATAATAAAATACTTCTAATACATACATTTGTAGAGGTGTGGACCAGAACAGCTGAAATATTGAAAGAATAATGAAAATGAAATATGATGTCAATGTAACCTGAACCAGCAAAACAAAAATCAAAATAAAGTAATTCTAATTCCAAACGCAGCTTTGTAATAAAAAAAAATAATGCCCTCATAGTTGTTTACCTCAAAAGATTTCCCCAAAAGAATAAAAATTAAAAGCTAAAGGAATATACAGTGTTTTATTGAAAACAAATCTCTATTATACTAGGTGTAGATATTTACCATATTATACTAGGTGTAGATATTTACCATAAAACCAAAGGGCCATTACAATGAATTTTTGAAATTTAAGGTAAAAGGTGCCCATAGAAAGAGATACCAGTAATTTATTTGGATGAGAAATTGTAGTACACATAATGGAATACTACTTAGTTAGAAGCGAAGATGAAATCTTGCCAATTGGGGAAACATGGATGGAATTGTATGGGCTTATGCTAAGCAAAATATGCTAGAAGTGAAAAAAGAAAAAAAAAGAAAAAATATGTTAGAAGTAGAAGTACAAATACAGGATGATTCCACTCATATGTGGAATATAGGGAGACCAAAGAAAGGAACAGACAAAACTAAGTCAAAACAAACACTAGAAATATGACTGTAGAGTTGAGGCTATTGAGGGGTTGGGAAGAAAGGACAGGAGGGGAGAAAAGAAGGGGGGAGATCCCATGGAGTATGGTGGGGGATTATGGGTACTTTGGTAATGGGGTGTGGTATGGTAATGCACATCTGAAGAGGTCTGAACCTGTACCTTAAATCATATACAGTGATGTAAATCAATGTTATCTCAATGCAAAATAATACAATAAAAATCAAGCAATCAGTTTAGCTGATTTCACTAGGAAAAAAAAAGGGGATGTCATCCTATCAGCTAGGTTAGGCAACTAATATTATAAGCAAATCCAAAATCTCAGTGGATTAATATTAAAATGTTTGGTTTTGCTCATATCAGTCTGGAGTAAGATAGATAACTCCTCCAAGTAGTGACTCAAAATTCCCTCTTGTGAGACTACCATATAAGAATTTCAAGTTAACTCTTGAACAAATATGCTTGTAGAAGACAAAATGAGGAGCCTTACTTTTTGAGGTATTTAACTATCTCAGACCCACAAGTGGATATCTCTCTTTTCACTCATATTTCCTTGAGAAGAAATATGATGTGAACTACATGCAAAGGAGAGGTACTTGGAAATGTAGTTTCCCACTGCTCAACCCTTTCCCTTGACTTATTATAATAAGTGGAAGGAGAGAGAATGTGAAGATTTGGTTGTAAAGTGTCTCTGCCACCATCATCAGCCATCTTAATACAGCTTTCAGACTGTTAGAAAGGTAGCTTAGAAGGGAGAGAAGGGAGGTTGACATATGGTAGGTGGCAGTAAAGTAGAGACAATATCACACTATCTATGCCCAAGAATCTAATGACAGTTTCTAAGGTTAATTTTTCAGAGAAATTCATGTAATCATTCTTTCTTTTGCCAACTTAACATAACGGAGAGATGGGTACCTTTTCCAAAAGTATAGAACATTACTCTGTTGATCATAGAGAATCAGAGGCTGAATGAAGGCATTATGCTCCTTTCATCTACAGAAGTTGTAAACATGTTTTAGAAAACTGCTCTTTCATATAAATTTGATTAGTGATATCAATCTGGATAGTCAGAAAGGAAGAAAATAGTGAGATTCTCCCTTCTGTCTTTTAGGAGTTTCCACCATTTTAAAAAATAAGCTATCTTCCTCATTATCCAGTTGATCAGTTTGAATGGAATGCTAGCAGGAAAGGGAGTGCATGGTAGAGAGTTTCATTTCTGCTAACACCGTGGATTAGTAAGGAAGGAAAACATCCCGGATGACAGAAAAATGACCTAACTACAGTGATTAAAATAAAAATTTAAAAAGCCAAATGCATGGCTCAGTTCACACTCATGCAAATAAACAATAGATAGCATCAATCTGCATGACATAAATGAAGGTGCATAATGCTTTTAGGGCTAAAGGAACTGTATATTGGGAAAAAGAAATGGAACATATGATATGTAATGAATAAATTAGATTAGATTAGATTAAAACCCTAATCAACAACAAAAAAAATGTAGTAAAGATAATGGAGAACATAGAAAAAAATTAAGCCAGACATGGCATTAGAAACAAATGTTTAAAATAACGGCAAATTCCATAAATATGACTGTTAGAAAATGTGTAACAAAAGACACAATAAAACAGTAAAAAAACTGACAAGTCTGGGGAAGATATTTAGGATGCAAAAAAAATTAACAAGATTAGTATTCAAGATAGATTTTTGAAACTGCTACTCCAAAAGAAAAAAAGAATCAAATAGTAAAAAAGATATGAAAAAGCAATTCACAAAAGAGGAAACACAAATGTCCAATAAATACACATTAAAAATTCTCAATCTCACAAGAAATCAGCAAAATTCAAATTAAATTCAAAGAGATACCATTTCTCAGCTCTGACACTGGGAAAATTACAAATAATCCAATAATAACAAATCTAAGTGCGGATAAGGACTAACAGCATTTCATTTTACTGGGAGGGAATGTAAATGGTTTTAGCCATTCGCATTGTTTTTATTTTTGTCATTATTATTATTATTATTATTTAGTAGGTTTGAGATGGGTATAATTTATATCCCAGCAAATCCTGCCCTGAACATATATCCTAAACATAAATCATGATGACTACACAATAGTCATCATGCTATTAGTGTGAGGTCTAGCAAATGACTGGAAGGATGACACATTATCAGTGGGAGAATGAGTGAGTAAACTGTGGTATATCCACCAAAATAAGACAAACATGAGTCCAGAGTATCAGTGTGGGTGGTATGGCCTCACAGAAAATGAGACAATGGATCGCCAACTGTGGATTTGAACTTACCAGACAGTGTGCAAGTGAGATAATGAAAACTTTAGGACCTGATTACTTTCACTGAAATCCCTTTCACTATGCTTATCCTTATGATCTAATATAACTACTTTTGAATCTTCTTATAAATCTAGTAAAGCTACCCAGATTTGTTGTAAATCTGAGAGGTCTCTTTCCTCTCATTGTATCAGGTGAGCTCTCTACCTCCTTTCATTTTGGGAAATAAAAATAGAGAATGGGGCTGGTAGTGGGAGGAGGGGAGAGCATAATGGACCATATTGGAGGGCTGTGGGTGTTTTGGTGGTGGGGAGAACCACAGTAATCACAGCTGAGGGGAGAAATCCTGTACTGTAAAGAATTAGCAAGGAAGTAAAACAATAAAAATAAACAAGATAAATAGAGACAAATAGGAAATAAATGCACTTGTTTTGGTTTTCTGTGAAGCTCTCAGGCAAGATTATAGGTAGAGAAGAAATTATGTAGAATTTAACTTGCAATTTAAAAAAATTCAAATCCCCTCTAATTGGTAAACCTATCAGGACTTCTGGAATTAACAGAACAGAATGGGAGGAAAATAATCAACTTGGTAGTTGTAATTTTAATTTTTAGAGGGGACTCAACTGTTTTACATAACAGCTATACAATCTCACCAACAGTGCACAAGGCTTCCCCTCACTCTACATATCCATCAATGCTTGCTATCTCTTGCCCTTCCCCCTTTTTTAAATGCAACTTTGAGGCCCTGTTTTTTTTTTTTCTTAAAGATTTATTTATTTATACAAGAACTGGGGTACCGGTCAGAGGCATGGGAGGGTGAGAGAATTTACCAGAGAGAGTGGGGAGCAGAACAGGCGATGGACCGAAGACACTGCTGAGGGGAGCAGCGGGCAAGGCAGGAGAGGTCTGCTGTGCTATGTCGGTTTCTCCCTGGCCTGCCCGGAATCAAGCCTGCCCTGCAGAGGCTGTGGACAGCCTCACAGCACTGAGCTCAACCTGCTGCACCACCGGGGAGGCCCTCTCTTGCCCTTTTGATTATAGTTATCCCAACAGAGGTAAGGGGGTTTTGGTCTGCATTCCCTGATGGGTAGTGATATGGGATGTTGGGCACTTTTTAATGTACCCGTTGGTCATCTGTAAGACTTCTTAGGAACAATGTTACTTCTGGGTATGTATCTGAAGGAAACAATATCCCAGGTATGGTCATTGCAGCAATATTCACAATAGCTAAGACAGGGAAACAAACTAAGAATTGGATGGATATATGTGTGTGTACAGGTGTGTATATGTTTGTGTATGTATATACATGTTTATGTGTATATGTAAAAAGAAGGAAATACTGGCATTTATAACAACATAGTAGAACATAAGGGCATTAGGCTAAATGAAATAAGTCAGACAGGGAAATATAAATAATGTACGATCACTTATATGTGGAATCTAAATATGTTGAACCCACAGAAATAGTAGAATAGTGGTTGCCAGGGGCCACGAGGGTATGTGGAATAAATGGTAAAATGTTAGTCAAAAGGTATAAGCTTCCAGTTACAGGATGAATAGACCTGTGATCTAATATTAAACACAGTTACTATAGTTAAAATATGCTACTGTATATTTGAAACATTAAGTAGAACTTAAATACTCTCACTACGTAACTGTATAAGATGAAGGATGTGTTCACTAACTTTATTGTGGTAATCATTTCACAAAATATTTGTATATCAAATCATCACCATGTATACTTCAAATATATACAAATTATATATATATCAGTTATACTTCAATACAGCTAGGGAAAAATCTACTTGTCATGGGTATCTTAAAGTCTGTGGAGAAAAGCTACTTATGCTTTGCCTGTGAAGGGAGTGAAGAAGTACTAAGATACAAGGCCACACAAGCAGTTGATGTGACAGCAACTCCAGTAAAATGAAAGGAAGTAGAATATTACCATCATTGCAGCCAATTTTGTTGAACAAAATTGAATCTCTATTCAAAGCAGAAAGCCCTCTCATTTTTAAGGAGACCTTGAGCATTTCATATGTAACATGTGGTGTAAATACATATAAGGGTGGGCAGAAACTCCTTACTCCATCCATGTAAAGAGATCCCTTGTTCATTCATTGGACACCTGTTAAGGCTATGTCTATGATTGCAGGATAGAGTTAATGAAAGTAATGGGGCAGAAGCCAGGAGTGCCCTGTAGGGAGGATGCCTCTCACTGATCCTCTGCTTGGCAGAAGCATAATAAAAGACTCAGAAAAAAGTTTCCTCCTAATTGCTGTCTCTGAGCCTCTGAGCTCCACCCAGGAAGCAAAGGAAGCCCTCATTTGGAAAACAACCTTCTCTGCTCATTCAAGACTCACAATGGTTATTTTCAGCCACCCTAAAAAGGGCAGGCTTTGGTATAAAAAAAGGCAAAGTCTAGTCAAATCAGGGAATGAGTCAACCAAAAATGAACTGGGAAATTTTTAATGTCTCTATTAAGAGACCGAAGGCCAAATGCACCCAACTGGACTGTAGCTAAAGTTACAGAAGGGTATATTTCAGAACAATTATTGGGACTCTAACTCTGTTAAGTCCAGCAGGCTCATTCCTGGGGACTCAGGATTGTACTATCATACCTAACCAATTGTCATCACCCCTGTGGTTTTAACAAGAGGGAGATTTGGGCCTTCCTGTTGATGCAAGGGTTTCAGCACAGCACTATGAAGCTATCCGCAGCCTCTGCAGCATGAGTTTGATCCCCAGCCAGGGAACAACCCACATGGCGCAGCAGACCTTTCCTACCTTGCTGGCCACTCCCCTCAGCAGTGTATTTCAGTCAGTCTGCCTGTTCTGCTCCCCACTCTGTCTCTGGTGAATCTTCTCACCCGCCACACCTCTGGCCTATACTCCAGTTCTTGTATGCATAAATAAATTTTAAAAATCTTAAAAAAAGAAGGAGATTTAACAACACATGGCCCAAATATATTAAGCCAATTTACTAAAACTAATTTTAAATATATTGGGCCTCCCCGGTGGCACAGCGGTTGAACGCTGGGTTGTGAAGCCGCCCGCAGCCTCTGCAGCACCGTTTAGATCCCCAGCTGCTCCCCGGCCACCAGAGGAGGGTCCCAAATGGTGTGCAGACCTCTCCTGCCGCCCGCCGCTCCCCTCAGCAGTGTACTTAGGTCCTTCTGCCTGCTCTGCTCCCCGCTCTGGCTCAGGTGAATTTGCTCACCCTCCGGCGCTTCTGACTGTACCCAGTGCTTGTATAAATAAATAAATAAATAAATCTTTAAAAAAAACCCAAAAAACATTTAACTCCAAAAAGTTTAAAAAATAAATAAATAAATAAATATATTGCAGGAGTTTGCTAATATAGTCAGGTAACTACTGGTGATTATTAGCTTTACTGTACTGTCAGATTCTAGCACTAGTGTGATCTCCTATCTAGGTAATTATATCCTGGACACATTACACACAATCAACAATGGTAATACCTTACTATAGCTGGGCAAAACCACTGCCATTATGAAATAATTAATAATGAGTGTGATTGCCACCAGAAGGAATGATAACTATGACCAACTACTAGTAGTATCTCACAGACCATGGTATATATTCCCCTTGGTTAGTCAAGTTCTATCTTAGGAGACTATTGGGAATGAGAATAGTACAATAGTACCCATTAAGCAGTGTGGCAGAATAAAGTTTCCTACTCTGATATCACTGTTATGAATAATAATTATCCATGTCTTCATTCCAACAAATAAGAATTCAGCATGGACTTTCCAAATCCAAGGGTAGTCCCCAGACTAGCTGTATCACTTTTGCAGCTCACATCTACTGAACTAAAATCTGTATTTAACAAAACCTCTATATAAAGTTTGAGAGCCAGAGAAAATATATGTGAAATGTGGCTGGCATATAGGGTATGCTATAATAGGTACTCCAGCAAAAATGAAAAGCATTTTCAAAGAAAGTAAAGCATAAACCAGCAGGGAAAATGTCCCAGTTCTGGGGAAATGTAGCTACATGACTCTTTTCCCATCAGCACCCAAATCCGTATGTATGTGTGTAAGAGAGCAGTAGTAGCAGGAGAAGCAATTAACAATAGTAATGATTGTAAAGGAAAGGTTAGTAAGAAAAGTAGAAGAATTTGAAGCTGGAAATCTACACAGGAATTCAATTATGAAGAATTTGAATTTACTGCAAAGCATCTGATAAAATTTTGCTGGGAGTGATGTAATGGAACTTAAAATTTACAAATATTGTTTTGGTGCAGAGTAGAGATAAGAGGGAGGAAAGAAAAGTGAGTGTCAGGCAGACTGTTAGCAGATAATTGTGGAAGTTCTGATAATAAATGATGAAGACCTGAACTAAGGCAGTCTCTATAGAGATTTAAATAAAGGAGATTATTTAAAAGAGAGAATTCATAGGCTGAATGGCCCATTGGAGGAAGGAGATAAGAAAGATGGAGTCGTCAAGACTGACATTGAGTTCTTGCTATCTTAGGTTGTGTTTCCTGGGAAACAGAGATTTTGCACAGGTTGTTTATCAGGAAGTACTCTCAGGAATAACACTTGAAACAGATTGAGGAAAGCAGGGTGGGAAGAAAAGTTGAACTGTGACTTAAATTCAGTGGAAGCTTTCACTGGTCATCCATGGAGATGTTAAGCTAGGAAAGTCTTTCAGACTCATCCATAACATGACAAGGAAAAACCTTTGTTCCTGCACTGCTCCCAAGAAACGGATGTAATCTTGGGGGCAAAGGAGCTTCCTTTAGTTAAGGACACTTTATAGAGAGGGGCTTATCAATAAACTGCCAGCATTCCAACAGCAACTGGGGAATTGAATGCCTTGATCCTAAAGGAGGGATCTGGGTGGTACACCCCAGAATCCATTATTCTTGTCTTCTGTGTCCAGGCAGAGGTTTTATATTCAGTAAAACAAGAGAATTTAGGAGAAGAGATAGATTTAAAATGGGTTAAGTGGACAAGTTTATTTTGACATATATAGGGGACCTCAAACTGGAATGATACTGAAACTGTTGTACACATAGTTTTGAATTAGGAAAGAGATCTGAAATAGATTAAAGAAATTTTAGCATACAAGTGGTAGTTGATTGCATAGATATTGATGAAGTAATATAGAATTAGAACAGTGATTTCAGAGACCTGGAGAATAACATTATTTAAGAGTATCAAATAAGGAGCTTTAAGAAGAAATATGAAGGAAGTGATATGGTAGAAGCTGGACCAAAAATATTTGAGAATGAAAGAATAAATAATATTTTTGAGGACTTTGAAGGGCACAGGTACTATAAGGAAGACTATTTCTAAAGGGTTTGACTTGCAGTTGCCAAACAGTGAGTCCAGAGGAATGCTGGACAGTGAGGCCTTGTAGGTGGGGAATGTGAATTACTTTTTCAGTAAATAACTTCCTCTAAGTGATAGTTAGGGCTAGGGTGAGTAGTGGTTGGAGAGCTAAGAAAGAACAAGGCTAGTAAAAAAAAATGAGTTTCCAAGACATGTCAGATGTGAGGAAACTAAAAGAGGATGCAAAGATCTTAAGGCTATTAAGATATTGAGATCATGATATCCTAAATGAGAGAGAAAATTCTATGAATGGGCTGGCCTAACATTAATTGACTTCTCTAGGAGATCTTCCCAGTCTCCAAAGGGATCATCCAGGGAAGGAAAAAGTAAATTCTTGATATCATTCTTTCTTCTCTTGCCTTGCCTGTGTTCTACCTTCAAATGAAAGTGAAGTCAGAAGGCAAGGGATCTTTTGATGAAATGCATACCAAGAAGGAGGAGACTGGAGAGTTATTCTGAAGGGACAGATAGACAACCTAGCACAGTAAAGGAAGTGTTTAATGCCACAGACAACATTTAATGTGCTTCTCTCTCTCACACATACAAAAAAATTTTCCCCACTTAAGAAAAACTAGTGGGATCAGTCAGCTATCCTGACTATAGGAATGAAGAATTAGATCTGTAAGACTGGAAATAGACCCGTGGCAATGAAAAATATAAATACTTTTGAATTTTTGTTAGAAAAGTTCAAGGAAGTGAATACTTTTTTTTTTTTTAAGATTTATTTATTTATTTATACAAGCACTGGGTACAATCAGAAGCGCAGGAGGGTGAGAGAATTCACCAGAGCCAGAGCAGGGAGCAGAACAGGCAGAAGAACCGAAGTACACTGCAGAGGGGAGCAGCGGGCGGCAGGAGAGGTCTGCGCGTCTTATGGGACCCTTGCCCAGCGGCCGGGAATTGAACTGCAGAGGCTGCGGGCAGCTTCACAACCCAGCGCTCAACCGCTGTGCCATTGAGGAGGCACGAAGTGAATACTATTATACATGGTCAACTGTGCCCTAGAAATGATGCATTATAATATGTAGACTGAGATTCTAATACTAGAGTATAGAAAAATAGAATGATGTCAGAATTTTAAAATTTATCAACTTCTTTTGGTTTTGGGGTAAATAAATGGAAAGCAGAGAAACTTGGAGATTTACCAGAACTGAGTCCTTCACAGTCAACAGTTGGCTCTTAAACTTGCAAAATATTTGGAGCATGTGTTTTTCTTTGCTTGTTAGTTTTCCCACACTACAGATTTTCTAGATTTTGCTAAGCTAATCCAAGTGCCTGGCTCACTTCTCTCTTAGCATCCTTATGCATTTCCTCTGTGGATCAAATTCCCTGTCTAAATTAGTACACATTTTTTTCTTGAGGGAAGAGCCAAATATAAAAAAAATAAACATGAACCAACGTTTCTTAGCATTATTTAAGATAAACAATTCAAGTGTTAACTTCATTTCATATTTTTCACTTCAAAATCATGACAATGCTGAGAAAATTAATAATAAAAATTACAGAACACTTAATGTAAGATCTAACTTTGTATTTTAGATTTAAGTATAGGAGGTAGTATGCTTAACTAGAGGCACTATTACTGTTTGCACTATTACTGTTCAGTAAATCTTTAGGACTTAATCCATCTTGGATAACTGAAACTTCATCCTTTGACTAGTACCTTTTGTATTTCCCTTTTCTTATTGTCTGGCAACTACTATTCTACTCTGCTTCAATAATAGTAGTAGTAATGATGATGATGATGATGATGATGATGATGATGATGATGATAATGAAATGAATGTGGGAGAAAACTTTGGAGGTGATGAATATAGAGAGCAGTAACAGTTTTTCTGGTGTATGCTTATCTCCAAACACCAACTTATATGCATTAAATGTATACATTTTTGACATCATTCATACTTCAATAAAGTGGTTTTTAAAATCACAGTTATGTTGCATTTGAGTAGTGACCTTTCAGTGCCTTGATGGTGGGTGTGGTATGGTAACATTCTCCTAAAGCGTGTGATCTTTTACCTCTAATTCACACATAATGTTGTAAAGCAATGTTAATGCAATAAAAATAATCTTAACTAAAGTTACTATCTTGTTGTTTTGGTAAAGGAGGTATTTGACTTGGAACTATTCAGGGGCAAACTGAGAGTAAAAGAAAAGGAGGTAAATTATTTCAAGGAAATTTTATGGTTTTTCCTCTTCCAGCCTTTACTTCCTCCAGAGAAGTAAAAGTATACAGGAAAGTTTAGGTTGTATGGGGGAGTGGAAGAGAGGTGAGAAGTGAATGTGAAGATGGAACCCCAGAAGAGTCTGTTGAGTCTTTACTAGTCCTTGGCTCACTTAACATTGCCAAGGCATAGAGCCCTTCAGGAGGTACAGGTAAGGACCAGTGCACTGTGGGTCATCAAGTGATTTGAGCAGAGGGCAAAGTGACTTTCAAAGCGCTTTCATTTTGAAGTGACCAATGAAGGTAGTCCATCTAGGATTGTTCTGTTAGGTTTCTTATTTACTTTAGGAGGCATGGCTTAAAAAATAAAGAAATTGGGCCTCCCCTGGTGGTGGAGCAGTTGAGCGCTGGGCTGCAAAGCTGCCCGCAGCCTCTGCAGCTCTGGTTTGATCCCTGGCCGCCAGCGAGGGTCCCACATGGTGTGCAGACCTCTCCTGCCGCACCCGCTGCTCCCCTCAACAGTGTATTTTGTCAGTCTGCCTGTTCTGTTCCCCGTTCTGGCTCTGGTGAATTCTCTCACCCTCCCGCGCTTCTGACTGTACCCAGTGCTTGTATAAATAAATAAATTAAAAAAAATATATATATATAAAGAAATTTCTAGATGCAGTGATTCTGCATTTGTTAGAAGAATTTCTTTGGGCAGTCTCAGCCCTCAACATGTGTGTATCATTGATTCATGAATTATCATTTAAAAGATGCCATTACACTTAGTGAGCTCACATCCACTTACAGATTGAGTCATCAGAGAACTAGGCAACATTGTTATCAAACAGCTAAGATGGTTTTGATTTTCTTTACTTCTAACAATAATGATATAAAAATTTGAAAAAAAAAATTGGAGGTTGTAGTTGGGTTGTAAATAGATATCCACTGTTGTCAAAATTAAAAGCAAACCCTGTCTTCAAAAAGTCCTACTATGGATGCTTTAGATATTTGTCTGTAAACCAATAGCTTTTAATCAAAGCATTGGAGAATTGGCAATTTTATAAGGAATTAAAAATATCTATAATACGTAAGTCATTCAATTATTTATTGTGCACAAACTATTTGCCAAGAGGGTTTTGTATCTAGTTTATATGGCGGTGAACACACAAACTTCCTACTTTAATGGAACTTACCATTTACTACTTCATAATGCAACCAGTGGAAAAACATGCTCTTTTGGCTTTCTTCAGGAAACATACCTTAAAGGTAAGGTGTACATAATCATAAACTTTGTCCATTATTGTATCAAACGTAAAGGTAGCTCCTGCTGGAGCATCTGCCCTTGTTTCTATTTCGGGTTGGATGTAAGAAAGTTTTTCTTTGGTGTTTCCACATCCTTCTTTGGAAGTCTCTTCCTTTTAATCTGGAATCTATCCTGTACTACCATATTAAGTATCAACTGTAATTCCATAAAATGCTTCAAGGACAGATCTTTCTAGAGCTATTATATTTTAAAAATAACTTGTCCCAACAACAAAAATTTTAAAGCTGTTAAAAATCATAAGAAATAAGATGATGATTCGACAGGCAGTTTGCGGTTGATATTTCTCTTTTAAGAACATGCCTTAGTTAATTTATGATTAAAGTACTCAAAGTTAACAGGGGCCTTCTCACAATGCTCATTTTTATTTTTATGTTATGGAGTCTGTAATATCAAATCAGTGATTATTATTGAACCCCAGGCATATATCCTGGTCTTTGTGAAAGTCTGGTGGACACTCCAGCCAAGGTAACAAAAATGAGCTAATGACGCTTCAAGAATGGACACATTCTTAAGATGTGTCTTGATTTTTAACACCTAAGCCTCATTAGACTTTCTTGTCCTTCCATGCTCTTTTCCTTGACGATTAGTACTTATCAAGAACTTTGAAAAAAGAAACTGTAAGCAGGATGTTTCTGTGGTATTCCAAGTCAAGAGTATTTATCAACAGTAATTTCTATTTTTACAAATGTCTGAGATCATGAGTGTTTACAAGAAAGAGCTGCCTCTTTATTTTAGTGGCTCCTTCATGGTCTCCCATGACAAGAGCAGGCACAAGACTAATAACTTATCTTTTCACTCTCTGTATTTACTTAGAGAACACTAACTTTTACAATACTGATTTATGGATGTGTCAAAAAGTATTTCTGTTAAATATTTACATGTTATATAGACAGAAGCTTTACTTTTCAGAGTTCTGGGTTAATTTATGAAAATAAAGATATATTTATATTTTCATAATATAAAATCCCATTAATCCATATTTATTAAAAAAGAAACCAGACTGAGCTAAAGATGTACCAATTGCCAGATCTATTTAAAGGAAATCAGTTTTTTTATTTCCATCTGCATATATATAGAAGGAATAAAATTTAAACTGATCAAAGTCACTAGATAATATAGTTTAATAAACAGATAAGTAATTTAGAGTTAATATCCATCAAAATATGAAAATAAGGAAAAAATTAAAAAATAGTATTTGTTAACATTTCAAATCCTGCTTTAACAATGTTTGTTCTCTCACACACACAAAAATATATTTTATCATAGCTACGGCAGTGTCAAACAAGCACATCTCATGCCAAAATGCCATGAATTCTAAAGGAATCTTAAGAATTTTTGCAATGAGAAATTGTCTATTTTCAAATGGTTGATATTTTTAAATATTCATAACTATTGCTTAGGATCTTTGAACTTTCATGTAAAACTCTATTCTTTTCATTGAGGTAGCATCAGCTTATATACTGTACAGGCTTCAAGTGCACTGTTTGTCATCTAGGCAATTGTACATATCACACCACCCTCACACCAAATGTCCAGTCACCATCCACCACCCACCAGTCAGACCCCTCGACCTGTTCTAGTCCCTTCTCCCTCTTGCCTGTTGATAACCATTATTCTATGTCCCGAGTCTAAGGGTCGAACTTAGTTTTTTTTTTTATTTGCTTGGATTCCTTGGATGACTTTATGAAATTAAGTGTTTCTGATGCATAGTGCTATACAAGACTAATACAATTACAGGTTGTATTTATGCTCGATGTGAATTTGCAGCTATTTTTACATATTGCACTGTACAGAAGAAGAAAAAAAAAAGCATAGGCTTTAGATAAGTATCTTGATGGGAATAGAGATGCCCCATTCCTATTATATATGTTAGAAATGTCCTTTAATCATCATACATGCAAACTCATACTCCCTCAAATAAAATTCACAGACCACTACTTACTTTCTGTCCTGAATTCTTGCCTTTTCAGTATTTTTTAAGAGTTGATTGCAATAATGGCCTCAATAGTCAGTTCTCCCTGTACCCATAAACTTTGTCAGGTTATTTTGCAGTTCCTCTCACTTATAGGTCAGAAAATACTTTTTTAGTCTGTAAATCTGAGTTTGACTTTGCTGAGTTTGACTTGCTTTATCCAATAGAGTTAAGTGAAGTGACAGCAGGTGTGTTCTGAACCTTGGTTTTTGGAGACCTAGATTGGCTGGCTCTTCCCCAGACATGTGGGCAAGCTTAGGCCTAATACATAGCGCCTGAGACACAGTGCTGATTTCTGCTATTTGAATAATAGATGCTTATAGTTTCATGCTATTGAGATTTTTTGTTTTATTGTTATTCAGCAAAAGTTAGCTATATAACCATGTAGCAAATATATAATATTGGAAAAAGGGAAATTAATGCATTGGTTTCTCAAAATGTAGACTTACCATCTAAGTCATTTCAGTGTGCTTGTTAGACTGGAAATCCCTGGCTTGTCTACTTTAAGATATTTTCTCCAAAGATTGTGATTCAATGGATCTGAGTGCTCAAGTATCTAGGCACCATATAACCCAGTCAATTTCACACATTAAATTAGCATCACAAGGTTGAACCTAAATGTGCATACCAATATCATGTTTAAGCTACAAATATGTGATTATTAGAGGTCAATGTCTAACTGGAAGTATTTTTTACCTGCGAAGTCTTAGAACCTTATGTTAGAGTCTGGACACATGATTTCTAAAACTCACTGTATATAAAACAATCGAGAAAAAGTAAATTTAAAACAAACCACTCAAATTTCTTATTTTTATTCTATTTTTTAGTTTTAAAGATTTTTTCTGTTTAATAATAAAATAGAGATAAAACATTATCTAACATGTGCAGGTAGTTCTCAGATCATGGCAAAAGCTCTATTATAATAAATGCATAGCCACAGAATTTCTTAAAATTTAAATATAAATAATTAACATTTGTAGTCATAGATTTAATTTTAAATGATACCTGTACGACTTGTAATGCCTAATGGTTTCCAAGTATAAATAGTAAAATAGAATTCTTAAGTGAGTTATGCTATTAAAAAAAGAGATAAAACTTACTTGGCTAAGCTTCATTATTAAGCTAAAGGTAAGTATTAAAACATAATTTATTTGTTTTTCTTCCAGTGCTTCCCACCCTCATCCTCATGTAGACAACATAACAATAATGCTTGTAAAAATGGCCAGATTTTTTAAAAACTTAAACACTTTGTTACTTTCTGTATTAGTTGAGATAACACCAATTGTCACAAAATCCAAAAATATGGAATGCCTCAAAGATGAGAGAAGTTTAATCATCTCACATATAATGTCTCCTGTTGGGGACCTAGGAGTCCAGCTACTTCTACCTTAAAGTTATGCCTTGTTCAAAATGCTACCTGCAAATTCACTATACTCATTTTGTAGCAAACTGGTAGAAGGGGACAATCATATGTGTGAGAGGAAATTACAGAGTAGACCAGAAATGGTGGTGTATATAATTTCTGCTCACATTTTATTGTTCCAACTGCAAGATAGGCTGATAAATATTCTTAATTCTATGTTCAGGAAAAAGCAAGATTTTTCTATATTGTGTCTAATTTGCTTGTCCCCTAACTGGCATTGAATTTTTATATGATTTCCTTAAACACCCTAAAAATTCATATTTTCAGCCTAGTTTGTACTATGGACTCCAGAGGTCAGAAAAATGCTACTAATTGCCTTATAAAAACCATGGTTGATCATTTTTATCATGCAAAGTTTAAGTGGTAACCCACTACTAGTGGCGACTGCGAACTCTTGTGTAGAGGGGCTGGTAGTAAATACTGTAGGCTTTACAGGTGACAAAGTCTCTGTCTTTACTACTTAACTCAGCCATTACAGCATAAAAGTAGACGATGTGTTCCAATAAACCTATTTACAGAAACAGTTGATGGGTTAGATTGGAGACGTACCTTAGTAATCTGTCTAGCTTACTAGTGGAAATACGTATTTACAGATTACTTTTATTGTCTTCTTCTAATAGGCAGAACCGGAATTTTAAAATGACTTAAGAAAAAAAAAAAAGACCTATGTTGCTCAAAACTGAATAGTCCCAAAATAAAGATCTTCAGGTATAACAAGACCAAATGGTTATACAATGTTTTAAGAAATATCTCTCTCTCTCTCTCTCTCTCTCTCTATCTTTCTCTCTCTCTCTCTCTCGCTTTCTCTCTCTCTCTCTCTCAGATTTGGTCTTAAACATTTAGGTTTATTTTTTTCAGAAATTTCAAAAATAGTCCTCCAAATCTCTGGCCATATATCCCATTTGCTGGGTAGTATCAGTGACACTGGATCAGCATCCGCTATTTTGATAAAGTTGCAGATTGTGCTACTTGTAACTTGAGTAACATGTGCATTCTTTATACCTGATGGCTAAGAGGATGGGAGAAATTCTTTGATCCAGATGTGCTTCCCATTCCCATTCTTTGGAGATATGGGATGGGTGTGCTATCAGCAAAATCATATCGATTAAAAATGAGTTAGATGGTATTAACTAAAGAAAAATAAACTGATATATCAGAAAATGAGAGCATTCATAATAGGTAATCAAAGAGTACAGGTGCCAGTCATACATCATAATTTAATGAATTTATTTTTCATAGTTTTCCAAATAAACAGTGGTGGGTGTGTTAGGTAACAGCACCTGAGGGAGACCTCCTAATCTTGTAAAACACAAACCATGATGTAAACCAATGTTACCTCAATGAACAAAAACTTGGTGAGTATATTTTAAAAACTGCATATATAACTGCATTGGGAGAAAGGAGTCAGAAACTCCCCACCCCCTAAAATATGAAATTGAGTTTAATCCCTAGGGATACTTACTATTTGTAGAAAAAAATATTTTCAGTTAAAAACTGATATGATTTTCTTACCCTCAAAGTATGCTTATCAACAACTCAGAGAAAACTATTCTTTAGGACACTGAATGAAAGAAATCTATTTGGAACATAAATCTATCCTGATAAATATTTTGATTCTGTAATATAAACATAAAATGCAAGTCTATACCACAAAAATATTAATTTTAATGAAAATAAAATAAAGATGTATTTGAGAATTAGTTTTAAATTTGTCCCGTGGTTGCACATTCCAGATGTTTACATTTATGACTTGCTTGCTAATAAATACAGATTTGGAATTAACTGACCAATTTGTTATTTTCATTTTGCTCTATATTTATGGCTATTTGTGCCAAACTTGCCTTCCTAGAATACTATGTAATTATTTTGTTCCACAAGGAAATAACATCCACCAGATGGTACAAGTACACACGCATACAGTCCAGATGTCATTATTTTCAAAACTTCACTTTTAATGAGAAGGGATGAATGCAAACATTCATTACATAATGGTTAACATTCAACATTAAATTCTGGAGGAAAGTGGAGAATGTTCCTGACTCATACTACTGCCCATCTAAAATCATAGAAGATTAGATAAGGTAGGATATATAGGTAAAATCTTTTTGCCTATAATGTGTTAAGGATAATGGTAAGTTCTGAATTAAGGAGCATAGAGTTATCTGTAAAAATGCATTAAGGTGATATTTAACAGAAATATATGTGGAAAACTTGGAGGGGGGGTCTTAGTCTGAGACTTCATGTGATACCACTTGAAAAGAAGCAAAGTTAATGTGATGAGTAAAATAAATTCAGGAGATGACAGTCTTGTTCCAGTATGCCACAGTGTGAAAACACATGGGAAATTTTGTGAAATTCTAGGCAATAAGCACTACATGGAAAATGACAAACAAGAATTCACCCAGAAAATAGCAGTTGTGTCATATGGGGAATGCTTATGACAAATGGAAATATTTAAGCTGGAGCAAAGAAGACTTAGAAGAGACAGCATTTACACAACATACCATGTGGAAGCCTCTGTGAAGCTAATAGAAGGAAAATTCCCCATTAACAGAAACTGAAACATCCTAACATTAGTGTTGATTCAGAATGGAATGGGATTTTCTAGGGGCATTGTAAATTTTGTTCCCTAGGGGCATTCAGGGAGACATGGGAGACATGGAACAGTAAAGTATGGGCACATCACAGCTGTTCATCAATATTGTGGAATGAATAAATGAAAATAGGAAAGATTATTTAAATTTATTGCTATTTTTCTCTCTAGGAAACTATGCCATATCACTTCTTCAAGTAATGTTTCCTCAGCACATGGTAATCTTTCATATACGAGACGTACAAGATCTGGCTATTGCAGACAATCAGAAGGACTTAGTTCTAGGCAGGAGTAAACAGAGAGCCATGAGGAAGTAGTGAGCCTGGCATTTTCAAAAACCTGCAAAAAAACAATCAAACAACAACAACAACAACAACAACAACAACAAAAAACCAACCAAACAAAAGAGGCCTATTACTAAAACTTGGTGAAGAGAGATAATTATGAATTGAAGTAAGAGAGATTAGACTGTATATATACCTTCCAGTCTGTGCCAGTGTGTCTAGATATTATTCTGTTTCCAGTGGAAACCCTACCATTGTCTGAGTCATGTACTAAAAATTGTTCATTCCTGGATGGGGAAAATGTTTTCAATATTGGCAAGGGTAGAAGCAAGGATATGGATAACCAAAAAACACTTCAGAAGAATTCAAAAGTGAGAGAAGTTAGTGGAGGAAATAGAGAGAAATGGAGTTTCAGCTAATAAGATCAACTTTATTGAAGTATAAATTACATACAATAAAATGCACACATTTGAAATCCAGTGAGTTTTGAAATGTACTTTTAGTTACACTTTTGAGGGAGAACAATTAGGAAATAAGAAAGAGTTCTTGGAGAATAAAAAATAGGATTTTCAAAATAAAAATGAAGTCTTGGGAAATAAATCGGGGTGAACTTCCAGAGTGTGAGGCAAGGAAACAGAAATATTGACATAAATGGCAAGAGACATAGAGGGTCATTCCAACTTCAAACTATTACAACATTATAAAAAGTGAAGAATAAAAATGTTCTAAAGTGGTTTTCCACACACTTTCATGAGAAAAGTGCAGATTACTTTGAAAGGAACACAGCTTATGAAATTTAGTCTTTTCATCAGCACCACTGATTAATAACTGATATTGCAATAGTGCCTTTACAATTCTGAGGATAAAATTATTTCCAGCATATAATTTATTCCTAGCCAAATGATTAATCAAATACGAGAGTAGAATAGAGTCATGTCACACATGCATAATCTCAGAAAATTTGCATTCTACATACCATTTCTTTGAATGACCTTCAGCAAAACATGGCAGAGAAAGATATAGGAGTCAGGAAATAGTAGATGCAATACAAAGTAATAATGAAGGGACTTCCTAGATGGTCAGTTAGATAAAAGACCCAGAAACCCACAGTGACAAGAGTTAATGAAATCATTTGGGAATCAGTTTCCTGGGGGAGAAAGGGTGGTCTAGCTTATGGTTGAAAGAAAAAAGACTTGAGACTATCATTAAGGTAAGTAGAGATTTAAAAGACATTTTTGTTATTGTTAAACTCCGCTAATTGACTCATTCTAGAGATCAAGTAGATGCAATTAAATATAAGTCTTATCAACAACGGTGATACAACAGTAAATACATAGGTGGCATTGTAGGTGGAAGGGGTAGGCAAGTGGAGGGAAGTTTAATGATAAGTTTCTCATTTTACAAAGTGGGGAATAACATGGTAGTAACATGAATGGTTTATATTGATTATTTAAGTTGTAACCGTAACCAGGGAAGCATCTCTAAGCAATGAGATCACTGTTGTGAGGAAAGAGCAGGAAAAACGTGGCTTAAGTGAGCTGCATTCTCCTCACTCCTATCCAAAAGTCAATATACTATGTCTACAGTCAGTACATCAAAACATCAATAAAAACTTATTTCAGAAATGCAGAGATCACTCTCAGAAGTATTCACAACAACAAATATTTGTTGCCTCTGAAAGCAGAATGGAGAAAAACAGTGATTAGGCAGGCGACTATTGTTTTTATCCTAAATTTTTCAGAAATATTTGATTTTTAATATCATATAAATCTTTCATGTGTTTATTGGATAAGCATTTTAAGGGTCTACTATTACTTATTAGTAATTGATTTTAATAATACCCTAATAATTAAGAATTGCTTTTCTTAATGTATCTAGCTAATATGTCCATTCAGTAACTCCTCAGTAATATTAAAAATACGTATGTGAAAAATGTGTATCTGTATCCAAACAAATAATAATGGTGTTATTGCCTTTGCTTAAAAAAAGCAATGGGTTTGTAATTAAGATAAATATCTTTGATAATTTTCTGGAATGTGCCTCATTTGATAATTATTTTTTTGTGTGTGTGTTCTTTCTCATTGCTAGGCAATTGAGATATTTATTCAGTTACATCAGAAATTTTTATTATTGTGAGCTGGAAACTTTGGTAATAAAATGAGAACTCATCTTGCTCACTAAACTTAATTCAGAACAATTTTAATAAAAAAAAAATTGGAAGAATTATGGAAGCAACCAGCCAAGCACTAATAAAAATCACATGCACTATAAATTGCACAAGATCTGAATATAATCTGTTCTTTGTTAACATTAAATAATTATTCAGTAGCATGAGGTTTCAATTCACTATGTTATAGGGGTACTCAATAGTTTGTTAGTGATAAATTAGATACCGACATAAATTATGTTTAATGGGTCCCATTTCTTGATGTCAGATTATCCATTAACCTCTGAATAATTTTTAATTGGAATAACTTGCATAAAAGTTAAAGGACTATGACCTTTATTTTTCCAGATTATGTGTAGCAATATATTGATATGGTTGGCAATCTTCATGTTCTAGAGCACTAATATCATACAAACTGGATTGGCACGTTCTGTTGCTTGACTCATAACTTCCATGGCATGTGACTGTGGAGGCACGAGCTTGAAAGCAGCCCAAGAATTTTCACATCTCTAGGGGGCCAAGGAAAGGAACATGCAGACTCTGATCAGAGACATTTGCTTTTTTAAAAAAAGTAGATTTTTTTTTATTAAGTTTTTACTTTGATATAGTTTCTAGACATTTGAAAATGGCCTTGAGTCAAACTTTTGTATTTGGAAATGATTTTGGCCAGCTTGCCTTGCAGAGTAATTACAAAATTCGGAGTTCTCATGTTGATTTCCTCAATTTTGACTTTCATGTTTTTAATTTCACCTGTCATGCACTTTTTGCTTTTGATCTCCCTACACAAAATTTGTATTATGCAAATCTTAAGTAATTTTCTTAATAGCTGACTGGGAAATGAATACCACCCAGTATTTACTCAAGTACTTTCTGATTAAGTTATATTTTAAATTGTGTTGCCATTTAAATCTAACCCATGTTTATTACATATAAGATAATTGTATATGACTCAAAAGTTTCTAAATGTCACATAAGCCCCAGCTGGATGGATCATGGGGAAAGGTAAGGAACATTTTAGGAAGCTAGTCCAGACTAACATTTATTACCTGCCTTCCTGCATCTCTTCAGTTAAGTTGTATCAGATTCCCAATTTTTGTAAGTTAGGGAGAAGCACATTTTGGAATATGTCAATGAGGTCCACCTACTGTGGAGTATGATGTCTTTCCTACATAACTACCAATTATTAACCTCCCGTTATAAGATATGTCAAAAGAGAAGATACTGAGAATTGAACAAAGAGAAAGAGTTGAGGAAAATATTATGCAAATGAAGATAATCTACTTTAATTATCAAAATGGTACAAAGCAACTATCCCAGAGAACATTTACTTCCAAAATCCCTAGAAAGTATATTCTTAGACATTAACTCTTTGAAGATGAATCTGTTCTTTCTTCAGAATTTTTTCATGAATGACATGAGTGACTATAACTTCAACTGGAATGTATTGACATATAAAGGTTAATAGGCTGCTGCCCCCCAAGTACTTGGACTCAATTATTTACAAAAAAAATAGGATCCAATCATTAAAAGGTTAAATGATTGCTCCTTGGGAGGCATCCACTTGCAGGCATACGCTGAGACAGTTACTGGACTTACTGGGACCTTGAGGGAGGGATGTCTCCCTGCGTTTTTGCCCGGGGTTTAAGGATCCGCAGTCAAGTGCCCTTTCCTGCAGAAATGAAACTGGCTGCTATTCCCTGAACACTCATGATTTCTGTATTCTGAGGATATCTTACTATGTCTTATTATGCTGCTTTTAACATTTGTCCCTATTGGTATTTAATCCCAATTTGTGTAATTTTCTTTAATGAATTATTTTTTAAAAAGATTTATTTATGTATACAAGAACTAGAGTGTAGATCAGAGGTGTGATGAGGTGAGAGGATTCACCAGAATCAGAGTGGGGAGCAGAACAGGAAGATCTAGTGAAATATACTGCTGAGGGGAGCAGCAGGTAAAACAGGAGAGGTCTGTCTCACCATGTGGCTTATCTCCTTGGCTGGGGATTGAACTCATGTTGCAGTGGTGATAGCTTGATAGTGTTGTGTCTTTAACCCCTGCGCCACCAGGGAGGCCCTGAATGAATTACTTTTTAAGGTCCTTTAGCCATGCAACTCCTGGAAAGCTACTCTCATATCTCTAAGTCACTGTTGTATTTTGACCAAGTTATACTAGAATGCCACACATTTCACTAGATAATGGATCTGAATTTCATTCTGGATAGGTATGAAATATAGGAAGTAATTACCATTTTGGTTTCAAAGGCGTGACTAAATATTGTAGAAAAAATATTGTAGAAAATCTTTATATTGAAGACAATATTTTTCCACTTCACTAAATATATCAGGCAAAACACCCAACTTCTAGTTGCAAAATGGAGAAGAAAACCTGAAATGAAATAGCCAATCTGTTCTTTAATCTCTTCAAATGCCATGTGTCTGCTATCTGCCATATTTTTTAAAAACACAACAAGAAAAATTTTGGTAGAGTGGAAAATAAATTTTAATAGAGCAGTGGGACTTTTTTCAACCACAGACAGTTCTTTTCTCTATTTTTTAATTGTAAAAAATAAATCATATCGTAAACAGTTCAGTTACCCAAAAAGCCAGAAATCTAACAAGTCTGTACCAATTTCGTTTCTTTGGCACAAGTATTTTGTGGGCACAGAATCATGGCTTAATTCTTTTTTAGCCTGATAGGACAAAGTGAGTTTGAAAAAGGAAATCAAGAAAAAACATGAGTAAAAGGTTTACTGTTTCCAGCAGGGCAATCTTCCCAAAAGCAGTTCCTCTGGCCCCAAATCAAAGGGACTAGATAAGCAGTTCCACCCTCCACCCTGGGAAAAGTGCACAGCAGATTGATTTTGCAATATGCTCTGAAAGGACTGTGGGAATTATGAGATTAGAAATATAGTCAAGGTGAGGTCTGTGAAAGGTCATTCATTCATTGATGCACATCTCTACTTAAGAACCTACTGTGTGCTATACTTCCTATTAGACATTAGGAAGGCAATGGTGAATAAGGCAATTTCTGAATTTGTACAGTTCATAGTAATTAATAGATACTGACGTGCAAACAGATGAGTAACAACACAACACAACATGTAACAGGGATATCAACAGTTTTGTGTGAGTAAAGGGAATGGACAACACAGCTGGACTATAAAACCTGGAAAATTCTTGAACAGGAAATCTATAGCTGACTTCGGAAGAAGTTTGTGGAAATTGCCAAGTGACAGGTAAAATTATGGGGAAAGAAAAGATCCCTAGTTGCTCAGTTAGATTAGTTCCTGGGTGATAACTTGGCAGGCTCACACCAAAAACCAAAATGAGACCCAATAATAGCTGCCACTTAGCTTTCAGTGTACCAGACACTGTGCTTACTACTTTTCATGCATTATTTTGTTAATTTTTACCACAACCATTTCAAGTTAGATCATCCCATCCTCATTTTGCTAAAAAGGAAACAAATGCAGAGAGGTTAAGTAACAAGCCTGAGGTCACACAGATTTGAATCCACATTTGTCTGGTGTCCTGTGATCAGTGAGGTCTTTCAGTCCAGCTATGCAGTTGTTAGACTGTCAGAAAACCTGAATTCTGCCCTGGGTAGCAAAGAGAAATATAACCTTGAGAATGGACATGCAGCTTTTATTGAAAAGAAGAGGACATAAAGACTAGACTAAGACCTGGGTGAGTCCAAGAGTTGTCAGATGAGTGACTTTGAGAATTCCTTGAAATCTTGGTGACCGTCCTCAGCAGGTCACCCTGTGTTCAGAGTCTACCTGACCACACTGGTTAGGTAGAATCTACTCACCCCCACCCTCAACTTCCAGTCTACTGAAATGCAAGTTATGTGGACAGCAGTTACACACCTCTGCCAATAAAATTGACTTTCTAGGGTTTACTGCAAATAAAGCCATATATAGCCCAAGATTATAATTTTGAGGATATACCGCCATCTAGTGGTAATATAGAGAGCTGCTCTGACATTGCCACAGAGTCAGGGTAAGCATTTCAAAGTCAAACATTAGATTAAAGTGAATAAAAATAGATACTTTAAGGACATTATTGTACCTAACATACTCAGAATGTATTGCCTGTAGGTATTCCCAATGACTGTTTAAATTTGCTATTAGTAAAGGCTGAAATGCTTAAAATATTTAAAAGTCTTTTCATATTTAACCTGGTCAGAAAGATTTTAATTTTATTTTTAAAAATATTCATCCTTCAACTTGTGTTGTTTTTTTAAAAATACTCCTACTCCATATATTTGAGGCCAACCAATGTAAAGGTAAGTATTTATGTAGAACATTTTTTTTTTCAATTATCCATTTATTGGTCATTTTCCAAAACTTGCTAAAGTGGTGTGGGAGCATACTTTTTTTTTTAAAAGGCAGCTATTATTAATAAGAAATCACATGTTAATTTATGTGTTGAAATTCTCCTAATGGGGAGAAAGAAATGCAATCTTGCTGCATAGAAGTAGGTTTGGATGAGAAGGGAAGACACTGAATTAAAAATAGTTTCTCATTTAACATCGAAATCTAATATTTGTGTTTTCCCAAAACTTTCTTTTTATTTCATCTCTTTGTGGATAAAATTGTGTTTTTTTTTTGTTTTTTTTTTTTGCTTTATGTCTTAGTTGCTTATATCTAAATCCCAGACTTCAAGTCCTGCTCCACACTTCCCTGTTCTTCTGGCTTAGTTATTACAAAGGTGCAGTGTTCAGCATCATTCCCCAACATCTCAAAGTAATTCTTGAAAGGTATAGGATGATGCCAGAGAATAGGGTTTGTATCCAAATATTTGAATAAAGAATCTCATTTGAATCCTAATAGTCCCGTCTCCATCTCTGTGCAAAGTTGATAACTAGGGAACTAAAGGTATAAGCTTTGATTTATTAATTCAGTCCATCATCACCTATTTATTCATCTATTCATCCATCCATGCACTTACACAACACTCAGGCATTTATCATCGATTTCAAGCAAGATTTTATGCTGTGTTGAGTACTAATTTATAACGGGAAATCTTACCTTCATGAATCTTACCATCTAGTATTACTTGCCTCTAGTGAAATATCTATCTCTCCTGATGTCCCTCTAATGTCTTCCTTGATCTTCCTTTTTCTCTATTTTTTCTTTTTTTTCCAAATTTTTTCTAATTTTTTTTCCTTTTTCTCTTCCTTGTCTTCCTTTTTCTCTAATTGATTTCTTTTCCTTGAACATGATAGACCATTATCAGAGAGCTCTGGTCTATTCTGAAGACTCTCTAGATCCTTTGAGATGAAGCAACCCTAAAATATCTTTTAAAAATGGCAGCTCCATCCTAACCTACCCTGCCAGCATCTTTATGAGATCTGGATGATTTCCCTCACCTGGCTCATTTGTGATAAATGCTTAGATTCTTGAAGAAATGACTTCATTGTATTCCTAAATTCTCAACTGCTGGTCTAATTGAATATCTGACTCAAATATCAGACTCAACTGGTTTCCCTGATATAAACAGCTCTTTGAAAAAGTAAGATAATGTCTACATTGGTTTTGATATCTCCTTGAATTTCACTACCTTACCTTCTGACTTAAGTTTAATGGGATATATCCCAGGAGGATTATTATCAGTTCCAGACCATCTTACAGCTACCAGTTAGGTTTAATTTTTTTTTTTTTTCATGACAAGGGAAGATGTAGCTACATTGCTAAGAGGAAGAAAACACCCATAGAGTAGTGACTTTTGGATCCTAAATTACACAAAGGTCATTTAGTGAATATGGTAATTGAAGGGGGGAATCCCTCGGGGAAAATGATCACTAAATTCTTTGCCTAGTTCACCAGACAGGAGAGAAAGATAAGGGGTTCTATGGAGTGAATCAGATCACACAAAATATACAAAATTAGGCAGAACAGAATGGTCTTGAGCAGGGACTCATTAAGAGTGCTAGTTGGGTGCCTCCCTGGTGACGTAGGGGTTAAGCACTGCACTATGAAGCAATCTGCAGCCTCTGCAGCATGAGTTCAATCCCCAGCTGCCCAGAGAGCAACCCACATGGTGAAGCAGACCTCTCCTGTCTTGCCTGCTGCTCCCCTCAGCAGTGTATTTTAGTCAGCCTGCCTGTTCTGTTCCCTACTCTGTCTTTCATGAATCCTTTCACCCCCTGCATCTCTAGCCTGTACCCCAGCTCTTGTATTCATGAATAAGTAAATCTTTAAAAAAAAAAAAGAGTGATAGTTATCTGGCGTGGATAGAACTTCACGCAAGAGAAATGGCTATATAGTCCCAAGCCAAGAAAGGGATGGTGGAGGAAGGAGCAGCCTAATGAGGGTGTTTTAGTTTAATCAGTTTCTTTCTTCTACTAGGTAATTTATTCCATCCTATGGCTCCTCTATTCTCTTGCCTTTGTTTCCCAATGGGAGAAGGGGAAAAACAGAATGGAGAAAACACACCAGCCTCCTTTACACTGTATTCTAGAAGAGACAAATACCAGTTCCTCTCAATTCTGTTGGTGAGTATGTCACTTAGCTTCACCTGGATTCTGGGTGGGCTGAGTCAAGACTTCTAAGCAGCAACTCCACTTTCTAAAATGGAAAGCACAGAATTTTAGAGGAGAGTGTAAAGCAACCAACCCATTCCGGGCAGGTTTATGAACGGTTCTAGCAGCCACATGCTCTTCGCCGTTGTTTGTAGTCGCCGTACTTCTCCGTACACTCCACTCCACCACCCTTAACACCGCACTACCACCACACCGCACTCTGCTGCACCACCCTTATAAATCAGTCTCTTAGCTCAGGTGGACCCACTTCAGGTGCCCGCCATCAGGCATGCATTCAGGATCACAGGGCTCCCTCATCTATCCTGATGGCGGAAGGGCAGAAAAGCCTGATATTTTCTTTACCCTACAGTCCACCCCCTCAGGGTTTTCTGCCATATAGTCTACATATATACAATTTTTTAAGCAAACATAAACAGTGAAGCCATGGCCCACAAAAGCAAATACATCACAAAATGACTAAACTCAATTTTCCTAGGGGTGGAAAGACAGAGAAGTTACTGGTACCAGCAATGGGAGATCCCTCCCATCTGGCAATATACATGCTAATTTGGCATCTGAGGACAATATTGTTGCTGGCATCAGTGGCCTTCCAGGTCGTGAGTACCACACTCGCTTTGCCAGTGAAGAGGCATCAGTGGGTTCTACATGCAGCAGGAGTGGAGAGCTCATAAAGGGCCACAGAGTTATTACAAATGTCCCCTTGAGGATTGCCTGCTGATCTGCCACCCCAGGGTGGGTAACACGCACCCATGGTGGCCACTGCACAGTCACCCATGGTTTTATCTGTAAATCGGCCTCCAGGCCATGACCCCAAGGGGCTATCAGAGCCACCCACCGCCTGTGGGGAGACTTCACTGTCCAGGGCCATTCCCAGTCCACAGTCTGCCCTGGGTTCACTCCAGTTGGGGCTGGTAATAGGATGTTGCCCTGCTGTCCAAGTTCCGGTTTTAATAAAATGTCTGAAGTCTTTATTTGTAATTGGATGGGAGCAGTGGCATGATGTAGCGATGCCTCCACTGGAGCCAGGCTGCCTTTCCTGCTCCTCTCATTCAATGTCTGCAACACCTCCCATAGACGTCGGCTCCACCCGGCCAGCGTCTGAGTTGGGGCAGTGGCTCTTAGTCCTTGCTTCAGTAGGCCATCATACCTCTCTATAATCCCTGCAGCTTTGGGATTATAGGGAGTGTGAAACTTCCATTCAACACCCATGTCCTTGGCCCACTGCTGCACCCGGGCTCCTGTAAAATGAGTCCCTTGTTCGCTCTCCACTACCAGCGGATGTCCATATGCAGCACATAGGAGTGCCAGTGCTGCCAAAACTGCCTTTTGGTCCACATGTGGAGCAGGGTAAGCTGCCAATAACCCGGTAGCAGTGTCCACACAGGTGACCGCATATTGTTGTCCATCGGAGCGAGGTAGTGGTCCAATGATGTCAATCTGCCAGCGTGTCAAGGGTACCTGCCCCCGCAACACCTGACCTGTAGATGCAAAAGGTCTCCGGGGGTAAGTCCTGGAACATACTACACGTAGTCTGAATTTCTTTTAAAGTTACAGGTAGACCCCAGGCATGCACAATGGCCCACATTGTCTTCTGCCCTGCGTGGAGCAAGCGTCTGTGTAGCCGCTGCGCAACATCCCGCCCTGGAGCAGTTTCAAGCCATTGAACCCGGGCTAGGGTATCTGCCTCATCGTTGCCTGGTGAGGTTAATGAGGCATGTCCTGTGACATGATAAACAGTCACCTGCTTCTGATGCCCCAGATCCCATAGAGCTTTCCATACGGCCTGGCCCCACAATGGCCGATGCATAACTGTCCAGTCATTTAGATTCCACGTGGAAATCCACAGTGTCAGACCCCTGTACACAGCCCAACTGTCAGTACAGATTACTAGAGGGGAAGGCTCATGGGCCACCACCATCCATACTGCTCGCAGTTCAGCCCATTGGTCCTGCCTCTAACCGTCCTGCCATCTACGCCAGTTGTAAAGCAACCAACCCATTCCGGGCAGGTTTATGAACGGTTCTAGCAGCCACATGCTCTTCGCCGTTGTTTGTAGTCACTGTTCTCCTCCGTACACTCCACTCCTCCACCCTTAACACCTCTCTACCACTACACCACACTCTGCAGCACCACCCTTATAAATCAGTCTCTTAGCTCAGGCGTACCCACTTCAGGTGCCCGCCATCGGGCATGCATTCAGGATCACAGGGTTCCCTCATCTATCCTGATGGCGGGAGGGCAGAAAAGCCTGATACCTTTTACCTTACCCTACAGAGAGATAGTAGTGTCTTTGAGGCAGGAGAAAATATGTATTATTATATGAATTTTAATGCTGTAGAAAAATAATGGCCATGTTTTCATTATGATCTGAAAATGATTCCCATCAAAGCAATTCTTATATTTGTTAAAACCACAAGATCAAATGTTTATTCATCTTGAATGCTATAACTTAGCAATTGAATACATTGTTTATTGTTTACATAATGTTTATGAATTGGAAATACACGTAAAATAATAAGATGAAGTCACTTAAAATCCATGTAACATCTCAAAATAATATTCCCGCTACTTGCAGGACCTTCAGCCCCCTACATGATCTGACTCTTCTCCTTCTACTGTCTCATTCATTCACTCTTTTATCATGTGCTTTCTTATCTACTGTCAGGCAATTAAAGACAATTACATTATCAGGAATTTTTCTGTTTCTTGTTTTAGTGATTCTCTTCCCCCACCTCTGAGCAAGAATGCCTCTTCCTCAAAATTTTAGTTTAACTTAAATATCACCTGTTCAAAAACCCTTTGGCTACTCTGTATGACCTGAATGGTTTCTACACTAACTTCTCTACTCATTTATTGTTTGACTAAGGGGTCATTGTTCTCTGTCACTATTTCTTAAGCACATAGAATATAGCTGCTAGCACATATAGCAGGCATAGAGAACTATTAGACTAAATATGATATACATTTTCCAAACATCCTAATTTCCTTGTTTTGATGCCCCAAATAAAAGGTTTTTAGTTAAAGAGGCTTAAACAAATAATCATACAATTTTAATTTCAGAGAATAAGCAAAAACCATTACAAAATAAACAAGTAAGGGGCATATTAGCATTTCAGGGTATGGTGTGCATTAGGGTACCTTTTCAAAAACCTACTATGTTCAGCGTTTATGTACATTATCTAGTTTAATAATAAGAGCAACTACACAAGGAACAAAGTGATGATCATTTTCTAGCTGAGGAAATTCTGACTCTTTACATTTAGCAAGTTTTCGGATAAATTTACAGAACAGGACTCAAAACCCAAGTTTGTTGGCTCCAGAGCCTACGCTCTTTTCTCTGAGGCGCTACTTTTATCAATGTCCCCCATATTCCTAAATATTTTTCACAATAAGATTGTCTCCATGGAAACCATTTATTATAACTTGTGGTAAAAATGAATCAACTCACTGACCAAAACAAGAAGCCATTGTCAATATTGGACATATAGAATAATATATTGAATTCTACACTCTCAGTTTGGAAGAATGACACATTACAGTATAACCTAGATTTAAAAAGAGGTTAACATTATGAAAGAGTGTCACCTTGTGGTAATTGTTATGCCAGGGACACCTTTATCTTCACAGAAAGGTTTTAAGAAAGTGCTAAAGAATTTGCATTTTATTCATTGCACTGCATCTGTTGAAAATGTGTAGACACACAAAATAACTCTATTGAAAATAGAGAAAAACAGCGATTCTTAGAATGCTAGTCATAAAGAATTCTCTCTATTTCAGAACAATAAAATTCTCAGTTTGTTTTTGCTGTTTTTCTGGCTTAACTTATGGAATAAGAAGGTAAATGCATTTTAGCTCCATAGCTTATCTACTGTTTGGAAACGTTGAAATCTAAATGTAGGACATTTAGGGAAGGATTGGGATAAAAAAGAATGATAATACAGATAAGGGCTTCCTACACACTGCTCATTATTTTTCTGATCCAGATCAGAGAACATGGCATGAGTCTCATGCTAAACAGAAGAAACTAACCAAAAAGTGACTATCTCATTTATTAAAGCAAACTAGGTTTTTTCTAAAATCTAACCAAAACTACCATTCAAGTTTGGAATCAGGCATGAGAGATGCTCAGTCTGATTTTCTTACAGAAATGAACACTTTGACTTTACTCAGGGATACTTTTCCCATTTTTGTGGGAAAGTCAAAATTATCTATTGTAATTATGCCTATTATCTATTATTATTCGTAAGTAATCTGCATCAAGGTCTGTGAATGTCATTTTCAAGTATGTAGGCAATACTGAGGAGGAAATCTGCTCCAGCCATCTTTGCCTGCAAATTATTATTATTATTATTAAACATTTATTTATTTATTTATTTATTTTATACAAGAACTGGGGTACAGTTCAGAAGCTCGGGAAGGTGAGAGAATTCACCAGAGCCAGAGCAGGGAGCAGAACAGGCAGATGGACCAAAGACACTGCTGAGGGGAGCAGCGGGCGAGGCAGGAGAGGTCTGCTGCGCCATGTGGGGTTCTCCCTGGTTGGTGGGGAATCGAACCGGTGCTGCAAAGGCTGCAAACAGCTTCGCAGCATGGCACTCAACCACTGTGCCACCGGGGAGGCCCTTTGCCTGCAAATTATTCTCACTTGTTTTATGTTTCGCTGTCCATTTAGTGTCTCAAATGAGTATGTGATTGGATGTCACCATTCATGTTTGGCCTATACAATGACGAGCAGATGGTGCTGCTTGTTCTTGGTTTATTGCCATGTGTGCACTGATAGGTGTTTTAGAATTCTATGGAAAACGTGGTTTTAACTCTGCGCCTTCAGGGCCCTCAGTCCCTTTTTCCTCCAAGTGTGTTTCAAAATAAGATACCAACTCTTTGTGCCAATCATCCTCATTGTCAGTTAATAAAACTATCAATAACAATGTTAATAGGAAGAAATGTTAACATTGTAATGCATTTAATTTGTATGTTAAATTTGGTATCTGTTTAATAAATTTGGTAAAGATGGTATTAGAGGACACACTGTTATATTTAAATTAGCTAAGGAATTGATAAGTCTCTGAAGACAGTTGTGAATTACTTGCTGCCTCTTTTATAATTGCCATTGTTTGGTAAACTTTTAGTTTTGATAGATAGGAGAGATTTGCAAATTGATATACTATCTTTTTCCAGTAAATTCTGTCACTTCTATGAAGTCTGCATGTGTACTTGTTATCACTGAGGATCTTAAGACAAAAATGTCTACTCATAATTATGTAGGCTATTATGACGGGTAAAGTCTATAGAGTAAAAGAGAGCACTGTCAGTTGAAAGTGAACTGAAACCAAACTGGCAGACCAAACTATCAAGCAATTATTTTATCTCTTAGGGAAGGTTGCCTTAACAGCTAATTAGTCAGACTATGAAAATACTTGCAACAAAGAACTTGCTTATCTATTGACATGACGCCCCAACTATTCCTATCAGTTGTGATTAAATGAATTTGGCAACTCAGGGCTGCCAAACAGTGAAGCATCCTAGCCCAAGCCGTGCTGGAGGTTGTGCAGGCAACATCATCAACACATCTCTGGCATTATATTGACAGAGACTGACTGATCACTTTCTTAGTTTCTTGAAACTGCCAACACATTGTAATGAGAACAACCTAACTAAAACCTGTTCTGCTAAAGAGATGTAGTGTATAGATTTGACTGGTCCTCAGTGGGAAGATAAATTGATTTCTTCATTAAAAACTAGAGTTACTAACGTACTAATTTGTCTGAAGTAACAAGCTTCGTATGGTTTGATTGAATACCAGCAGCATATTAATTTCTGTGCTGTAAGCTGGGTACCTCACAAGGATGGGGGTGAAAAGAGCATGATCTCTGCTTTGCTGTTTACAGTCAAAGAGGCATGTCACATACACACTCACACACACACAAGGATGGAAAGGGGTTTAAAGAGGAAACAGTAAAGTGAAGTAAAAACACACACAAGACAAAACAAACAAAACCCAGGAAGGATGTTGCAGTTGCTGTGAGGGAGGAAGAACCTGGAACAAGATAAGACTGGAGAAATAAACACAGTACAGATCACACAGCATTAGCCCTTTAATGCCAAAATATGCAGGCTTTGTGTATCAATCTAAATTAAATTAACATTTGCACACCTGCTGTGTAACATTTTCATTTAAAGCTCACAGTAACTCTATTTTCAAATTCCCAGTTTTAGTGATGAGAAGTAGGATTTAGGAAGATTAAATTGTTTAACTTCATCTGAAAATGGGTGACAAAAGCTGGTGATGAATCCAATTTTATGTGCCCATTTTTAGGTGATGTTAAATTAAAATGCTAAAGTATTTGACTGTTAGACATTTTATATACACATATATCATATATCCTCAACATAAAATATTTAAGAATTAGATCAGTTAAAAATGAGTGCACTGGGCTGTGGGTAAAAGTTCATTGTGGAAAGACGAGACCCTGTCATCAGTGATGGATTTTAGCATTAACTTTAAAAGTGGCCCCTGGGCCTCCCTGGTGGTGCAATGGGTTGAGCGCAGTGCTGTGAAGCTGTCCGCAGCCTCTGCAGCATGGGTTCAATTCTCGCCTGGCCAGGGAGATACCTGTATGGCGAGGCAGACCTCTCTGTCTTGCCGTCTGCCTGTTGTGCTCCCTGCTCTGTCTTCGGTGAATTCTCTCGCCCTCCCGTGCCTCTGGCCTGTACCCCAGCTCTTGTATAAATAAATAAAATAAAAAAAAAACTGGCCCCAAATTTGTCCCTTTGCATTTCCTTTTCTCATTCTGTCAGTCATCCAACTTTTCCTGCCTCTTCCATTTTCATTAACTTTTTCCTGTAATCCCTTATGATTCTCCTTTCTCCTTTTTTTTTTTTTTTTTTTTAACTTTTCTTTCACCTGGCTGAAATTTATTATTGGTTGTACTGATTGAATACTGATGAATTATCTCATTTTTTAAAAGTTAGAATGTATCATTCTCATGCAAGTCAGCAAAAACAACAACAGTACTAGATCAATTCATTGGTCTGTTGATGAAGTGAATGGGTGGGCTGGGAATAGGACCATATTGTTGAGTCAGAATACCAGTATTTGAGTCAAGCTTCTGAATAAAGCCTTGGGAAAACATGAAAATTTCTGTTTTCTTACCTGCATAATGAAGATAACATTGACTTTTTGATCTCATAGGGTCATAGTCCAGATCAGCTCAGATATTATATGTGGGAAAAATTTGTCACTAGCTATTTACCATTAAACACACTAGGACTTTCACAAAGGGGCTCAGATCCCTCATCTGATCCATTTCCTTCCTATTGTTTTTAAATTTTGAATTCCTTTAAAGACTTTCAAGTTAACACTTAAACTATTGACACATATTGACATTGCTATTTTGTCCAAAATTGCCTTAAGTCGTGAAAGAATGGCATTTGTAATTATTTTTTTTCCCCCACTTTGGAAGGGTCTTTTGCTGCCTTTGAACAGTTTGGCTTTCTAATCGCTAATTCACGTTTCTGGCATGTGGTCATATCGCCATCTGCTGGAATTTTAGGAGGTTGAAAGTAAAGACTAGGCAGCCTATCACAGATACATGGACAATTGAATCTGATTTAAGTTTTGTGGTTTCCAAATATTATAACTATAAACTTTGTTTGAATTAATTATTATTCAATCATATATTATGATATATTCATATCAAAGCTACATAATATTTAAAACAATAATGTAACTCTGAAATGAAAGTAGTTCTAAGATTTATTAATGACCTAGCAAACAAAGTACAGGACCTTTTGTATTATAGTATTATTGATTTAATTCTAATAAGGAATGTGTATGTGAATGAATATATTTTCATAATTTTAATAGAAAATACTGTATATCTTCTACTGACATTTAACTCTTAGAATTCACTTTGGAACAAAAGCTTAATAGAGGTGAGTTTATTCTTTTAAAAAGTCTGTAGAGTTTGAATTTCTATTTTGCACATACAGTACTTTTATTTTTAGCATACTATTTAATAGAATTGGGGTAATCTGGAGAGTTTGGAACTTTGTCACTTTTATATTTGTCTATTTTTTAAAAATTTGTTAGTCACTGTATTTTTCAAGTATTATTAACTTTTTGCCTATAATTGCTTTGTTAATTTAGTTTACTATAGTAAAAATTAGTTTGTTTACTAATTGTTTAGTTTACTATAACAATACATCCTAAATTTTACAGAAGAAATGTGATTTCAACTATTCTGGCCTTTTGCCCCAATAATTACTTTTACACTTTTAGACCATGAAGTTCCCTTCATATAATTATAAGAAGCCCATAGTAACAGACTTTGCTACTGGGTATGTGACCTTTGGAAATTATACTTAACATCTAAGTGCTTCAATTTCTTATCTATATAATAATGATAGCATCATCTACCTTAAAGGGAGATAATGAAATTTGTAGAGGATAAGACACATAGGAATTACTTGGTATTTGTAATTATTAAAATTGCATGTAATTATTAATATTTTTGTGTGTGTGAATATGTGAGTCTCTAAGTTGTGTCTTTTTGTCTCCTTCACTAGTTTGAGAGCTCTTTAAAAATTCAAACGTGTCTTACTCATACTCAAGTCCTCAGAAACAAACTGTGCATATACATATATGTGGAAACCCATTTTCAGTTTTTGAATTTGAATTATAAAACTCAGTCATCTTTTGATTTAAGGTTTTTTATTCATTTATGGGTTTTTTGGTTTTTTTTTTAGCTAAGTAACTGTTATGATCCTTTCACTAAAGTGTATTCTTCTTACTTTCATCACTTATATACAGATCAGGGTGGTGAACACACGAAATATGTACCTGAATACAAATACCCACACCAGTTTTGGATGTTATGATTTAACTAAGTATTATCATCCAGAGCAGATATTGGTTTATTTTCCTTTACATACCAAACATCAAATAATCAGAATTGAAGTGTCTCATTTATTTATAATTACTAAGTACAATGACTTTCTACCTTCAGAAAGTTTTACAAAACTCCCTTTTTCCTTTTTGCAAATACAGTGAAAAAAGTCAGTGGTGAAATAACATTGGGAAAAATAAAGGGAAAGTGATGTTTTTTCTCTACGCATGTTGCAGATCAAGCCATACTCTCTATGTTCATAAAATTAGCATTAGGAATGTATCTGGCTACCAACAGCAGAAAATTTATCCAAAATTGATTTAAACACAAGGTTATATTTTGCTCACATAACATGAAGTTCAGAGGCCAGGGGCTGGCACTGGATCAATGGAGCTACAAGGCCCACTTACCAAAATTAGCACATTCAACATTCTTATGTTAATTTTTTAAATCTTAGGGTCACAGGACAGGCATGATACTTACAGACACTATGTGCATGATTTGGGCAAGAAGAGGGGAGAAACTGCTGTGTCACTTCCATTTGTTCCTTTCACAGGATAGCAAGACTTACACTTAAAATTTCGAACAATTTTCACCGTCTCATTACCAAGAATTGTTTTATCTGCCCACATCTCACTTTGATGCTAGGAAGTATTTACCTTGTCTATATTCTATAGTGGACATCAATGAGAGCCGAGGGGATTAGGACCGCATGTGGCACAGCTAACCCACCTTGGAATTTTAAAATGCTTTGGCTAGTGTATAAGATGCCCACAATCTAGCCCTGGCTTATCGTCTATTTAATCTAACAGGAATTCTTTATTCTGTTTGGAATCCTTCGTGTTCTTCAGATACTGATTTAGAATCCTTCCTTCTGCTGTGTCTGTCTGATCCCTCTCTGTGATATATCCCTTTCATTCATCCTCACTTATCATCATTATTCTCTGTCGTGCTTGCATCTTGAAATCTTTTCCAGTCATCCATCTTACACTGATTTTTCTTTTTTAAACTAGTAGGGTACCATATAAAATAAGTGATATTTTTGTAGCTTTTAAATTTTAGAGTGTGAATAACATCCATATGCTTTATAGGGGATAAAAGATGAATTTAGAGCTGCTTTTACTGAGACATTTAATCATTTTAAAAAGGAACGTCACATATGAATCTTAAAGTTTTTATTTCCTGATGGAGTTAAGATTGTTGCTAGCTAACAATGTTTAAAATTTTCTAAGGGATCTAGCAAGAAAGAACATGTAGATGTCTGCATGAAATTTTTATCCCATAATTCAATGAATTTTCTTGATCATGGACTCAATATGAAGATTTCTGGACACATTCCTAAATATAACGAGCCATATAAGCCTTTAGGGCCCCAATGCTGCATTTTTATAAGGGGTCCAAGAGATTCTGAACCAGACAGACTTCCAGTCATATTTTGAAAATCACCATCATGTGACCTTGTTATGTCCTCTTTTGATTGGGTGAAAAGGCTCACCTGTGAGTCTGTCAGCATGGACTCCACATTGTGGAATAAGATCAACATGAGAAACAAGAAACTTTGCATTAAATAATAATTTTTCTTTGACCATTCTGTATAATGAGGAATATAACTTTTTAATAGCAATGGGAGTTCAGTCATTTTTAATTTTTTCAATGAAATATATTTATCAAACACATACACAAAATTTGAAAACATGAATATGGCCTTTCATTCCAAACAGTTTGACACTCCAGATGGTTACAGAAACTCTTACACTACAGTGTCCCTAAAAATGGTGAACAGTCTTTAAAACAGTGCACATGTGAGAAACTCAGGAATTTAAGAGAATTCCTTGTAGGCAAGAAATGCAAATTGTAAGAGACTACCAGCCCAGGAGATCTAAAGTGCATAATATGGTGACTGTAGTTCACAATACTCTATTTTATAATTGACATTTGCTAAAAGGGGAAATTTTAAGTGTTCTCACTAAACACACACACACACACACACACACACAATAATTATATAAGATTATGGATAAAGTTAACCAGCTTGATTATGGTGATCATTTCACAACAGAAGCATATATCAAAAAATCAAGTGTATTTTAAATGTATACGATGTCTATCAGTTAGATTCCAATGCATCTGGAATAAAAGTGGCTTTATTCTTGGAAGTGTCTGTCAAACTTTGGTGACATCATTGGGCTATGTCAATGGGCAGAGAGGTCAAACCTGGAGAGTAAGCAGAGTGGAAGGAGGGGACAGCAATGTGTAAATGGAGCTAGAGTCCCCAGAAAGGAACATTGTCATGTGGTTAACTAAAAGAGAATCTGTCCTGCAGGGAAGATGGTATGCATCTTACATGCCTTAGTCTTGTCTCCGAATGGCATGGTCAGGAACAAAAATATCCATTGAGACCCAACCTTATACATATTTGGGGTCAAACTTCATAGCTCCTGTGGTCTAAACAAACTCTAATTAGATTGATTTGTGTTCCTGGTCAGAATGCTATAATAAAATATCAGTGACTGAGTGGCTTATAAATAACAGAATTTTGTTTCTCACAATCTAGAAGCTGGAAGTCTAAGGTCAAGATGACAGCATGGTCACAGGATGAGGCATAGCCAGTTTCTTCTCACTGTATACTCATGCTAAAGGGACTGTGAATCTTTCTGCAGCTTCTGTGAAAAGTCACAGATCCCCTCATGAGGACTCCAGATTCATGGCTCCAAAAGTCCTATGTACTACTATAACCATTTGATATATGAATTTTGGGGGACGCAAATGTTTAGGCCATACCATTTATCCCAGGCCCTCCAAGTCATGTCTTCTCACTTACAAAATACATTCATTCCATCCACACAGCCCCCAAAGTTTGAACTTATTCCATATCAACTCAAAAGTCTAAGCCCAGTCTCCTCTAAATAGCATCTAACTCAGATATGAGGGAGACTCAAGATACCATTGATTTTAAGGCAAATTGCTTTCCAGTTGTGAACCTGTGAAATCAAAGACAATGTTATGTGCTTTCAAAATGCATTGCTGAGACAGGGATATGACGAACATTCCCATTCCAAAAAGGAGCTATAGAAAAGGATAAAAGGCATAATGATTTTAAAGTAACTTCAAAATCTAATGGGGCAAACATTAAACTCCAAGGCTTGTTAACAGTCCTCCTTGCCTCACTTCCTTCGTTTTGAAGCCCTGAGGTTGTAGTTATTCTCGTAAGGCTCTGGGTAGGGGTGAGAGCCATGGGGGCCAGGTGGATGGGGGTGTGCTCCTGACTGCCAGGCCCTGCCTCTGCTGTGGCTTTCACAGTTCAGGTTGCAGAAGCACACAGATCTCCTGCTTTGGGGTGCAGAGTGTTCCTGCCCCACTCCTATCTCCACTGGGTAGTGTCTTGGGAGTTCTCTGCTTTGGCTCTTCTTGGCAGCCTTTTGCTAGGGTAGGAGGCTCTCTGGGTCATCCTTTGAAATCTAGGTGGAGGCTGCCACACCCCCATCATTCCTGCATTCAGCATGCTGGTGGGGAAAGTTGTCACTGCCCAGTTTTATCTCCTGTGCCCTCTAGAGTGGGTGCCACCATAAAGGAGCCCTTCTTGGGGCAGTTGAGGGTCAAGGCACCAGATAGGGAGTTGAGCCCAGGACATGAAGTGGCTCCAGGGAGCTGCAGTCCCTCCTTTGAAAACATTCTGCCCTGCAGGTTCTTGCACTCTGCTCTGGTGATGGGTGGACTCACTCTGACTCAGAAAATTTCTGAAATACCTTTGGGTCATTCTTCCACTTTCTTGAATGATAGGACCTGGCTTCAAAGGCTAACCTCTCTCCCCATCCCTTGACAAAAAATACTAATTTCTGTTTCCTTTTTGATTAGCTGTTCCCTCTTTTTCTTCTCTTATTTTCCAGTAAGTATTCAAGAGAAGCTCAGTTGTTCCTTCAACAGTTGTTAAAATAGCTTCCATCTAATATCCAATTCCTTTTCTCACAAGTTCCATCTTCCATAAAATACTAGAACACAAACATAATTCAGCCAATCTCTTTGCCACGTTTATAACAAGGATCACTTTTCTCCAGTTTCCAATAACAGACATGTCCCTTATTTCTGTCAGAGACGTTTATCAGAACAACATTTACTGTCCATATGTCCCCCAACATTGTGTTCATAATCACTTAGGTATTGTTAAGAAGAAAAGGATAGTCCCCAAATGGAGGCTTTTGTACTGGGCATAGGTTTACTCATATAACCTGAATGCCGTTCTACCTCTCCGAGGAATGTAGTCTTAGCTGATCAGTGTGGAATTTTCTGGTAAGCACCAATGAAGTAACTTTTCCATTCCCCAGAGGAAGGAGATGAGACATTCTTCCACAAGACCTTTTCCATTTCTCATGGATAGGTGACTTAATCCTGAAATGATTCTCTTTTCTTTTGTCTATCCCTGTAAAAACCTCTCATCTTGTACAACTTTTTGGAGCACCTTTGTACTTACTAATGGGATAGTGGTCAATTCATGAATCATTTACTAAGGCAATTTTATCTTTAAAATTAACTTGAGTGGATTTTTTATTTAGTAGCATTCTCTAGAAAGTTGAATCTTTCTGCATATCTCTTACTCTGAGCCCTTAACAGATTTGCCTTTAACCTTTTTGTTTATCAAAATGTAGCCTTTTTTTTTTTTTTCTAACATGCACATCCAAACTCTTTGGGTCTCTGTTCACTGCACAGTTTCAAAGCTACTTGTACATTTTTTTAGGTATTTATTACTTAAGCACCCCACTTCTCAACCCCAACAAGACCCTGAGATTGTAGAATAATATTAATAGATCGTAAAGAGTGAGAGAAAATAACTATCCATCTAGAATTACAGATTTGGGAAAAATGTTTCAAGGTTGAAAGTGAAACAGAGATTGTTTCGGTCAAATAAAACCAGGGGTTTCTTACCAATGAAGTATGCTAAAGAAATTTTTAAAGATTATAGTATAGAATGAAGAAAAATGACCCATGAAGGGAGATTTGAGAAGAATGATAAACCTGTGCATAAGCATAAACAATTATCAGCTGTATAAATTTAATAATGCTGCATCTAATATGTGGACTTAAAGATAGATTTAAAATATTGATCAGCAATGGCATGTAATTTGGGAGGTAGATATTGTTGTGCATTAAATAAAGCACACTTACTCTGAGAACCACAGTTGATGTTTATGAGTTAGTACACATAGGCTAGGTTTATATTTCCATAACAGAAATTTAAGGCAATGATCTGAGAATAATTCAGGAAAACAATCTCATGCAATTTGCTGTATCTAGAGAAGTACTTGACATTATGCACAGTTTCCTCTTCCTAGCAACCCTAAAGCAAAACAAACAAACCATATCTTGCCTTCAGATAGGCAAGAAGGAGGGTATGATGAGGAAGTACTATTCCTAATTATTTGGGAGGAATCTTAAGGTGGACTTTGTTTCCTGGTTGTATGTCCTTTCTTTCCAGGAGGCAGCTGGGTGAGGCAACTTCTAAATTGGAGAAGGGGTTCACATGCTGAATGACCACCATAATGATAAGTAAGAATGGAATTAATAAGGGTTCCCTTACTCTGCTCAGGATTTTCTTTAATTGAAATAGATTTCTCTTTATGTTTATGCAGTTCAGTACCAGAGCAGACTACATTATTGGAGGGGGGTGGGGGGCGTATAGGGGTTGAAAAGAGGTCATCGAACATCTTTGATTTACAGCTTTAGTTGTGGTATCCCAACATTGATAAGTACAGTGCATTTTGCTTTTGGGGCCATAGACAATTTGGTTTCATTTTGATTTGAATGCTTCCCATGGACAGGGTCTCATTTCTCCCATTAACCATCTTGGTGCATGCTTAAGAACTTGTTATTTCTCAATCTCTATTAAGCCCCAAATTCAAAGCCTAGACTTTTACTTTTTGTGCAACAGAAATAATTGACTTTGGGCCCCATGCTTCAAGGGCAATGTAAGCAGTTTAATAACCTAGAAAGATTTTCATCCTTTTTTTCACTCAATGTTTTATCATTACCCATGGGATACAAAAAATAAAGAGACTGCTTTTCACATTGATTTTTTTGCTCAGAGCAGAATTCAGTCTTTGGTCTCACTTCAGAGACAAGTGTAGGTCCCAGTGCATCCAATCGCTTTCCTGGATGCCTAACAGCTCACAGTTCACCTCACAAGTAGCTTCAGAGATGTCTGACACTTTGGGGGCTCAAATTAATCTGCTAAATATAATCTTTCAGGCTGCCTTTCTGCTGCTTATCAGCATTATGCTTCACATGAGAAGAACTTGGCCTCTGAAAATATTAATTTGTATTTCTCCAGGGAACCTCACTCTAAGACCTCATTTTTCTTATAGAATATGATTCACACCAAAAAATGCAAGAGGAAAATAATTTTTCACATAAAAATTTACCCAAAAAAATGCAGCATAGAGGTTCAACTTAAGTTCCTTCATTACTGGAATTAGCAGTTGTCACAGAATTAAACAAATGTTGATGAAGAAGATGTGATACAGATAATGGCTTAGACAAATTATTTTTTCTTTTTTTTTTTTTTTAGCATAGAACTGGGTTGTAGGTCAGAGGTGCGGGGGCGTGAGAGGATTCACCAGAGACAGAGTGGGGAACAGGACAGGCAGACTGACTGAAATACACTGCTGAGGGGAGCAGTGGGCGAGTAAGGAAAGGTCTGCTGCGCCATGTGGATTTGCTCTCTGGCTAGGGATCTAACTCAGACCGACCGCAGAGGTGATAATGCTGAGACTTAACCCTTAGGCCACCAGGGAGGCCCTTTAATCTCTTTTGTGGTAAGTCTTTTCCTAGTTTTTAATCAAAGAAATTCAGTTGATAAAGAGCTCTGTTTTGTCAGGTGACAGGGTTTCTGTATTCCGTTTGAGGCACCAAAGGAGTTCTACATTTTAGAAACTAGAAATGTCTGTTCAGGTAACATATTCTTCTTCAAGTCAGAAATAGGGAGATCTGTATTTATTTTAAAAGGGAAGTTATTGGCCTTCCTGGTGGCGCTGGCGGTTGAGTGCCGCGCTGTGAAGTTGTCCTCAGCCTCTGCAGCGCTGGTTTGATCCAGGCGGACCAGCGAGAATCCCACATGGCGGAGCAGACCTCTCCTGTCTCTCCCCCGGCAGTGTATTTCGTCAGTCTGCTTGTTCTGTTCCCCACTCTCTCTCTGGTGAATCCTCTCACCCTCCCAGGCATCTGGCTTGTACCCTGGTTCTTGTATAAATAAATAAATCTTTAAAAAAATAAATAAAATTAAAAAAAGGAAGTTGTTGAATTTTTTCATTGTATCCCTTTCATTGAGGTAACATTGTTTTATAGCATTCTACATGGTTTAGAGGTGTAGCTCACAAACCACACTCACCACCCTGGCACCCATAATCCTCCATAGTAGTTCGTTGGGCCCCTCATTGCTTCCTCCCTTTTCCCGTCCCAGTTTAGTTGTCTGTACCTTGGTTTTGTTTCCCTATATTCCACATATGAGTGAAATCATCTGATATTTGTCTTCTTCTATCTTCTGTCCAATATTATCCATTTGTTAAAAAATGGCAAAATTGTTAATTTTTTTTTAAACTTCATTTTTTTTTAAAAGATATATTTATTTATACAAGCACCGGGTACCGTTAGAAGCGCGGGAGGGTGAGAGAATTCACCAGAGCCAGAGCGGGGAGCAGAGCAGGCAGAAGGACCGAGGTACACTGCTGAGGGGAGCAGCGGGCGGCAGGAGAGGTCTGCGCGCCATGTGGGACCCTCGCCGGCGGCCGGGGATTGAACCGGCGCTGCAGAGGCTGTGGGCAGCTTCGCGACCCAGCGCTCAACCGCTGCACCACCGGGGAGGCCCAAAATTGTTAAATTTTAAACAAATTAGCCAGTTGGGAATTCTTTTCCTTAGGACTTTTATTTTTAATGTGAAAGATAGTAAAATGTATAAAAATATAAATGTACAGCTTGATAAATTCTTACCGCTCACCTTGGAATATACTGCCCATGTTGAAATAGAATGTTGAGAGCGGGACTGAAGTGCCTCATGTGACCTCTTCAAATATGAAATCTCCTTTCTTCCTAAATGTAGCCATTCTCTTGATTTGTTGTTTAATAGTTTATTTTCCCTGCCTTAAAAACAGATTTAACTGGAATTATTGCATATGCATATAGACATAGATGTGTATATTTCTATTGATATTGTACACAGTAGACTGTGAATCTTTGCATTACATATCTGTTCAAATTAGTAGTAAATATAATACTGTTTCTCAATGTTGTACCCATTTACTTTGCTACAGAGACTATAGGAGTCCCTATTGTTTGATCATTGGTAGTAATTGATTCTTTCCAATTTTAGTCTTGCTAATGCATGTGTTGTGGTATCTTACTGAAGTTTTAGTTGGAATTGTTCTGTGATGAATGAAATTTAGGCATATTTTCGATTGTGAGTCTTGTATTTGTATCTCTTTTCCCTTTTTCTATTATATCGACCATATTTTTTTTATTAACTGATAATAATGTTTGTTTTTAAATATCCTGAAAAGGAGGGTTTTTTTTAAACATGCTGAATATGCATATTGGTTGTAGGTGTTGAATGGTGTATTTTATATAATATATTTTTGATAAACAGATGCTATATTAATGTGGTTAGTTGTAATGTAATGTGTTGTTAATCTCTTTCAGGCTAAGTTATTTTTGGGTACTATTTTTTTAAAGATTTATTTTTATATAAGAGCTGGGGTACAGGCCAGATGCATGGGAGGGTGAGAGGATTCACCAGGGACAGAGCCGGGAACAGAACAGGCAGACTGATGAAACGCACTGCTGAGGGGAGCAGCCCGCGAGACAGGAGCCGTCCGCTGCACCATGTGGGATTCTCACCGGCCGGAATCGAACCTTCTGTGCAGATGCTGTGGACAGCTTCACAGCGGGGCACTCAACCCACTGCGCCACTGGGGAGGCCCCTATTTTGGAGTATTGTTGAAAAAAAATCTCTCCCTGTACCAAGCCAATGATCTCCAAGAACTTTTATGTTTTTCATATTGAAAGTCCCAGTTCATCTGGAATTGCTTTTTGTATGATTTGATGTGCATATTTTTTTCATATGGATAGACAGATTCCAGAAATCCCAGTTTCCTCTTAAGCTTCACAGACATTGACACTATAGATCCATTTTTATATTATTTCTCCTGCGTTAAAATATAGTAGTTATGGGCCTCCCTGGTGGCGCAGAGGATTCAGCGCTGCGCTCTGAAGCTGTCCTCAGCCTCCACAGCACTGGTTCCATTCCCAGCCAGCCAGGGAGAATCCCACGTGGCGAGGCAGACCTCTCCTGTCTCACCCACTGCTCTCCTCAGCAATGCCTTTGGTCTGTCTGCCTGTTCTGCTCCCCGCTCCCCGCTCTGTCTGTGGTGAATCCGCTCACCCTCCCGCGACTCTGGCCTGTACCCCAGCTCTTGTATAAATAAAAATAAATCTTAAAAAAAAAATATAGCAGTTATATTTTATAAGTTAGCATTTAGTACCCATTATTATTTAACTGCTCAGGTTTCAGCAAAACTTTTGCTTTATTTAGGGGAAAAGGACTAGAAATAGCTAAAATTCTCTCTGCTCAACCAGTTTTTCTTTGGATAAGACTACCTAGTTTTGTCTATATTAGCAAATCAACACAAGTTCTGTACAAGTTACATTTGATTTAGTAAATCTACTGATGGATATTTAGTTTCTTAATCGAGAGCAATTCTTACTTACAAGATAAATGATTTATTTTTACCTTTTCCTTAAGATAATTAATTAATATCTTTTATAGGTAATATCTTTTCCTTCAAGAATGATTAAAATCTTATCAAGAGAATTGACTTAGCCAAGTCCATATGATACAGGCTGAGAATTATCTTACCTTTAAAAAAATCTAAAAAAATATGAATATTAATTTTAATTAGTCACTTAAGCCAGTTGTATAAGTAAGATGTAAAAAAATTCTCTATTTGCAACAGTTAAAATCACTGCATTCATAGTTTATTAATGTGATAAAAGTCAAGGTGAAAGCTAATTTCTACAGTACTGTAGATAAAGAAACATACATTTGATTGAATTAATGTTAAAATATTTAATTACTTGCCAAATCCTAAATTCTTCTATTTCTACCTTCTAATGCAAACAAAATTATAAGTTAATAATTATGTTATGTGTCTTTGGTTTGTTTTTATGAAAGCATAACACATGGCTAATTATAATATGAATCAATGATTAAATCATAGTCAATTAAAATAATGGTAGTTGAAATGTAAGGATTGAAAGTAGTTTAAAAATAGCCTTTAAAAACACTATTATTGGGCCTCCCCGGTGGCGCAGCGGTTGAGCGCTGGGTTGCGAAGCTGCCCGCGGCCTCTGCGGCGCTTGTTCCATCCCCGGCTGCTCCCCGGCCACCGGAGGAGGGTCCCACATGGCGCGCAGACCTCTCCTGCCGCCCTCTGCTCCCCTCAGCAGTGTATTTCCTGTCTGGCTATTCTGTTGCCCGCTCTGGCTCCGGTGAATTCTCTCACCCTCCCGCACTTCTGACTGTACCCAGTGCATGTATAAACAAAAACAAACAAACAAACAAATAAATAAATAAATAAAAACATGCCTCTATAAAAAAAACAAACAAACACTATTATTAATGATACCTGTATGAGTTCATTAGTCCTCTTTTATTATGAACTGAAAAAGTCAAATAATTTGAAATACATATTTTGAAAACTTATTATATTTCCATTATTTGTAAGATTGTATTAAAATCTTTTTACCCAACCCTGTCTTCTTCTAAGCTCTGATATATGCTAGTTAATGTTTGACTTCATAGTCCCACTCCATTTCAACATGTCTAAAAATAGGCATGTAACATTTCATTCAAAATGGGTGTTATTCATTCCTATCTCAGTTTGGTTCAGATATTTAGATCTCCTTTGACTTGTCATGACTTCCATCTCCCATTTCCAAAGGTTACTATGTCTCATTGATTCTAATATACTTTCTTGGCTGTCCTTATTATCATCATCAACTTACCTGAATCCTGACAGTGATATTCTAACAGATTTCTGTGCCCTTACACTATCTTTTTCAGTCGATCTTTTATACTACTGAGAAATGTATTTTAAAAAAATGTCAATTGGTCATTTGACTAAAACCATGCTCAGAATAAAATATTTAAATAACTAGATTCTGAGCATGAATCCTGAAGTTTTCTAAATTAATCTCTGCTTCCACAAATAAAATACCATCATTGCATCCCTTTTTCAGCAATCCTTGACATTTGTTTGCTCTTGCACCACTTACCAAGTCAGTCCCTTTTCTTATTTTCAGTTATCTCCATACTGTACTCTTTGACTCCAGTCTTAGTTTTTCTCTTGTTATAAGGGCAGATTTCATATGGTAAAACTGGAGATGGAAGAGTGAGAGAATTGCAAACTCAATGGCTATCCTTTTTGCCACAATTATTCTGCTTTTGTACCACACTTAATCTGGTCACTCTGCTCATTCTGCAAATCCAGGGAGCTTATGTGCATACTCAGAAGAATAACTCCCTTCCTGTAAAACATAATCTACTGAGATACTTCACAATGGATTGTGTTCTTAGGGCTCCCCAAGAATTTTAAGCGGTTCCAAGCATAAAGTGATGGACTTGGTGATGAGGTACCCAAATCTCCCATCAAAGAACCCTTGTTCTATCTTTCAGGAGTGCTTTCAACATCCTACCATCCCCAGTGTCTTAGTCTGGGTTAACACAAACTCCACAACCAGACAGAGCCCGATGGTCAATAATTAATCCAAGGTAGACATGACTCAAATATGACCCCTCTGTAATCTTGGGCTGATATAATCAACAGGCCCAAAGAGTGGATTAATGATAATTTTCTAATATGGTCAGATTTGCTTTCTATCGAATTCATTCTAGATATACACATCAGATCTGTTAATAGCAAGAGTATGATGAAGCACACATGGAGAGAGATACAGCGGTATCAAGAGAAAAGCAATTCATTCATTCCACAAATATTAACAATTTATTGTGTTATCACCCAAGACAGGTACTAAGAGAAATGAATTCTTAGAGCTTTAAGAGATCCAAACACTTTCCTGTTCCAGTTCACATGTTTGTTCTATTACATCCTTTTCCCTTTCCTTTTAAATGGATGGATGCTCATTGAAAGTAAAATGATCGATGTAATAGAGTTTCACAAGGGAAGGGAAAGGTGGCTTTTTTTTTTAATTGAGAGGGCTACATGATTTTTTCCTTTTATTTATTTTTTTTAATTACCCCTGATGTCTTCTTCCACCAGTGGAGTTGCTATATATTTGTTCCAAATTATAGTTGTATGATTTAATTAAAATGTATATAGAACAACATAAAATGGTCGTGAGTATAAAGAAAGTTGTGGTTTCTATGAAAACAGAAGCTGAAACTTTGTAAAGACTTAGTGAAAAACATTCACTTAAAATTGCTGTCAAATCAATGATAAATGTGAAAGACTAGGGGAAATAATCATAGTTTGGAAGTACTCAAGGATTCAGATTGCTTTGTATGTTAATTCCTCTTTCCACTTTGGGGAAAGCAAGCTGGAAACTGCTGAAGAATCGTGGATGTAGTTTATGCAAGAGAGGTACTAAGTGATTCTAATAAGGAGACCCATTTTCCAAGACAAGTTCTTGACCCTCTGTCAAAAAATTAAATTGGCAAGTTAATGACTATTTATAATCTTACATTAAAATGAAATGTTTAACTATGTATGACTGTTTCCTAAAATGTTTCCCCACTTTAACTGACTTTTTTGATCGAGTAACTAAGAGTGGTTCTGATCCCTCTAATTTGAATTTCTAGTACATATGAAATCTGGGTCCCCGCCACCATTTCTTTAGAGCCCTTTGACCCTTCCTCTCTCCATTTCTCTTAACTTGAGAAGCCTCACTTCCTTTGTTAACATCTATTAGTTTTTGTAAGAATTTAATTTTGTGGAATTGTCAGGTATTTATGTCCGATATTTGTCTAGTCATTCTGACTTGGTGTACTTCATAATTTTCTTGAGCTCCTTCCATTTTGCTGTAAATGGCAACATTTCACCTTCTTTTATGGATGAATAGTATTCCATTGCTCAACAGAGAATCATTATTTGTCAACTTCCTTATTCAGGGACATGTTTTTTCCAGGATTTATGAGAATTTTAGCTCCAGAATTGTGTGTGGTCAGCTAAGGCTTTGGTCTGACCTACAGTGCAGCTTAGTGTCTCCCTCTCTTCCTCCCCATGCTGGTTCTGATTCCAAGAACAATCTTTAATAAATATCCCATGCACTTCACTCCACCTCAAAGTCTTCCTTCCAGAAAACACAACTCTTAATGTATTTTATTGGAATTAATGTCCAGATCCATAATTTGATATGCATTTTGTGTTCTCAAATTGATCTGTCTGAAAATGAATCTGTGGTTGTGGTGTCTGGCTCTTTTCCTGTCTCACATTCCAATTTCTTATTTCTTTCTTATATTTTGTCTTTCATAGCTCTTTATTCTGACCATAGAAAATCAAGATACCAAGATTCCTTAACCTTAAGACTGGTACTTTGAAGAACTTTATGTATTTTTTTTTTTTGACAATGGTAAATACCTAATATTTATCTCTGACATAAGTAATATAAATACATTGGATTTAAAGTTAATTCTCTATATCTAGATTTACCTTTTTTGATTTAAAAATCTATTTTTTATTTTATTGGGTTGACATTAGTTTACAACACTCTACAGGATTCAGAAATATAGAATCCCATGTGTTCAGGTATATGGTACCACAGCACATCTACACCAAGGTCCCCATAGTCCTCCACTTTGCTTTTCCTTCTCCCTCTCCCTCTCTGATAACCTGGATTCTACAGTCAGAGTTCTAGAATTTGTTATTGGTTTGTTTTTATCTGACCCTTTGTTTTGTTTCTCTGTTTCCAAAGTGACACTCTCTGGTATTTGTCTTTCTCCTTCTGACTTGTTTTGTTAGAAAATCCCCTCAAGTTCCATCCATGTTGTCACAAATGACATGAGTTTGTCTTTTTTAAGGCTGAGTCATATTCCATCAGTTTTCTATTTCTGACTGTGTTTTGTTATCCTATAGTATGAGAAACACCAGTTCCAGTGTTAGAGGATAAGAGAGGCAGTTTAAAAATATTGGTGTGAATGTCACATTTCTACTATTGGACTATATATATTGAGATATTTTTATCCATACTGGAATACATTATAGAGAAGGGTACAGATTGTAGTGACTCTATTTCTATAAAGAGCCATTCATTTTCATTCTCCCAACAACTGTCAAGATATGCAAACTTCCGGAGGAAAAGCCTCAAGAGAAGAAAAATATCTCCAAGAAATAGTATGAGAGCAGAAATTCCTTATTTTTTCCCGGGAGGCACACTCATTGCAAGATTTCATGCACTATTTATTTATTTATTGTAGCAATAAAATTGATGCAAAATGCCCATCTGCTACAAAGTTCTTGGTGAGTCTTAGTCTGTATCTCAACTGCAGACTTTAAATGATTTCAGGAAATAAAATAAATTCCCTGTTTATTCTGACAGATCGATGTTAGGTCTTCAAATGGAAGGAACATATTTTACAAATAAATCAGTCCTAATCTTGAAAATTTATTTAGTTTACGGGCATATTTTTCCATTAACTTTTCTAAGAGATTATTGCAGACATTAAATCTACTTTTATTACTTATTTGGGTGCAAGTATTTTGCTTGCTGTCAGCCATCAACAATATTTCTTTGTCAGTACTAATTCCTTCCATGTACTTACTAGATTTATATTAACATTAATAAAATACATTTTGGATTATATTAAATTAATGCACCTAGCAACAACTGTTAAACTCTTTGTTAAATCCATCAACTACTTGTTCTCTTAAACTTTCACTTATTTTCCTGTTAATTTGCATGAGGTAGCTTAAACTATATTCATAAAGTCAGTACTACTACTTGTGAACAGATAGAGAACAAACTGTTCCCAAATGCAATCTTAAGCCTAATGCCCTTGAACTTTAACAAATCTGCTTTGTTTAATAGGGATTAATTCTTCTCTTTCAGCTGGCCAAGGGCTGTTCTAATTCTTCCAGATGCATAATTAAAATGAATTTAGAGTCCACTGGATAAAATTTAAAGGAGTGATATATCAGTCTTATTTTTAAACCAATATTTACCTTACCTCGGAAGTTAAGTCCTTTGAAGTAATTTAAATTTATTATAAAGAATTTTACATATTAACTAAAAATGTTGATGGATTGTAAAGAGCTGCAAAACTCTTTTGGGTGAAAACTACGAAGATCATTTTGAAAACCACTGAGTTAAACATTAGTTGTGTCTTCTAAGATCTAAATGATTTTTACCTTTATCTTTTGTTATCTCCATTAAATATCAGGCTAGTCAATGGCTAGTTGCTCATCCTGAACTATGGGCTAAACTTAGATTAGAAGAACCTTTGGACCTTCCTCTTCACTTGTCAATGAGATTACGAGAAAAGACAACATTCTCAATTCAAGTAAGCTCCTGCAAAAGCAAACAAGTCTTTGGTTTTCACAGCTTGTGGTGACCTGGTTAAACTGTTGCTCGGACAGAGCTTGGAGGTGGGTAACTGGGAACCCAACTTAAGAACTAAGATCTCCCAAGTTAATTTAAGAGCCCAAGTTCTTACCAAGTTCTTGGGCTCTTAAACAAATTCTTCTATAGTGAACAAATTCTTCTATTTGGGAAAGTTTATTCTCCAAATACTGGAATGGTTGCTTTTGACATCTGTGTCCAATTTTATTATTGCTTTCTTGAGAAAAGGATATGTTACCCACCTTACTCCATTGTATTAGAACTCAGAACCCATAACAACATTTTAGGCAGTGTGTTGTTTTGTGTATTAATCAAATATTCTATCATTCAAAGGTGAGAGTTCCAGGTTGTAAGAATCAATATAAGAGATGTGAACACACAGCATGAAAAGTCACAAAATTAAATACTACCACTGGGAAGTTTGAGTATGTGTATTTATAAAGAAATTCTAGAACTTAGCCCTGGATCATCTAAATAGTGACTGATGAGTTTATATAGGAACAACAAAGGAGAGAGAAAGAATAGCCACTCAGGTATGGATAGACCCAAGATCCAGGGGTCCTATAAGCTGATTAGGAAGAAAAAATGCTTAAAAAAACACTAAGTTGAAATCCATATTGCAACTAATGGAAAAAACATGAATTGCATTCAAGAGAGGAACTCAAAAAAAAGAGAGGAACTCAAATCTTTAACTTGCTTTTAATGAAGAAATTTTTAAAATCTGTTATTCCCCACTTCTATAAATAAATGCATCCTTTTCTACTAAACATATCATGTAATTGAAAACATCATAGAAGATAATACAGACATATTTGCATTCATAGTAATTATCTAAAGCATATGAAATAGTGTTATTTCCAAGAAAATTTTAAGAGAATTTTGTTAAGAAAAATATGTCCAACAGTATAAAAAGACAGTATAATGTAAAACCCAATAATTTCTTTGCTATGTAGCTTGTGGGTTAAGGCAGCTTATTCTTGAATTATACAATTTTAAAAGGGATTATCAAAATGTTTTATAGTTCATATAAAAATATCCCTAGTAGATACCTTTTGTATTTTGTGCCCAATTCACAGTCATTTCCTCTTCTTTCACTGTGCCCTCTGATCCATATGGATGCCATGGTGATGACAGTGGTGGTGCTGGTGGTGGTGCTGGTGGTGGTGGTGACGGTGTGTGTGTTAGTCTAAAGATATTTTATTCACCATGTCCTTGCCTCAGTCACTGGTTATAGCTGGTTATAACAAGGGTAGGCAGTAGGCACCTGACTGAAACTTTCTCATGAGAATTTGAGAATTGTTAGAACTAGTGGAAAATCAAAAAGTTTCAAAGAGAAGTGTGCATTCAAGAGAGAAAGAGAGATAGGAAGAGAGGTGGAGAGACTTTCCTTCTGGCAATCCAGAAGGAAACTTATAGCTCAGGAATCAATTGGTAGATATTCTTCAGCTACTCTGTAAAGTAGCTAAACAGAGCATTTTAGAGTGAATTCTGATACCTATAGAGAAGTCTCATTTAACTCTAGATTAAGTGATAAGGATATTTAATATATCATGTCCTGGGACATTAAGAGGTAGAATGGGCATCAGAGTTGTTTAATCATATATATTAACAATATCTTGAAAGACCTAGTTCTTTTCTTCTTTCCTGCTTTACATTTTCAATGTTTTCTTTATCCTCCGGCTGATGAAAGAATGGCTGCAGCAATATCAGTTACTCCATTCAGATATGATACCACACCCGGAATGATGACTCTCACACCAGAATCTCCCCCCACCCAAGGGATCACCCTTAACAGCTCATTAGCCACAATTGTATGGTAGACTTTTTCTTGGGACAATCAGGCAAGGGCAATGGGTCTGGTCTCATACAGTTCATGTTTGTATGTAAAGGTAGACTAACATCCTCGGAGACAAATTTTTATTTAGGGGAGAAGAAAATTTGAACAAAAAAGTTATATTAAGGAAGAAGGATATTGGTTAGACAACGAATGGAGCTGATTTACAGGGAACCAGAATTAAGACATAGAAAAAACACAAATAAATGATGTGGAGAAAGTCCAGATCACTTTTCAGTTAAACTAACTGAACTGACATGGATATCTATTATTTTTAATAAAGAGTTCTAACTAAAATAAACTGTAAAAAATTAGATTAAAATCTAATAGCTTTTTAAAGTCTTAGGAGAAAAGATAATTTTTGGTTTCACTCAGTCTAGTTTTGTGATGGTTTGTAGGTTACATACATGTTTTTTTTTTTTCTCTTGTGTTATACGTGCATTAAGTGTAACAATGTCCTTGCACCAAAACCCACAGGGAATCCTGCTATAGTTGAACAAGTTGGGCTTATTAATTAACTTGGCTGAAACAAGAGAGATACATTATGGAAAACAGAAGGATAGAATACAGAGTTTTGTCTTGGGTTAGGTGATTTGGGGGACAATTTGAGAAAAAACTGCTCTGGATTGCATGCTGACAGGTAGCAGATTATTTTGAGAAATTTTATGTAGAAGAAAGAAAAACTACAGTTGTAATTGGTAAAGAAACTACAGTTACTCATGTTAGCCCAGATAGGAGGGTGTGAGGTATTATTGTGGTTTGCCACAGTGACCTTACTTTGTCTGTGACTAGACAAATGTAGTATGCATAAAGGGCATTTATTATAAGTTTATCTGAGGTTCTAGGCATTGGTAACATTGTTATATTTGCAAGGAAATTCTTTCTTGTCATTTCTCTTTAAACCTCTGGCTGTTTATCTTGTACAACTATATGTTTCATTTACTACCTATCAATACCCTTGGTTAAAGCATTTGGAAATTTTATTAAAAAAAAGATTTCAATGTCTACAGGAAGAAGTTGCATTAAACTAGGATCACTTTATATGTTTGTTTTATATTGTGGTTTTAAAATGATCTTTTAAGTGTTTAATTATGTAAAAGAAAATGACTAGTCCCTATCTCAACAAGACACTAAGTCAATGCACAATAATTCACGTTTAGGGCTTCAAAGGAGAGCATTTAAATGTTCTCCAAAGCATTCTTTAAGTGGAACAAATGGCTTTATTCTCAAATATTTTTTCCTCTAAAATTTTGTCAATGTATAGAGGAATTAGTCATATTGATCATTTGGAAATGGAAGAAAGGAGACCAAAAATACTCCTGTAGGTGGCAGTCAAACTCTATAAACAATAAATTAAAAGTTTCCACTGTTAAAAATTGATTGCTAGCTTTGGAAGTACTTTGAGTTTTAAAATACTGGCACACTACACAAATTCCTCCTTAACACTGTTTTGCACCACATCTAAATTATTAAATCTTTCATGCACAGTCATTTCAGAAACACTGTATAAAACCTGTGGAAAACTGAAAGTAAATATATTCTACATAATGTTTCTAAATCATTTGGATTAGAAATGTTTCTTACAATACTAATTTATGAGTTATAATAAGCATTTAAAGTAATATAACAAGTACAGTACAAAAATCTATTTAACTTAATCTTTGTCATGTAAAGAATATATTAAATGGCATTTATTTTCATAGCAGTCAGTATAAATTGCTATTTAAAATGTTGCTTTTATAAAGGTATTAACTTTTACCTTTAGATCTCTAGAAGAGCATAGTTATAGCTTTCAGATACTTATCAATATTACTATCTTCTTCCAATATTCGTATTGTTGAAAAACAAATACACATTTTCATTTGAACATACATCAACAATTTGATTTGTGTCATATATTTTGTAGTAAGTGACTCAAAGAGAGAATTACTGAAACTTTACAGATACATCTGTTTAATTCCTCAGAAAATCCCATATAATAGAAATCATATGTATTATTCAAAATATTTTAACAATGTGACATGAGAACTGACCAATAAAAAGTGATGCTGGCAAAGCAACACATGTGGGCACACTAGCATGTACCCACTTATTGCAACCTTGGCTATTAGCATATCTGAAATAATTAGGTTCTAAAATTAAGGCTGAGAGAGGCCGGCCTTCTTTCCAAATAACCATTAAAGCTAGAATCTTGGCTGCTCTGATTTAACTCTCATTGTTTTTCTATGGAAGTTTAGAGGTGTACATAACACCATGTATCTATGACAATAGTGAAGTATTTTTGTTATAGCTGTTACAACAGTAGAATTAAATTAATCAAAGGAATTTATAAATCAATCAAATAGCTATCTCTGTTGTCGTATTTCCCTACTCCATTTTTCTTAGGTCCATCTGAGACAATTTATGAAATCACAGGCCATTATAACTTAGTAGTTAAAAGCCCAGTTGTGTTCAAGTTAGAAACATTCTGGTGGCCTTTGTTCTCAAATAAAAATGCAAATATTCTCTCCCATAGTGATATAGATTGAGATGCAGCAACTGTGAAAAAAAAATCATAGAATATCAGAAAAGAGTAGTATGAACTAGGTTTATTTTAATGCGACTAATAATAATATTAATCATCATAATAATGATAAAATGCAAAGGAAAAATATAGTTTTCATGATAATGGTATGAAGTGGGTAGACTGTACCATTGTTATTACAATGAAGTGTAGATCAGCAAATATTAGACACCTACCTGATGTTCATAGTTTCCTTATTTTCTAACTGAACTCAGATTTCATTACAAGTGTTAATGTGTAGCTACAATAACAAATTTCCAGCCTTCCTTGAAGCTAAGTGTCTCTTCTCTCTTTTCAAAATAGGAAAAGAATAGTTCTGCCTGGTCTTGGAATTCATTTATTATTTAATGAATCTTAATACGTACTAGTCATTAACTATCTAGGGTATGATGTGTCAGCTAAACTTTTAAGATGTGAATAAATGCTCATTGATTTTCTTTAAAATGTTATACTTCCAAGAGATAAATAAGATGAGAGAAAAATCCCTTTAGAGGTGTATTAAGTGACATTTTTTAAATAGGCACTTTGGTGCTTAAATCATTTTAATTATTGTATGCCAGTAAATAACTAATCTGGAAATTGAATACATTCAGATTCCTGTTATTCAGGCTGCTTCTGTGCATAGCCTAGAAAAATAATTCAGAATGTGTGGGATATAGAGGTCGTGCAATAATGTAATTCTCCTTGCTTTATGTGTGTACCTGCATGAGCTGCTTGTTTTTTAACTTCAAATTTCCATGATGCAATGATGATAAGAGGTGGAGAAAGTAGTCTTTAAAAAATGCTTCATATACATGTGCTGCATTTTCTACACTTGTAAATAGCAATTCTGTTGTTGTCTTTTCTTTGATGGTAAAGAGATTATTAATTCATACTCGTTGTGAAATCCCATTATAAAACTGAGGATTAGTTTTCCTTTATTTAGGCTGAATAATCTCTTTAAGTTTATCCATTTGATAGGTACGATTTTGTGCTAGTTAGGTTGTTGAAGCATCTTCAGCTTCTTTATCAGCATCTTCAATTTTAGCTATTAGAAGGAAACATTTACCATTTGTTCATTTCTTGAAATGATAGCAAATGCAAATTCTGCTTCCTTCGCAGAAAATTTCTGGTGCTAGTGAAATGTCATGTCAAAAATAAAATGCAGTATTTTTACATATATCAATTAGTTCTTTCCCTAAGTAATATGATCTTTTTAAATCTATAAGCACTTTTTTTTTTAAAGATTTATTTATTTATTTGTTTGTTTGTTTATACAAGCACTGGGTACAGTCAGAAGCACAGCAGGGTGAGAGAATTCACCAGAGCCAGAGCAGGGAGTCGAACAGGTAGACGAACGAAGAACACTGCTAAGGGGAGCAGCAGGCGGCAGGAGAGGTCTGTCACTCCATGTGGGACCCTCGCCCGGTGGCCGGGGATTGAACTGGCGCTGCAGAGGCTGTGGGCAGCTTCGCAACCGAGCGCTCAACCGCTGCACCACCAGGGAGGCCCAAATCTATAAGCACTTTTAAGCATTTTTTTTTTTTTAAATCAGGCACTTAAATATTTGTTTTTTTGCTATAGTTGTGTTACAACTGAAAAGTAATATAGATTTAAATTTAATTTTTTTATTTTGAATTTATTTTCTATCCTTAAACTTTTGTCTCCACCCTTTCAACTGTATTAGTCTTATTTTCTCAGTTGTTACTCTTTAAATAAAATTGCATTCACGAATATCTCAAATAGTGCACTTAGAGAAGCACTCACCTTGGTAGATTAGATTATACTTTTTTTTTAATCAGGATGACTTAAAAGCTGGATTAGAGAAGCTCTCAGTTGCCTTCCAGCTTTCTGTCCATAATGTCAAAAATTATGGTGGAGGACTATGGGTGGCTCAGTGGTAGGTGTGGTGTCGTAGCATACCCCTGAAGGGAGTGATCCTGTGCCTTTAAATGATGGTAAATCAGTGTTACCTTGTTGTAAATCAATGTTACCTCAATAATTTTATTTTAAAATTAAGGAAATTCAAAAGAATTTTATTTATATGTTGAATTCATATTTCTCTTTTTAAGTTGCATCACATTTATTTCTTTGTGTTTTTAGGTTTTCCTTTGAGGTCTTCCCCACCAATCTTTTCTGATTTAGAGGCATTTCCATTTGTGGTTCAGCTCCTTATGTAACTCTTCTATTCATTGTAACCTTGATACCTTACTACAAGCAGAATGGCTTTGGGTATGGCCTCAGGGCTATGGTGAGGAAAAATCAGAGGGTCTCACTTGAAAGGATTGGGATATTACATTTTATTTCTGGGAAGCAATGATTTTGCCAGAGGGAAGGAGTCAATCTACTTTGGCAGTTTTTTTTTTTTTAAATATTTTAACTTTTGCCTCTTTACCTGGACTTTAGTGCCTGAAACTTCAAGTCTGCTAAATCCTTCCATGACTTTTTATCATGTTACATACAGCATTCTTTCAAATGCAAGGTCAGAGTGTAAGTTACTTTTGATATCATGGTTGTAAAATGAAAAGTGCTGCTCATTTCAGATAAAACCTCTTTTTTACCTTTCCATAAAGGCTTTATTCTTTCACACATAATATCTGATTTTTACATTTCAGTAAAAGAATAAAGCCGAGAAGATGGAGCAATAATGTTTGTGACTATGGATATCATAGGAATGCCTGACTGGGTGATACACTGATAGGTCATTTATTTTATTCCTCAAATTGTAAAAATAAATTTTCTGTGAAATCAGCCAAGGAAATGGGTCCATAACCTTTCATACTGCTTCATGACATCAAAGTCTAATGCTTCTTTTTCAAAACACAACATTTTTATCAATTTAGGCTTGGAATTATACTTAAAGCCATTCAGCATATAGGCTTTTTAAAAAAAGACTGGGAATTTCTAAATGAGTATGATTCCTTATCTCATTCAAATTGTAGTTTCCTCATTTAGACAAATGGAGGAGATGCTTGTACATACACACAAACACACTCTCACCCCAAAATATTTATGTATAAGTGACAGATGGATATGTAGACTTTTAAAACAAATGTTGGTCTTCCTTTATGGGTAGAGAATTATAATCGAAGTTAGCTGGAAGTACAGTGTGTCTGTTAACCTTGTATTATTTCAGTCATCAAACCATCTTCTTTTATGCTTCTGTGTTCATACTGCAACTGGACCCTCTAAATGGTTTTCCTTTAGCAGTTGGCACATTATGCATTAGAGTAGAAAGCACTGGCAGGGTACCACAGTTGAAAGGGTTTTCTTTTTCTGAATCTAATAGTTTTTCCCTTTTGCTGTAGTGATGTGAAATTGAGCTGCTATTGGGCATGAGGGTCACTCAATGGTACCCCATTGGGTAACTTCTTAGCTACTTTTGTTGGAACCCCAAAGACTGCTGGCTAATGAGATTTGTTCTCATCCTGTCGGTGGCTTACATCTCAGCATCCCACCCCATTCCTCACGGGCTGGTGAAATCCAAGTGAGTGTTGCTATAAGTCCTGTTTGTAAGACATGGTGGGCAACACCTCAGAGAACTTCTCTGTATGACCAGGTAGCTGCTGTGCCTTCCCTAACAGTTTCAAGTTTCAGTCTTGTGTGGTCCTCTGTTCTCTGTTCTCTTTTGTGTATACTTTCTTTCCTTCAGTCCTAGAGGTAGTGGTTTTTCTTATGTCTGCTATCCCTGTATTCTTCAAATACTCTTTACCTTCCTTATTAGTAAACTCTTTCTTATGAATAATTAATTCATTTTCAGTTTTCCCTATTCAAATGAATGATTTGGTTGCTGTTGCCTAACTGGACTCTGACTGATGCAGATAACATTTTATTAGATTTTCACCTAATTGGAGAACGGAAGAAATTTTGTACATCAAAATATATGCTTCTTCAATATTTATTTAAATATCTTCCCCACATTTATATGAATATTTAATTTTATTATTTATATTTTGCTCATGGTACACATCATCTATATAATCTAATTTTGAGAAAGTGATTTTCCCGGAAAATTTAATTTAGAACACCATAACATTCACAACTGATTGCCTATTTTATTGTGTAGTGGTACTTATCAGATTTCTACCAAAGATTCCTCCTTCATGAGGAGGAGTTAAACCCTACAGCAGAATTGAAGGGAATGATTTTGAACTTAATTGTAAGGTAACTACTATAATATTTAGTATTTTATTTTAAGATTTCATATTCTATTTCATAATAGATTCTATTCTGTTCTAATACTTTAAAATTATACTTTTGATCACCATTAAATTATTCAGTATTTTCGTTAAAGTTCCTAAATTAAAATTTAAGCTCCAAGAGGACATACATGTTCAGCAGTGATTGTTAATGGACTTCCTACCCCATTTTATTGCTATGTTGACCTCAAAGTTTACATTCCCTAGTTTTATTTGTTAAAGTCCCAAAACAGGCTCAAGATGACTCAATTCAGCTTTCTCAGCATTATTACCTGCCTGCTAGGACTGAAATGTACCAACCATCTGCCTCCTCTTGGACTTAAATTAATCAGTAGGCTTTGAAAGGAAAAATATTAGCAGTAGGAAATTTGGTTGGAACATACACAACATATTACAACACTTACGGACATCACTACTTCTGGGTAGATACTGGGCAAAGTACTGGCTGTTAGTAAATGGAAATCTGTACAAGATGTAAGAAAGGATTGTTAGATGTTCCGTCAGCTAAAACGGAGCTTGATTGTGGAGCCAGGGTAGTTTGTGAGCCCTGTCTCTACCACTATGGGGCAATTTGACTTTTGAACAACATCTCTCATGGTGGTCATTTGCTGGTAGACCATCAGACTTGTTATATATATATGTCACTGCTGATGTATTTCCATCCTTCTAAGTGTGTACTTAATTGCCATTTCCTCTGGATGTTCTTGCTAACTCTCATTTGTAACCTAACATTCTCATTTCCTTTCTTTTCTTTCCTTTCTATCCCCACCTCATTTCACTCTCTCCCTCCTTGCTCCCCACTCCAAAAAACAAAAACAAAAACAGAAAACAAAACAGAGACTAAAGTCAGGGCAATTATTTTATAGCCTGGAAAAATCTTTTCCCTTAAATCTTACTTCTTTTGGTCAAAACCAACAGTTTTTTCAGTCTCCCATAGTCTTAGAATTTTGGAGAAAATAATCAGAAATATAAATATTTGGGAGCCACATTTGTTTTTACATATCATCATAGCCATCCTTTAGGACTAGAAATACACTTTCTTGAAATCAAAAACAATTTCCAGTTTTCATTGTCAGAAAAGAATGAAGATATTCGGAGGAAAAAAGCCTATATTTATGACTCTAAACTATAGCTTGGTATTTTAGCTGTATTTGTTATCATGTAACATTTAGGTTGTAAACTTCATGAAGAAGACAAAATGCAAAGTAAAATTTCATTTTTTAAATTTTTTTATTTGATAGAATTTTGCCAAAAGAAACCTTTCTAATTACTGGTGATATATGCCCCCCTTTTAATAAATCATTGATCCTGAAAGATTAATTTTGAAACAAGGAAACAAAAATCAAATAACTAGAGACTAAAAGTCCTTTCCATAAAAATATTTGAGTGTCAGCACATGAACATTGATATTATCAGGCCTTGCTGGAAGCAATTAGTTTTTTTTTTTTTTTTACTTTGTTTCCATTGTTATTTTACTTAGAAGCCTCTCATTTAATAACTATTTGAAAAAATTGCTATGCTGCCCGAGCCCGCGGACTGGTCAACGAGGTTCTTGAGGAGAGAGCAGCGACCTGAAGAACAGGGGTACACCACGGAGGGAGACACGTACACTCTTGGTTCAGCTAAAGCATGTCTCTTTTACTTTCGCTTTCGGCGGGGCTTTATAGCTGGGGACTGGAAGCGGAAGAAGCAGGCCAACAGTGCCTAGCCAATGATCAAACACATAACCTTATTTGGTGCGCCGGAGGTCATCATGCGCACTGGGCCGAAAGGAGCACAGCCAATCACGGAAGGGGGAAGTATCCTGATGCCATGAGGTAAGGCGCCAACACTATGCAATTGGAAATTTAGATACTTAAGCTTTCTAAATATCATAGATTTTAATTTCTAGTTTGTTAAATAGTGCTTGTAATGACCATTAATGTTTTATGACCATTAATGTTTTATACCTTGGGTAAGAGAAATCACAAGAGAGAAACTGCAGTATTCAGAAAAAGTAATTAAAGATCTCAAGCTATTCTCATTTAATGTAATGTAATTAAAAACTGTAAAGAAAAGGTACTTCAATGAGAAATATTCTGAAAAATAATAAATTTACCAATATGTAATATTTCCATTTATAGACTGTCTAGCAAACTGACAAAATTAACATTGTAAATTTTTACAATGTATAATATCTTCTAGCTTTTGTTTTACATTTTTAGTTCACCATTTCCTGAATGTTGGAACATATTACCTCACAAATTCTACAGAATTCTCAGCTTTGTTGCTATTTAAATAAATCTTATGTAGTCAAGTGTAAGTGCATAAGTGACGCCACTATTTAGATAGTTTATTGTAGAATTGGTACTATTCAAGACAAAAAACAAAAAAGTCTCCTCAAGGAATACTTTCAAGAGATAGCAATACTTGCACACTTGTTATGTCTACCTATCATCATTTTTCACTCTCTGGAAATTATATAAGCTATTACAATGTTACTAAATTCAAACATTTCTTCTAATTTGGACAATTTCTATTACCTGGAAATGTATATAGACAACTTTGTCACTTAGAGACAAAATTTATTATTGAGAAGGGAATATGAAAAATGGTCAGTTGAATTGAGTTGAATATTTTACAGTGATGTAAATGTATTCACTTTTCCTAGTAAGTGTAATAACTCAGTCACCTCACTAAGATTACCTCCAGACTCTTTTGTTTGAGTACCATGACTGCCTTTAGGTAATTTGAAAAGACACATGCATCAAATGTATAAATATTTCACAGAGCCAGTTCCTCATTTTAGTATCAAGCAAATGGTTCAAAATTATGTCTATTTGTGTATATATCTACATTTACATATACACATACATAAGTATCCAGAAGTGGAAAAGCTTGGGTCATATAGAATTGTTGTATTACTTTTAATGTTTTTTAATTAATGACTTATCATTATTTTATATCCTTGTTTGTTTTTCTCACAATATAGGATTTCTACCCTCAGGTGTGGTCACCATCATTTTCCACCATTAAAACACCCAGAGTCCTCCACCATAGTCCCTTGTGTTCTGCCCATCTTCCCCCCATGTTCTCTCCTTCCACTCTCCATCTCCCTACCCCATTCCCCTACTGGTTGTCTCAGTTTTCAAATATCAGTTTTAAAGTTTGTCTTTGTCTGATCCTTTGTTTGGTTTCTCTGTATTCCATATATAAGTGAAACCATTTTAATTTTAATATTCTTAATTATTTATTTTTTATTTTTTTAAAGATTTATTTATTTATACAAGCATTGGGTACAGTCAGAAGCGCAGGAGGGTGAGAGAATTCACCAGAGCCAGAGCGGGAAATAGAACAGGCAGACTGACAAGTACACTGCTGAGGGGAACAGCGGGAGGCAGAAAAGGTCTGTCACGCCCTGTGGGACCCTTGCCTGGTGGCCAAGGATTGAACTGGCGCTGCAGAGGCTGCGGGCAGGTTTGCAGCCCAGCGCTCAACCACTGTGCCACCAGGGGAGGCCCCTTAATTTTTTAAAAAGATTTATTTTTTATGCATAAAAGAGGCTTACACATTGAGGGTATAAGCCAGAGGTCCGGGGGATGAGAGGATTCATCAGAGAGAGTGGGGAGTAGAACAGGCAGATCTACCGAAACACACTGCTGAGGGGAACAGCAGGCAAGGCAGGAGAGGTCTGCTGCACCATGTGAATTGCTCCCTGCCTGGCTAGAGGTTGAACTTGTGCTGCATGGCTGGTGATAGCCTGAGAGTGTTGTCTTTAACCCCTGTGTCCCCAGAGAGGCCATAATATTCTTAATTTTTGAGGAATCTCTATACTGTTTTTCATAGTGGCTGTACTGACAAACATTCTCACCAACAACACACAATGGGTTCCCTTATCTCCACATCCTCATCAACATTTATTATTTATTGTCTTCTTGATAATAGCCATTGTAACAGGTATGAGATATCTCATTGTGGTTTTGAGTTCCATTTCTCTAATGACTAGTGATGCTGAACACATTTTTTATGTAGTTATTGAGCATATTTCCAATGTCATTTCTGGAAATATATCCAAAGGTAACAAAATCACTATCTGGAAGTGATATCTACACATCTATGTTCACTGCAGCATTATTGACAATAGCCAAGAAATGGAAACAACCTAAGTTTCCATCAGTGGGTGGAACAGAATGGAATATTATTCAGTCATAAAAAGGGAAAGAAATTTTGGGATTGCCACAACATCAATGAAACTTGAGGATATTATGCTGAGTGAAAGAAGTCACAGAAAGACAAAAACAATTTATCACTTACATATGGAATCTATAAGTTGACTTCATAGAAATTTGGAAGAATTTTTGTTGCCAGGTTCAAGTGTTGAGGGTGTTCAGTGGTGGAGGTATGGATGTGGAGGAAATGGTGAGATGTTCAAAGGGTATAAACTTATAATTACAAGAGGAATAAGTTCTGGGAATCATATTCAGCATGATGACTAGAGTTAACAATATAATAATATTATGTAGTTAAAATATGCTGACAGTAAAATTTAAATGCCCTCACTATGTAATCATGTGAAATGTAGAAAGTATTAGCTAATATTATACTGGTTATTGTAGTGGCAGGGAGGCACAGAGCAGGATCTCTATGATCCGGGTAGACTGGTAAAAAAGGAGTCCTGGAGCCCTCGGTGGCTTGTTCAGGCTTTTATTTATTGTTATTACTTTTTAAAGATTTATTTATTTATACAAGCACTGGGTACAGTCAGAAGCGCAGCAGGGTGAGTGAATTCATCAGAGCCAGAGTGGGGAGCAGAACAGGCAGACCAACGAAATACACTGTTGAGGGGAGCAGCGGGCGTGGCAGGAGAGGTCTGCGCACCATATGGGACTCTCGCCGGTGGCCGGGGATTTAACCAGCGCTGTAGAGGCTGCGGGCAGTTTCGCAGCCCAGCGCTCAACCGCTGCGCCACCAGGGGAGGCCCTATTTTTTTTAAGAGTCATTTATTTTTATACAAGAGCTGGGGTGCAGGCCAGAGGCATGGGAGGGTGAGAAGATTCACCAGAGACAGAGCAGGGAGACGACAGAAATACACTGCTGAGGGGAACAGCAGGCACGACAGGACAGGTCTGCAACACCATGTGGGATCTTGCCAGCTGATGGGGATCGAACCTGCAGAGGCTGATGGACAGCTTCACAGAGCAGCACTCAACCTGCTGCGCCACCCGGGAGGCCCCTTTTTTCAGGCTTTTATTGAGCTTTAACCAGGTACATGGCAGGCAGGGGTGCTGGTGGGGGTGGATGGGCATGGGAAGCTGGCAGGCCTCCCAAACCATGGGAGATGAATCTTCATTCTTTCTGGGCTCTCTGGTGTTCCTCATGGTGTCCCCGCTGTCTCTGCTTCTCTGCTGCTTCCACCACTGCTAGTCTTCTGCTGGCGTCCCCATGATGCTGCCCTTATAAGCTCGGTTTCAGCCCAGGTGTGCCCACCTATTCACGCCTACATCCTACTCCAGGTGTCTGCCATCAGGCATGCAATAGGACCACAGGGATCCGTCATCAATGCTAATGGTGGGAGAGCGAAAAAGACTGATAATTTTGCACTTACATTACAGTAATCATTTCACAAAATATACGTATATCAAAGCATCACCTTATATACCTTAAATTCAGCTGTATTTGTCAATTATGCTTTAGTAAAGCTAGAAAAAAATGTTTGCCCTGGGGTTCTTACCAGTCTATGGAGAACAGATACCTAAACGTTGCCTGGTAGAAAAAGTGAAGAGTGGTGATGTACAAGGATCTCCTAAGTATACGTGGCAGCATCTCTCGCCTTTGGGTGAGGCTGTGTGGGTCCTGCTGCCCAGTGGGGGAAGCAGAGTCCCATCAGGAGCACCCATGGACCACTGGCTGCTGCATGCTCAGATCCACACAGGGAAGGAAGTGGCTGAAGTTAATTATCTGCCATTCACAGAAGGTACGCCCAGCCTGTGCAGGTTCCTAACAATCAGCATTTTGCCAGATAATTAGCAGTCTCACATGACTGTTCTTGGGCCCCCATGATTCCCGTAGGCCCCATAATTCCTGTGGTCCCTGTAGAGAGATAAATTAGTTGGCTTATGCTGGGCCAGGCCCACCCTCTTGCCCAGCCCATACCTGGCCTTTGAAGAGACTTAGGCCTGTCAGGAGCTGCTGCTGCAGGTCATCTCCTCCTTCATTCTAAAGGAAGGGAGGAAGAAGCAAGGGGATCAGTGCACAGCTCTGTTTCAGCTTTTCTCAGTCGGAAAGGATCTGCTCAGAGGGAATGAGAGAAAACCAAGGAGCATTCTGTGACTTTTTCCAGTTTCCAAAGCTCCAGCTTCTGACTCCCATTCTGGGCACTTTCTGTTTTCTCCTGGTAGGCCCAGCCGACTTTGGGGGAAGAGAGGCCTGCTCACAGCACTGCAGCTGCCCTGCAAGTTTTGGCCTCTCCACTCACACTGGGAGCAAACATCCTCAGGGGATCTGACAATCAGCTGGGTTTGGGGAATTTAAGGCAGTCCTCTCCGAGGATCTGCTTCTCCAGCACCCAGAAGATGGCTTCCTTGTGGAAAACACCATTAGTACCCATGACTGCTGTCTCCAGTGTCTTGTGCATCCTTGTCTACAGGTAGGTGTATTTCTGTTTCTCCTTACACCGTTTATTGAAGACACCAGCTTTCTCCCATTGTATAGTGTTGGTCTTTTGTCGTAAATTAATTTGACCATATTTGTGCAAGTTTATTTCTAGGTGCTCTATTCTCATCCACTGACCTATGTGTCTGTTTTATGCTAAAACCAATGTTTTAATTGCTATGGTTTGTAATGTTTGGAATCAGAGTGTGGTCTTCCAGCTGTATTCTTTTGCAAGATGAAAATTATTTGAGACAAAAAAGTTGAAGTAAATTTTAAAAGCATACTTTAGTGGCATTCAAGAATAGCCACTCTTCCTTCTGGGAGATAGAAAAAAAGCACATTGAGAATTTCATAATGTAGTGCTGCAACCAGGTGCAGGGTGGGCAGTGGGCCTGGGGACTCAGGAGGCTGGCAGGCTTTCCAGCCCCTCGCAGGATTGTTATTCTTTCTTCTTTGGGCTCTCTCTGGCATTGTCTAGTGGTCTCTTCCTCTTGCAGCCTTGGCCCTGGACCTGCCCTCCTAGCCGCTCCCTGCCGCTGTCTTGCGGCAACCTGTTCTGCATAAAGCTGCCCCTACATTGTCAACCTCCAGGCTCAGGTGCTCACACTTACGCACGCCCACACAATACTCCAGGTGTCCACCATCAGGCATGCATGCCAATCATAGATGCTAAGGCGGGAGGTTGGAAAAAGCCTGATAAAACTTCCATTTACCCTACAAATACACACTGAAATTGCTAACGCATCTTATTACACATTTCTGTTAAGTAAAAATAAGACTTTACATATCTACTTAAGCTCCAATTTAACAACTTTCTATAAAAATAAAACATCAAAAATATATGAACATTTGGATTCTGATATTGCAAAAAACTAAAATCTAACCTTATATTAAAGTGCTTTGATACTGGCAGAGAAAATGTATTACTTGAATATTTGGATTTTAGGGCTAGGAGCTCTTTCACAGAGTTATTCTAGGCAGATTAAAATTATCCTTTTTCATAAGGAGTTGTTTTTTTTCATTTTAAACTCAATTTCTCTCTTTTTTCAAATAATGTTTGAAATTTTACACATAGGAATTAGGTAGTAAATCTTTAATTGTGTCAATTATAACTCAAAAAAAGCTGGGAAAAATCCCCCAATACCTTCTTCTGGTCAATTTTGTCAAACAGTTGGGGCAGCCTTGAGTAGACTGCATGCTTCAGACATTGTTCCCACTTTCTAAGGCTGTGGCTACTCCACCTATACTTTGTTCTGATAGAAAGAAAGTGCCTGAAAGAGTCTAGGTCAGATCCTTTATGCTCTCTAAACATTGTGTTAAAATAATAAAGCAGGTACAATGGTCCCTCACTGGGTAAAACTGTGCAGCAGGCAAGTTCTCCTCTACTTCCCTTTCTGAAATGTCTTGTACCCCTGAAGTTTCTATGGTCTCCTTTGGTACCCTAGGTGCCCAGCTCTCCCTTCAATCTATTTCCCTCCCAAACTTTTCATTCCAAAATAATCTCATTGTCCTTAGCCTTGAATGCCTTCCTAGGTAGTGGAGTATCTAACAGTGAAATCAATAAAGGCAGTGGTAGTGGCTGAATGGCTTCTTGTTGCTTCTTGTTACTTTCCATTTTGAAAATAAAAGCGTTTTAAATTCTGACTTTTTTTTTGAGTTTTTTTTTTTTTAAGATTTATTCATTTATTTACACAACCACTGGGTACAGTCAGAATCACGGGAGGGTGAGAGAATTCACCAGAGCCAGAGTGGGGAACAGAACAGGCAGAACGATGAAATACACTGCTGAGGGGAGCAGCGGGCGGCAGGAGAGGGCTGCGGGCCATGTGGGACCCTCGCTGGTGGCCGGGGATCGAACTGCCGCTGCAGAGGCTACAGGCAGCTTCGCAGCCTGGCGATCAACCGCTGTGCCACCAGGGGAGGCCCTAAATTCTGACTTTTCAAAGCTAAATAAATTGATAGTGGAAGAGCAAATCAAAGGACAAAACATTTTGGACTTGTTGTCCCATTACACCACCTGTTTTCTCAGTTCTGTGCAGATTATGCAAAACCTCACAGGTGCAAATGCTTGCTAAGTCTTTCTTAGAGGATTATGAGCTATAAAACAGTGAAATGAGACCACTGTTCTTATCCATTTCCCTACAATTCATTGCTTTATATACTTAGCATGTATTCAGATTAAACTTTTATTGAGGACCAGTGATGTAACTGGCTTTGTGCTAGATACTTTGAATTTTTTTTATTATGTCTAAAGAAAAGATATTTTAAGTCCTTGCCTTACAACATATGTTAACAATTGATCTAGATGACAGAGTGTAATACAAAAGAAAGCACTTTGTTCATATAATTATATTTGAAAATTTCACATACTTCAAAATTTGCCAGAGAAGCTGCCTCCAAAATGCCTTTGAAAAAATTATTTCATTATCCTAGTAAACAAATATAAACTTTTCTGTTCAAAAAGTCTTTACCCTACATTTTCACTGACTATAATTTAAGATAATAAATACAATTAGGATCATGGTGTGGAATATTGAAATGTAAAGTTTCTAAATAATGCTTAGGTCTATATAACTTTCTTAATATAAAATACAATGCCAGAAATGAAACATTCTGTTTGATACATATTTATCTTAAAAATGATGAATTTTGGTACTTTGTATCTCTATTAATAGCCTAGGTATTATTTAAATAACTATTTAGAACTGATCGCAGTTAGGTAGGAAAACAATGCTGCCATTGAATTCTCATGAACATACACAGAACACACAAAGCCTTGGGAAGAGGACAAAATTATCAACAACCTGTGGGAAGCTCCTCCAAATATTCATAGTGTAATCCCTAGAACCTGTGAATGTTACCTTACAAGGTCAAAGGGGACTGGCAGATGTGATTAAGGGCCTTAAAAATACACCCTTAGATGCTTGATGACTCAAATGATCCATGTGTCATACAGAAATCTTAAAAGTATAATCACGAAACTTTTAAAGTCAGTCAAGGACTGGTGAATTCTTTTACCCTCCCGCACACCTCTGACCTGTACCCCAGTTCTTGTATAAATAAATAAATCTTAAAAAAAAATTCAGAGTCAAGGAAGGAGATCTGATGGGAGAAGCATGGTCAGGTGATAAGATGTGGGGAGGACTGAATATTTTCTTGCTGGCTTTGAGATGGAGGAAGGGAACTAGGGCCAAGGAATGCAGGTTGCCTGGAGACTCCATGAAAGACCAAGACATGGACTCTCTCCGCTGTCCTGTAGATTTTAGCCCAGTGAGTCCCTTGTCAGATTTTGGACCTAAAGAACTGTTTTGAACCACTAAGTTTGTAGAAATTTGTAACAGGGGCTATGGAATACAAGGTTCAAATTTAAAATGTAGAAAGAGAGGCACTGAATTAAAAAAGTGGAGGCAATGACAACTAACACCAGGAAAAAGGACAGGGAGATGAGAGAAGTGATGCAAAAGCCCGTTCAGAGCTGCTCCTAGAAACATTTGAAATGGCTGTGCATGCACTGAAAGTGGAAGAGGTCAGTCATAGGAACCAGATTAAAAGATATTTTATTAACTAAGAAAGGATTTTGAACTTTAATGAGAAACTTTTTATCATTTTAGCAGAAGAGTGGCCATGATTTTAAGTTCTTTTTTTTTAAAGTAGTATTGCTGTAGTGAAGGTAATAGATGAAACGTTAATGATTTAAATTATAGTTTATGGCATTATAACATATATAGTGAGGATGAGGTTTGTGGATTTAAAGAAATGATTAGGGGATCAAATCCAATGGTAAGTGAAAGAAGATCAAAGAATCAAGCGTAGTATCCAGTTTTCTTTCAACTGAGTCACTTACTGAAAAATGGCACGGAGTGGGAACCCGTTTTGAAAGAAACAGTATAATTTGTTTATATAGTGGATGTATTTATAAAGTGGATGTGTAAGATATTTCAATGGAGAGGAATATTGGGCATTTGGGTTACACCTATGGAGTGAGGTTCGGGCTGGCGGTATAATGTGAGAATTCTTAGCAGATAAGTGATGGTGAATTTCTGAGAACCAAAGGAAATAATGGAAGCTAGTGTATACCCAATAACATTTGAGAAATGTCATTTAGAGGATAGGGAGAAGACATATAGCAATGTGTTGGGTAAATGAATAAAACTGACTTAAAAATTTGAAGCATTTCCAGTTTCCATGCAGTAAACATTCTCACCATTACATATTTCTAAACTACCAGTGTTACATCTTTTGGGGCTGGGGAGTGATGCATTCACTTGGCTCTAATGAATCAGTGCAAGTTGGTCCCATCATATCACTGAGGCAGTGTGAGGCAATTGATAGCTTGGTAGTAGGAGTGATGATGTGACTCAGATTCTGGTTAAATCTACAAATTGAAGGTAATGTTCAGTGGAATAAGAGCCTGCTTTTTTGAAATTCAAATATTACACTTTGTAGAATTTTCCTAGATTGTTTTCTCCTTGTCTGTATATATATTCATAATTTCAGGTTTGCAACAATCTCAATGGATTTTTTTTTGTAAGATGAAAACACCCTATTGATGTATTATTTTTTAAAAGTAAATACCTAGTGTGAGGGAGGGAATTTATTATGTTAATAATTTTATCCTTTGAAAAACTTAATTAATATGTTGTTTTTGTGATGAGAAGCTTGTGGGGTAAGAACAGAACTAAGACTTCAAGGGTTTTAAGCACATGTGTGGAGCCCTGGGGATGTGTGGGGAATTGCTACAGCAGGCAATGGGATTACTAAAGAACACAATTAAGCGTAATAAGGTTTCTAAACTTAGACAGGACATATCAGCTTTAGGTATGAGAGAATGAGCACAGAGATTCAAAGATTGGATAGTCTCTTTCTTTATTATTTCTAAATTTTAGCCTCTATGCTTTACAACATTTAATAACTCCACTTTTAAGTGGCTACTAAATGGATACATTGTGTTTATTAAAGCTGCAATCTATCTCCTCAAAAGCATATCCCTCATTATTGTCTGTTATCATTGCCCTCCAGAAAAACTGGCGCCTACATTAACACCAAATGCATAAAGCTATTACAGAAGTTAATAAGTTAATAAGATTAATTCAAAATGTTATACCTTTAAAAAGCATTTGTTTGAGAAGATTGTCAATGCACTTATACACTTAAGGTTTATGGGCTGCTTTATTTAATATGCCATCATGGGAAAAATGAACTTTTAAGTAAAACCAATTATGTAAAGAAGCTCTTTCCACCTGATGAAAATCATTTTTAGAATGCAGATGATTTTCTAGATCATTCTATGTAGGGTATCTTACACCCTACATATATTATGATGATCGATAAAATTTCATGAATGATGGTGACATGGCACATGCATGGATTTTTAGGATTAGATGTGTGATCACTTGTATCCAGAATGCTGTGTCTGTGAATAACACCACCAGAGAGCAAAAGTGTGTAATATGTTCAGCAAACATGAATGTAAAACGGGAAAAGATACAATGAATACTGTATTTTAAATATTATTTTTATTAACCTTAAAAAGCACCAGAAAATGATTTACCCTGATAAACAATACTCCCTTGATTTGGGGTTTTGTTTTTTTTAATATTCTTAACTGATGTAATATTGGGGCACCCCCACCAGGTATTACCACCATAGTGCACCCACCACTACAGACCAGCATGTTCCTTTCCATCTTCCCCCCATACTTGGTGCTTCAGTTTGTAGTTAGCTATCAAGGGTTAGCATTCCAGCCAGGGTTTTATTTAGGTACTTACTGACTTACATTGTTTTAAGGATGAATACTAACTCAAGGTTCAAAACCTCAATTCATAAATTAAAGCATATGCAGCAGTCAGGAGTATCTAGCACAAAAGTAGTCGTCAATTAATGTTATTCCTCTTCTTAATATGAGATAAATGTTCAAAGAACTTTGTGTCTGATGGCATAACTGAATGTTGAACATGAGAAAAACTTTGAATATTTCAATAAACTTAGAGCAAGCCTATCACTTTTACACACTGACTCTGAGCTGTACAATTCTTCCCTGGCCCTTTAAATTTGTTTACCATATGGAACTCACTTTATATTATAACATTTCATATGTTTCAGGGGTGTATACTACAATACGTTCACCACTAAAAATTCAATTCTATCATGCAGTTGACCCTTCTTACCTGGTTTACCCACACATGTCTTCCTATCCTAAAATCACAGTAAATCCTTTTAAATCAAACATTTGTTTTCTTATTTCTGAGCTCATCTGCTTTAATATACAACACATGATACTCAATACACTTAGTATTATTATTGAGATTAGGTTGTATGGATGTCCTCCAAATAAGGGGAAATTTGGAAGAAGCAGACCCTGAACTATTTGCCATCTTTAAACAAATTTAAAGTTAAGTTAAAATATCATTTGAGTCTCAGATAATTATAAGACTTGTCATTCCTTCATTTCCTTCTGTTAGAGCAGCTCTGTGGAATGTCTACTAAGCCTTTGAAATTTCTTTTAAACTAGTCCCTTTGGCTCTCCTTTCATATACATCAGAGTTCTTCGTTGCAAGTAACAGATTCATTCTGACAACTTTAAATAGAAATGGAATTTATTAAAAGCATGTTCTATATACTTCACAGAAGTGGTATGGCTAATGTCAATATTTTCTCCATAATAGTACATAATTATTTTCAATAATTATGAAATAATTATGGTCAGAAAAATGCAGACAGTGAAATATTCTTTAATTGCCTTTTTAATATGTGGTAATATCAGTAAAATTAAAAAATTGATAACAGCATTAAAAAAGAGTGGTAGATTGATACTTTGCATAATACATTTCTTTGAAAATTGAAAACCTTATTCTTACATATTAATCTGTCATAATAATGGATAATAATTTAGTTTCTATTTTCAACCTTAACTTGGGAAATGACTTCATCAAAATGGATTTTCTTTGCATAGTCATGTTCAATTAATGTCAAATTTGTCATAATCTCATGATCATAAATTCTATTAATTTTAATTTTGTCATTTTCACATGACACAATAGATATGCAAATAATATTTATAGCTAGTATACATATTTTTAAATATGAAGTTTTGGAAAATTGGCACCTGAACTAGATCAGACTGTTTAAGGTATTTTCACCTCTGATAAAGAAACTGTAAATTACTTGATTTTTCTTAAGTTGAGGCTCATGGACTTAGAGGCCATTAAGTAAAAAATTTCATATTTAAAATACACCATTGGTAAACATTCTGCAGAGATTTTCTGTTACATTTTTGATTTGAAACAAAATGATATTACTGGGGTCATTGATGAGTAGTAATTCTCCTTTACATTGCATTACACCGTTGTGATATAATCAAGGACAAATATTCTATTCGAGGCTCAGTTTCCTCCTATACAAAACTGAGGGTTTCAGGATATATTGAGCTTTAGCCTAAGTACTTGGTCTAGTAACATTGCAGCCCCTAGTGATACCAAGATAGTAAGTAAACAATAATTGATATGCCTGCTTGTTTTCCTGATTTGTGTGTTAATTTCTGCTCCTGAAGAACAAGGTATTATAAATGCTTGCTTGTAATCATGTTTATATTGACCAGACAGTATACAGTATACACACACACACACACACACACACACACTCACACTCATGCACACAGGTACTTGAAAGTTCCAGCCAGTATAACCACTTGCTTTTGCTGGGCCTTCGGTTCAGGGTATGGATTGGTGCTGTTGAACTGGCAGCCCCTACCCTCTCCAGACTGTGCTAGAAGTTGCTGTCGCCACTGGAGAACTGTTTACAACAACCCCAAAGAAGCAAAGTCTTTAGGATCTCAATTTGTTATTAACGCCTTTCGATTATTATCGTTCAAAAAATCATGAATACAATGAACAATCAATGTACCTTAAAGGATATTTTTGCCTGGTTGTTTGGATGATGAAATTAATAAAATTGGCAAACAGAAGAAAGGTGTTTTTGATCACAATTCACTATCTTCTGCTTAATTTCAAAATTAATTTATTTCATTTTTCATTTTGCTGCTTTGGCTTCCTAAGGAATATCAAAGTGCATATAACCACAATTTTGGAATTGTAATTTAAAAATGTCTCCATGTGTTTCAGAATATTTTCTTTCATAATTTCAGGATTGCAATAATTTGTGTAGTCTAATATTTAATTCTCATTAAGTATTAACAATAACACCTGCATACAATAGTTTTTAATTATCAAGTTTTGATGGGTATGAGAAGGTGGATTGGTTACATATTTCCACTTATCTTCCTTTTAAAAAGAATTAAAAAAAAATTCAGTCACATTACAGTTAGTCAAATAGAATAATGCCCCCAAGAAGCTTTTCTTGGTGAGTTGCTAAACATTAGAAGTGAAAATAACTAAATAATGCATCTCAAAAAGTCTCAAGCAAAAAATGTCCCTTTAGTCTCCAATCCTTTCTAGATAACAATATATATTTAGCATCAGATGACATAGAATATCAGCTTTTAAAACTTTAAATATATATTATATTTTTGGTTTGGATTCCTCTTCAGTTTTTCCCCGAGAGACTATTAAAAACTCCTTGCCAATATTTTATAATAGACTGTGTTTTGTTAACGGGAACTTGTACCAACAGTTAGTCATACTGGAATTTTGGAAATGTCTTTTTGTTTTCAAATATTTTACCTGATAAATTTTCAGAAAATCTAGTAATATAACATGGGACTAAAACCATGTGACTACAAAAGGAAATTTAATGGATAAAAGTTAATGTGGATAAATTTAACAACTGAATCTTTCAACCAGAGCACTTACTCATGGTTTTTCTGGTGAACATGGTAGCATTAGGGTATTCCAAGTTTGTGTGCTCCAGTGTGGAAGAAGCAACATGAGCTGCTTTTCTGACCATGTTTTAGAAGCTACATAGTGTCACTTGTGCTGTAATCTTTCAATTCCATTCTGTGGAAGGAGGTACAGGCATCACCACTTAGTGGAATGAGATATCAATGAATTTGGGGAGATGTTTTAAAATTGGTACAGGTAAAATATATATCATCAAATGGTCACAATGCATGATAAATTAACTTGCATTATCAATGTCATTTGAGTCAAAAGCCAAACGTGCCAAACTTGTACCCACAGAGATCACCTTTCAGTTAGTTAATGACAGATCAGTTTCTTACTGTCTGAGGGTGATATTAGGATTTGATGATAGACTCAAATAGTTCAGAGATGAGGATATGAAATTCTAACTACGTATGAACAATAGGACTTTTCTATCAAAGTTATATGGAATATTCAAATATTCAATGTGAAACAAATTCTGAGTTTGAATAGGGCCAGGGAAAATTGAATCTTTAGTCAATTCATGATGGGATACCAGCTTTTCTCCAAAGAACCTACATATTTGTGGCAACCAGCAATTTAGTAACCATGAAATTAACTTAATGGAACTAGTTATGTGGATTGTGCCCATTAAAAAATATTTTTTAATGAGGTAACATTGCTTTATAACACGTTTTAGGGGTGTAGTTGCACCCCTCTTCAAATGTATGTTACCATACTCCATGTCCACCAACAAAACACCAATTGTCTATTATTTTAAACTTTATAAATGTGTAAGTTAAAAAAAGGCTTATCTGGTTTATAACTGTATATTTTAAATTGTCATAATACACACTAATTTACTTTAAAAAAAGAAAAATGCAGACTGAGGATTATCTGAGCTGAATACATGTATGAACAATTCTAGTAAGCATTGTTACCTTCAATATGGTGTGTGTAATGTCATTAAGGCAAGAATATGAACTCATTTCCATACAGGAAGCAGAAGAATTAAAATTTTTAATTAAAAAAATCAGATTTTAAAAGCTTGGCTAGGTTATTTAATGTTTCCTAACATTTAGCAGGCACTCATTTAAAACATGTAAAAAGAATAAAAAAAAAATTAAGAGTCTCAAGCTCTACTGACTGAGCTAGCTGGGTGCTTTGAATAAAGAAAAATTAATAGCTCTCCATTGAAATATTTAGTTAAATAGATTGAAAACATCATTATGAACTAATAAAGTTTCTAATAAAAAGTATGTGATTTGAAATTAGATGATAGATATTTCTTTAGATTAATGAAAGCTCCCTAGAATATAGCAGGTACTTCTTGACACTCAAATCCAATAATTTTAAAAGATGCTTTTCTGTGATTAGTTAAAAATCAGTTAACTTTTAAATCCAGTATTCTGCATAACCTCTATAATTTTTCTTATTAAAAGTAAGCAAGACTGATGAATTTTACTTAATGGAAAACACAAAGTCATGTTTTTAATATGTTCTCTCTCTAAGCTAGCTAAGATATTGAAATTAATAGGAAAATCTTACAGAAACATTACAAATTAATCTAGGACAGAAACTAAGCTAGATATGCACTTGAGAAAAGATGATGATATAAAGTAAAATTGTCATGCTGATTCTTAAAAGTAGCTGTGTAACTTTGGCCAGATGTATAAACAAAACAACGCTTGCAAAAGGCTGATATAATTTAGTGCTTTCTCAAAATTCAGTTGGGAGAGATTAAAAAAAAAAAAACAAAAAAAAAAAACTAAGTCTTGTGAAGACCTTATGGATCTTCCAAGTTGCCCAAGTGGATGATGGGGGAGGACTATGGGTGCCTTGGTGTGACAATATGCATTGAAGAAGTCTTTTAACTTATACTTCTGAATTATATACCAATGTGAACTGCAACAAGAAACAGTACAATAAAACTAAGTTCCTCAAATCTTTTAATAAGAATAAGAATTTTTAAATACTGTGATTTTATAAAGTAGAGATATTTTGTACCTTATTATCAAGTGGAAGGTATAATTGCTTGGCTAATGGTTCCTCTGATTTTTAATACAGGTGTTGTACATTTTCTAAGATACCATGATTTAAAAAAATTTGTATACATTTTATTAAAGAGGGGAAGGATTGGGGTCAGAATGGGGCGTTTGCAATTGTATGGGGGAATATAAAAATAAAATTTAATATTTAAAAAAAAAAAAAATTGTATACATTTTAGTAATGTTTCTGTTAGGGCAGTCGCCACTAGAGGGCAGTCAATATGCCTCTAATGGAAACTAATCAACTAAGGTGTCAATCTCAAGTATATTTTTAATTGTGTAGTTAGTTTTTGCGTGGCTTATGTTTCAGATTGATTTTAAATATTTTACACTAATCATTTTAAGCGCAAATTTTATAATTAATAAAACAAAGTATATGCAATCTTGATAATAAAATTAAAACCTAGTATGTTATTGAACCATCTCTTTTATGCTGAGTAGATGGGACTAAACACATTCCAAGCATAGTAGCTTCTTTTAAGCTTTACAATAAGTCATTATTATATCCATATTAAAAAATATTTATGCATACAAGAACTGGTGTATAGACCAGAGGTGCAGGGGTGAGAAGATTCACCAGAGACAGAAAGGGTAGAACAGGCAAATTAACTGAAATACGTTAATGAGGGGAGCAGTGAGCGAGGCAGGAGAAGTCTCCCTCACCATGTGGATCGCCTCCCTGGCCACGGATCGGACTTGTGCTGCAGTGCCTGCGAACAGCTTCATAGTGCTGTGTCTCAACCCCTTGTGCCACTATGGAGGCTCATATATCCATATTATAGTGGAAGAAACCAACCCAAAACTTAGTGGTATTAATAAAAGTCAAATATCTTTAAGCCAAAACTTTCATTATTTTTGTCGAAAAGAAGAGAAACTATAGATATATTATGTTTATGATATGCTTAGAAGCTGTATGCTTGAAAAAATCATGAAAAAACAAGTTAGCTAATACTTCTGTTGTGGGTTTGAAGTAAAGCTTGGAAAAATGAGCTCTTTTAGCTTGTAGAGATAATGAAGATAATATTGCATCAGTGATCACCATCTATATGAATTAGATAAGTGATTGTGTGTATCAAGAAAACTCAAGTGGCTGATCTATGTGAGAAGCATTCACTTTGAATACTTAGAGAGTTTGGGCAGAGATCACAAAGAACATTACTTTCCAGTTAAGAAATGCCCACTAATTTTTCTTCACTCTTGTACTACCCACTTCTTCCTGTAGGGTCAGGAGCCATTAATAAGTGGAGAAAAGAGTGAGAAGTAAATTAAATGTTTTCCTTTTCTACTTTATGATCAAACTACATATTCAAATGAAGTTACTACCCAGACTTGAACATTGTAATTTCTTTTTTTTTTTTTTAAAGATTTATTTATTTATACAAGCACTGGGTATAGTCAGAAGCGCGGGAGGGTGAGAGAATTCACCAGAGCCAGAGCAGGGAGCAGAACAGGCAGAAGTACACTGCTGAGGGGAGCAGCAGGCGGCAGGAGAGGTCTGTGCGCCATGTGGGACCCTCCTCCGGTGGCCGGGGAGCAGCTGGGGATCAAACTGGCGCTGAAGAGGCTGCGGGCAGCTTCGCAACCCAGCGCTCAACCGCTGTGCCACCGGGGAGGCCCGAACATTGTAATTTCTTAAGTGATTTAACATTTTGTAAGCAGAGTGGCAGGAAGAACTACTATATAAGCTGTATATGAGGAGTCATAGGTCTTACCCTGTTTTCCTCAGATTGTGAGGAAATAAGATAAACAAAATGAGTTTGTTTATTGGTTACACTCTATTAGTCTCCCTTGCTCAGTATAAAAATCAGTAATTCATGTTGTTTATATATAAATAATCTAGAGTTCAAATCTTAAAGTCAGAACTACCAGACATAAATTAAATATATTAATTCAGAACAATTTTGTTAAATCAGTTGTTTTGAATTAGTATAAATTATTCAATCTGAATAATTGATGCCTCGTAATGGTAAACTTATACATTAATGCATATCAGAGATAATTTTTATTATCTGGGTCTTATGCACTTGTAAATTCTGATTATACAGTATTTCCTTAGGTTTTATTTAGTGACATGCATACAGCATATTGAGCTCAAGAGATGAATTGTTCATTTAAGGTTCATTTAAAGGTGTCAGACAGTACAGTAATTTAGCACTTTTTTCCCCCTGACTGCCAACTGCGACTTGGCACCATGCATCAGGCTGAATGACACAGGTTTTTGGAGATTGCAATTTGGTTCTGCATGTCTCATGGACATGAAAAACAACTCTTCAAAAGCATTCATTTCCCCAGAAGGTATATCAAAAAGGCTATCTCATTTGAATTGAATATTATCACAAATCTATATGGATTATTCTACCCATTCATTTAACTACAAATACTATTAGCCATAGCAAATCATAGCTGTTGACTGCTATGATTCGTTTCCTAATCAGCAATATTGAACATTAATCAAAAAGTTATATTTCATAATATGGTGAGCAATCAATTTTAGAACTATAGACGATTTGAAAAGCAGAAGACATAATAATAAAAGTAGTAATTTCCCTAGAGAAAAATACTGTGTATAATAAGAAAAATCAAGACTTCAAACAATACCTGAAATACGAGAATTGTTTCAAAATATCTACAATTTATTGAGCCCCTTCTACATGTTAGGCATAAAGCTGGATGATTTTCGTTTTTCAGGTTACAAAGGACATTAAATAAATTAGTCAAAGTCATACAGGGAGTGTCAGAGGTAGGCTTTGTTCTACCTAGCAACAAAACTATATGCCCAGATGCAGCACTACACAATCTTAAAATGTTTTCTGAATGGAATTCAACTTCTATATGGATGACTGGACACAAGTTAAAAGGTAATAATAATTTGCCATCAATTCTGGGAGTTATATAGTCCTCCTTGTAATACTGGAATTGTAATAAAGGTGCTCTTCTGTAACAGAGACCTTAAATAACAAAGACTTAAATTAGTTGTAGTTCTCTTCCACCGACTGTCTTGGAAGATGTACATGAATGCTAAAGAATGTACATGTGAATCCCATGCTATCAGCCACAAAGCTTCTTCTATCCTATATTCTACTTAGTTGTTGTGCCTACATGTCCAAGACATTTCCTACCATCAGGAATGTATTCCAACTAGGGAACTGAAGAAAAGACAGAGAGGGACCATCCCTTCTTTATAAAACCTGAAATTTGGGCCTCCCTGGTGGTGCAAGTGGGGTTAAGACACAACCTATGAAGCTGTCCGCAGTCACTGCAGCATGAGTTTGATCCCTAGTCAGGGAGACACCCACATGGTGCAGGAGACCTCTCCTGACTTGCCCGCTGCTCCCCTCAGCAGTGTGTTTCAGTCAATCTTCCTGTTGTGTTCCCCACTCTGTTTCTGGTGAATCCTCCCACCCCCCACCTCTGGCCTGTACCCTAGTTCTTGTATGCATAAATAAATGAATCTTAAAAAAAAAAACCCTGAAATTTGCTGATACTCTTTTTCTTTATTGAGATAAAATTCACATAACATAAAGTTCACATTGAAAATTCTGGAGTGTGCAATTCAGTGATTTTCAGTTTATTCATAGATTTGTGCAAGCATCATTATTCACTAATTCCAGAATATCTTCATCACCCACAAAGAAGCCTTCCTTCCAATCCTCCATCTCTACTTCCCCAGAAAACAATTAGTCTAATTAATTTTGCCCAGGATTTGCCCATTTTGACCTTTTATATAAATAATCGTGTGATATGTGACCTTTTGTGACACCTTCCTTTCACTCAAGGTTCATGCATTTTGTGTAGTGTGTTCCTTACTCATTTTTATTGCTGACTAATATCCCATTGCATGACTGTGCCTGAATTTTATTTCATCAGTTGATGGACATTTGGATTGCTTCCAGCTTTTGGCTGTTATGAATAATGTTGCTGTACACACACGTAAAAGTTTTTGTGTGCACATGTTTTCAGTTATCTTGGGTTCCTATATAGGAATGGAATTTCTGGGTTATTTACATAATGTTTATATATTGAGTAGTTCCTATTTCTTTTTTCTTTTACATCATTTTCCAAAGTTTTGTTACACAGAATATTGGAAATCTTCAGAAAGTTGGGAAATATTGTCTCTATTCTGGCCACTGTATGCCTGGCTAAGAACTATCAATGAATCTAAAAAGTGATTACTCTTCAACAAAGGAAGGATGGGTATTTGAAGGCTTTACCATTATGTATCATTTTGTTCACATGAATATCAATGTGTTCTCTTTTACCAATGTATAGAACACAGTCACTCCTTCCCAGGAAAGGCAACCCACATTTCCTATACCAGGATCATCTTTAAGTAAAGGTCCTTGATAGTTGAGATGTGTTCTCCAGGTGCATCTCCTCTACATTAAATGACATGTTATTGCCCCCCAACACATCCATATGTAACAATGATACAATAGGAAAACCACACTGTAAGCTACTATTTGGAAAAGGCAAGATTGGGAAATGCAAGAAGTAAATGACTCATGTAAAATAATCATATACTTCTGGGAAGGGATAAAAAAGACTCCTGCGCTGGTAGCAGAGTAAATTCCTTATTTAGGCCATCTCAGGTTTGCTCTCCGAAGCGTTTTTCTTTGTGAACCATAATTTTGTTGTCTGGAACATGGTTCTTTGTCGATTGATACGCACAAATCATATCTGAAGTGACTATAATAGCATCCTTGGCGAGAACTAGCCATCTGAAAATAGTCTGGGGTGATAAGGCAAGGAAGGAATTTTAATCTGATTTTTAGCTGTTCAACTGGCTCATCTTGTCTGGTCTTTATGGGAAAAAGCTTTTGGGCCACATACACATCTCTTTTTAAAACTACCTTCTTAGAGTGACTGAAAACTATTGCAATTGATGTTATCAATGTTACAAGAAACCAAGTTACAAATTCATAGCCTCCTTAGATTCTAGACTGCGGCCTAAGAGTAGTCTTTTAAAAGAAAGCCAGATTCCTCTGTTTTAGCCTATATATTTGCTACCATTGACCTCAGCTGCTCTTATTCAACTTTGCTGAAAGTCCCAGTGTCTACTAATGTGATTTTTTTCCCCTTCTATAGTTTATACAAGTTTATGGAGGTATATGGACTTTCCCCCAAGGATTGCATACAATTTCAACAAAGACTTCCCATGGCATAAAGAAGATACTCATTTTCCTTTTTTTTTTTGCAGTTTTTGTTTTATTGCAATTGCCTTCTAATTAATTTGATTACCAGCTATTCTTAATCTTGTAATAACCGATTTTGTTTTTGTTAGGTATAATGAGGTTTTCCCTTTATCTCCTATTTCAAGATGGCCCATAGCTTTGTCAGCATTGCAGACAGTGAGATGGGGAAAACAGAGGGGAGGACACAAAAAAAAATTTAATGTTATGACTCAAAAGTCATTCCCTAGATCAGATTAGCTAAGTGGCTGCACCTCACTGCAAGACGGTTTGGGAAATAGAAACTTCACTCTGAGTGATAATTCTGCCCAAGACAAAGGAGGACTTTGGTTTATTTTTTAGTGAAAAGAAGGAAAATATATATTGGGGAAATCTGGTAGTCTTTTCTACTTATCTGTGAACATGAGAAATCATAAAAATCAGTAATAGCCTAAAAACTCCTTATACTGACATCAAATTATATTTTTTATTTATCTCTAAGATCTGATTTTGATTTCTCTTATTTAAAATTAAATTTATTTGAAGTCCCAAGTTTAATGTATCATGCAAATGCAATACCTGGTATAATGATACTAGTATCAGGGGTAATATTTGAAATTAGATGCTGTCAACTTACTGGCATTCTTTCTCTTATTATTTAAATTTAACTAAACTTCACATTCTTTTTATTTATTTATTTTTTAATTTAAATTTTATTTTTATAGTCCCCATACAATTACAACCCCCTTATTTTGACCCCAAGCCCTCCTTTCCCCGCCCCCCACCCCCCATAAAGTGTCTCTGGTTCATATTTGTTTGTTGATTTTGATTTTTACTTTCTTATAGTTATTCATTTTCCTGGTCCCTTATTTAAGTTGTCTAGATTTCTGCTATGAGTGAGACCATCCAGTATTTTTCCTTTTCTTTCTGGCTTATTTCGCTGAGCATGATCCCTTCCAGCTCCATCCATGTTGCTGCAAATTGCATGTGTTTATCTTTTTTGAATGCTGAGTAATATTCCATGGTGTATATGCACCACATCTTCTTGATCCAGGCATCTATTTTTGGGCATGTGGGTTGTTTCCAAAGCTTAGCTATTATAAATAGTGCTGCTATAAACATAGGGGTGCAGGTGCTCTTTGGAATTGATGTTTCTGTGTCCTTTGGGTAAATACCTAGGAGTGGAATTGCTGGATCATATGGAAGCTCTATGTTTAGTAGGTCCAGAAATCTCCACACAGCTCTCCACAGTGGTTGGACCAGTTTGCACTCCCACCAACAGTGCAGGAGAGTTCCTTTTTCTCCACAACCTTGCCAATATTTGTTGTTGCTAGTTTTTTTAATATGTGCCATTCTCACTGGTGTAGGATGGTATCTCATTGTAGTTTTGATTTGCATTTCCCTGATTACAAGTGATGTTGAGCATTTTTTCTTATGCCTGTTGACCATTTGCATTTCCTCTTCAGAGAAGTTTCTTTTCAGCTCTTCTGCCCATTTTTTGACTGGATTATTTTCTTTGTTGAGTCTCATCAGCTCTTTGGAGATTTTTGTGATCAGTCCTTTATCATTAGTGTTATGTGCAAAAATGTTCTCCCAGTCGGTGGGGTTTCTCTTTGTTTTTGTTATTGTCTCTTTTGCTGTGCAGAAGCTCTTTAATTTGATGTAGTCCCAGCTGTTTATCTTTGCCTTCACTATCACTGCTTTGGGTGATATGTCTGCAAAGATGTCTTTGAGGTGCATGTCATGAGTTTTGCCTATATTTCCTTCTATGTATTTTATGGTTTCAGGTCTTATGTCTAGTTCTTTAATCCATTTTGAGTTGGTTTTTGTGCATGGTGTTAGGTAGTAGTCAAGCTTCATTCTTTTGCATGTAGCGACCCAGTTTTCTCAGCACCATTTATTGAACAAACTTTCTTTGCTCCAGTGCATATTCCTAAGTCACTCTCCTCTCCTTCTTGTATTCCTATAACTTATATTTCCTTTCCTCATAGAGTCAGATAGTTCCTGAAGTCTTTCTTCAGTCTTTTTCATTCGTACTTCTCTTTTCTTTTCTGTTTTGGTTCTTTTTATTTCTGTGTCTTCGAGAGTGCTTATTCGTTCTTCCATTTCCTCTATTCTGTTATTACTGCTTTTCCCAGCATTCTTTAGCTCTTCTGTTAATCCTTTGATCTCTTGCATTTCCTTCATTTTCCTTGTTAGGGACTCAATTTCATTCTTTTAAGCGTTGTTTTCCTTAATGACTTCCATCAGTTTTTTTATCACGGCAATTTTAAATTCTTTTTCTGGAAGGCTCAGAAGTTCTTCCAAGTCACCATAGTTGCAAGTTGGTGGGTGTTGTTTTTTTTTTTTTTTTTTTTTTTTGTGGTGTGTCTTTTTTCTGAGGCGTTGCTACTTTGCTTGTAGTTTTTCTTTTCCCTTCTGCCTGTCTTCTAATTTGCCTTATGCATTGGGACACTGTGACACTGGTACTGGCTGGCATCTTTTTGGTGTGTTCTTTTGGGAGTTTCAGAAACTGGCAATCCAAACGAGTCAAAAACTGTTATGACAGAAGTCTAGTGAGGCAGTGGTGCTTTGAGTATTTTAATGGTCACTGTCACAAAATCTCTCCTCCTTCTGTGTTTAGTTACAAATGTGTGTCTTGAAGTCCCACAGACTTCCCTGGAGGTGGGGCAGCTGGATTGCACTCTGGGTTCCAAATCTCAGGATCCTCCTCTGGGCTCCGACTTCCTGCCAGGTGGGACTGGGCTTGTGGGGGCCTTCAGCTCACCTCTGACTGCGCAGGGAACCTTCTCCCTCTGGCTCCACCAGGAGCCTTCTGCCAGATTCAAGCAGTCTTTATTGAAGAAAGGTCCCTGTTCTAAAATGGCGCTTTGGAGACAGGCACACTCTTCCACATGCCTGGCCTGCCCAGGCCGTGGGTGCCCACCCCCCCCACCCCGGGTTCAGACTGCTGGCCTGAAGGGGCCTGGCGTGGGCGAACTTCCCAGCTCACCTCTGGCTCCTCTGGGAGCCTTCTGCTGGTTTCAAACAGTCTTTACTGAAGAAAAGTCCCTATTCTATGGGGTGTTGGTGATTTTTTTTTTTCTGGTCGACAGGTGGCACCAGAGATCTCCCCTAGTGTCCTTGGGGAGCTGTTTTTTTTACCCCGTGGGACAGGGGAACAGAGTGGGAGTGGTGGGGAAAGCCTCAACGGCTTTGGGGTGCTGTGTCTGCCTTGTGCTCCACCATCGTGGGGATCCCATGCCCTGAATTTTGTGCCCCGGGTCTCAGTTCCAAAGCCCTCAGGTCCAGGATGCAAGCTATAGCCCAGTTCAGTGTCCACAGAAATGGCGCCTTTTGCACTCTGCTCCTGTGTCTGGGCGCCTGGTTTCTGATTACTCAGTGAGGGTCATTTACCTCAGTTAGGGCTCCTGCACGTCTCCCCGCAAGCCTAGGTCATAGGCGCAGTGACCTGGGCAGCTGTCATCTGCGTATCCTTTTCAAGCACGCTGCTTTTCTGCACAAGCTTACCTGCTGGCCTGGGGTTGTGTGTAGGTCTCCAGGAGTCTTTGTTTTTCTCTAATGGAGCCGGAGCCGTTCTCGCTCACCTGTGGGGCAAATCCTGCAGGGTTCTCCACGGGGTGTGGTGGCTTAACTAGTTCCTTTCCACTCACAGTCCTGCTTGATGTATAGTTTGTTCTTGTTGGTTGTTTTAGTTTTTTTTTTTTTTTCCCTCCTTTCTGTTGGTTGGAGAGTGCAGACTTTGTGGGTGGGGGAGGGTAGCATGGTTCTGAGCTTTCCTCCCTTCTAGTCCTCTTTTATGGCAACTTTCTTCTTCGGGTAGTTTGCTGGAGTTGCCCTTTTATCTTCCATGTCCCAGTTCTCTCTGGGTCCTGCTGCTTTTCCTCCCTATTAACATTTTTTAATGGGAGATCTTACTTGCAGCGTTTCCTTGACGCCATGATGAGCCGCCCTCTCCCACATTCTTTTTAAAAAGATGTTCTGAGAAGAAAAAAAAAAAAACAAACTTTCTATACTTAAGTATTTCTTTGACTTATAGGGTATGTAAGAAAATCATGAAAAGGGTAAAATGCTCCAACAAAATAATTTTAAAATCTAGCTCTCACAGAGCTGATTCTTATTTTTTTTAAAAAATCATTTAATTTTAAAACTCCAGTTATAATTTTATAGATGGTGAAATTAAAGCACAGTTCACACAGCTAGGAAGTGATCAAATTGGCATATGCATCAGACATTCCAATAACTTGGGTTAGCCCAATATTAAACATGAAAATTTCTTTTAATATTATTATTGGAATTAAAACACAAAGATATATTAGATATAAGAGTGAAATAGAATCTAAGCGTGTTTATTTTATAGGTGCATTTGCAGTGTTACCAAAATACTTTCTTATCATATTCCAAATTGAATACAAAATTTAGCTAACTTTTGGTTGACTGATTTTGGTATTATGATAATTTGGCCTCATTAAATGTTTTTGAAGTATTTTTTCTTCCTCAATTTTTGGAAGAATTTGAGAAGGACAGGTAGTAGTTTGTCTTTGAAGGCTTTGTAGAATCATAGTATCACCATCTGTCTTAGCTTATGTTTTTTGCCCAATTTCACAGAGTTTATCTAATTCATACAAGGGTTTAAGATCCATTCCAACTAAGATCTAAATGTCATTCCATTCTAGTCACAGCAGTTTTGCTCACTCAAGGTTTGTCCAAAACTTGTATGCTTTTGTTTTCCTAAATGCTAAATGTTTTTGTTCTCCTCACCCATCTCCTTGTATCATCATGAACATAGTTTTGTGTATTATGATCTCACTCTAGTTGACTATTTGAGAATTTATAAATAGCCAATGTTTTGTTCTGAGAATAAATGTACTTAAGATACCTTAAGGTTGCTTTGATAGGCTGCAAATTTTTCTTAATCTATATCTAATACCAAGTCTTTTTGCTGAAATAAAAAACTGAAATTAGGCATTAGGTGATCTGCATGATTATAAACATCATATCACTCTTTCAACAATTTCCAAAGATGAATTATACAAAAATTTAACTTATTTTAATTATCATAATAGTTTTCGGAAACAGTGTATACTATAAAACCCTACAGCATATATGGCTCCACAAATGTCATTAAGATCTATTAAAGATTATTATCTATTATTCTGGCTTGGGATATATGTATTTTTACATTTTAAGTTAACATTTGGACAGAGGTACAAATTCCCAGTTGGCTGTCCAGAGGCCACTAATGGCTTGCAGGTACATTTTGTTGGACCAATTTACTACTCTGAAATAAAACTGATTTGACTGCTAACATCTTATACATGAAATAATTCATGTTAATTTTATATTTTCAGCTTTAAAGAAATAAAAGTTAAGGGTTGCCTCTGTGGGTCCCCCATTGCCAGGTGAGCTGAGTAGTGACTCCTGTCTAAGGGTATACTTTCTCGTGCTCAGGTCACTAATATTGGTTCCTTATTGATTTTGGAAATTCACATCTGCCTGGAAAGGTCCTAAGACCTTTTGATGGAAATTTCAATAGAGATGGATCGAAGAGGAGAGTGGAGGGCACGTGGTATCAGCAGCTAAGCCCGCTCTTCATTGAGATTTCTAGCAATGCCCAACCTTGTCTTGTAGCACAGTCTTTTTGATACTGTCACAAGTGTTTCCACTTTCCAGTGCTCTTTCATGCAAAATGCCTTTTTAGGAGGTTCTGCTGCCACCAGGGATAAAAGAGCAGTTCTCTCAGTGCTTTCAGATTCCTATTACTGTTAGAGTCTGGGATTGCAGTTTTCTCCTCTGTTGGGAGGGGTGAAATAGATTTTATTTTTTAACAGAAGTAGCTTGGGCACAGAGATGGAATTAGATGAAGCATGGATGTAACAAATGCCATGTTAAATTGTTAAGGGAATTTTAGAATTACAAAAAGTAATAAAATCTTGGGGTAGCTTTTAAATTTGACATTTGTAATTCCAGTTGAAATGTCAATTTCACAGTCTGAATGCAAGTACAAAAATGATGTTTATTCGAGTTAAGTGTATAGACATATAGCATCTATATTGTAGACACTTGGGATAATGTAAATATCCCTGTAGTATGGATTAGACTTCTATTTTGTAGAAGGTATCCCCTAGTTACAGCCATAAAGCCTAGGCCATTGTTCTATGGAAAAAATGAAGAACAAAACTCATGTACTCTTGCAAGTTCCAGAGATTGATAGGGCCAAAATAAGTATATAATGCAACAAATAACTATACAAAAATTGATATTGAGCCTCAATCATCTCTGCTTAGAAAACAAAACTGTTAGATTTGATAAATTCTAGTTTCCTTAAATAGTGGCTATCTGATTTTTGTGAAACAAAAAAAAATATTTTACACATGAAAGGCAAGAGCAGACAAAAATTAAAATCTGGCAAAAATATGAGGAAACTGTGGAATGTGCAATGGTTACAGAATCACCACCCTTTATTCTGTACCTCAGAGATTCAAGATTGATGCATCAATGTAGCCACTCTCAGACAGTGATCCAGTGCCCAAATTATTTAGCTTAATCTCTACCTTAAATACTTAAAAACCTTGAGTATGCAGATTCTGTTCATCATAGCTGTTATTGCTTTTACATTATATTTGTTACTAACCTTATTATTTCATATTTACTCTGAATTAGTAAATTATTTCCCTGGACACCAATTCTGTCAAATCTATTCAAAATCCATTATGTTTTCCTAGTTTATCCTTCTCTTCAAGATTTTTTTTTACCATTTATAAGTTTATCTTCATTATTGTTCTTCTCTTAGAACAATAATAGAAATAAAATAAAAAGGAAATAAAAAGTGGTCTTCATAATGATCCCTGTGATACCTCACTTATCACCACTCTTGACCTGAAGCACTTCCTCTCTGTCATTTGTCTCTGGATTTGCTCTTTTGTTACAAACAGTACTTGTTGACCTTGGGGATTAATCTTTGGTTGGTGATGTATTTGTAAAAACCCATTGAAGTTCAGCTACTATAATTTATGACTGGTTTACTTCAGTCAGATATGAAATATTATTCCCTCATAAAAATGCTGGCATATATGTGTTGCAAAGTTGTCCATCTGAACGAAGTTGTTTTCTTCTTAAGCATCTTTTGCTTTTTCATAGATCATTTGTCCTCTATTTTTCATTGTTTTTCTGGGCCAGTGAAAAGCATTCGCTGCACTATATTGTCATTAAATTATAATAAAATACCTTGGATTCTAGTTTTTTTCCAGACATTTATTGATTATTCATCATTGGGCAAATCTCTCATTAGTGAAATGAGCATGGTATTAACTGACCAGTTTTAAAAGGAATATGTGAGGTACACAGCAAAAAAAAATTGCAAGTTAGAATGCCATGTAAGAGTAGGTTAATAGCATTGCTTCACAGGCTAGCAGAATAACTGTCACACAGAGTAGGCATTAGAAAAAATATTAAGTCATGATTTAAGTTACTGCTTTTCATAGATTCATAGAGTAAATGGCAATCTTATACTATGCCCTCACAGGGAAGGCCCAACAATGCTCCCTCTGCTTAATAATGGCAAATTAAAAGTAGAATTTAGGACTCCTGACACTTGACCTGTCTCATTTAAAACATACTTTGTGGAAGTATTAAGTGTCACTGCTGAGTCACATCATATGCATGGCAATGAATGACTCCTGGGATCTTGTGTGTTTTCTTCTGTCACAGCATCTGGTATAGAGCCAGGGAGTCATTTTATAGCCAGTGAGAATGTCGGTGTAAGGACAAAGAGAAAATATTGAGCAGAGTTCCCATCTGACCTATGATGGACAGGGAGAATGAGTAAGAAATAAAACTTTGTTATAAGCCACTGAGGGTTGGATATTGACCATTCACAGCAAGACCTGGCCTATCGTAGTCTACAGATAGGAATCAAGTTTTGACCTGGCATATTGTCACCTAGAGGCCTACATCTACTCTTAATGGTCATGTGACTGTGGCTTGGTCAGCAAGATGTGAAAGAAACTGATGTATTCAACTTCTATATCACTGGTTGAAGAAAATACCTGTTTCCCTGGAGTCCTGCTTTTACCTCAGTGCTGACTAGGAATGACAGTGTTGCAGTAAAGTCAAAAGCCTTCTGGTCGAGGATGGCCGGGTATACCCTGCATTTTTGTTCTATGGATAATCTCATCCATCAAAGGCAGCCTATTAGCTTAGTACTTCACATGAGAGAGAAATCTAACTTCTGTTTTCTTGAAGCCCTGAATTTTGGGGTGTTTACTGAAGTAGTCTTTCCTTTACTCTAATAAATACATCACCCTGCACATGTGATTAGCCTTCAAGAATTGATATATTTGTACTATTCATACCTCAGTATTGCAAAGTAGGCAAAAAATAAATGTGGTCTTTATAATTTATTCTTTCATATATATACATATTCAACTGGCATTATTAAATTGGTATAGTAAGGGTAGAAGAATATTCATGTGAAGGAGGTATTAGATGAAAATGCATAGTACTTTCTGTGAGTATTCATATTTCATAGTAAAGTTAAAAAATAATCATGTAGAGAAAACTGTGAAACAGAATCCAATCAGTGTATCAATGTAGCAGTGAAGGGATCCTGCATTTTGAAGGCAGTCAGATACAAAGTGAGGCCTGAGTTTGGATTGTTCTATCTGCTAATCCTATAATGTTGTCCAAATGACTATAAAATACAGAATGAAAATTTCTTTGTAAGGTTGATGCAGTTATTATAAATCCTATAAGTTGGCTGGAAAAGTTCATGCCAAGTAGTAGGCTCTCAGTTGATGCAGCTATCATTAATGGTATTTGAAAGCAGTTTCCTTAAGTGATGACATGTCAAAGAAAGGATACATTTGCATGGGGATGCAAAATTAGAGAAGGTTTTGTGTAGGTAATGTGAATAAGCTGAAATTTGAAAGCTATAAAGGATTTCCCCTAGGAGAGGAAGCAGGTAACTTCAGGCAGAATTAGATAAATATGCAGGAGCACAGAGTGAAATGTACATGGAATAAACGGGGCATGGAGGAGACTGGATAAAGTACAGCAGAAAGGGTATATTAGAATAGAGAAAGAAACATGGAAATGTATCTTCATTCTTCTCTCACTGCTTGCATAGAGCAGAGCCAGGGATTTATTCCCCTTTAGTGGGGTACTTGAAAGGTATCATTTGGGGGCCCCCTTTTTTTGGGAAGAAGAATTCAAGATTACTAATAGAAATGCAGGCAGTGTAAAGTAAATGGTAAGCAGCAGGTCTGTAATCCTCCTATCCCCTTTCTAGGGCAGAGGGCTGCTTCCAGGAGAGAGAGAATGTAAGTGTGTCAGATTTCATTGTAAACTTGATGGCAGATTTCTTCGGAAGCAAACTATTGATATTTGCTAGCAGGAGAGTTGCTATCTTTGGAATGCTTTTTAAAGGATAAAGCTGGTTATCTAGGATTGCTGGAGGCCAACAAACATGAAAATTAGGACTTTATGGTGTGTGACTCTAGAGAAAATTTCACATTAACTATGCAGCTACCTGAATATAAAATGGAAATATTTTAATGACCAGAATGACTCCTGTGTGAGGGGAATGACTGCACATATCACTTACAGATCTCATCTATTACAGTAGTCTAAATGTGCTGGAGAGCTGTGTTGGAGGCCATGGACCTCTCCCTGCAAAAGTCTCATTACTTTGAATTCTTATTAGTAAAGTTTGATGCTGCGTAAAAATCTGATTTGTGTGTGTCTAATTTGACAATAAGATCCTACATGTAATTTCAGATTTATGTGTTGAGTGGGGTTTTATCACAGCTCCATGAATAACAATAGCTAGGGCTAGTTGTTATTGTATTATTACTATTATTTTTTATTACTACTGCTACAAGAAAAAGAAGAAATGGGAAAAATATGATGAAGACTTTATGCCAGTATGAAAACTTTATCACCCTTTGTATGAAATGGTGAAAGCCCAAATCGTTAGTGGGATGAATCTTAATAGAATTTGTAAGAAATACATTTAGATCTGGGAGAAGTGACTAAGTATATAAATAGGGGGTAGAAGGACAAGAGCAAATTAACTAACAGTTCTATTCTCTGAACCTGTTTAGCAATTTTGATAAAGTTAAACTTCTAAAAGAAGAGTAGGTAGAAGTAGAAAAAAAAATAAAAAATCAGTATGATCAGATTTTCCAGTCCTAACCTCTTTAGTAATCACGAGAAATGTTATTTTTGTTAGTAAAGTAACAGCTATGACTATTGATTACTCCAAGAGTTATATAGCTGGAAACCACGTTCAGGTAACTATTGTGTCTCAAAGGGATTCTTTCAAGTGTTTGGATACTTAAAAGCAAAACATAATAAAATTTCGGGGAATATTTATTGGCATGGTCTCTTAGAAATAGCAGTTAGGCAAGCATACTGCTGACATTCTGTATTGCTGAGTGGAAATGAATGTTTGGGTTGATGGCTGATCCTCAAATGACTGAGACCTTTTATGAGCAAAGACATCTGGATGGTCTGGCAACTAATAAACTACAGTGGATAAAGATGTAGGGAGGTTCTGCAACCTCACTCTTATTTTCTAAAAAGCCTTGGTAAATTTTCTCTAACTATTCTGTCTGGAGGAATTTATTCCCTCAGTTAAAGGACACACTTTAAAATGTGAAAAAAAAAAAAAGATTGAGAGACCAAGACATACTTGCTTCTTAATCTCTGGCCAGAGATCTTATACTATATGCAATGATTAGGTAAAGTGATCTGTTGCTGGTACACAAACCTTTTTCAGGAATGTTTGATACAGATGCCCAGTGTAACATAATTCCTGGGACAGGAGGGTTGGTGGATTAGTATTATGTTCTGAATGGCATGGGGATGACACAAATTTGGGGAGGGGGTTAGAATGCTGTTACAATGAAGCAATGTTGGGTAGAATTGCACTTTGGAAAGAGTAACTAAACTGGTATTCCCTTCCGCCTTTCCAGAATGCATGTTTGTGTTGGGTAATGTGCACAAATAGGGGCTGTTACCCTTTATAAGGAGGATATCTGCTAAATCCATCTTTCATGCAATCTTAATAGGCCATGACAAATGGGAACCTTTGGAATGAAGCCATACTGAGTAATAAACATTAAGCCATAGAGAATTCTAAGATGGAAATGATATTGCTAGCCTCATTAAAAAGATGGTTGGGATGGGAATTTTCATTCCTCTTATCTCCCTTTTTAATAGTTCTATTTGGTTAGTGCTTATGGAAGACAGTGTTTAGAGGTTAACACTGGAGTACTGAGGGTTAGCTGAGGTGGTTCCTTTGATTGCTTCAGATGTACCTGATACAGTAGAGATGACACTTGAAATGCTGCAGGCCAATGGGAAATGATATGATGCTGTATACTTGGCTGAAACATTCTTTTCAAAACTAGACTTGAAGTCCAGCCAGGTACAATTTGCAATCTTGTGGAATGGAAATCAGCAAGCATTCACTGCTTTGATAAAGGGAAATTTGCATCTCAGGCATATGGCTACAATCTAATGAGGTAGGACTTGAACTTGATAACTATTAGAGCAAATTAGTGTACTGCATTGATAATATGAGTATCACTGATCCCTCAGAGGAAGAAGTTCTAGAGGACAAATAGAGCCTGGTTAACATATCCAGCTAGAATGTGAGGTCTCGGTCAGTCTGTGGAACTCCTGGGCATCATTAATTAGGTCAAGCAAATCTATTCCCCTGAGAAAAATATTCTCACTGACCCTGCCAATAAGAAAGACCCTAAAACACCAACAGGACTGTTCAGGTTTTGGTGAAATTGCATTTCACTTCTAGGAATACTGATGGCCCCTGTCATTAAGTCACTGGGAAAAAAAAATCAATGTATAGAGCACCATAAGTAGAAATTACCATTAAATTAATTGGAGAAAATGGCAGTGCAGTCACTCCCTGCATACTGACCCTGGTATTTATGAACCATAATTGAACGTACAAAGACAAAAGCATCTGGCAGAAATCGAACAAGGTAAAGATTTGGTATCAGATTTGTACACGGTGTGAAACAGCTGCTCATTATAGACAATTAGAAAGCAGTTGTCAGCTTGACACTAGGCAGTGGTGAGAACTGAATCATGTGAGAAATACCAATCATGGCCTGCAGGATACTGAAACAACTTGAATGTAGACAGTTAGCAAAATTCTATCATAAAGCAGTAGTGGTAAATTCAAAAACATCTTAGGAAGGGGGAGCCAGGGGTTATTTACCACATACACAAGAAGACTGACTTTATAAATTAACTTGGCATTTGAATTTACTAGAAAATGTCACATGAACTACATAACTATGTATATATAACATAGATGTGCCAGGTTCAAAATGGCTCCCTCCATAAGTGAGGTGACTATACTCTGCTTAGAAATGCTCTGTGTTGAGATAGACCCAAGTGTGAGAAGAGAAAACCTTGGGAAGCAACATTGCTAGTCCTGGCTCTTTGCCTGCTTTGTCTCTGCATATTAACTGCTAATATTATGAAATCATTGATGCAGTGTATCTGAATTGTTGGAGTCTGGTTTGCCAACACCACTGTATGTTATCTCAATGAAGAAAAGAAATATCTACTTGGAATAAGGAAAGTAATCATAACAAAATGGCCTTGCCAAAAACAGAACATGATATAATATTTGATTAGTACTAGACATAGCTCTGATATTTTTTCCTACATGTTTTGACTGTATTCCAATCACTTCTTTATAGCATGATGATTTTAAAGTATAACTTAGTATAGGAAGAGTAGAAAGATAGCTCTGCCTTTGTTAGGATGAGTATTTTTTGTTATTGATAATTTAGACTATGAACCCAGGAGAAATAAGTACTCTGCTTATAGTTTTAAATTTCTGAGAATTGGAGAATCTTTCACAAAATGTTCCTCAATGCATAGTAAATCTTATTCCTCCACTACAAATGCATGTTACAATACTGAGCTCACCACCAAGGCACCCATAATCCTCCACCCTAGGTCCTTCCATTTTTATGCTCACCCTAGTAGCCTCAATTCTACAGTCAGATTTCTAGGGTCTGTTTTTGGTTTAGTTTTAACTGTTCCTTTGTTTTGTTTCTTTATATTCTGCATATAAGTGAAATCTCCTTCTGGCTTGTTTTGCTTAGCATAATCCCCTCCACTTCCATCCATGTAGTTGCAAATGGCAAGATTTCTTTTTCTTTTTCTTTTTTTTTTTTTTTTATAACTGAGTAGTATTCCATTGTGTATCTATACCATGTCTTCATTAGCTACTCATGTATTTGGGCACTTATGTGGTTTCTAAAATTTGGCTATTATAAATAGTGCTTCAATGAACAAGGGAGAGCATATATATTGCTTTGAATTAGTCTTTTTGTGTTCATTGGGTAGATAACTAGGAGAGGCATTGCTGGATCATATGACAGGTCTATTTTTAATGTTTTGAGAAAACTCCATCCTGTTTTCCATGAGAGCTGGACCAGTCTGTGTTCCCACCAGTGGTGTATGAAGGTTCCTTTTGTTCTACGTTTCTGGTCTTCTTGATATGGACCTTTCTCACAGGTGTGAGGTAACATCTCATGGTTTTGATTTGTATTTCCCTGATGATAAGTAATGAGCATTTTTTTTTTCACGGGCCTATGGGCCATCTGTATATCTTGTTTGGAGAAGTGCCTGTTTAGCTTTTCTACGCTCATATTTTAATGGCATGCCCTGTAGGACATCTATTATCACCTGGTGCTGCAATCCTATCATGACATTGGGACAGAATTTTTCCTGGAAGCAACCCTATACTGAATGGTTGTCAATAACTATGCATGACCTTGATTGTGAATGTCACAAGTAGACCCACAGAGCCGGCATGTGTGAGTCAAAGATTGGTGGGAAGGATAAGTGGCTTCCAAGTGCTAAAATCATCAACTCTGTTTATCACCTTAACTTGTTACAATATCAGGGCTCTTCAGAGAAACATTTCACCTTTGCTAAAATCTTCCTAATAAGGGAATACTGTGGGATGGAAGAATTGCTTAAAGAAGTTGGATCAGGGCTTCCCCTGGTGGCACAGTGGTTGAGCCCTGGGCTGTGAAGCTGCCCACAGCCTCTGCAGTGCCGGTTCGATCCCCAGCCGCTGGCCCGACATGGAGCGCAGACCTCTCCTGCCGCCCTCTGCTCCCCTCAGCAGTGTATTTCTGTCCATCTGCCTGTTATGTTCCCAGCTCTGGCTCTGGTGAATTCTCTCACCCTCCCGCACTTCTGACTGTACCCAGTGCTTATATAAATAAATAAATAAATAAATAAATCTATCTTTAAAAAAAAAAATTGGATCAGTTTCACCAAGAGTAAATATGTTAGCAATTCATTAAATCATCCTCTGTCTACATTAAATGTCGATCACTTTCTTAAAGCACCACATAAGAGAGTTTGGTTCAATCTTTTATCAAGGCCAGCACACACTTCAAACTTTTAAAATCCGGTACCCTTTTTCTGATTTATTTTTTATCCTGTCTAAACAAATCATCAACCATAAACACGCTCCTTCATTTGAAAAACAAGTTGTGTTCAAAAATATAGTTAGAAGTATTTTGACCTTCAGTTGGCATTGTCAGGAGAAGAAGCCCCTATGGTTGCTGAAACTGAAGGAAAAATGCTGCAATGTTGGAGCCGGTCTTAGAGATTAATTTGCCTGATGTTTTAAGAAATTTGGGCTCCTGAAGAAATGGAAACATTGACAAGTCAGTGGAGTGTTGATCCCTGTGATGGAGACATGGCCAGAAATAGCAATCATTATTATAGCTGTTCCCCACCCAGCTCCTAATGCTCTGTCATGCATGGGCCAGTGCACGTTTGTGTTGAGTTAGTGAAGAGTCCCTATTCAGAACACAGACTTGTTTAGTCAGTTGTCCTTTCATCCAAGGCACTTCAAATTAACCTGTCTACCACGTTTTATTTACTGATCCAATACTATAAAACCTGCTCCCCAATTTATATTAATTACATTAGCAAAGGTTCCTGCCTCCAGTTGAGTACCTGGTTCTGTGAACACCATTTTCTTTGCCTCTATCTTACTGTAACTCCTTATTACTCTTACATGTTTACCATGGTAGCTTTTTCCCAGGCAATTCTGGCTTCAATTTTTCTTTTCTCAAATTTACCTTTCAAAATACAATCTAATTATTTCTAAAATAATTTTTGTTAAAGTAATAAAATTTGTCAAAGTAACATTGCATGATAACATAGAAGTTTCAGGTGTGCATCAAAATAAATTAACATCTGTATATACTACAATCAGCTTACCTTGTAAGTCCAATTACATTCTTCATCATACAGTTGACCCCTTGTATTCTATCTGCCCTTCCACTTTTCCCCTTTCCTCCTCATAACCACTAATTTGGTCGTAAAGACTCAGTATATTTTTGTTTTATTTAGTTCATTCACATGTGTGTTTTTATTTGTAGACCACAACTGAGTGAAATCATACAGGATCTTTCTCTGTCTGACTTATTTCTCTAAGCATTATACCTATAGATCCATTCATGTTGTTGCAAATGATTGGATTTCATCTTTGCTATGATTGAGTAGTATTCCATTATATTTGTGTACACACACACACATACACACACACAGTTGTTTTTTTTTTTAAAGATTTATTTATTTATTTATACAAGCACTGGGAGGGTGAGAAGCGTGGGAGGGAGAGAGAATTCACCAGAGCCAGAGGGGAGAGCAGAGCAGTCAGACTGACGAAATACACTGCTGAGGGGAGCAGCGGGTGGCAGGAGAGGTCTGCGCGCCATGTGGGACCCTTGCCCGGTGGCTAGGGATTGAACCAGTGCTGCAGAGGCTGTGGGCAGCTTCGCAACCCAGAGCTCAGCTGTTGTGGCACCGGGGAGGCTCCACGGTTGTTTTTTCAAAGCAAATAAAAAGTGTAATCATGCCAGTCATCAACTTAAATTATTTAATGGTTCCCAATTGCTGTCACTATAACAACTTCCCTAATGGCCTCCAAGGGTTCTATGCTTAATACTTGTTAATTTTTGCAATTTTATTCCTTGTGGCCACTGCTCTAACCCATCTATAACAAAATGCTTATAATTTAGTCTTTAGCCTCTATGACTTTGCATCAGCTATTTTCTTCTATTTGGAATCCACCCCCTTTACCCTTGTACACACTCTATGCTTTAAGACTAACATTTTCTCAGTTTTTAATAGATCACTCTTTTATTCTCTAAAGTACCCTGTGTTCTATGTACTTCTAAAATTCCCCATATATAAGCTTTTCACATATATTAAAATGGTGTGTTCCAAGTAACCAGACCACCCTTAAATATGCTAATAATTCAAAGATAGATGTATATATGATGAGTGAATAAATGCAGGCTGTAACTAAAACAGACCACTCACCAAGATAGATGGTCTTTTTCATTAATCCAATCCATTATTTATAGTTATAAACCAGGGAAAGCTTACTGGAAAACATCTTATATACCAAGCATAAGCATGATTATTCACAACTAGAGAGAAAGAAGACAATTATAGCAGATACTAATTAATCTTGTGTTTGACTTTTTATTGACTATAGAGAATCCCTATGTTAGATTCATCTAGGAGTGCACTGATGAGTTTGAATGTGTTAGGTGGGAAGAAAACAAAGCAATCCATAAGTCGGATACACAGAGAATCTGTTTCAGGGTAGAGCAAGTAAGAATGGAAGATGAGACATGGATTTGAGAGACATTTGGGACAGCCATCTATATACCTGTGGGAGAAGACAAAACTAGAGTTCAATTTTATTATTTTGTACTTCTTGTTTGAGCTTATGAGATTTACAGTGACTGGATTCAGAGCAGCAGTAATTCCCTTTATAAAGTAAAAAAAAAAAAAATGTGTTAGCCCACCATTTGATGGCACTGGTACTTTGTTTTCTGGGTAATTAAATGAATGAAACCTATTTACTACTTAGTGATGTTTTAAATTAATTTTATATTAAAGATAATTTTATTTGTATTAATTTGCATTAATTATATTAAAGATAATTTAAAAACAGGAGTAGTATGTAAAGTGTGCAAAATGGACCAGTTTGTTGACAATGGTAGGTAGGCATATGGATTCATAGGTCCCTTGCAATGCCCAAACATGTCCTTGTATTACAGATCACTTCTTCTGCTCACCATATAAATAAATATTTGATATGTCTTGCAATAAATTATATACAGGTCATGTATTTAACTGTTATTCTGCCTTTTACAAACATTTGACACTGTGTAAGACATTCTATAAATACACTTAAGACATTAAAATAGGTTTTATTTTTATTTAAAGGAAACACTAAAATGTATGTACCTTTTAAGTTTAAAATAACTGATTTACATTATCATCTTAAATATATACATTATCTATTTGTGAATATATTTTCCCAAATCTCTTTCTACAAGCTTATGGAATAATATGGGATCTAATTACTTGCAATGAGTCTGATTCTATATCAGGTTGTATCCAATAACTAATTAAGGATGAAGCGCTCTTAATTAATCATGTACTGATAGGTTGAAAATCTAAATGTGCTAGTAGACTTATTATCCTAATTTAGCCATATTCCATAGCGCTAAAAATATTAGCTAGCAATCTTGATTTTCCTGTCTTTTAAAGCATTTTCCTTTATTTAAAGAATTTAGACCAGTGGGGGAAGGAATCAAAACCCAGTCTTCAACCGGTTATTTGCAGAAGCTTTGTCACAGGTATTTTCATTAACCTCAGTTGGCAACATTTATAATTGATGGAATATAACCTAGCATAATATTTAATAATAATGCTTTCATTGTAAATATACTTTACATGGTCATCTTACTAACCTTGTGAAATCCAAATACCCATATTTAGTAATAATTTCCTTTAATAAGCCACTCCATGTTTTAGTCTCTCATATTTTCATTTTCAGTGAATATTTCTGTTCAATGAAAACAATTAGTTTGCTTCCTTGAACATTATTTTTTGCATTTTTCAGTATTTTTTTTTTGTTCATTATAATTGACTTTTAAAATACATGCTTCCTAGGCTACATTTTGACTTTCATGGGCCCTGGGCAATTTTTTCAATTTATTTTTATTGAGGTAAATTGTTTTATATTTTGTATCTGCTTTGGAGGTTATTGTTTTAAACCTCTACAAATGTATATTTTGATACCTCGCCCACAACTGGTGCCCCACAAATCCTCCATTATGATCTATTGAGTCTCCTCCCTTCCATACTCCTACTCCATCTTCCTCCCCTTCTAGTTGGGCCACTTCTGTCAGATGTCAAGAGTTTATTGTTGGTTTGATTTTGACAGACCCTTTGTTATGTTTCTCTATATTATACATGCAAGTGAAGTCATTCAGATTTGTCCTTCTTCTGACTTATTCTGCTTAGCAAGATCCTCTCCAGTGCCATTCATATTGTCAAAAATGGAAAGAGTTGTTCATTATAAAATGTATTACCCATACTAATATTTTTTGACATTATGTCTATTGTGAGTGATGTTAGTAAATCTTCCAATTTTATTTTTAATGTATTTTCTTTGTTTTAAAAAAGATGTGTGGATGTGTGTGTGTGTGTGTGTGTGTGTGTGTGTGTGTGGAGAGAGAGAGAAAGAGAGAGAGAGAGAGAATGAATGCAGGTTTAAATACTACATATGATGTACAGGTAGACTCACACTTTAGATGTCTGCTGCCACTCTGTATCACCACCAAAGCAGCAGTAACCTCGACCATAGTCCATTGGACCCTCTCCCTACTGACTCCCCATTTCTCATTGTCCCCCTCTGGTATCTATAATTTTTCAGATTTCTAGAATTTGTTTTGATTTAGTTTTGTTTTTTATTATATTTTTAACTTTTATGACTTTTGGCATGTGTGTTCTTGTCCATTCTTTTACTTTTAACCAGTATACATGTCTGAATATTTAAAATATTTTCTATAGATACAATCTTTATCATGCATTTTTGTTCAGATTATCTGTCTTCACTGTAATATTGTAATATTGGATTGTAATTTTGGATTACAGGTTCACTTTTTCTATTTATTCTTTTATTCTTCATTTTTATTCTTATATAATTCTTATTCCTTTGTAATTAAGGCTATCATGATACTACTTGTTTTTCCTTTGTTCTGTTTTCTTGTTATCCCTTTTGGTTTTATTTATTTTAATACTAAAATTTTGTTTAATTAAAAAATACCATATACTTATTTTCTCTTTTATCATTTTAACCATACCATATCTCACTGCATTTACTGAGTTATTATACCCTAAACTTCAGCTGCTTAAAGTTAATGTTATGTATTGAAGATCTAAGAATTTTCCAAGAATTCCAGTAACACATTTTTCTTTTGTTCTATTATGTCACATGCTTTAGATTGACAGATGTTTTAAACCCATTATACAATAAATGCTTTACTTTAAACAGAATATTATTTGTAGAGAAATTAGAATAAAAAAATCAATCCAAATTAAGGAATGATGTTTTCATTCCTTCTGTAGTTTCCTTTGGAGTCATTGACCATCAGTCTGAGAAAAAAAGTTTTTTTTTTTTAGCATTTGGTGTAGTACAGGATTGCTAGCAATGACACAGTCCAGCTATATTTATCTAAAAATATTGTGCTTCATTCTTATTTTTGAAAAAAAAAAAATGACTAGATACAGTATTCTGTTTGATCACTGTTTCTTTTCCTTTTAGCATTTTAAAAGATGATCCCTTTTTACTTGCTGTCATTATTTCTTATGAATTATGAGTGATGCTTCATTTTTCTCTGGCTACATGAATAGATTTTTCCTTTCATTTTTTCAAAACTCTGTAGTTTGACTATTACTTGCATATCTGTGGTTTATGTTTGTGTTGAATCTGCTTGTAGTTGTGCTTCATTAATGTGTAAATAGTTGCTTTGCAACAGTTTTGGGAGACTCTGGTCATGGCGTTTTTCATATATATGTTCACCCCATTCTTTTTCTCTTCTCCCTGTGAAACTCAAATAATTCACAATTATATTGTGCAGCATTTTTCCACACCTCACTAATCTTCCTCCCCTCACATTTTTAAAAGTTGTTTCTGTGAATATTCTCTAGTAACTCTCCTGTAGACCTAACTTTCTCAGGGTATGTTTCTGTGAAAGCAACATAAGATATCCTTCAGTATTGGTGATGATCACCACAAATGGTTTATTTATCTTTTGTTATTTTTTTCATTCCCAGGTAAATTATAGATTTTTGTAATTACTATCTGTTAAGACAGAGATTTTTTTCCAATTTATTAGTACAGAAAATTAAAAATTTTTGTGTATGAATGTTATGGTTTGCTCTCACAAGTTTTATCTATTTATTAAGGTTTATTTATTTTATGCATACAAGAACTGGTGTAGAGGGGTGAGAAGACACAGTGGGGAACAGAACAGGCAGATTGACTGAAATACACTGCTGAGGGGAGCAGCAGGTGAGTCAGGAGAGGTCTGCTGCGCCATGTGGAAGCTCCCTGGCTGGCAGGGGATCGAACTCGTGCAGCAGAGGCTGCAGATAGATTCTCATTGCTGTGCTTAACCCCTTGGGCCATACAGGGAGGCCCCTGATTAGCAAGTTTAATTTCATGTGAATTCTTAATTCTCCCTTTCAATGTAGCCTAACATATTTAGAGTCTGAGAGTTAGGATGTGGGATCTTAGGGTGATTTTTGGATGCCAAAATCAAGATGGATTAACACCATACTCTCTCTGAAACTTGTAGAATCGAGTCTATCCTCTTGTCTTCCTAACTTCTAATGGTTTGCTGGCAATCCTTGGCATCCTTTGGCTTGTGGAAGCATCAGTTCAATCTCTATCTTACTGTCTTCACATGGGCTTCTTCCTGTGTTTCTGTGTTAGTCTCTGTGTCGTCTTTCTAATAAGGATATTAGTAATATTGGATTATAGGTTCACTCTACTCTGGTATGACCTCATCTTAGCTAATTACATCTGCAAGGGCACTATTTCTAAGTGAAGTCACATTCTGAAGTGTGGGAATTCAACATATCTTTCTGGGCTACACGATTCAACTTATAATAAGGCATATAATTTTTCCTTATTTAAATTAATTTTATTTTTTTATTTATTTTTAAATATTTATTTATGCAAGCACTGGGTACAGTCAGAAGTGCAGGAGGGTGAGAGAATTCACCAGAGCCAGAGCGGGGAGCAGAACAGGCAGACGGACGAAGTACACTGTTGAAGGCAGCAGCGGGCAACAGGAGAGGTCTGCACACCACATGGGACCCTCACTGGTGGCCGGGGATCTAACAGGCACTGCAGAGGCTGCAGGCAACTTCACAGCCCAGCGCTCAACCGCTGTGCCACCAGGGAAGGCCCTTAAATTAATTTTAAAGAAATCTATTGTGATTTTAGTCTGCTTAAAAATTCCAGTCGTTGTGTTGAATAACAAAAATAAGTTTCCATATTTTCATTATTCCAGTGCAAAAAGTATATATTTATGGCTGCTATTCTTTTTGTATAAGCTAGTTTGAATTGAGACATGGTGAAGATCTAGAAAGTACATACCTTATCTGTGTAGACCCCTTCTTTTATATAAATGTATTATGGTTACCATATTTTTAAGAATCTTGGAAAATATGTGGTAACTCAAAGTTACATGGCTAAAGAGTAAATAGCTTTAGATATAATTGAGCACTTCAGAAGTATAATAGATTGAGTGGGTAGTGTTTCAGTTTTTGAGGGATAGCGCCTATAATGGATACACAAATTGTGAACAAGGAATCTCATATTCCCAAAGTCATCCAAAAATTAAAATATCATGAAAAATATTTCTTTTTCCCAACAAAGCCTACCTCAACTGATTTGTATTTTAAAGTGACTACATTTCATTAATCACAATAGGGAACAGAAGGATGAAGTAGCTAGTTTTCAATTTTACCACTTGAAAATCTTCTACCTTATAATAGTGATGTCCCTGCATGCTCCATTTGCAGTGTTTCATTTCCCATGCATAATCGTCCCTGAGTTGGCTCTTTCATCTGTCAATGGAGAAACGATGTCACTCCACTTTTGTAGCCTAACCATCCAGTCAGGGTAATCATGACTTCAAGGGTCAGATATAGTTTAAATCAAAAGCAAAACCAGCACCCTAGACACCACCAATGCACTGACCCTTGTAACAGGGCTCTCTAGTCTAGCTGAGAATGTGCATGTTTCATGCACTGTTGACATCTGGAGAAAGATGATATTTATAAACCCATTTCCAACACCTTGAAATACTTTTAAATAAACCCATTTTCATATACCTTGAAATGTTTATAAAAACTAGAGACCATTTCTGTTATTATAATCTCACAAAGCAGATCTCCAAGTCTCAAAAATGAGGTCCCGTTCTCCACTGACCTTATCACAGAACCATTTAGGTCAAAGTTACTTTTGAAATACTTTAAAATGAAAATGCCATGGGAGGACTGATTAAACTAAAATTATAACTGATAAGCAAACTAAGTGAAAAAGACAGTTGACTATAAAGCAAGTTTATAATTAAAATAATTTGGCATGATAATGCTTCTGAAAGTGTTTTTCAGAATACAATACAGTTTTAACTTATGACTGAAAAATAATTATGATCCATCTCTATCACTTGGAAAAAAGTTAATATTGTAACTGACCCTAAATTCCCATGGATTGCCACAATAGCAAAGGAAAGTAATAACAGTGAGTTCAAGGCTTGAAAACCAAAATCTTTGAGACCGCAGAAAGGTTATGAAGGGAAATCTGGGGGTGGGAAAAGAAGACCCCAAACAGTACGTTTGGAGGTTTTCAGAAAAAGTTTAATGCTGGACCCTTACTCTTAGGAAAATCATTGAAAATATTTCTGATATTGATCACATATTCAGAATCATCTATGAGTCCAAACCCCTGATAGACAAATGTCCAAAGTGAATTCCTACTTCTATATTTGATGAACTCATCCCAGAGAACTGCAGTTTTATCCCTGCTCTATCGTCGTTCCTGTATACTAAAAGTACCAAAATCTGATATCAACATAGGTGCAAGCAAGTCTAATCTTAGAAATCAAGATTTTCTTGGGCCTCCCTGGTGGACTAGGGGTTAAGTCTCAGTGCTATTACCACTGTGGCCTGAGTTTGATCCTCCGCCACGTTGCTAACGCCACATATGGCACAACGGACCTCTCCTGTCTCGTCCACTGCTCCCCTTAGCAGTGTAATTCAATAAATCCACCTGTTTTGCAACCCTACTCTTTCTCTGGTGAATTCTGTCAACCCATATACCTCTTGCCTAAACCCCAGTCCTTCTATGCAAAAATAAAAGAAAGAAAATCACACGCAAAAAAGTACAAGATTTCCTGAGCTTTCCTTCTTAAGGTTTTTAATGCTACATGCATTTTTCTCCTTCACCCTACAAGTGTTTTTTGGATCTTACTCTGATCAACATCTATTTTACTAAATACTTTCTCCTATTATCACTCCCTACTCATTACCAAAAAAAAGTAAAACCCATTATTAAAAGTTGGGTACCATCTAGTAGATATCAGAAGTAGTAAGAAAGTATTCTTGAACAAAAGTTTTTTGTACTTGCTGCCTAAACTGAGTTTCTACCATAGTTTATTGCAACTTAGAAGATACTTTTTATCTCCTGTCATTTTGTTTCATAGTACTTATGTTTGGATTATGAGGCTGATCATTAAGCCCCATCTGACTATATATTATAGGCTCCTTTCCCAAAGTGCCCCAATATCCTTTTGTGGCCAGAGTCAGAGGAAAACTGGAAGAAATCTAGTAAAATCAATTTCTCTTGAAAAAAGACATAGTACTTATAAAGAGCCATTGCAATACCCCTGTCACCAATTAAAAAATATGCTTCTATTTGTATAGCACCTCTGGACACTAAATATAATAATACTTCCTTGTTTTTCATTTGTCCCTGGTCTAGCTATTATATTTTTATGTATTCCTCCTATTGCTATTTCACAATTTTAGATTTATGCTCTTTTATTCTGTCTTATCTCATCCTGCCTGCAAATTTTTGCTTTATTTTATTTTTTTTTTCCTATCAAAGCTTGCAGGATACTTGAATTACAAGGCCACATGGAAAGTGCTTTATTCCCTCAAATCTTCAAAAAGCCATGGATGATACTATGTTTTCTAGCTATTTTGTCCTTATATAATGTATCAGTTAATCTTCCATTAGTCTTCTCTCAAAAGAGGCTTATAAATAAGATGTTTAACTTTTTCCCTAGCCCCAAAAGGTCATAAAGATTCTAAAGTAAAATGGTACTTTTTAAAAGTCCCGAGTTTGCTTTTTATGCACAAACTACCGTTTGTCTTTCAAAACAAAGTGGCAAACCAACTACAAGGTTAAAGATGTACACCATTGTGGGTATAGGGAGTTGTTGCCATTGCCAGACTCTGCATATAATGTTGTAAACGTCTTTCATTTGAATTAATTAATTAATTATCCAGAACAAATATTGTGTTCATTAAAAAGTGAAGAAACTAATTTTTTTCTGACTTATCAGGCCCTGTGTTCAGTTTCTCAGACCAAAAGGTATTATTTTGTAACAGATAAAATTATATTTGTGATCTTCTAAAAGAGTGTGTGAGGTCATCTAAGGGAATTCTCTCCTCTTTACCCATAGAAGCTGTGGATGGCATACAGGAGCAAAGGAAGTTATTCTAAGAAAGCAAGGATTTATCAACATAAACTGATTATAATTAATCCTAGGGAATATGTATTCTAATATAATTACTGTTATCTTTGGTTTTTGTATCAAAAAGACAAAATAACAATATGCTTGTCTAACTTTCTTATTGAGCTGTCAAGTAAATGCTATAATGTTTATATCACTGCACTAGTGGATGCTAAGGCTGATAGATACGTCCTGCCATCAAATATTGCTTTTATCCAATTTTTTTTTCCTTTTCCTCAGGTCAGCCCACATCCAATGACTGGTCAGTGCGATACAGAGACCTGGCCATTAGCTAAAAGGCAATACCAGATTCAAATTAACTCTTGCACAGTCATTCTCTCATTGCTTTCTTACAAATTCTCTTACTGAATGTTCTTCCCAGTTAACTTCTTGCAGACAAATCTCATCTTAGAATCTCATTGCAGAGAAATGTATCTAAGATACTTATCCTAGGAAGCAGACATAAAATGAGATTGTATAAAGTAGATCACTCACTGATTAGATGGTAGTAAAGATCTGATCTTCGATCTCTCTGATTGCTTTAGTGTGCAGTTGTTAAAATTTTAACTAGTTATTAGCTGAATAGAATTTACTTACTTTCATTTGTTTGAAAAGTAAGGGGAAGAATAAATATTAAGGACTAAGGAATCAGATGGCTGTTACTAAGTAAAATCAATGCATGATAGAGACAATGAAAGGCTGAATATGAATAATCACCAATTCAAGGCAAACTGTGAAAGCAGGAGAACCTCTTAACAGTATATAAAGAAAATCTAACCTTTAACATTAATAACAGACAAAGCTGAGCATTAGGGCCTACAATTTGATTGTAAAGCTCTCTGATCGCTAGAGAGGACTTAATTTTCAACCCCAGAAAGTCTGTTATGCCAAGGTTATGGCCTTAATTTAGAAAGAATAGGGTTAAGATACGCAGGCCAGTGTGCTTGAGAACACTGAAGCCTCAGACTCTGTCTGCAAAAGTGATGCCTTTTTCATATTAAAGACTAACATTTCCCCATTACTTGAAATCAGTGTAGCAACCTCTATCTTGTGCAATACTGTGCCCTCACCACCCTCCCAACCTCCTACCCCTAAATTCACTCCTGGTCACACCAGGTTGATAATTTAAGTTCAAGTCAGATATGGCATAAACAGACTGAGGGATATACTTAGTGGGCCAAAGGCAGACACTATACCCTAAAAGAGTTGTAGGACCTGGCTAACATAGCATCAGGATTGAAAGACTAATGTACAGTATTGTAATGTGAGGTTACTAGGTAAAGGGGGATTCAATGTAAAGTTGGATAGGGAAGGGTTTATTGACATGAAAACATTCCATTGTAACATAGTATTTAATACCTTGGGAAGGGCCTCAAGAGAAAGTGATAATATATTGCTAAGATGGCTGTTGAAAGCTTGGGGGAAAAATAATGGTACAAGCTTAATGAAGTGGAAGTGTAATGGTAGATGGTGGGACATAACATGAAAAATCTCAGAGAAATAGGCAGATAAGAGTGGACATATTGAAATATCACTCCAGATGTGTGCTAAAATGATTCTCCCAAAATACCCCCAAAGGAAAAAAGCAATAACTTAGTTAAAAGTTATTTTGATATCCCCTTTGATATACCCTTCCTACAAGGGGATATCAAAACATTTCAGAGACTTTTGGATATAGGGTTTGAGGTATTTCCTGCAGGTATTTCCTGAATCAAAGAATTATCGTCCCCACTTGTGGGGACCAGATAATAAATGGAATCCTGATATGTCTGGTCCATGGTATGTTCCTTGGGTGCATGTACTCATGAAGTAGACAGTTCTTTGGTCCAAATGTGTAACTGGAATGAACATAATATATACTTGGTGGGGAATAACAAGTGTCTTTTAGCTGTTGTACAAGCTGTTGTATTGGTATTGTATGTCTGGCCAAATTAGTAAACCAAAAATTAGTTTTGCCTCCCAGTCAGAAGGGTAGATGTTAGTGTTCTCTTGTTTAATGATTGAAAAGGTGCAAGGATGATGTTCTTCATTATATGCTCATTTAATTCACCAGTCTGGGTCCTGGATTCTGGGTGAAGACAGTGAACTAGTGCAGACAAACAAGTAGTATTCCCATGTGGTGCTGCGGTAACAGATGCTATGTCTTTTCCACACTGCCTAACAAGACCTTAAGCTTATGGTATGCAACCTGAATCTTGCAGCTTTTTCCTTTCCTATCAGGAAGATTTAAAGAGTTTTATATGTGAGGAACACATTACACATTTATGGTTTTCCTCACACCGTGGTGATTCTCCTGCTCGTTTTCATAAATAGTCTGAGAGGACATGACCCAATTAGATATTCTGTGCAAGATGTCATTACTTTATTTATTAATTCCATTAATCCAGGGTCAGCATGAAGCACAAAGTTGGAGGTGTTGTGAGAATCCATGATTTCCAGAGGTTGGAAAATAAGGTCTAGGAAAATTTGGGTGTCCACGACATCAATGTAGCCTTTAATGAACCACACTGATGTTACCTTCTCCCTCTATTCAATCCTGTGTTCCTTCCTGACCTAGTCATTTTTGCCCAGACTCCCCAATAAAATCCCTGCATTAAGTCTCTTTCAGAATCTTTCCTTAAGAGAGCATCCAGAACACTTAATAGTAGTTAAGTAGGACTTCTTCCCATGTACTCAGAGCTCTAACTTTGAAATCTCAAAGGCACCAGAATTTCCCCATATTTGTTCCTAATGAAATAGAACACAACTTGCATGGCATTTGGGGTTTGATCAGTTTGACTACAGCTTCCCCAATATGTAAAATGACCCAATTAATTTTAGCAATTACATATCTGGCTAAGAATTTAGAGTCAATTAAGATTAGTGAATCAATACTACAAATTACAAAGTAATTTTGACTAACAGAACTACAGCTTTACAAAATTAATAGATACTTGATTTATTCTGGCCAGTATATGCCAGATAATTTAAGATTTAATTATCATGTGATTAGTTATTAAAAATAAAAATCCTAAAATGCATGTGGCTATGGACTGGACCTAATGCATGCACACTTGCATACAAATAGCTGTCATGCTGATAAGATGCTGCTTAAGCTACATCATTTATAATATGCAGAGTCTGGGCCACTAAGAGCTGGCACCAGTACCATATAGCATGTATTGGACAGAAAGTTGAAAATAGGGTAAAAGTAGGATGAAATTATTTACTGCCTACACATTAATGCTGAAGGAGGGCAGTGCTGAAAAAAATACCCAAGGAGGATGTTGAAACAAGAGAGTATTTTTTTTTTTTGTTAAGATGAATGTAAAGTAAAAATCAAATACAATGTTTCCCCCTAATTATCTTCAGCCTATGATTAAAAGCGAAGAGTAGACAAAGCCTTGAACAAAAAAGACATTTTCTGAGAACCTAAATATTTTACAGCTGGTATACCCTGAAAGGACTCACTATGAGATATTAGGAAATTTGTAGTTAAACGAAGGAGTTTGCTTAGTTGTTTAATCAACTTGAAATAAGTTCAGTTCAGCATAAAATTATGCTGTGCTTTATTTCACAATTGTGAGATTATTGTGAGTTCTTTCAGAAAATAAATGAAAGCTCATTTGATTTAATAAGGCTATCTCAAGCATCTACAACTTAATCTTTGTGTATCTTTCTTTTGGCTTTCTAAAATATATTTTTATGATGTAGGAGAAGTTATGTAATTTTACATGTATAATGAATTAACAACATTCATTTATACAAATTAGTGTAAAACACATTGAAGCAGAACAAAGAAATTGCATTTGTGAAGTGGCCACTGAGCCTTGTCTCTATAGTTAATGTTCTCTCTGGTCCCTGACAAAGACTATTTCTTTCTTTCTTCTTAGAGATAATCCTTAAGTTAAATTTGTGTCCTTCATTATTTTCCTTTATTCTCCTCAGATGGATAGATACAGCCTTAAATAAAACAATGTATTTTAGTTTATATAAGTGATATCATATACTCTCCTCTTCTGTTTTTCATTGATCATTTGATATTATATCCTAACACTCATCTTTGTAGATTGTATGGATGTGATTATATCATTTTAATTACTCTGTAACACTTAAATGTGCTGTTAAAATATTTAATTTTTTAAAGAAATTTTAGGATCACAGCAAAATTGAGAACAAGGCACAGAGTTTTCCCATATTCTCCCTGCTTCCACACATTTAGTTTCTGCCTTAATCAACATTCTCCACCAGAGTTATACATTTGTTAGCATTAATGAAGCTATATTAATATATCATCACCCAAAATTCATAATTTGTATGAAGGTGCACTATTGGTTGTACATGGACAAAATAAATTTGGGAGTAGGCAAATCCATGACATGTATCCATTATAGTAGTTTCATTGCCCTTGAAGAAACATCTACCTGTGTCCTACCAATTTATCCCTCCCTCCAAATCTCTGTCAACACCTTATTTTTTGCCTCCATAGTTTTGTCTTTTTCCAGAATGCCATATAATTGAAATCAAACAGTATATAGCCTTTTGCTGGTTTCTTTCACATAGTATGTATTTAAGTTTCCTCACCGTCTTTGTATGGCTTCATAGGTTGTTTCTTTATCGTACTGAATAATATTCCATTTATGGTTATACCACAGTCTATTGATTCACTTACTGCAAAACAGCTTGTTTGCATTCATGTTTTAGTAATTATGAGTAGAACTGTTATAAATGTACATGTGTAAGTGTTTGTGTGAAAAACATTCAGTTCCTTTAAGTAAATATCAGAGTTTAATTGTTGGGTTGTATTGGAAGAGTATATATTTTTTTATAAGAAACTCTTTTCCAAAGTGGCTGTACCATATCGTGTGTGCCAAGCAGTAATGAGTGAAAGTTTCTGTTGCTCCACATCCTTGCCAGCATTGGGTGTTCTGAATTTTGGCTGGTCCAATAGGTACATAGTGGTATCTCGTTGTTACTTGCATTTCCTTGATGACATATGATGAGGAACATCTTTTCATATGCTTATTTGCCATCTGTATATCACCTTTAGTGAAATGTCGGTTATCTTTGACCAGTTTTTTATATATTTAAATATATTTTATATTTTAAATAATAGTATATTTTAGTATACTATTATACTAAAATATATTTAAAATATATAGTATATTTTAGTATACTGGTTTATTTAATATATTTTAAATAATAGTATATTATATTTAAATATAATAGTATATTTAAATAATAGTATATTTTAAATAATAGTATATAAATATTAATAATACATATTAAATATTAATAAATATTAAATATATTAAATAACTAGTACATTTTAAATAATAGTCATTTATAGGTCATATCTTTTGAAAGTATTTCCTCCCAGTCTGTGACTTGTCTTTTCATTTAACAGTGTCTTCTGCAGAGTAGAAAGGAAAACATACATATAATCCAGTTTATTATTTTATGCTTGCATACATTGTGCAGTTGGTATTATGTCTAAAAGTCATTGTCAAATTCAATGATGGAGATTTTCTATGTGATGTAAATGTTTTATAGTTTTGGGTTTTATACTTAGGTCTATGATCCATTTTAATTCTTTTGTGAAGGATGCTAAAAGTCTACAAATTTCTTCAATTGCAGGAATCAATTTGTTAAATAATGTTCTTCCTCCTCCCCCTAAAGTTCCATTCACTCAAATTTGCATATACAAAAAAGTTCTATATAAGTTATTTTCTGGAAATGATCAAGTCTTTGACTTTGCAGTTGAGTAATTTGAATCATTTCACTAAGAAGATTAAATCAAGCCACAGGTCATCAGTCCCGTGAAAATTTAAATGATTCCTGTGGTAACACTGTTTCTAATTCACCTCAGGCACCTATTCTTCAATTACATTCTCAAATAAATCATCATCTAAAATGCTCCCATTATTATTATTATTATTTTTTTTTTTTTTTTTTTGAATTATAACCAAAAGGAGAGCAGTCAGGATTCTCTTCCATCTTTTCGGAACCTCATGAATGGGTATCTCTTCTCACAACCTATCAGTCCTCTCCCTTCAGTGGACTTCAGATTCCAAAGCCCACTATTTTTCACTTATCATTTTACCAAAACCAAGCCTCATGAACACTAGTGTAGTGACTTTATTCTTAGTACTTGTACCAATACAGCTGACCACAGATAGAGACAATCACATAAGTGACTGGTAGGATTAAAAGTCATGCTTATTGGGCCTCCCTCGTGGCACAAGGGGTTAAGCACCGCACTTTGAAGCTATCCCCAGCCTCTGCAGCATGAGTTTGATCCCCAGCCGGCCAGGGAGCTACACACATGGCGAGGCAGACCTCTCCTGTCTCACCCGCTGCTCCCCTCAGCAGTGTATTTCATTCAGTCTGCCTGTTGTGTTCCCTACTCTGTCTCTGGTGAATCCTCTCACCACCTGCCCCCCGCATCTCTGGACTGTACCCCAGCTATGTATGCGTAAATAAATCTTTAGAAAAAATCATGCTTATCAACCACAGTATGACATGCAGTACTACCAGTCACTCCGATGTATTTTTTATCTAGTTAGCTCAGTTGCTCATATTTAACAATAATATTTAAGTTATTGTGAATGACATTTTCAAATGATAATTGTAGAGTCACTTCTGATTTTAATGACCCTCAAATCCTCTTACTCTTATCCAACAATGCTACTTCTTTGTTTTTGCTAAAGAGTAAAGACCATTAGAGCATGTGTCTGTTCTGATGAAATTCATCCCATGTCAAGGAGGTTAATTATGAAGGCCAGGTAAGAGTAGGTGGCCTATAGAGGTGAAGTGGAGAGGCCGGTCTCTCGTAGGAAAATGGAAAAAGTGAAGATAGAGGGGATGCAAGTTTGGTTTTGGTTCAATGATTGGAATTTGATGGAGTTCAAAAGATACTTCAGTTACCTCATTAGATCTAAGTTAGTTATCAACTGTGAGGATTATAAAGAATTATGAGAGATTTTAGGAAAGAGAGGAAGGCATAAAACAGGTATTTCTGAGATCACTAACTCAATAGGAGATTGTTACATGAAAACATAAATTTATTATTATAAGTTTTAAGTAAAATTAGCCAGTGCATTTTATTCTAGTAATGCTTAGTGCTTCTGGAGAAAACACTGGTAATATATAACTTAGATTTTTCTTTTTTTTTTCATTTTTAAAGGCACATGTGATGAATGAGAGAAGAACAATAAAGTAGGAACCATTCTTTCCCAGGGAGAATTATTTTGAATAATAATGCTCAATGGGATTTAGATTAGTAAAAGTGGTTACATGGCAAAGAAAGCAGTGGGGTTTATAAATATGATATCTCAAAATTAGTGCTGTGAAATAGAACCAGAGGGAGTATTTGAAATGTATATTTCTTGAAATAAATACTTAAAAGCAGATTTTACAATTAAAAAAACAAGTGAACCATATCTTGGGCATGGGTAGGTGAAATAGAGAATTAGTTCTCTGCAATTAAGGCAATTATTAAATGTCTGGTGCTTGGGAAGGTTTATCTATAGGATTTTAAATTTACTAACAGTATTGACAGGAGACAAATGAGAAGTGAGACTACCATATCTTTATTATTAGGATTTATATTGCTGCTGTAGTATCACTTATGCCACATAATAACATAATACATATTATATTGCTATTAGGATGGTTATCACCAGTAGGAATGGACTGTAGCAATGAGGAGTGATGGTGGGATATCTAAAAGAAGTTTATTTTAAAGGGCCAGTGCAGCTTACTAATGAGAAGATGAAAAAACAACCCCTGAATATAGGATAAATTTTTTCCTCTTGAGAATGCCTGAAGGCATGCATGGTGTCATGCAAAGCCAGAAAGAGGCTTCTGAAAAAAGAATGAAGATAGAATGTTTACTAATCAAAAAAAAAAAAAAAAAGAGGTGAGGAGACTTGGGAATGGAGTGGACATGGGGGACTGTGTGAGAGTAAGAAGCAGTAGAATGACATTGAGTATCCAGGAGGTGATACATGCCAGGGAGAATAGATTTTTTTTATGGAAAAAGTTTTGTGAAACATTAAAGCCACCTTTGAGATGATTATAGCATATACTCACTGTTCTGTTGAGACCTACTGTTCACAACATGGTCTAACATGTTCAAGGATGTACACCTCTCCCTCCCACACACCACTGTTTGTCCTCCACATCTCCTATAGTCATACATGGTGCCATTTTCATGGTGGTGCTCAAGTATTGAGTCCAGGGTCATCCTAGAATGGATATCCCTCATCAACACAGCAAGTGTTCCCATTTTACTCTCTAAATATTTCTAAAACCCATTAAATTCTCAACTGCTAGTAACCTAATTCAAATCACCATTTTCTCCCACTAGATCAAACTCAGAATTTGCTCACTACAAGGGTGGGGGGGTGAGATGATTCACCAGAGACAGAGTGGGGGAACAGAATAGGCAGACAGACTGAAATACACTGCTGAGGGGAGCAGCGGATGAGACAGGAGAGGTCTGCTGTGCCATGTGGGTCACCTCCCTGGCCAGGGATCAAACTCGTGCTGCGAGAGCTTCACAGTGCTGATGCTTAACCCCTTGCACCACCAGGGAGGCCCCTACAAAGACATTGTTACATGTCAGCCATTGTATTATTTTAAAGACTAAAATGTGATTCTATTATTTTCTCGATTAAAATCATTCAGTAGCTTCCATATGCTCTAAGGAGAACATCCAAAACATTAAATTATTTCACTTGGTAATGCATAATGTCCTTCTGCAGAGACATCATCTTGTCCTTTTCTTTACATTCTGTACTCCAGCTGTACTGGCATTCTCTTACTTTCTCAAAATTGCTGTATGTGTTGCATTCAGGAATTTCATACACATTCTTCCCTGTCCTGGTTTCTTTACCTAGTGACTGCAGGTTTCAGAAAAATAAAATATCCAATTAAATTTGAATTTAAATGATTATTAAATATATTCCATATAATATATGGTGGTTTGTGTTTTATCTCACAATCCTATTCTTCTGCCTAATTCCTCATCTTTCACATTTCAGTTTAAATATTGATCCTCTCTAATTCTCTCAGGCTGATTTAGGGCTCACTTTTTACACACTCTTTATTTTATACAAGAACTGGGGCATAGGCCAGATGTGCGGGAGGGTGAGAGTATTCACCAGAGACAGAGCAGGAAATAGAACAGGCAGACTGACGAAATACACTGCTGAGGGGAGCAGCAGTTGTGACAGGAGAGGTCTGCCACGCCATGTGGGACCCTTGCCAGCTGGCCAGGATAGAACCCGCGCTTCAGAGGCTGCAGACAACTTCACAGCAAGGCGCTCAACCGCCTGCGCCACCAGGGGAGGCCCTCTTACACACTCTTGCACCATGCAGCATTGATATTCATTTTGTATCTGTCTTTCCCATTAGATTACGTCTCCACGATTTAAAAATGATGTTTGTACTGTAAGTACCTATCACAATATTGTCACACAATAGGCACTTAAAAAATACTTTACATGTAGCAAGTAACAATGGAGTACTGGGCAGTATGGAGCATTATGCAAGATAGACATAATCAGGTAAGCCTTTGCTGAAGTTCCAGTGCTAATAAAACATCAAATGAATTATCTTGGGTAAATCTAGTTTTGCTCCACAAAAATTGGAGTGATCATACCCTAAATTGCTGTATTATTGTGAGAATTAAATGGGAAGATACTTCATAAGTGTTCTAAAGATGTACAGCATTTTCCTTCCTTCTTCTTGAGTTTGGTGAAGAATTGTGAAGCAGCTTCTTTTCATTTATTTTTTTAAAATATATTGATTTGTCATTGACTTATGAAACTATATAAATTTGGGGGACACATCTTCACCTCTGCTTGTGTGTGAGCCTCACCTCTCCTATCATCCAATTCCCCACTACGGGGTTGACATCCTCTACAATTTCCACCCACCTCAACTCCACTCTCTGGTAGCCTCTGTACATTTTCAGTCTAAAAGTTATTTTTGCTGTGATTTTTTAGATTGCTTTGATTTATTTATATCCCACATATGACAAAAATCATTTGCTATTGTCTTTTACTTTCTGATGTATTTTGCTTAGCAAAATTACTTGCAATTACATCCATGTTGTCACAAATGACAAGATTTCATCATTTTTTAATAGCTGAGTAGTATTTATTAAAGCTAATACACCACAAATTTTTTTATCCAGTCTTCTGTTGCTGTACATTTAGGTTGTTTCCATGTCTTAGTTATTGTGAATAATGCTGCTGTGAACTTCGGGGAGCAGAAATCTTTTGGAATTTGTTTTGATAATCTTTGCTCATCGCTTATTTTTTATGAATTGTCCACAAGTCCCCTCTGATGCAGATCTCTTCACATTACAGGAATCAGTTTGTTATATAATATTTCCCCCCTCCCTCTTAAATTCCATTAACTCAGAATGGGGCTCTTGTAACTTACAGATGTCTTCTATGTCACTAGTTTTTGTCAGTAAACGCATGTGGGGGAGTGAGAAATGTACCCTATGCAGTCTACATGCAGGACACTTTACCTTTTTGGTTTGCATTTTCTTTTTGTTCACTCCTTGTCAGGTGAAGGAGGAGCAGCTGTGGACGGGCAGTCTTCCAAAGAAGTTCCTACAGAATGGAGACTGCAATCTACTCCATGTTTACAATCTTGACATTTAGAAAAGTTCCATTATATTTCATACTAGTATCCCCAGGCTCATGTGCTAAATAATGGGTGCTGGGGTACTTTTCCCTACTCTTCAGCTTTTGATGTTTCCTTCCCTGCACCCCAGGTCTTCTATTAGTCCAGGGTAGGGGTGTAAGGCAGATGGAATGAAATGGATTCCATTATGCCATACTTCCTTATAAATATCCTGTGCCTCATGCAGGTGGGACAGACTTAAAGAATTTGACCTTTTCATTTTCATTGGTGGCTACTGGTAGTCCTAGAGGAGCTGGCACAGCACTTGAATTGTTAATTCTTCATGAATTCCCTGCCACCATCTCTCTTCAATTTCCATACAATTTCCTTTCTCTTCTTCCCTTTTTCCCTCTTCTACTTTTCTTCCTTTCCTTCTTACATGCTCTATTAGGTTTTCCTTCCTTTTTATTTCTTTGTCATTTTTTAAATGTCATCTTTTCTACTTTTCTCTCTTTTTAAATTGTCTTTCCTCTTGTTCCTTTCATCCACATTACTAGCAAATCTGCACTTTTATTTCAGGCCTGCAATTTTATTTCTATAAACCTTACATGTCACAGTCTTTACATTTCTAGTTCTATCAGATAGCTTGAGAGCTTCCCAGCCTAAAACCAGGCATAAGCTCAAGCCCGAAAGTCGCAAGGCAGCCCGCACCTTTTTTCCTTCAACTGTATCATAGATTTCTACTTTTCCTCTGTGCTTATGAAATCCATAAGCTGTTACCCTAACATGATTGCACTTGATGTCAAGCCAAGAAACAGAACTAGTGAAAGTCTAGGTTAATTTAATCTGAAATGTGGGTTTGAAAAGGAACATCAAAAAAAAAAAAAAGATCTTATTCTGCAACTCCCAGACCTTTTCTCTCAAATACTGTTTCAAATACTGCACTGTCAAAATACAATAGGCTAAGTTGGGTGAAAAATGAACTTGTCTTAAAGGAATATTGTGTGTGTGTGGTGTGTGTGTTTGTGTGTGTGTGTGTTATTGTACTGTCTTTGGTTTTTAGAAACTCATACAGTTCCCTACTGTGAAAGGTAGAATCTAGAATCTGGTGCTTTATTAATTTATGTCTAAAACCTTGCAAGCCTGGAGATAACGCAGGCATTTCTGTAGATTGCAAAAGTAACCTGGAGAGATATACCAGTAAGGGCAGCAATTTTCTGAGGCTGTGATATCATCACTGAATGCCCAGTGGCACCACATGGAGAAGCCTGTATGGGAATAGGCAACAGCCTCTATATAAAATAGAATGATCCCAGTGATAACCAGGCAGATTAATAAATCGCTTTTACAACAGAAACACAGCAACATAGGAAGGGAGGTCACCATTTTGATGCCTTCAAGATATGCTGAAAATGAGAAAAACAGCAAGTAATTTTGTAGGCCCTTATCATGGAAATCAGATTTGACCAAGAAATGGTTCATGGTCTCAGATTGAGGCCATCTCATTTCTTCTTCCTTTTTTGCAGGCTTCTCTTTAAACTTTCATTTTTAAAGACAGCGTTAGTAGTAGAGAATCTTTTAAAATAATTTGTAAGGTATTTTTAAAGCTGCTGCCTTGCTTGGAATATGTAAATATAGGTATGATAAGCACTATATTCCTGCAAAAAGGATTGGTACAGCGTCAGTATCATATGCTAGGGACATGCCCATAGTTTTAGAAGGTTTGTCTTTGTAATAGATTTTTTTTCCTCAGAAATTTAAAGTAGGGCCCTCCCTGGTGATGCAAGGGGATAAGCACAGCACTATGAAGCTATCTGCATCCTCTGCAGCACAAGTTCGATCACCAGCCAGAGAGCTACCCACATGGCGCAGCAGACCTCTCCTGTCTTGCCCGCTGCTCCCCTCAGCAGTATATTTCAGTCAGTCTGCCTGTTCTGTTCCCCACTCTGTCTCTGGTGAATCCTCTCACCCCCTGAACCTCTGACCTATACCCCAGCTCTTGTATGCATAAATAAATCTTAAAAAAATAGAAATTTAAAGCAAAATTAAGAATGACACAGGAAGATAGCTTCAGTCTCCATTTTGGCTCCAAATCTCATGCCCATGCTTCAAAGGAATCCAGAAATTATGAACTTTTTGATTTCTGTTTTTCCTTATTTTTAATAGAGTAGCATGCCATCTAACATTTTATAAGTTTCAGGTGTGCAGCATTATAAACTACCACATTGTTATATACATCCATTGCACAGGAAAGGTCCATTTCTGTCCTTCATCATGATATTGACCTCTTTTATTCAACTTACTTGCCCCTTTTCTCCTGGTAACTGCTAATTGGTCATCTAGTGTAAAAGTTTATTTCTGTTTCATTTAGTCCATCTGTTTGTTTGGTTTCACTATGTACCACATATAACTAAAATCATCTGGTGTTCATTTTTTCTCCTTCTGACATTCCATCAAGCATGCTTCCCTCTAGGTCCACCCATCTTGCTGCAAACGGTAGGATTTCTTCTTTTAAACTTTTCAGTGAAATGTAGGTTGGATGGATTTATGAATATTTGGGAAGATCATCAAAAAGATGTAACTGCTGAACAGATCTGTGAGCTGAGCCCAGGCAGTGCAGGTTCTCATGCCTCTCTCCTGGGAAAGTGCTTTCCTAAAAGCTGCTCCCAGGACAGGCTCTTGAGAAAATGTAACGTGTGTCATGTGCATTGTCTTGCTGAGAATATCTGGAAGGCATACACAAAGGAACACAGTTGAAACCTGTATAAAACATTTGAAGCTGGGAGGAGGGGTAAGTTGGTGTGGAAAACTCTGGTCTTGCAGCTGCCCAACTCTTTAACATGTATGTTGCCAACACAAAGAAAATCTAATTAGTTTCCCTTGTTCATTTTTAAAGTTTTTTTAATGAGACGGCATTGGTTTACAACACTGTATATTACTTAGAGGTATAGGTTCACAGCTCCTCAGATTTATATTATTACAGGAGAGTCACCACATCATTAAAATGACCTATCAAAAAATGCCCTATCAAAAACAAAAAGAAAATAAAAACTGCCTTATTTTCCTTCTAGTTTGGAGCATTTGAAGTCAGCAAGGTTCCTATTTCATAAGGTTCTGTGTTTTTGCTGGGGGGAACACAACCATGTATCTCTAAAATTGTTTCCTGTAACTTTCTCTGGCTTTTAAAGTTATCACCAACGTGCAATTTCTGAGGTTTGCTCATAACTCTATAGAAAGGCTTTCCTTGGTTGTTTCTTAGAATTATCACACAAAAGTATCAGCATAAAAGGCTAATCCTTTTTAAAAGTTTAAGTTGATTGTGACATATATAGATTCTTGGAGATTGCATGGGTCTCCCTGGGTTGTTCCACTTGGTTAGCCAGTGACACATTTGAATGTATAGCAGCAATGGAGAAATAAGAAAATAAGATTCTGGTAAAAATGCATGTTATGGAATAGAGGAGCTTTTAGAGATTATTTATGGCAAAAGTAATGAAATATTAGTGAAGTTTAGGGCACATTTCCTGAGCAAAACATAGTAATATCATGAAGGTGATTATAGTTCCATCTGCCTAAAATCCAATCAATGGGACATTACCCCTCATCTTCACTCTCACTTTCAGTTCTTTGATTTATTACCTTTGTTCAGTGCAAGGATGAGCTAGGAGCTCAGAAACTCAGGCAATTTCTTCTGTTTGGACACCTCGATTTTAATAAATATCCAGGCCTGTCTCCAAGGAATAAAAAGTAACATATCAGCTGGCACTGTCCTATGCATTGTAGATGTACTGTGTACACATATTGGGCAAACACTCAAATTTTTATATAATTGTTAAAGTGATCACATTCTAGTTAAAAAAAATAAACTGACAATGTCATGCAAATATGATATTTAAGAATTGCTGTGCTAGGCTGGAGCTTTCAGAGGATTCATTAGCGCCTTTCCTTGTCTCCTTCAGCATTGACATTCCAGCATTTCACCATTCTGTCCCTGCTGGGGGACCTTTTCCAGGACTGCAGCTGCAATCAGCACTTCTAGCAGGTGGTCTCTGAAATATCTGTCTTTAGCTTGATCTCTCTTTTTAAGTTCCCTTTTACCTCCCAGATCCATATTTCCAACGGATGATCATGAACTCCAGGGCATTTTCTTACACTCAAAACAATGTTAAGTTCAAACTGATTCTTTTTCCTGTACCCAATGAAATCCTCCATGGGTTACCTATTTTTGTTTTGTATGAACATCAAAATAAACACTTACCTGCCTGCATAGGGTTAAAACTCTGAAAGATCTTTTTTTGACACCTCTCCCCCTGCCCCCTTTTCTTTCCTTTAATTCCATCAAATAAGTTCATTTTTTCCTAATTGATTTAACAGATATGTATTGACTGATATATATATATATATAATATATATACACACAATACACACAAACACACACCCCCCCACCCCCCCACACCCACCTACCCACCTACCCACCCACCCCCCACCCCTCCCATAACCAGGATTCACAGCAGTTCTAATACTTCAAAAATGTCCTTTATGCTATCTCTTTGTAGTAACACCCTTCACCCATTTCTAACCCTCAGGAGCTGCTGATTTCGTCTTGTCCAAGGTCTGTCTAAAGTTTAGTTTACTCTTCTTTTACAGTGTAATATAAAGGAAACCAATGATATGCACCTGTTTGAGAGTATCACTGACATAATCACTCACACAGTATCTCTTGAAATTCATCCAAGTTGTACTGTGTATACGTGTTTGTTTTAGCAGTATGTCACTGGATGGATGCATTACCATTTGCTTTATTGTCTAGCTTATTAATCCTGCTGCTCAAAGGCTCTTAAGGTGCATTTCCCACCTCAGGCCTGGTTCCCTCTATTCTCTTAATGATATAATTTTGTTCAGGATGACTGTGTTGTTATGTCATTATATTTAACACTTCCCTTTTCTTTTTGTTTAATGAGTTTAATTTTCCCATTCTAAAATAAGTTTCCCTTTCATCTCATTCTATTAAAATCTTGCCCACATTTCAACAGCATTTTTCAGGAATCTTTTTCTGGATATTTTGAATAGAGCATGTCTCTCTGAAGACTTTATGTAGTTTTTGATTTTATGATATTTACCTTATGTTTATGTGTAGTTATGCTTGTCTTATAGGTTGCACTTGGATATAAGAGATCAATCATAAATGTAAAATAATATCTAAAAGTAGGTACTGGAAATCGAGACATAATGGATCATTAAATATATGAAAAATTCCTTTAGAGTATGTTAATGGTTTTCACAAACTGGAGTGAAAGTAGGACCTTCCTGGTGGAGCAAGGGGTTGAGCACAGCATTGTGAGACTGTCCACAGCTGCTGCAGCATGAATTCAATCCTGGCCAGCCAAGGAGATGCCCACATGGCACAGCAGACCTCTCCTGTCTCGCCTGCTGTTCCCCTCAGCAGTGTATTTTGTCAGTCTGTCTATTCTATTCCCTACTCTGTCTCTGGTGAATCCTCTCACCCCCGTGTACTTCTGGCCTGTATCCCAATTCTTGTATACATACAATAAATCAATCTTTTAAAAAAGTAATGGAAAAGATGTGTTTTACCTTCTGCAACCACTAACATGTTTTGATGTATCATTTTCAAGGGAATTCTACTTGAAGTCTTGTTCAAATACATTCTAACAGGATAAGTACTATGTCTTTTAGTAAGGCAAGTCCCATCTTTGGCCTGAGGGTCATGTATATACTCACTGGAGAAATGTCTCCAACTCATAGAATGAGCCAATTACTATTTTGGTTTGTGTATCTATGTACATCTGTCTGTAATAGTTTTTTTTGTAATAGTTCCTTTTTGTAATAGTTTTTAAGGGCTAAAAATAACAAAAATCTGTTTTCTTAGAGCTCTCCAGGGTAGAAGTCTAAGGCCAAGGTGTTGGCAGTTTTGGTGTCTTCTCTGGGGCTCTCTCCTTAGCATGTATGTTGCCACCTTACTGTTGTGTCCTCATGTATTCTTCCCTCCTTGCCCACATCCCTGATGTCTCTCTCTATCTCTGTGTTCCTTTCTCTTAGAAGAACAATAGTCAGGTTCAATCAAGGCCCAAATAGTGAAAAGGTAGTTGTCTATAAGCCAGGAGCGGGTCTTATTGTCCCGAAAGATCTATTGTCCAGAAAGACCTATATAACACTTCCAACTATGAAGAATCCAGTGTTGATTTTTGTTCATCAACCTTTTGCTGCTGTTGTTAGGAACTAATGAATCAAGAAAGGGCTCTCGAATAGGGGAACATATAAATATTCAAAGATAAAAGTTCAGGGCCCTCTAGCTTTCCTTGTGGCTTTAATAATACCATTCTCCTTTAGCTACCGACCTGAAGCAAATGGCTCATCAGGAATGATTTGCTTCAGGTTGGTAGTTAAAGGAGAAAATATATAATATAGGGTTATTCAAGGTAGAAGTCTAAGGTATTATTAATGAAAGCTTTGCTTTTCATTCAAATCAAATCTAATAGAGACCGAAGAGAAATATGGAAGATAGAAGAATATTTTGAAATATAGAAAATTCTGTGCTTTATAGATGATAAAAGAAAATATTCACTTTATATCTTTTTCTGAACCTCAGAGAAGATATTGCCAAGACTTAAAATTATTTATATACACACACACATATTTAGTATATATTTTCTTCCTACTACTGTACCAATTTGAAAATATCTTTTACCTCATGACTTTGTGCTACCATGGCAACAAGAGTTATCCATCTCTGATGCCCCTCTCCCCCACCACCTCTGCAGACACCTGCTGACACATCGGGACATGGAACTCCTTGTAGCTTCCAAAGTTTAAACAAAGATATCACACTTCCAACTACGAAGAATCCAGTGCTGATTTTGTTCATAGCCCACATTGGCCATCTTCAAGTTTCCATGTGCTTCCTAGCATTTATAGCTCTCAATGAATGAATTCAGGAGCATCAGTGTAAAATATTTTATAAATTCAGCTTCACTCCAGTTCCCTTCCTTCAAGAATAAGATAGCGTGAAGGGGCTCTCTTCTGAACACCAAAAGGCTACCATTGACTCATATTTTATTGTCTTTTTTTTCAAGTGGACTATAAATTCTTATCATGGCAAAAAGATAAGTAGGTACCTGGGGATAGCCTTTGAATACTTTATCGATGGGAAAATAGAAGATGTTAATCCTTGTTTCAAACTCCCCAACTGACAGACCCTGAATAAGGAGATATGATCCTTTTTTAAACAAACCATTTATGTGTTTATAGGTTGATGTCATTAAAGTAAGAATCACAAGTAATAACTTCTCCCCCCATTTTGAATCCTTGCAAACAAAGCAAATATCTATTATCCATTTCCCATATGTGAGGCAAAAAAAAATTCTTCTCAAAAATTATATTGTAGTAATGATAACAATATTTCTTAAAGAGTAAATATCATGTGTCAAGACTTATACTAGGCAATGGATTACCTATTTAATCCTCATGCCACAATGAGTTGAGTACTTCTATTTTTTCCATCTTAAAGGGAGCTAAAGAGGTATGGATAAGTATCCTATTTCAACAAACCTAAGATGTTATAAATATAAAGAGCAACATTGATTTTATGAATGAATAAGGAAAAAAAGTTAATACACTATTATAATGCCATCTATTATATCATATATCCTAATTAACAATTTGTTAAAATGTGAAAAATATTTAATAATCAATGAAATTAAGTAGGATGTTCAAATTAAGTATCTAGGGGATCTAGGGCTGTAGAAATCTCAGTCAGGACTGTATCTTGGAAAGGTGGCCTGCCCTCCAAAACAGATGTCCAGAACATGCATTTGTCTTCCAGACTATCACAGGTCTGAGTCTAACATCTTCCATAACAATTAAAAAATTTTATTTTATGCCACTAAGTGAACGCTGACATGTAACTGAAGCTCACAAGAGCATTTAAGGTCAATTTGTTAATTTGTTATGAGAAATATATCTGCCAAGGGTTTCTAATTGAGTAAATCTGATCAACTTATTTTCCCCCCATAAATAAGCTTATAGGAAAACAATTTTTCAAGATGTTGTTTGGTGAACTGTTGTGGACTGAACTTATACGCCTCCAATTCATAAATTGAAGTATTAGCCCCTCCCCCCATACACACACACTCTCAGCACATGGAAATGTGATTTTATGTGGAGAAAAGACCTTTATAGAGGTAGTTAATATGAGGACTATTCTAGAACATTTCAGAATTGTATTAATTGTATTCAAATGATTACTTAAGTAATTATAGATAAAATACTTGTGTTTCATATTCAACAGGAGAATAGATAGCGTAGAGGGAATAGTTTATCTTCAGGAGATAATATTTGTTAGGTATATAATAAACAACCCACAGCTGTTTGTTAGAAGAATGAATAAATGAGTGGGCAAATAAATGAGTGAAGAAATATACGAGATGGTCATTAATTCAAGAAAAGAGCCTAATTAAAAAAAGAAATAAATTACTAAAAAACTCATAAATACAGCAAGTGCCTTAACTTTATTCTATTTAAAATGCTGACACATTAAAGGGCTAATCTTTGTTTCCAAGGGATGTACACAAACCAAGTGGAACTGTTTCTTTATTTTTTTGTGTCTACTGCATGTGAATAAATGTTACCTACTCAATTATAACAGTGGCCTCTTTCCTATACTGCCTTTCTGATTCCTTGCAGCCAGATAGTTCTGGCAGCCTCAGTCCTACCTGATTTGCTCACTACCTTCCTCCACTTAAAAAGGGATCTCTTCCTCCACAAGGCACCCTATCCCTTCCCCATCACCTTGTAAGTCATTTACAAGGATATGGAAGAAATTTTTCCATTCTGATATAGTCCACCAATAGTGATTCACATTTACTTAATCACAACCAAGATATGATCCCAGCAAATAAGTACCTAGTTTTTTTTCCCCTCAAATGTAATTTATAAATGCAGTGATCATCTTCAAAATTTTATTCTAGTGGGAATTATGAAAGAAATATAACTATTATTCTTGATCTTTTATTAATACTAAGCAAGAAGGCATAGCCACACCAGCTATGTTTGAGCATTGTAAAGGGTTAATAATATTTGCTTCCCATCTGAAGTTAATTTTGTAATTGACAGATTTTTCCATATATTTTTATAGTTTTATTAGCATTTTATAGCATGTTTTATATTTGAGAAAACTGCTGTACATTCATTTTAATTAGTTCTTTCTCATATATATATCAATTAGTTTTAGCAATGGAAACAGTAAAGTCAAAAGAGATTTTGAAAAGCAAGATGTCACATATGCATACAAATTAAACTTTAATGACTTCCATCTGGGGATTATTACCCAACATCACAAATGGTTTTAGAGAAAAAATTGTATGAATGACAAATGGGCCCTGCTGGTTTTTTCATCTCATCCAGAAAAGGGTGAAATGACTCTGTCTTTATGTGTATTTTAGGCTGCTAGTGGAAATGGGTAAACTGGGTGGCCATAGGATGAAAGAAGAAATAAAATGAAGCAAGACATAATAAATTCAACAGATGTAATAATGAGACAACTGTTTAATGCTCATGCAGATAGGATTCTGGAGTCTCTGACCTAAGTTTGATCTAGGCTTTACCACTTATTAGTCTGTGACAAATAACAAATCTGTTAAATTTTTTTCAGTTTTGTTTCTCCTTTATTTTTACTTGCCTTATTTTCCTACATTGTTATTAATATTGGGACAGTATTTGATATCTCCCCTCAAATAATTGGTATATATGGTGTATGTTTTACTACTCAGCCATCAAAAAAATACGAACTTGTGCCATTTGCAGCAATATGGATGGAACTAAAAGGGGTTATGACACATGAAATGAGTCAGAAGGAAATCTGTTGCTCTTTCCTCACATGCACAATGGAGATATCAATACCCAGGATGTAGGATTGTTTTGGGATTTGAATAAACTCTGCTATGAAGTGCTAAGCTCAGTACCTCATGCATGATGGGCCCTAAATAATGTCATTAGCATCATTTGTATTAGTCAGCCAAAGATTTTTCTTATATGTGCTATGTTAATGACCACCATTCCCATCTAGACCTTCAACTTCAGTTTTTATCAAAATGCCATGAAACAAAACTTTTTAAATGACACAACGTACTGCGATTAATCATTATGAACCAGAATCTAAAATTGTTCAACCAATGACTCAAGAAGGGTGCTGTATCCCTTATCTAGAAGGGAACTTTGACCATTATCTTTAACTCTTTATCTTCCAATTTATTACAAAAAAATACAAGTTTTAAAGTCTGAAGATTCTTGGCGAAGAGTGTTTAACTTGAGTCAAATGAGGAGGCAGATAGAGTGGTTGCTCCCAAAGTACTGTTTCTCTTTCCTTGCTTTAGCATTACTGATTTTTGAGGTGGGCAGCAGGGTGGAATATTGGAACCTTCGGTATGGAGGTACTGTGTAGTTTCATGACTAGATCATGCCTCTGCCTGGACTACATGTTCTTGGATGGGATTATGTTAGGTAAATGAATGTTAATGTACCTAAGGAAATGTGAGGTCACCTGGTGTCCTCTCTGAACATGCTGTTTTAAACCAGTTCTCACAGGAATGAACATCTCACCCTTAACTAAACAGCCTTAACTATTTTTAATGTTTTTTTTTTTTTTTTCTGGTAATGCAAGTTTGTCTTATAAGCTTTCAGGGTAAAAAGAAAAAAATGACCCATGCAAGCAAATTTCCCCATTGCAGAGTATAAATATATTTACACATATCTAAGTAGATATATGGAAAAGCTCCAAAGCTTTCCTGCCTCCTAAAGTGAGCAGATGCTTCCTCTTATAATGGGGAGCTCTATATGGGACGTGGGAGGGCCATCACCATTTAATGTGCAGTTGATGGCATTCTGTTGCCAAATTAAGCCAGGTTTCATGTGGATGTAAAATAACTTAACTCAATTCCTCAAATTTCTTGTAATTTCAGGATTTTTATGCTTTGAAATGCAACTAATAGTTAAAAACCAGCATCAATTCAAAGCAGCAAGAACATTATAATTGGGTGGAAATACATTGCAGGTTGGACAGAATCACATCAGTGTTTGTTCCAGTTTTATTTTGGAATATTTATGTACATTTCTAATGCCTGTGCAGTGGGTTGATGCACTTCATAATTTGACTAGGTAAAAAGATTCCTCAGTACCCTGATTATCGTTTTTTTCTTTCCTGTAATGTAAATGATTATCAGGGTAATATTAGAGATGAATCAAATGAGCTAAACAAACATGATCCTTTGAATACATTGTTATTTATGGATATTTATTAGGGTCACAAGATTTTTTTACTTCCTACCTATTGTCCAACTAGCCTTTGTATTTTAGACAAAGCACAGAAATAAGATATTAAAGATTTTTTGTGAATTGTTGCCATGTAAATTGCAGCAGTCACTGAATATAGTGTGTAGAAATAGCATTTAATGAGAATCCAAACATTAACATTAAGCCATCAATAGCCAACATTTAGTTAATGCCCTAGTACTGTACTGGGTGCAGTGGAATCTACAGAGTAGACTACTGTATAGGTGTCTTTAGAACCACTAGAAATGTGTCCAGTATAGCACTTTAGATCTAATTTTCTCCAGGATAACTAGTGACCATTCACATGAGTCAGTTTATACCCTAGACCCATGCCTTATCAGTTTGTTGTTTTCCTGGCTACTATTGTCAAATTTGCCTGTTACTTTAAAGTATTGACATCTCATTTGGCATTACTTTTCTATCATTCTTGTATATAGATATTGCATATCTAGCTCAATACCCATCTTATAAAGTTGACTTTCCTTCCTTGCCAAGTCTTTTTGGATGTCCAGTCCCTAACTGGCCCCCGATCTACATTTCATTGTGCTTTTCTTTACCTTGGCTTTTCTTTACCTCATACTTCTATGTGACTATGAAAAATCAAACTAATAAGGAGACTAGAATTTAAGTTAACTTATATACCAGATTGAAAAGTGTAAATAATATGTTAATAATTGCTAAATTGCATGGCCCAAATTATAAATGCTGCAGGATTTTTAAAAGGTGGTTAATGTATTAATATATGTTTTCATTCATTTATATACCATGTTCAGGCAGCATGTAGACACCAAGTTCAGGTACCACTTACAGGCAAGCTCAATGAAATCACAAGTATATACACACAGAGCTAGGGCTATGTCATATGAAATGGACACAAAATCTTTAGCAATGGCTATATGTTCAGTAAGATTCATGCTATACAGATAGATAAATATATCTCAAGTAGGCCAGTTACACTTAGCCTCCTTGCTTTGTCTTTTGCTCTTATATAAGTATACTTTCAAATGTGCTTCTGAAACGTGAGATATTAGAATTTATTTATATTGCTTTTCCCCAGTTTTCACTGTTTCTGGCAGTGACATTAATTCTGTCCCGCCTCTTCCCCAGAAGAATAGGAAATGCCTGAAAACTCTCCAAAACGGTCTGCAAAAAATGGGTATGTGGTAGAATAATACAAATCTGGTGTTCTTACAATACTTGCAGTGAGAGCTTAGTAAGCAATCTTTAGACCTCATCACAGATTTTGGGAAAATAAGTAGTGTGGGTTCCAGTAACAGAATGCCATTGACTGAATGCTTTATAAAATAAACTCAGATTTCTCATGGTTCTGGAGACTGACATTTTGAGATCAGGGTGCCAGTATGATAGGATTCTTGTTGAAGGCCTTCTCTTTGTATTCTTAGCTGTGTACTCTTTGTGTTCTCACATGGCATAGTGGGGAGACACCCTCCTTATGTAAGAGTACTAATTCCATTATGAGGGACTTCATTATCCAATCTAGCCCAAATTATTTACTAAAAATCCTATTTTCAAATACCATCACAGTGGGAGTTAATATTTCAATGAAATGGGCCTCCCTGGTGGTGCAGGGGTTAAAGTCTCATTGCTATCAAGTTATCACCAGCCACTGCAGTTTGAGTTCAATCTCCAGCTAGGGAGCTAACCCACATGGGGCAGCAGACCTCTCCTGTCTTGCCCCCTGCTCCCTCAGCAGTATATTTCAGTAGATCTACCTGTTCTGCTCCCCACTCTGTCTCTGGTGACTCCTCTTACCCCCACACTTCTGGCCTAGACCCCAGTTCTTGTATGCATAAATCAATGAAAATAAATCTTTAAAGTAATATTTCAATGAAATATCTTTGGGTGGAGAGGCTACATACGCATTCAATCCATAAATACCTGAGGAGATATAGTTAAATCTTTAAGAAACATAACTCTGTTAAATAAAAAAATATTGGAGGAAACCATGTGATTTGTCTCACAATGAGGGATGGAAAAATCTTTTTACTCAAGTTTCTGTATGTGATATCTTTGTTATAACACTTCCCAGAAAGACTTTAGGAAGTTAACAACGTACGGTTTATAATTTGTCAGTCCCATGGACAGAAACTGCTAACAGTTCTCAAAGGGAAGCCAGTCTACGCACATTGAAAAATCATCAAATATGTAGATCTGACAGATAGAGTACAGGCTACCCATTTATACTTGAATTTCAGATAAACAATGATTATTTTTATATAAGTGTGCCCCATATAATATTTTTGTTTGCTAAATCTGGTACTCTTATAAGTAACAATTTTATTGACCATTATATTCTGGAGGCAAGCCCTTATGAAAGGGGAGGAATTCCATCGAAAATAATTAAGAAACACTTGCAAATTAAATATTACTGACCTAGTAAAGTAAGAATTTTCATGGGAAGGCTTTAAGATAATTGGCCAAAATAGTCAACTGAGAAATATTATGGAACAAGAACACTGTGGCTATGGTAATTATAAAGAAATTTGCAAATGGTAATAATCAGTTTATAATTGACTAGAAAAATTAAATGTGGGCATGGTTCCATAAATGTTCATAATTAGTGAAAACATTTCTTCCCACAAAAGCTTCATAACGTAAAGCAACTCTAGGTAAGTGTGGATTAACATGTTATGTTTAGGGGCTGGTCTGAGCTTACAATGTCATATTCAGCAAAGTCTCTACAGGTGAAAAAAACTTTAGTCATGGGCCACTGGGTTTGTGACCTATAGAAACTATGTTGAAACTTTAAATTATACTAATGCTGATGCTGAATCTTACACAATTGTTACTGTATTTCTACACTAGTATCCTTACTGACAGGCCATCATCATTATTTCAGTTTGTAAATATGGAATAAATTAAAAATACATAGACGAATGAAGAGTTTTATAACATTCATTTCACTGTATGCTTGAAAGTATCCATCATCACCATTGTTTATAGACATAAATATTTTGATTCTCACTGAATATGAGATAAAAATGTTGCTTTTAGTCTTTGTCTTCGAGAATATTTTATGCATGACTATATCACTTTTCTGCCCTTCCTGTTACATTTCAACTTTAATTCTCATTTCTGTTCACAAGGTCTTCAAGACCTGTCCTCCAAGTCATTGTGTTGAGGGATACTTTTAAAGCAAAGTTCCATATGCCAGTCTTAAAATTCTGTTATAAAAAGTAGAATTTTCACAAAAAAGTGAGTGTTTGAATTAAGACTAGAACATTATAAATTGAAGAAAAAACATACATTAAGGTTAGGAAACTGCTGAACAGTTTCTAAACTGGAAGCTAGAATAGAGCTAGGATAATCTAATGAGAAAAATTCTAACTATCTTATCATAAATCATTAGCTGAATATAATTTATTTTAAAGATTTATTTTTATGTATGTGTATAAGAAGTACGGTATAGGCCAGATTGGGGTGGGGAGAGGATCACCAGAGATAGACTGGGGAGCAGAACAGGCAGATTTACTGAAATACACTGCTGAGGGGAGCAGTGGATGAGACAGGAGAGGTCTGCTGCACCATGTGGGTTTGCTCCCTGACTGGGGATGGAACTCATGTGGCAGTGGCTGATAACAGCTTGATAGTACTGGGACTTTAATCCCTGCACCACCAGGGAGGCCCTGAATATAATTTAAATAGTATTACATTTCATCACATGAGTTTATGGGGCTATATGCTTGAGTTTGTGGGGTTATGTGTTCACATTCAAGTTAATAATTTAAATTATTTTAGGTCCTAAGTCATTTAGGTGAATTATGTTTTGAACTGTTGAACATGACCATGTGCTACACAATATTGATCTAAGGAAAATAACTCTTGCTCTATTGAACAGCATAGATACTGTCTTCTGTTTTGCCTTTAGTCAGTAGCTGACACAGATTCCTTAAGAAGCTGAGAATAATTATACCATACTGTGAGTGAATGCTAATAAATGCCAACCTGTACTGAATTGAATTATCACATAGCATCCTGTTGGGGCTCTGGGTTTACCCCTTTCCTGCCCTTCCTGTTTCATTTCAACTTTCTCATATCTGTTTACAAGGTCTTCAAGACCTGTCCTCCAAGTCATTGTGTTACCTTCATTCTTGCCACACTGGCTTATTTACTGGACTCATACTTCATGTTCCTTCTATTGCAAGCATTGGTCTTTACCCTTGCATTTAATCTTAGTAAAGGTTTACTGCCACAGTTTGATCTTCTTCCACAGGGACTTTATAAGCCACTATAAGAAGATCTATATATTTCCTCTTCAGCCTGCCACATCTACTCTTTGTAAATTTAATTCCACATCAACTGTTCTCCTTGGAGGTGCATATGAGTATTATATTCTGGGTAATCAGAATGTACCACACATATCTTATATGAAGTGGTGAGGATTGTTTTTATAGAGATTCAGCATTAGGGCTTTATCCTATTTGTCACAATCCTATTCCTCTCAAGGTTGGGATTGCTTCCTGTTTACCCACAAGTCTAGTTTAGGGGGTTCCCTATATGGGAAAATTTTCTTATTTGTGATGTGTGGCCATCTCTATTAAAGAGTTAGTCAGCTAACTGGCTTTAATATGATGCAAATATTTTGACTTTAATGTTTTATCACAACTAAAGATACATTTTCTCAAAAGGATCACAGGGATTGACTCAAATAATAGGAACTTCAGGATGGGTTGAAGCTCCTTCAGCACATTCTAATTACCCGGAATATAATACTCATATGCACCTCCAAATAACCTTCAGTGAGATATTTTTTACATCTCACTGTTCCTCACATCTTACCTTGTAGTCCAATACAACCATGGCGAATGAACCAGCAGGGAGAAACACAGATGGACTATCTAGGATGACATGAAATCATCTGGAAGTGAGTGAAGGATTCCCTCAGTTCCATCACTCCCAGGCACTTCTATTTCCATCTAGTTTACAGAGTAAATAAAAGATGCCAAAGTTCAATTACTGGATTTTTTTTTATCACTTAACCTAGAAATTGACCTCTCTTCATACATATACATTTGTTTTTTCCTTTGAGTATAATGTAATCTTGGGTTGACCCTTCCTACTGTGTTGTACTTTCATCTTTTCCCACTCCAGTAACTCCTTGTTTTTGGAATATTCTAACTTTGGTTCTAACTTAAACACTTTCTCAATCTCATATGCCCTGAATCTGCTCTTTTCTATTTTTCTATGTTAGAAGGAAACTTTGTTTATAAAGACCAGTTTCACTTTTCAATTTATTAAAACAGACTTTTCTTCCACATCCCATTTCTACTGTCCAATATGCCATCACTTGTCACATATGGCTATTTATGCTAATTAAATTTAAAAAAAGGGACAATTCAATTCCTGAGCTTCCCTGTCCATATTTTAAGTGCTTAATAGTGACATGCGACTATCACGTTGGAAGTTCAAATAAGAAATATTAGATTTATGTCAACATATTGTCTTGGGCTCCATGGAAACTATTCTAGCTAAAATCTTCATATTTATATTGCTAAAATGGTGGACATTTTTCAGTTATCCTACTTGCTCTCCTATCAGGTTTCAGCACAACTGGCTTTTCATATTTTGCAAAGCACATCCTTTCCCTATCTTTCCTCCCACCATTTCCTCCCAAGCATTTTTCCTATTTCTTACCAGCTTATCACTTTTTTTTTAAATCACCTAGACTCTCATGATTCAAACAAACATTTCTAAAACATTTCAGTTAGTGGCACCACCATCCATTCAGTTATATAAGACAAAACTGGTATTTTTTACTAGGAGTTCTGTTTCACTGTCCGAATTCCCAGTGTTCTATCTTTTGGATTCTTTTACCCAAGAAATTCCTATGTTAAACATAAACTAAATGTTATTTGTGATATCACATCTTCCTCACCTCTGTTTGTTACCACCTCATTTTTGGTCCATGTTAAAGACAACTGTACTTAACTCCATTGATAATATTTATTTGAAATAAGAGGAAGCATAAACAATATAATATATAGTGGTATGTAAAATAAACAAGAGTTTTCAAAACAACCTTAGATCATTGTTAAAGTACTTACCAAAAAAATACTGGAGAAAAAGTATATTATCTTTGCAAAGATGAAACAATTGTCTGCTATGCCTTTGTTGACTTGCCATGTGGCTAGAATATATGGACATCAGATGATACTGAAACTGGTTTATGTGACTCTGTATCCAACACCCATAGCATCTTGAGTAAGATTTATGTGACCTCATTAAAGTATCTAGTAACTATGAAAATATTATCATTAAAGACAGAGAGCCAAAGCAATATTTTCTCTTTCACTTTTTAAATCTCTCTAGCGAAAGACTACAGTACTTGATTATAGCAACAATTACTTGTATTTTGATAATCGCTTGGGGGAAATGATTTGCATTTATTTTCAAAATGCCTTTCTTGAGGCCTTATTGTTGTCTCCTTCACGCTCTCATTCCCGGTACTGTGTGTCAATGCTGAAAACAATCCCATGACAAGAACCTTTTTCCTATTAAAGACAAGGTCTTATTTCAAACTGAGAAAATAATTAGTAAGCTGACAGGAATTCCTTTGGGTACAATAGTGTTTGTAATGAGAAAATTGTACATCATTGAAGTCAAAGGGCTTGGCCTTGGGAACTGAGAAATGCTGTTTTTGTCTCAAGGACTGAATTCAGATGCCTATCACAACTCTACTGGAAGTTGGTTGTTCCTTTTCCTGCCCAAATATGCCAATCAGTGCCTTTCTGATGTCTTGCTGTAATGCTTATTAGGGAAATCCTGAAGTAGTTACCCATTTCATTATGTCTGGAAAAAATCCAGATACAGGTGCATGAATTAAATCCCATCCTTGTGCATCACTTCAAGCATGAAGTTCAAACTCATTGGAAGCCACAAATTACATGCTTGAGAGACTTCTGCAATTTCAAAAAAGACTGTACTTGACTGCTGGAAGAAGGAAAGGACACACAAGTGCTAACTTCATCTCTGTCTCTGGCATCTTGCTGATAGTTTAGTTAGCCTCTCAAGGATAATTTCAAAGGTCAGAAAAAAAAAGCAGAGGAAATAGTGTTGTGACTCATACTCTCACACTTGTTTGAATAACTAGAAAGAAAAATCAGATGAAATATAGCGAAATAGAGAGGTTCTTCATTGGGTACAAAAAAAATCTTAGTGGTCCTGTAACACTGCAGTTACTATTAGTAAATACAAGGTAAATTTTAAAAAGGAAAAACTGCATTTCATCAATAAATATCTAAGTTAGCAACTATAACACTAGTCATTCACTAGCCTCCAGTACCTTCTGAACAAAGTTATTTTAATTAAATATTTGCTATTGTTCCTGTGATGAATAACAAAGAGGCTAAAACAAAAATAAGCCTGTAAATGGTGTAGCCTCCTCTAATTGAACTGCTGCACGATTTAAAAATGTTGCAGTAAACAGTTCAGTTTTCTCTCTCCTAAGTCATTTGTTAAGGCAAGAAAAGCCTATACAGAGGAGACAGACATGACCTCCATCAGCATATGACCCATGCTTTCCAGATACAGCTGGTTAGGGACTAATAAAGATAGAAAGGGAGAAAAAAATTTTCATGTGCTTCTGACTCTTTCAGTACCTTCCAATTCTAAAGAAAAAAATTCTGCTAAGACACAATTAGGTTTGCAACTAGAAAAGATACAGGATATCGCTAACAAATCCTTCTAGGGTGTTTCTTGTGAGTAACCTAATCCTGCTCTGCCAATAGGGCATGTGTAGTCAAGAAATCAACACCTCGGGGGGAATCTCTCCCTGCAGCTATATGCAAAAACATCAGTGTTTTAGCCAAAACTGCAAATTATTGAGCCAAAAGGAAGGTGTTCTTCCCCTTTACCTTATGTTTTTATCACTTTCATTTACTGGGAATGCTGGAGGAATATGTCCGATAGATTAGATTTACTTAGGGTCACATATTCTTGTTTTCCCCCTCCATTCACCCCCACCCCTTTCTCTTAGTTACTGACCAATTTTAAAACAAACAAAGCCAGTCCTGAAGACAGAGCTGTAGTGTAGTGAGTGGTGAGCATGGGGACATGCATTTCTTTGCATAAAAATATTAAATACTATTCCATGAGTATAAGTATCTGGGAAATTTTTTCATACAGAAAATTTCTTCTTGATATTATTACAGGCCAACTTTATTTATACCATTAATTAATTTAACAAATGATTTTTGAGCAACCTAATTGCTGGTAGCCATTGTTTTAAGAACTTGGGATGCATTCAGTGAATGAAACAAAGATTTTTTTTTTTTGGTGTGTGAAGTTTATATTCTAGCATATTTAGTAAAGATCATTGTTACATGGCACACGTGAATAAGTCTGCTTGATTTTAGATAACTGTTCAGGGGAGTTTTTGGACTTGGCTCTCCATGGTTACCCTGGGAGTAATGGATTAAAAGGTAGGTACACTAGTATTCCCTGTTTAAAGTATATTAAAGTGCTATGAAAAACTATACCATACTGTTCTGTGTGTGTGTGTGTACACACGTGTGTGTGTGTGTTTGTATGTGCGCACAGGCGAGAACACCTGTGCATCTGGTTTTCACTTAAGAGTGAACTTTAACATTTGTAGATTAGGAGCTGGTTATGAATGGAGGCCCAATTATAAATGTCTATATATAAATACTCTAAGCGACAAATAAGTCAAAAAGTTAGTAAAATATGTTCTATCTTCATAGCCTGACAAATAAAACTTCCTAGATATCTATCTGAATGACCAGGTTCCAATTTGGATGTCTCTGCTGGAGTTCAGGACTAAACTATGTGGTACAGAGAGAGCTGCCACTTAGCCTCAGCCTTAAGCCCTCTCCCCTTTTCTTCCCACCTCTGGTGCACTGCAAGACTCTGAAATTTTCATTTAGACACTGTAGTCACATTTTAGCCCTGTGTACAACTCTCTCATGCATTGCCCTCTTTCCTACTTTTCAAATCAAAGGACCACTCCTTGACTACACCTTGCACCTAAAGCTATATAAATTGAAATTTTTTACCTCAGTAGGACAGATTCAGAAATCCTAAAATGGGGCTAGGTATTATTTGGCAAAGAAATTTCCAAGATCCTTGCTACACCAAGGTGCTTTGGAAGGAGAGGTATGGTCCTAGGGATGACAAGTCCCTGGGGCTCTAAAACTCCTCACTTTATAGGAAGAGGTGCTGGGGGCAGGGCCAGAGCAGAGAGAACTAAAGCACTGGTCCAGGTCAGGAACCAGCCTTGCCAAGGTCTAAGGACAGTTCTGACCTATGCACCTATACCCTGCCTTTGTACCTCAGTCTGTGGGGACATGTCAGAGGAATTTGGTCTGAAGTCCTTAAGTCTTCCCTAGACTGACTGTCTTGTTGACTTCTGATACCTGCTTTCACTCTTCCTTGTTCTCCCAAGAATCTCTAATCACTCTCACTAATGCAACTTTTAATGTGGGAAATTGTACTGCTGAAACAATCCCAGTGTTTAACAGGGTGTGTGCCCCTCTAGGAGGATGGACTGGAGAGTGACATTTGGAAGCAGGAAAAAAGTTTCTCAGAGGCAGGCAGTTCTGAGAAATCAGACCACCTGCACCAACAGAGCAAAACTATTGGGACTGAGTGTGATAACCTGTATCAATAAGTGTTGTCTATTTGGTCCAGGAAGTACTTCTCCAAGAAGATAAGGTTGTAAGCAAGTAAATACGTGTTCATGGCAGGAAAATATAAGCCAATGCCTGGGGACAATTATCTTGGAAAACCACTTAATAAATTGCTTCCTTCCTGAAACTTAGTTCAGGACCCTCACCAAACAGGGTTCCAGTCATCTTCAATGACTATGTCCTCAACTTTGCCCAGCCAGTCACAAGGAAAGGAATGATGAACACCTGCCCTTTCATCATTCAGTTCAGATTCCTGGCTGCTCTAACGCCCTTTCTCATTTCCCTGCTGAGATTCTATAATGTTCACAGGGTGGTGGTATTCATTGCTTCAGGTTTAATAAATGTGATTTTGTTGGATCAATATCCTTCCTGGTGTCATACAGGGAGTCAGTGTGACTAATACGAGGTCAATGGATGACTGAGGTCGAGAAGCTCCATTCCATGATACCCACGTCAAGAACTTTTCCCTTGGAACCTACCAGCACTTACTTATAGCAAAGACATGTAATTCTGTTTATTCCTATGTTTATTTCCTTAAACTTTAACTAACTTTTTTCGTAGAATCTGACACATCCATAACCCTATTGCAGTATTTATATAGGAAATGATGTAGTAGAAAAGTAAAAAAAAAAAAATAAGTGACTTTTTTTTCATCTACCTCACAGCGTAAGCAGACAAAGGCAGCTGTAGGTGGAGAGATTGTGTCCAGGACATGCAGTGATAACCAGTCTTGGAAAAGGCAGCCTAAGTGGCAGCTGGGAACAATGGAGAGAAACAGTCACTGGCTGATTTAACTCAGGTGTGGACTGTGAACCTTGCTTCCTTCTCCTCCTGCAGCCCCCCCATCAAATAGGATAGGAGATGGTGAGAGAGCAATGCTCAACTGACATAGCACTTTTAAAGATAACATCCCCTGCAGTTCACTACAATTTAAATTGCATATTCATGTCATAGAATTAGGACTCTCTAAAGAGTTGAAATAAAAAAAAACAGCTTTCCAATTACTGTAGTTGGGGAAATGCTTATTTAAAATAGATAAAACGAATATTAAGCAATTATCTTAAATCTAGGAGACTTATTCAGAACCACTGAGATTATCTGACAAATAGCTTTTGGGGCGACAAAGCTATTTGGATCACAGTATTTTATTTATTTATTTATTTATTTGTTTGTTTGTTTGTTTGTTTGTTTGCAAATTAAGCAAAATAAAGTTATGGTTTGGACACAAGCTTTCATTCACAGCATTATAAGCTTTCCCAGCCTGGTGGTGGATCAGGGGAAAAGAGTTTTTTATTCCTCACATAGAATCATGCTGTTACATGAATTTTAATTTGTGTCTCATTGAATGTGTGGAATGTTGTCTCTTCCCTCCAAAGTTGACCATAGTAGTTTTTGCTTCTGTGATTCTATGAAAGCCGTCCAAGTAACTGGAAAAGCCTATCTGACTTTCTCCTTTTCACATTTATCCTTACTTATGCTAGAATGTTACTTAAAAAATAATAAGGAAAACATTAAATATCCAAGTAACTACAGAAAAGAAAAGGAGGTGATTGCTTAATAGTTATTGTAAAGGGAAACATCCTGGAAAGTGTAAAAACTGCACAAGGTTGTCCAGCTAGTAAAGTTGGATCTCAGGATTTTCAGCTTAGATCTGTCTCCTGTCTCATTCCCAAGTCTCTCTTCCTCTCTCTGTCCTTCCTTTCCCATCTTCATTTGTTCTTTTAGCCACTAGGAGGATAGTATAATTTTACTCAGGGAAGAATATTTAAATTCTGGTGAGAACGTCAGTGTGAAAGATTTATAGCTGTACATCAGTGATACAAGGGAGTGAATTCTTGATGATCTAAAGTGTTTAAATTTGTCCTCATTACTATGCATTGGAGGCAGATGTGAAACACTGGTATTCTCTACTGCAAAGGTTAACCATAACCTGAATGCACACACTCCAAATTATTTTACCTATTTTTTCAAGCGCATAGCTGGCTGAGGTTTCAGTGGTATGGCAATTTAAAACTGCTGTTGGAAAAAAATCTTAAGTTCTCACATTATTGTAATAAAGGCTAAACTACAAAGCCAGACTTCAATTGCAGGCACTTATGCTGACCTCCTGTGACTTTTGATGGGTTCTAGCTCCCATGTCTGCTTCATGAAACTGCAAATTCTCAATTATAGGCACTATAATGATCTTTAAAACTGGTGAAAAAACTGAAAATGGAATATGTTACTCTGAGTAGAGAAAAGTGCCCTAATTTTCAAGAGTTTGTGCTTTTATCGAGCAATGCCAATAGTCAGTGTGACAGAAGTAAAATTCTGTCACAAATTGAACTAATGTTTGGAAGCACTTAAGTACAGTTTTATGAAATTTAGTTAAAGGGTCCAAGAAAAAAAAAACTATTTGGATTTTATCAAGCAGTATGTCTAACTCAATTTAACACTTATTTGGCTTACTTACTCTAAAATGTTTTGCTTACCTAGCCCTTGCATAAGGAAACTAAATATGGGACTACATGGACCCAAAACTTTGGAAGGACTTCACGCCTACAAATGCAAATTATTGATGAGTGGGAACAAGAGAGGATCAACTGTGTTATATAAACTAAATCCTAGGAGGGCTACTTCAAAAGTATGACTAATTTAGTGTTCAAATATAGAATGAAATATAACTACTGCATCATGCCAAATTTTCAGGTTATGTCCATGTTTCTTAAAGTAATAAAATCTAGTCTCTCTATAACAGCTATCTTTCAATAACATTCATGTGCTCATAGAGCCAACAAACAGGATAGTATCATTAAGATTTTCATTAGGTATATTGATGAATTGTCACGTCACTTATTAATCAGTCATATAACCACAGCATAATCAAAATATAGGATATTTCCATCACCACAATCTGCAGAAACTTCTTTGAGAATGTCTGAAATGGGCACAGCAGAATAATTTGATAATTGTCAAATATTAATCTTTTCTCTAGGATTACTCAAAGAAACAGTATCAGCACTTGTCCTTTGCTTTTGTATTCATCCTTGATGGGATGAGGTCTGACAATACTTACAGAAATCCTCTAGTTCTTTTTTGGGGGGATTATCTATTTATGGAGACCCAGGTTAATAGGTAATGTTCTGATTGCTCTTCCACAAATAATATATTTATAAAATAAATAGTCCCATTGATTTTGCTATTTCATTCTGATTAAAATGTTGAAATTACTCATATTCTTTAAATTTTCCCTTTGTAAGAACTTTAATGGTAATTTTATATATTTACCAAGGAATTTTTAGTTACTGAAATATAATCTATAAATGTAATTATGACATAATTTATTTTTTATATGCCATATATAACACAAGTGATATGTATGTGTGCATATGTTAATCATTTTAGCATGATTTTACTATAACACAGTGAGACTATGAATTCCAACAAATGAAAGCAGTGATTTAACCACACCATAATCAAAATATATTTCCATCACCACAAGATACCTCTTTGGGACACTTTGTTGTAAATCTCCCCTGACTGATAACTCCTGATGAGCACTGATTTGTTTTTTTAGCCCTATTGTTTTACCCTTTTCAAAATGTTAACATAAACAGGATTATAGAATGTGTAACCTTTTACATCTGGATTTTTTTCACTTGTTTCAACACCATTCACTATATTGCTTGTACCACTAATTAGTTCCATATATTCATCTCACTCTAAAATATAACTTAATATATATTGATGCTGTCTATTTTATACACATATGTAACAAACACCTAGTATATAAATCATATATATATATACACACATATATCTTACATATATGTGTAAACTCTGATTAGATAAAGAATGTAATAGTGTGGTGTTCCTTTACATATTCTGAATAGAGAAAATGCCAAATTTGAGTTAACATCTAGTATAGTTACATATCTTATATGTTTTTACTATAAAATATAAAATAATATTAATAGAACATTAAAAGTTCTCTTTCTCCCACACACTCAGTTCTCTCTTAGAGTTTAGTGTAGTTATTTTATGTTTATGTATGTGTTGAGAGTTTTTGTAATGATACAATATCATCTATCAGACCAACCTGTGATCAATTGTTTATCCAAGATCTATTTCATTGCCTATCTGTACAGCTATCAAGTGCTGAGATTTGGCTACAATTTTATGTTTAACACAAATATGCAATTTGGGAGTAGCCACATATTGAATGACTGATCCATTTCTGACATCCTTGAGCTTGTGTCTTATTTGTGGTCAGTTAACCATTAGGTTAACATAATGTCTTTGAAACTTCTAAACCTGTTCTATAAGGTAAGGTAGTCAGTTGTCATTTGTGGCTTCTTAAATTTTTTATATTGAATAAATAAACATTCAGTTCCTCAGTCACACTAATTATACTTCAAGTTGGTGAATATATACATATGGCAACTGCCTACCACATTGGCTAGCATAAAAATAGATATTTGCCACATTTCAGAAAGTTCTGCTGGACAACACTTCTATAAACTAGGTAATACATAATCTATATTTTATCTTGGTTTTCACTTTCATCACTAGTAAACAGTGAATTCCCATATGCTTATTTCAATCTATTTTATGGTTGTCCATTGTTTTCCTAACTTTTCTGTCTATAGAACCATTCTTCAAGGACTTGATTTGAAAATATATACTAATATTTACTTGACATTATTCCAGAATGACTTAACTTTGCTTTAAAGTAGTTTCAATGGAATTATTTTCACAAGAAAAACAATAATTTATAATGCATTCAAGGTAATTTTATATGGTTTTGGAATTTTTTTTCAAATAATCTTGATTTTTTTTTATGACAGTTATTTGTAACACTAAGTGCCAATCTGAAATTTGTAGTTTTTATCATAAGACATGACTCATTAAGCCCAAGAATTTGTTGCTGGTAGATCATAAAATTTACAAGTAAAATTTTTAATGCATTCATCAATTATTATTTCCTAGAAATTATACTTAAATTATTAGTTTTCTTATTTTAATACTTAAAAATTGGACACAAAATATTTCTAACTTTGATGTTATTTGCATAACCAAAACTCATTTGCTAAACCACTAACTTTAAGAATCCCTAAAGCAGCTTAATTTGGGTATGAAAAAATATTGTAAACTAAAATCAAGACATGCATGTTGGTAACATTTGAAAGCTAAAGCTTCTTGATTTAAATAATTCTGTTCTATGAGAGAACTACATCTGCTTTGTACAGTTTTTTTGTTTCTTATTTTATTGGTTTAAAATTATAGTCATGTTATTTTTATATGTCAGGCCGAAGAGGTAAAAATATTCACAAACCTATGTGAATTAATGAAGTTAGTAACTATTTAACAAAATATAACTCTAATAGAAATATCAGTTTACCTAGTAATAAAAATCTTAATACACAGTTTTTGTTACCAATTAATTGATATAAATGATTAATTGCATAATATAATTACTTGTTTTGCCAAATATTATACATTACCTACTTGTGATACCTTTAAAAATCATAACCTGATTGCTTCTGTCTTTGAAGAAGGCCACTTTCCCTTCTTCACAAAAGCAGAAAACGAGGGTCTCTGTTTTCCCAGTGCCACAGCAATACTTTTCTGGTTGACATTTTTCAATTGAAAAACATCACTATGAAATGGTCTTCATTTTCAGCACATACATTTTCTTTCTTATAAATTGCCAACACGGATGACACATATTTTCTCTTGATTTTTTTTAATGTTGAATCATCAAAGACAATTGAGCTCTCACAGAGATAAATGGGAATAAACTAACTATGAGAAAAGAAGCAAATTGACAGAAAGGAATTAAATAGAGCAAATATTTCTTATATAAACGGTATCTGTTCAGCACTTCAGGCTTTGAATAATTTGCAGTCAGTCATGCAGACTCACCTTGGAATGTAAAAATTCACTAAAATAATTCAAGTATCTAGTCAGTGGTTTCTTGAACACTTTGAGTAGAAGTATGGGGTGGTCATAGAGGAACCATAGCATTTTAAAAGAGAAAAATGAGTTAGTCGTTTAAAGCACAGATTTATACCAAAAAGATAAATTTAATTTAAAAAATAGGCATAGTTGAAATGCATTAGAATTGATTTTGTGAGGCATTGTGCAGTTAATTGCAGGATGAATGTTGTATATCAGCAATTCTCTTTGCATTCCCAAGATCCCTGGGATCCTAGAATAGTTTTAGGGAGGTTTGAGAAGTGAAAACTATTTTAATAAAATAAGGTATTTTCCCTTTTTATGTTGTGTTAGTACTTGTACTGATGGGACAAACAAAACCAATGGTGGGTAAACTTGCTGGCTGCCTGCCAGGAGTCCAGCCAGAAAATTAGCCATTGGCACTAGTCTGGTTTAGCAGTGTTTGTATTCTTCTCTGTCATGTTCTCATAGGAAATATATGCAATTTTCACTTTGGAATATCCTTCATAAAACTGAACAAATATGAAATTCTATTACACCTTGAGTTTTTCTTTGTTGGAAAATAGGAAGTATATATAAAGCACTTCTGATATATAACGAAGTCCAGGGGTTGTCTTCAGGAAAATCACTTGTACAAAATATATAAAATGCAACATTTAGAATACGTCTAATTCCCGTTCTCCCAACTACCTGCAAGAGTTCAGTACGATGATGCATTTTAATTCAGTCACACAATCGACATTTATTATAAGGTTTACTGCTTAAGAACATTCTCCCCTCCTTTTTCTCTCAATTTGGAAACTATGTTATTATTTATAACATATTATTTCCTCTTGATTTTCAGACCTCTGCTTCAGGTTGACATTCATAATAGTAACCGTCAACTTCTTCTTAGTTAATGAACTCTCCTTAAAAATTTTAAGCTCTTGCATTTTAGCTTTAGGAAGTGTGTGTGAGTGTGCATGCTTGCTTATAAGTAAAATCTTCCCTGGCCATTATTATGGTTATCTAGACCAATTTGTGAGTATTTGGTTTCTTTTCCCTTTATTTTATAGCTTAGTTATCTTAGTTCACTGTGGATTCTTTTTCTTAGTGTATTAATTGGAGATAAATAGCCTAAGCTTTTTAGTAAATATTCGTGACATGCGTGGCTCAAACAAAATAAGTTATTATTTCTATTAGTTGAAATAGTTTGGGGTAACTGAAGGCTATCTTTGAATTTTCCTTGACAATTTTCTACTAAAAATGTATGTTTTTGAAGTAGTCCAGAGAAGTTTGTTTTAAAGATGTGAACTGAAAGTTGCCCATTATTTCTGCTCCTATTCTGTCCTACATTAGTTATGTGCATACACTAAAGGAAAAGGTGGCTGGGTAATATGAATGATAACCATTTACAGCTAAATTGGGGGGGCATTGTTATTAAAAAGCTGGAAATGGGCATTGAGAAACAATTACATGTTTTGTCCAGCACAGATCTGATATACTTTCTGCAATTACTGGCAGTATCTTGAGTCAATCCAACAAGGAGTAGTAGGTAAGCAGTCTCTGAACTTGTTTATTATTAATTCACGAATGACAAGCTGTCAGTTTATTGTGGAGGCTTAAGGAAAAAGATTCTTTGTTCTCTCTCTTTCTCATAACCTGTGTTATAACTCAAAGGAAATTTTGAGTGATGATATTACTCTTAGATAAAAATAGAGTTTAAGATATACTACTACAGAAAGAGGGGATATTTTACCCCATTCAAAATCCCAGTTCTATTCCCTTGAATCATACATATATAGTGAAATAAACCAATTCTACCTCAAAAAAATAAAGCCATTTCCTCTCCATAGTTTCCTTGAAATTCATCCAGAGGCAAAGAAACAACAGGTATCTGGGGCAGCACAGAAAGGCAGACTCCATAGGCAAAGATATACTGCTTGGTCCACCTATGCCTTTGTGCTTTAACTCTCTGAGGCCTTGCACCAGCCTCTTTGCTTTGCTCTACAAAAATACTCTTTTTATTCATAGCTCATTTTTAAAGGAGCAAGTGGCAAAGAGACATGAAGAAGTAGCAGGTATGCAGTTGCACTATTTTTATAGTCAGGTGAAACAAAGAAGCATGTAAAAAAAACTTTTAGTTCTTAGTGAAATTGTGAGAAAACTATCAGCTAGTAGTTTGGCATGTCTTCTTTTTTAAAGATTTATTTATTTTTGCATACAAGAGCTGGGGTGTAGGCCAGAGGGGTGGAGAGGTGAGAGGATTCATCAGAGACAGAGTAGGAAGCAGAACAGGCAGATCTACTGAAATACACTGCTGAGGGGACAGTGGGTGAGACAGGAGAGGGCTGCTGCCCATTTGGGTTAGCTCCCTGCCTGGGGATCAAACTCGTGCTACAGTGGCTGCTGATAGCTTCAGAGTGCTGAGACTTAACCCCTTGCACCACCAGGGTGGCCCTAGTTTGGCATGTCTTTAATAAGAAAGGGAAGAATGGTGATAAATTAAGGAACACATACTTTTGGTTAAACCCAGGTCTCTGATCTGAGATAAATGGTTTAAGAGCTATATAATCAGAAGAAGTTTTAAACTTCAGATTTATATACCACCAAATGTAAAGTAATACAATGATTCTAGTTTCTATATAAATGATGATGTGTTTGTCTTCAAATTTTATTTTTAAATTATTTCCTTAAAGATAGTTTATAGTAAACATCTTACCAAACTATGATGTTATCTTAATAAATCACTATTTCCACAGAACTGACAAAAATATATTTACTATGCTATTAATATTTGTGTTTTAAAACATCCCTATCAATACATCATTTGTTAATTATCTAAGGGAAGGATTCTAATTATATGGTCTATAAAGCACATCAAAAACTAGAATCTTTAATGTGGTGACAGCTTTCAGAAGTCATGGAGAGCTCAAGAGGAAATAGCCAGTTCTATTTTATTTTCATTCCTATACTAAGTTATTAAATAAGGTTAAGTGCCACAGCATGCTAATACCATTAGGATAGACAGTAAAAACTAACAAAGATAAAAATTTGTGGTAGATTTTTAAAATTGTTTCAAAGAGTAATAATCTCTAGGCTCACTCAATTCATTATTCTTCTTAAAATGACCTAGATTAAGAGATAAGCTATGCAACCATATAATTAAAATATGAAAAATTAGAGGATGATGCAGCAATCAATTTTTCAAAAATTAACTTATGAGTAGTTTTCTTAAATCATTTTCCTAATAGCAGCTTTATTTGCATGATTCACATACCATAAAATTAATCAATTTAAGCATACAATTCAATGGAACTTTAACTATATACCTAGTTGAATAGCTACCACCATACTTAATTTTAGAACATTTTCATCACAACCCAAGGTAATGCTTATATCCTTTACATCTTTCCCTGTTGTCTCCCACCCCTCACCCTGGCCCTAAGCAACCACTCATCTATATTTTATCTCCAGAGATTCTCCCAGTATAGACGTATTATGTGAATGATCTCATATGATGTGATCTTTTGTGTCTGATTTTTTTTTTTTACTTAGCCTAAGGTTATCAAAGTTACATAAATTGTAGCAAAAATCAATGCTTGATTACTTAAAAAAAAAACAATTTATTTATTTATGCATACAAGAACTGGGATGTAAGCCAGAGGCATGGGTGGTGAGAAGATACACCAGAGAGAGTGAGAAGGAGAACAGGCAGGTCTACTGAAATATACTGCTGAGGGGAGCAGCGGGTGATATAGGAGAAGTCTGCTGCGCCATGTGGGTTAGCTCCTTGGCTGGAGATTGAATTTGTGCTGCAGTGGCTGGTGATACCTTGATAGCGCTGAGACTTTAACCCCTGGGCCACCAGGGAGGCCCAATACTTGATTATTTTCTATGTATGAATGATAGGTCATTGAATGGATATACTATATTTTAATTATAAGTACTATTTATTAGAATACATGATAGTTGATGGGCATTTGTGATGTTTATGCTGTTAGTGGAAAATACATTTCTAAATACCATAGGCCTAATCATTCATTTATATTTTAGGCATTTACAAGTCTATACATACATTTATAATATGTATTTATATTTGCTATATATAATGTATAAGCAACTATATACATATTTTTATAATTGCCTTTTAAAGTTAAAAAGAGGAAAAAGAAAATATGCTTTTATACTGTCTTTTACAATGACAATTTCTTTTAACAAAACTCAGTGATCTTTCCTTTTTTGTTGTTACTTGCTTTCAACCTGCAAAACTGCTTTTAGAGAATTTCTTGTAAGACAAACCTTTCAGTAACACATTGTTTCGTTTTTGCTTGGGGAATTTTTGTGTTGTTGTTCACCATTGGTTGAAAAATAAATATACTAGATGTAATCATTCATTCAGTTGGCTTTTTTTTTTTTCTTTGTGCCCATTGAATATGTTATTTCGCTGTTCTGGCTTCTGTAGTTTCTGGTAAGTCTGTGGGTAACTTTGTTGGCAGTACTTCATAAATGTTACTTTTTTGTTATTGTTTTGAAGATTTACTTCTTGTCTTTGGCTTTCAGCATTTTTATTGTAATGTGTCATTGTGTGGTTCTCTTTGGATTTATATTTCTTGGAAATCATTGAGCTTCTGTGTCTGCTTAATGTTTTTCATCAAATTTTGGATGCTTTCAGTCATTATTTCTTTGAATATTTTTCTGCTCTATTCTAACAGTTCCATTATGTGTTTATTAATGTGCCTAAGTGTGTCCCCCATTTCTCTAAGGCCGTATTCATTTTCTTTTATCCTATATTCCTTTATTTTTGGAATGCATAATTTATCTTTAAGTTCACTAATTTTATTTCATTTTAAGTGTACTGCAAAGCCCCTTAATGCAAGTTTTATTTCATTTATTTAACTTTCATCTCTAGAATTTCCAGCTGGTGCTTTTAAAAACTAATTTATATTTATTTATATTCTCAATTTGATACAGCATAGTCATCATGCTTTACTTCTTTAATCATTGTTATCTTTAGTTCTTTAAGCATACTTATGTGAATACTTTCAAATCTTTGTTAAACCCAACATATGGCTGCCCTCACAGGAAATTTCTGTAGCCAGCCTTTTACTCTGCATATTAATCATATTCCATATTTTACCCTTGTTTGTTCAGTGACTGCCTGGGTTACTTTAGTGGAGTCAGTCCCTCCTGTAGCGTGAAACTTGTGATGTCATTCAGAGTGTACTGCTTTGGACAGACACATATGATAGTGATATTAACAGAACTGTCACTGACTGAATGTTTCTATGATATCCTGTTAAACTGCTTGCCTCTTTTAGGATCACACACATTCGTTAGTTTTCAGTAATTTCCTGATGTTTGTTTTGTTGTTTTAGGCAATGACCAGGGAGATAAATTGCTCAAAGCTCTAATCCATTAAGTTCAGATCACTATGCAGGGGTAATTTTGGATACAAGTCATTGAAGTTTGTTCTGATCCCAAAAGTACTCTTCTGTGCTGTCTCACTCCCTGACTCTCTCCAGTAACCTAACTGGAGAGAGTGCCTCCACTTAAATGTTTACCATCAAAATCCCCATTATTTCTAAAAGCACCTCACATTCTCTTCCACATAAAGTCATTCCTTTGGAGAAAAGCTTCAGAACTTTCTGTTATTGCTTGCCTTTATTGTAAGCAAATGTCAGACTTTTGTTCTATCCTGTGGGTAGCAACTGTGGTCTGCTTTTCTGGAAATGTCTGCTTTATGAGCAGGGGGCTGGGTAATGGTAAAGGGTATCCTTGTCTCTTCCATTTTTGAACCATTCCCTACAAGCAAAAAGGATAACAGGAATCCAATATCCTTGACACTGTATGACCTGGATAGAGTAGATGCCTTTTGAATAGGGACTGGTGTGGAAAGAACTGCCTGTCCTCTAAAATGCACTTATTGCTGGGCATGATTCAAAGCATTACAGAGGAGGATAAGAAAGGATGGCTATAGTCTATAGTCTTTGACCACACCCACCGCAGGGCAGATCTTGTGTAAGTCTGCCACAGACTCTAACTTTCTTACTCTGACTGGAGTTTAGTGTATTTTGAGTAAATTTTTCTTCATTTGTTAGATACCTAAGGAGCTTCTTACATTCTCATTCCAAAAGTCATATTCCTCTGAAATATTATAACATTTTTCTTTTCATTTTATTAAAATCATTTTTTCTCTACCATTTAAATATATTAAAAAAGGATTCTAGGAAGCTTCAAATTATTAATATTCTCCCTATGAAATTATACACTATAAAATATTTGGCACTATTACTTAAAATTATTTTTATTAGAAACATGGCATAGTCACATTTTCCCTGAAATAGCACTTTGTATTTTTATATTAAACAGCCATCAAAATAAACATTTTGATTTGTATTTAAAGTATTTAAAGTAAATCTCGTTAAACACCAGCTATTTTGAACATTTCCTTTGCCACACAAGAATCAGTTTTTTTTTTTTTTTTTTTAAGAACTTTTAAACTTTTAATACAGTTCAAGTCAGCATGCCTGGCTCACTGCATACAAGAACTGGCATACAGGCCAGAAGTTCGGGGGGTGAGAAGATTCACTAGAGACAGAGTGAGGAACAGAACAGGCAGACTGACTAAAATACACTGCTGAGGGGAGCAGCCAGCCAGACAGGAGAGGTCTGCTGCGCCATGTGGGTTAGTTCCCTGGCTGGCCAGGGATTGAACTAGTGCTGCAGAGGCTGCAGATAGCTTCACGGTGCTGTGCTTAACCCCTTGTGCCACCAGACCCAAGAATCAGTTTTATGGTATAAAGTATTTACAAGATTCTTTAGACTGATTTTCACAGTATGTAGAATGGTTAATTTATATGGTGCTTTTAAAAGAATGAACCCACAGTTTATTGTAATAAAATATGAATTTCTTTTCCTACATAGGTTCTTAGAAATACAAAACCTTTTGCTTTTAACAGTTTAATATATAACTATTGCTGGTTACTTAAAGCCCGAATGTTGGATTTCTTCACCCTTAATTGCTACCTTTTATAGAGACACCAAATTCAATGTGCATGCCTTCATTTTCTTTACAGGGTCTGCTTGTTGATTGCATAAGAATATAAAAAAATCTACAGAGAATTGCCTATTGAAAACTCTAGATAAAAGCTTTTGCAAATAATAGACTTCTACATAAGGTGTATCAGCTATCAGTCAGTACAAAATTTATATGGCAAAATGAAAGTTGCTTGTAAATAGAACAAATTAAAGCTTTTTTGGGTCTATTTAGTTAGACTTTGGAATCTTTGCTTTAATGACTTTAGGGGCACATAAAACGTCATTTATTTAATATGCATTCTCATACTTTAATAGTTACTCAACTTTTTGACTTTTTAGTTAATATTAGTAATAAACTAATCTTTATATCATACCTATATTTTAATATTGGCTCTAATGTAAACTAATATTTAATTTACCTTACCTCCAAAATTCCTAAGTAGACCATAAGTTCAGTTTAGGACTTAATATTTTCAGTTATTTACACATTCTCTCTACAAGTATATATTGATATACATCATATATAGTATACATGCTTCAGTAAGCATTTTTTTCAATTTCTTGTCGTACAAAATACTCAATTTCTTGCTGTACAAAAATGCATATTACAGGGCCTCCCCAGTGGCGCAATGATTGAGTGCTGGGTTGCGAAGCTGCCTGCAGCCTCTGCCTTGCTGGTTTGATCCCTGGCCACCGGGTAAGGGTCCTACATGGCACGCAGACCTCTCCTGCCGCCCGCTGCTCCCCTCAGCAGTGTAGTCAGTCTGCCTGTTCTGCTCCCCTCTCTGGCTCTGGTGAATTCTCTCAGCCTCCCGTGCTTCTGACTGTACCCAATGCTTGCATAAATAAATAAAAAAAAACATATTGCTTATGTATTTCATGTAACTCTAGTCACACTTTTGCCAGGATATTCCAAATTCACATCAGCTGAAAATTATAAATAATAGGGAGACAAATTATATTAATTAAGAATATTTGATACAGGAACCTAGGATGATAAGCCAGTCATAATTGTAAATTCTTAGAGAGGACCTGTGATTTAGCCAGGCATTTCAAATTCTCTGGTGGAGTTGTGATGTAAAACTCAGATGTCTTCTCAAAAATGTAGGTTTTCCTTCTCCTAGCTGTTGGGAAGGTTGCATAAGATGGTCTTCAGGTTCAGTTCTTTCTTGGAATGATCTTGGGTGAAGAACACTGACTTCCCTCAAGACCTGACTCCTGCCAGCTGTCCCTATCTCTTCAGTGATCAGTGAGGAAATATAAAGGCCTGGCCCTCTTACCTCTTCCTCGAAACAACTGTGAGGTCACTCCAACCTCAAAACTGTAAATGTGGCCAGCTGATTCCTCTGTTAGGTTTGTATTAAGGCCCAGTTTCACAATCTGTCCAACCCTTTCTCCTTCCCTACACTGTCATCCGAGAGTCTGCTTGCATGGGCGAACCGTGCCCAATCCATTGTGTGCAATTCCCCATATGAGAGAGAGAGAGAGAAATTCCCAGCTGTGGGAATTAAAGGAATACAGGGGGTTCACTAATAAAATTAAAGGAATACAGGGGGTTCACTAATAGCCTATGAAGGATGTCTTCTTCTGGAAGTAGCTTCTAGATACCACAAATGAGTAAAATTTCATAAAACATTTTGAGGTTACATGAATTTTTTAAAAGGAATAATTTCTTAGAACAATTCTACTATGGCCATCTTTATGAAATGAGAATTTGAACTAGAAAATATTAGAAGTATGTCATCTAAGAGGATGATAAAAGTTAACTTCATGAAACAAATCACAGTATATTATATATTAAAGCTTTACTTTAATTTTAGTACAAAGCAGAAACACATCATTGTGGAACTACACTAGTTTGAAATCTAGCCTTGCTCAATATTTCATTGTTCTATTTCATCTATTTTTGGCATTTTCATTGAAATTTTTAAGAACTATGACTGATCATATCTCCACAATGTAATTGTTGGGGTAAAGCAGTGGGGTTATCATCATTTGTCTTAACAACACTTCCAGACAAGTGTTCTACTTTTTGTCAAAACTACTATTCCTTTAAGAATTACAGTACCCTCTTCTTTCTATATTATTAGCAGCTACTCTGACAGTGTTCTAATTTTATCACAGACATTTGTACATGGATCACACACTTCAGATTTGTATAAAATAATTTAATTATTTGGATGACTTTTAGCATCTACCCATAAAAACCCAACCGGTTGGTTGTGTTTACTAATTCCCATTGCTTTTACAACTTGCCATCTCTAGCCGCACAAAGCATCCTCTCAGCAAGGCTATTTCCCACATGTCTTTTAACCTGAACTATTCAAACTCAGAAAGTTAAGATTATAATCTGCTTATTCTCTCACTATGACTTGTTTTTTCCAGCATTTTTATATCTTTATTTCCTTCTCTTTATCTCACTAAGCCTTCTAAGATTTTATCTTCTAAAATTTACCAGATACTTCTTGATCTCTCTTTCCTCACTAGCCTTCCAGAAGCTCATGCCAAGTGTCTGAACCCCTCAGTACTCTGGATTCCTCTGAAACTGTCATTTTGCCACATATCTATCAAAGCCCATCTCTCCATCAGAGTTAGTGTCTACATTCTCTGCTTAGACTTGTTTGTCACAGGAGCACTTATTCAACCAATATACAATGAAAATATAGTAGTCCTCAACCTTGAGTGGGACCCAACTAAAAGTAATAAATAGTAATAAATAGAGCTTCAGTGTCATGAAGAAAGAAAAACCATAATAGGGGGATTTACCTAAAATAGAAAGAAATAAAGCTCTCCTTTAACACTGATGGAGAAAAGAAAAATGAATATGGAGTAGGTAGTAATAAATACTTTGAGGGATCTTAGTTAATTCAAAACTGTATTCCTTTAATTTTCACAGCTGGGAATTTCTCTCTCTCATTATGGGGAATTGCACACAATGGATTGGGTAGGGTTCCCCTGTTAAGCAGACTCTTGGATGACAGTGTAAGGAAGGGAAGGAGAAAGGGTTGGACAGAGTGTGAAACTGGGTCTTAATACAAACCTAACAGAGGAATCAGCTGGCCACATTTACAATTTTGAGGTTGGCGTGACCTCACAGTTGTTTTGAGGTGGAGATAAGAGGGCCAGGCCTTTGTATTCCCTCACTGATCAGTGAAGAGATTCTTGGTGATTATTCCAAACTTTCCTGACTCTCCTATCTTCTCTACCTCAATTTCTATCAAGCTTTGTCAATGATCTGTCCTACTGAGAAAACAAACAAACAAAAATATCTAGGGTCATTAGTGACATTCTCAATCTTCCTTCACGCACCTAAAATCATACCTACTCCATATCCATTTTTCTTTTCTCTATCAGTGTTAAAGGAGAACTTTATTTCTTTCTATTTCAGGTAAATCCCCCTATTATGGTTTTGCTTTCTTCATGACACTGAAACTCTTTTTATTATGGCCACCAATAACCTTTAACTGACATTGTCAATATTTTTCATTTTTTTTTTTTAAAGATTTATTTATGTATTTATACAAGCACTGGGTATAGTTAGAAGCACGGGAGGGTGAGAGAATTCACCAGAGCCAGAGCAGGGAGCAGAGCAGGCAGACTGACGAAGTACACTGCTGAGGGGAGCAGCGGGAGGCAGGAGAGGTCTGCGCGCCATGTGGGACCCTTGCCGGCGGCCGGGGATGGAACCAGCGCTGCAGAGGCTGCGGGCAGCTTCGCAGCCCAGCACTCAACTGCTGCACCACCGGGGAGGCCCCTGTCAATATTTTTCTTAATGTAAGTTTATAATAGTTTTGATGCCTGTGCATGGATTCATCAGATTGACTTCCTTAAATTCTATTTCATATTGTTATTTTGTAAAACAAAAGAGCAAACATCTCTACTTCACTAGTTCTTGCATAGCTGTGATTTTATATGCGAAATGCATTTCTCCAATTAGATGTACTTCCACAAGATTAGGAGAGAGTAAGTGAATTGGCAAACAGTTCCCTATGGTCTATTGTTGTTAGTAAAAGGATTTGAAAATGGGTATTTTACTTTCATTCGTGTTCCAGTGCCATTGTCCAATATTATATGATGTCAAGGATTGACATCAATAAAAAATCCTCATCTAATATAAATCACAGTGGGATCACAGCTACCCGTTCTCAGCATGGCTGTTATGATATATTTGGAAAAATAGCAGGGGCTCCATGTTTCTTTCATAGCTTTAGTGATGGCTTTGAAGGTACTATCTCTTTTTGTATCTCTCTCTCTTTTTTTTTTTTTTTTTTTAAGTATCATGCCAGAAGATCTAAACAAGAATGTGACTCTTCAAGGTTTCTTGGAATTTTTTAAAAATGTTTATCAGTTTAACGATTTTCTGCTTAAAATACCTATTATATTTTCTGTCCTCCACTGAATGGATTTTGATGGTAAACCACTATTGCTTAGTCTGTCTTAATTCTTTTTATTACTGTGACATTTTACTCTTGGGGTCATTTTTACACCTCTCTATCCATTCTGATGGGCTTCTCTTTCTCATGATACCTCTTTATGTTAATATTGAAGAGTAATTCTTATACTGTTCACATTCTCATGATCTCACACATTCTCATGGGTTTAACAGCAAATAAATGTCTGCTCCTAAATTTATACCAGTAGGTCAGACTTTCTTTCACTTTAAATATATTTTTCAGCTTTTGCTTCATATGGTTATTTTATTTGTATCACAGAAATTAACATATGGAAAATATATTCACTCTTTCTCTAGTCTCAAATATGCTTTACCATTTACACTCTTATTTGGTTGTGTTTTAACCATATATTCTTGTCATGTTATTCTTCTCTGATTTAAGATCATGTTTCAACTCAGTTAACAATTTCTTCCAATACTCATTGACTTTTTCCCCCTCCCCCTTTTTTCATTCTATCTTCTTTGATTGGGTCTTCATCTTTGCTCAGTAGATCACAGCAACAGCTTCTTAAATGATCTTTCTGCCTGTCTCCCTTAAATTCATTCTCAAACCCTGCAGCCACAATGCTTTATTTAAAACACAACCAGGTCATGTCACTTCTCAAATTAATTCAGTGACTCCACATCAGTTCAATTTAGGAATGCCTAAATTCCTTTAGTTTGTATTTAAATCTATCAACAGTCTGGCCACTACTTCTCTCTCAAGATACATATTAGTGAAAGTTTTTCTGATTTCTCTTATATTTTAGGCATTAAGTGTCTTCTCTCTGTTCTACTGTCACTGTCTGCATACTTCGACTGGTAAATTATCTATTAAATTGCCTGGCTTTTCTGTATGTATGTCTTTTTCTCCCCAGTTGGATTAGGAAGGCCTGAAGGATAGAAATGTGATATAGTTATGTGTGTATCCTTATGTGTCTACCAGTAGCCTATTCATTAGTAATTGCACAAGAAATGAACAAATAACATACCCATTTAATAAACCTGTATTGATAATCCAATACAGGTTTATTTGAATTACTTATCTTCCCCAGAAGAATACATTAACAGGTTATCTCATTAATTTCCAGCATATTAATATCATGGTTATATTTATATATGAATTTATTTATATATTAATTGGAAACTTGAACATGTGTATTTTTACTGCTATTATACATTGACACACACACACTTGTTCTACATATTATACTTTGTTTTTACTATTGATATTCTTTTTCCTGAATTTTAAGTGATACACTTCAGATCAATATAAACCTTATTATCTAGCATTGTGTGCTTAGCACAGTCTAAGACCTAGTCATTACTCAGACTGTTGGGATAAATTCTCAAGAACTTGGTCCATGTGGGGGAAAAAAAGGTGCCTAAGGCTTCCTGCTCCTTTATTTTTTTTTTAAAGATTTATTTATTTATGCTTACAAGAGCTGGGGTACAGGCCAGAGGTGTAGGAGTGAAAGAATTCACCAGAGACAGCGTGGGGAACAGAACAGGCAGATTGACCAAAATATACTGCTTAGGGGAGTAGCTAGCGAGACAGTAGATGTCTGCCGCACCATGTGGGTCACCTCCCTGCCTGGCCGGGGATCGGACTCGTGCTGCAGAGGCTGCAAATTGTTTCATAGTGCAGTGCTTAACCCCTTGTGCCATCAGGGAGGCCCTTCCTGCTTCTTTATATAAAAGAATTACTTTAAAGTGAATCTCTTATTCTGTAGTGTGGTTTTTACTATTCCTTAAAATATACTAAGTTCACTTGAAAATCTTTTTAAGTATTTGATTTATATAGGACTTTAGCTGATCTCTAATCTCATTCTGCTCTTTTTAAAGTAATAGTCAATGATTTTTTTTCTGAAATATATTAAATGTTCTAAAATGGAAATGAAGATAAGAGTGACAGTTTTCTAGGACATGAGTTTTCTGACATGGTTGGGCTAGAAACCTGAGGATAGTTTTCTGTAGGTTCTAGAGAGCAAGAAAAATTAATCTACCACAATCCACAGGGAAAGAACCCCCTGCCTCCTAGTCCTGAAAATCCTTTTGTGGTAAATGAAAATTTGATTTTATCAGGAAATATAATTCTTGGAAAAGCCCAGTGGTGCCTCTTTAGTTACTGAAATTCTAGAGGCAGATCAGGATTAATCTACATGTTAGGAAGAGGAAAGTCCAATTCTCTGCTGCAAACTGCAACAACACCTTGCAGGAGGCATGGCCAAATCTCCAAGACTAAGAGAGAGATCTCTGAGATGGGCGGGTCATTAAAATAAATGATTAATAGTAAAGTGAATAAGGACGACTAATGTAGTTATGTGCATAGCACCATTCTCTAGGGAGTAACTATTGCTGTCAATATTTACTGGGTATTTTATCTGTCATTGCTGTAAGCATCTTTAGATATATTTTCTCTTTAACCCTGATGCAAGTCCAATAACACTGGCATGAATTTTTATAACATTAAATATTTTTAGGCTATTATGTGGCTAAGCCAAGACTGAACCTAAAAAAAAAAAAATCTTAAAACTTATATTTTTTACTGTCCTGGGTAGATTAACTACTGTGGGTTTAAAAAAAAAGGATAAATTATAGAAGTAATGACAATGAGACAAGTCTAATTCATTGTGCTTCACTTTATTGTACTTCATAGATAACTGCCTTTTTTTGAAAAAAAAAAAAAAAAGATTTATTTATTTATACAAGCACTGGGGTACAGGCCAGAGGCTCCGGAAGGTGAGAAAATTCACCAGAGACAGAGCAGGGAGCAGAACAGAAGAACACTGCTGAGGGGAGCAGTGGGCAAGACAGGAGAGGTCTGCCTCGCCATGTGGGAATCTCCCTGGCCAGCCGGGAATTGAACCGGTGCTGCAGAGGCTGCGGACAGCTTCACAGCGCTGCGCTCAACCCGCTGCACCACCTGCTGCACCACTGGGGAGGCCTGCTAACTGCCTTTTTTACAAATTGAAACTTAGTGGCAGAAAGAGTATAAAAGGCTCAAATGATTACTACTTTTTAGCAATAAAGAATTTAAGTTATGCACACTGTTGTTTTAGACATATTATTGCACACTTAGTAGACTATGGTATGGTGTAACCAACTTTTGTATGCACTGGGAAACCAAAAAAATCATGTGACTCACTTTATTGCAATATTTGCTTTATTGTGGAACTGGAACTGAACCTGCAATATTTCCTAAGTATGCCTTGTCAATTTCCCAGAGCTACATGACACATTACCACCAATCTGATGACTTTATACAGCAGAAATTTATTTTTTCCCGGTTCTGGAGGCCAGAAGTCCAAAATGAATTTGATGGTAGTTTTAGTTTCCTTTAAAGGATCTGAGGAAGACCCTGTTCCATACCTCTACTTTCCTACTTCTGGTGACTGCTGGGAATTCTTGGCAGTGTGATTAGACCTCTGTCTTTGTGTCTTAGACTTTCTTATTAGGATACTTCTCATTGGATGCAGGGCACTCCCTAAATCCAAGATGATTACTTGGCGAAATCTTAATTACACTTCTTATTCAATTAATATCACATTCTCAGGTCCTGGGAGTTAGGTCTTGAGCACATCTTTTTAAAGTACACAGTTCATCCTCCTAAAGGGATAGCAAGATATCATGGAAAATACTGATAACGAATGATCTATGTGTAGTTGTGACATTACAAATGGACAGAACAAAAGGCTGAGTTTTATAGCTTTTAAACTCACCAAAAGTATTTTGCAAAGGCAAGAATCCCAGGTTGTCTCACACAAGTGAGAAACAAAAAGCAGACTCTGAAGTTTAGATTGATGGCAAAAGAGGAAGTGTTAATAAAATAATGTGCATCACTTACCACGTTCGCGAACTCATTTAATGTTTTTAGAAAAAACATAATGAAAATGTCAGTAAAAAGATTTTGCTGATTAGGAAACTATCAATGAGATGTGTGGATTTTCATTTATTTAAGTTATTTTTTTTTTCATTCTGACTGCAACTTTATCAGTGATTGATATCTATTACCTTGTGTGTGTTCACAAACTGCTACTCACAGTCATATTTAATACAACCAAAAAGTTTTCCTTGCTTAAATATTTCTGAATACTCTAGAAAAAATATATATGTTATAATGATTTTGATATCTTTACCGAGGCTGATAGAATAATGGTTTCAGGCCTAGCCAAATTTTGAGGAATAACTGATATATGACATAAAGGTATGTGGAGTATGAATGAAAAGGTATCAAATCAACTTTTATATCTTACATGACTGACAACACATCACAAGTCAAAAGTGATTCTTACTGGACTTAAATATCTAAGACTGTCTCACCTTGAAAGTCAGAATAACATTTTTGTTTCAATAAGGATGGATATACTTTTTAAAAAGTAAAATATGTAAAATATTTTTCAATATGTAAAATACTAACTTGATAGTACTGCTGTCAAATGTTTTTAAAAGAAAATATACACAGTGAGGGCCTCCCCTGGTGGCACAGAGGTTGAGCACTGGGCTGCGAAGCTGCCTGCAGCCTCTGCAGCAACAGTTTGATACCCAGCCGCCGGCAAGGGTCCCACATGGCGCGACAGACCTGTCCTGCTGCACCTGCTGCTCCCCTCAGCAGTGTATTTCGTTGGTCTGCCTGTTCTATTCCCCACTCTGGCTCTAGTGAATTCTCTCACCCTCCCATGCTTCTGACTGTACCCAGTGCTTGTATAAATAAATAAAGCTTTAAATATATATACACACACAGTGAGATATTCAAGGTCTATTTAGATCTTGGATTTTTGCTTCTAAAGATATATGTAGCAACTTAATAGATGTTAAAATATTAACGTATGTCAATCATAGACTTTAGAGAGGATTGTGATTTGTAGGCTAATTTTTCACTCTGTGGCCCTACTAGTCTAATCATCTTTAGGAAATGTAAAAATATGCTTAGGAATAAACACCTCAAATATTTCTTCAATATCCTCCCCTGAAAAACATATGCATAGTGACAAGTCTCAAGGATTGTATGGTTAGCAAAGATATTCAATACTTTTGAATTTATACAGCTAAAATGGTAATAGAATTTAGAAACTAATTACATACAATTTTTGAGATATCATACTATAAACACTGTAATAAAACGGTGGCAAGTTTAAAACTATTATATACACTATTAGATGACTATGTACATCTAAGGAAAGCCTTTCTTTAAGAGTGGTATCAGCCCCTCACCTCGAGTACTGAGACACTCTTTCATAAAGAGAAATAGGAGGAAGAGCAGTCACAGAAATCATGTACTTTATGGTGATACTTTGGCCTAGATGTGGACTATGCCAATTTCAAACAGCGACCTGATGTTCCCAGTATTAGTTATATGTTTTAGTCATCTGTCATCTATGCAGCTAAAAATGAGAATTTGTCGTCATTATCTTTGATACCTTTTTTTAATTAAAGCACAGTTGACATATAACATTATAATAGTTTAGGTGTACAACATAATGATTTGACATTTGTATACTAGGCAAAATGATCATCACCACATAACGCTATTCCCCATCTATTCTTAGCAATGTTTTGAATGTATATTGTTTATAAATGCTATCTTCTGCATCCCCATGGCTGATTTATTTTATAACTGGAAATTGGTACCCTGTGATGCCCTTCACCCATTTCACACACCCCAAACCCCACTTCCCTGTGGTTACACTAATACGCTCTCTATAACTATGAGTTTTGATTCTTCTATTGATTTCTTTTTTTAGATTTCATGTATAAGTGAAATCATGATATATCTCTCTCTCTCCATACACACATACCAAATCTTTAAATTTTTATCCATTCATCTACCAGTAGACAGTTTGCAACCATTTCTTAAGGTATTATAAACAATGCTGCAATTAATACTGCATAAATCTTTTCAAGTTAGTGCTCTCATTTTCTTCAAAGAAATACCTTGAAGTGATATTTCTGGATAATATATGGTAGTTTTTAACTTTTTTTGGGGGGGTGGTAGCCATTCTAATGGGTATGAGGTGATTATCTCTCTGTGTTTTGAAATGTATTTCCCTGATGATTAGTGATGCTTAGTATTTCTTCATATGCCATCTGTATATGTCTTTTTTGGGAGAATGTCTATTCAGATCCTTTGCTTTTGGATTGAATGCTTATGTCTATGTAGTCACTCCGTCAGACTAATATGTCATTTATGATCAGTGTTTCCTTTATCATTTTCTGACCGGATGATCTATCCATTGATATGAGTGGGGTGTTAAAGTCCCTTGCTATTATTCTATTCCTGTCAATCTCTTTTGAGGTCTGCTAATAATTGCTTTATATATTTAAATGGTCATATGTCGGGGGCATATATATTAACAATTGTTAGATATTATGTTATTGAACCCTTATCATATAGTGCCCTTGATTGTCTTTTTATTTTAAAATATTTGTTTTAAAGTCTATTGTATCTGATACTTGTAGCTATACCAATTTCTTTTCCATATATTTTTCTATTCCTTCACTTTGCACTTACATCTGAAGGGGGTCTCTCATAGGTAGCATATAAATAATTGTTATCCATCAGCCACTCTATATAATTTTATTGGAGAAAAGTCCATTTACAGTTAAGTGAGTTTTGATGGGTATGTACTCATTGCCATTTTGTCAATTTTTAAATTTTTAGTTATTTTTCTATTCTGATCCTTATTTCCTTTTCATTAATGTCTTTTGCTAGGGTTTCATTTTGTCTTATTTGGAACATGCTCCTCTTTTTATTCTGCTGACTTTCTATTTGTTATCAGACAGAACAGTGGGTGCCCCATGACTAGCCACTTGTAGATGCTGAACCTTATTATTCAACTTTGCTGTAATTTTTGGTTCTTTCTTGAAACTTTGTGGTCATCTAAGCAGCCTTGTTTTTTCATAATTGTTTCCCATGCTTGCTAACCTACCAATAAATATCAGAGCTCCAAGGGGGAAGGGACTCTCATGTAGCATATAGTTTCATATTGATTATAGGACACAGACCCTCATGTATTAGTTTTCAAAGCATTTCAACATGTGCAGTCCTGTAGGCCTGTATACCTAAGCCCTACTGAGTTCTGTACTAGGTGATAATATAGTGTCCCTTTGAGATGGTTCCAAGAAACAGGTTTTATATAGTTTATTATTGCTGAGTATTAGCTTGGTCAAGAATGAGTGCCAAGGTAGAATGACCAGCCTTTGTTTACTGAGAGCTTTTCCAGCTTTGGTTGAGCTGTGGTCCCATGTGTTGGGGAGGGGCATGATGAGACCAGAAGAGTGAAGCATGTACAGTGCAGTGAGGCATGGCAAGTACTTTGTTGGCTCTAGCAAGATATCTGCATTGCTAAAATGGTTTCTGCCTACTCTGGCACCAATAGGTCAGATGGAAGCATAAAAATGGTGTCTATTATTGCCTCTTTTCCCAGAAAAAGTTTGAACAGACCATTGCCCCCTGAAAGATGCTTTAAAATTAGTTTGGGAGTCTCCTTTATATATGTTTTAGGTGACCTGCTTCTCTGGTGCAGTTCCCAAGAATTGAGGTGCTTAATGTGGAGCATGAATATTACTTCTCAGGGGAAAAACTCCATTATTTGTGAGATCTCTCTAATTGTTGGTCACTACATTTAGGGGATGTAAGGAGGTATAGTATCTTGCAGAAACAACATGTTTGCATCTCATACCTATTTTGATGTAATCTCTTTGTCCATGCTGTGGAGTAACTGCTAAATTCCTTCTCAGAAATGTTCCTACGGAATTTTTCCATATGTTTCTGTTTATTTGGTGTATCCATGGAAGGATGCGAGCCCAGACACTCCCTATGCCTCCATCTCGAACCATCCTCCTGATTTTAGTTATCCTTGAATCTTTCATCATCCTACTTCTTAAGGTCAAAGCCATCATCATATCTTGACAGTTTTACCTCTAGATTTTTTTACTTATATAAACTCTCCTTTTGAACTGCTAATATATGTTCAGAACTTTAAATATTTTTGTAATACATTAATATCCCCTATGACTTTTGTATTGAAATATTTTTTTTTTTTTTTTGTGGGACCCTCACCAGCCACTGGGGAATGAACCAGCACTGCAGAGGCTGCGGGCAGCCTCACAGCCCAGCGCTAAACCGCTGTGCCACCAGGGGAGGCCCTGAAATAAATATTGACCATGTTTCAAGCTGGGGAAATAGTAGCCTTCACATAAGGCAGATCTAAATCAACCAAGGTATCTCCCTTTATGTGATTTAAGTGGTTTTTAAAATTCTACTTTTGCAGTTTCCTGGGCTGAGTTGGTAATACTTATCCATTAATATGTTCAGTGTTTGGGCACTTAATAAACCTAATTCCCCCATACTAGTAAATAATTAATGGCATATTAAATTGTAATACTTTGAAAATACTTCTTAGAATTACACTGCTATATCTTTGGGAAAAACATATATCCATTATAACAACAAACTCGCTTAATCATATGCTTAATGTATGAAGTATACTTGAGGTGTGTCAGCATCTAGAACACTATATACAGCCACTTACTGGAAGTCATTTACCCTAAAAGACAAAGACAAATGGAAATAAATTCAGAGAAGACAGAGAAGTAGATTAAAATATTAAATATGAATAAGCTGTTAAGGGAAGACTGAGAGGTCATGTTAATGATCATCAATTGCCGTGTGTGTGTGTCCACACACACGCACATATATGATAGATGACCAGATGAATGATTCAAAGACCTTGGAATTAAAAAAGGTTTTGTTTTCATTCAATGAAAATGGCTAAAGAAAAAATACTTCCTAATACAAAAATATCATGAAATGTCCCCATTATACTTTCTCTCGAATTGACCTATATCTTTCACTGCTTTCCATTTTGTTCCTAAGCTTCTCTTAATATTTAGATGTTCAAATTTTTTTCTTTCAATACTTACAAAATTATTTACTTTCCAAATTTATAGAAAATGCTTGTTCAGTTGTAACTTCTCAATTAAGAAGGGGAAAAGTGATGTACAGTGCCACAGTGAGTCCTGAAAGAATCCATTTATGTAGCAACCCAACTATGGTATACTAGTGTTCCTAAAATGGTGGATCAAACCATCTCATGTTACCAACAGAGAAGCTGATTTCTCAGGGGGCTTAGTGTATTCTTGTCAGAGTTAATGACAGAGTTGGCTAGGACACAAAGCAGGTCTCAGAATTTGCTGCTCTCCCATGTTCCTACACAACTGGAAAACTTGAAATTATATTTTAAAATTGTTCAGTTGCCTGGGCTTAATATAGTTTGATCTAAATATTATTTTCGTTTTTGAAACAAGTTTTGTTTTGGTAATGCAAACTATAGAAAACTAAGGAAATGATTTTTCACATGTGGCTTAAAGATAATATTGTGATTTGTAATGAGGGGTGTACTCTCTGTTCATGAACTTATGATGTAAAAAATTCATGATGCTTTTATGTTCATCAAAAGTGTTCCTGGGTTTAATAAGTGTGGGAAAACATGTTTGTAATAAATGCAATGGAGGGAAATTTGAAGACTTAGAAAGTTGCTTGTAAAGATTGAAACTTCATTTGTCCTGGTATTTGGGGAGTCAAATAGAAAGTTCAGAGGGAGGAGCAAGGTGAATGAAATACATTGATTTACATACCATTCCATTTGAGTGTAAAAACTAAAGTGGCAGAAAAATGAGACACAATTTACATTAACCTACATAGAAGAGGGTATAGGAGGGAAGATGGCAGCCACAAACCTTAAGTGTGGAAATGAGAAGGAAAACTATTAATTGGCAATCAGGAGAAACAGGAAACCTACCCTGGAATGCAACAGAATTCCTGAAGCAAACAAATTTACAATGCAGCTCCCCCTTCAGAAAACTTGGAAATTAGAAGAAATTGGTAATTAGGGGGTAATTGGTAATAAGGGTTAGGTGTTGCTATCTGAAAATAAGAGCACAAATTGTTTTTATAAAAGAAAAACTTATTTCTCTATCCTGTGCAAATATGTGGCCACCCTTTCTCCAATGTAGTATAAGTTAAAGCTAGAGGGACCTCCCTGATGGCCTAGAGGTTAAGTCTCAGAACTGTCACTGGTATGGTCTGAGTTCGATCCCAAGCTAGGGAGCTAACCCACATATGGTTCAGATGACCTCTCCTCCCTCACCTGCTGCTACTGTTATCAGTGTATTTCAGTGAATCTGCCCATTCTGCTCTCCTCTCTGTCTCCCGTGAATCATCTCATGCCCCGTACCTCTAGCCTACACCCCAGTTATTCTACACACATACACACACAAGTTAAAGATAGATGCATTCATTTAAGAGAATAATTCTATCTGGGGAGAAACAGGAAAGAAGAAAGGAACCTATTGATGGTATACATGAACATACCGTTTAGGTCAGAGCTTATGGAAATGTAATAATTTTGCTTATAAGTATACATATAGTTTGTAAATCAAATAACTTTAATCTTTCACTGTACCATGACTTTTCTTTAAAATTTTACAGGAATTAACATAGTCAAATCTTTATATTATTGAGTGAAAAGAGAAAGTTCCATAATATTTTGTTTATATTTAAAAAAATATATAGGAATGCATGTTTTTAAAAGTTGAAAGGAGTACCTTTAAACTCTGAAGTGGTACACAGATAAATGAAAAGTAGCTGGTTCCAGGCTGGAAAGTGATCAGTTGAGGTGAATTATGTGAATGGAGGAGTCATGGTCTTTAATCAATTACCTATTTATGATAAAGAAGGATAATCAAGCGATTTTCTGAGATGAAGTGTTTTTTAAAGAATATTTATTGAAATAACATGGCTTAACATTATGTGAGTTTCAGATTTGTAACATTCTACTTCAGTGTCTGCCTGTATTACATTATGAGCCTCACCAAAAACATCTGTATCCACCACCATACAATTGACCTCCTTTACCTGTTTCACCCATCCTCAGGTCCCTTCCAAGATAAAGCAAAAGAGCAAACAAAAATACAAACTCAAATTCTGAGATCCATTATTCTAAGAGATAAAGATGTAAAAGACAGGGATCAGAAATAAAGAGGGAAATAGAGACAGCAAGGGAAAATGGAGGGGGAGAGATGTTAGAAAAGGCTGATGAGCATTCCCAGATGAAACAAAACAAAAAACTATTTCAGGGCCTCTCTGGTGGAGCAGCAGGATGAGCACTGTACTGGGAAGCTGTCCGCAGCCTCTGCAGCACCAGTTCGATCCCGGCCGGGGAGAATCCCACATGGTGAAGCTAATGGGGATTCTCTCCTGTCTTGCCCACTGCTCCCCATAGCAAGTGTATTTCAGTCAGTCTGCCTCTTCTGCTCCCCACTCCGTCTCTGGTGACTCCTCTCACCCTCTCGCGCCTCTGGCCTGAACCCCAGCGCTTGTACAAAAATAAATAAATCTTAAAAAAAAAAAAAAAAAACACAAGAAACTATTTCACACATCACCCAGACTGCAGGAAATTTTAAGAATGAAAGTCAATGTTGCAAGACATTATATTTCAAGAAAATGAAAGGAAAAACAAAGTTTTTTCTTGGGTTAATGCCCAGCAAGCAACCCCAGTCTACTGAAGAAAAGCCTTTTGTACTCTTGACATCTGAATAACATCTTTTTTTTGATTTGTGAGTACAATAACATTCTTCTGCTTGTTATAATGAAATCTGTAATAGATAATTTGTATTGAGTTATTGAAGATAAAATACATCTCTTAGTAAACATAGCTATTTTAATTTGAAAACAAAACAGTAGCCAGCATTTGTTTAGTTCCTTAGTAATTCTGAGGCTCACAACCTTTGTGTTTACTTCTATTTAAGTATACTTTTACTTTTCCAGAATATCTTATGAGCAGTCTTCAATGTCTCATAACCAGACTGGCAGCTTTTTCTGTCAAATATCATTTTGTCTGCATTACTGGACAGTATCTAAATATTACTAACTAGTGTACTCTAAGTGATGATATTTATCTTTAATTTCCATTACATTACATGAAAATATATTAAGGCAAATCAAATTACATTTGCAAGCCTAACACTTCCTCTTTTCTAGAGATGGCTAAATTTACTTGGATGACTGTGAATTTATTCCCACCCTTATCTAGGGTTGATCATTAAACCCTCAATGGGTGTATAACTGAGTGAAAAGACTTGTAGAAAATGAGGGGCCAGGTGTCTCTTTCTCAGAATAGCCCTTGTTGAATCCTGAAATGACACTGATGACAGCACATACATACTTCTATAATTGGGAGAGAGACCTGAATAATATAAGCAATGGGACAGTGGTTTGTTGCTGCATGGGTTCCCTTAAAGCTGGCTAGATGGGCAAGTTATTCAACCGTGTTATGCCCATTCATTTCACCTATAAGATGGAAATAATGTTAAGAGGATTAAATGATAATATATATAAAGCAATGTCTGGAAAATGGTAATCACCATATTAGAATCTGTCATCACCACTACTAATAATACTTAAAACCATTACTATCATTCCTAAACAACCACAAATAAAACAGTAGGTGCACTTGGCTAAAAAGTAGACAAGTAATTCACCTTGGTCATCTTGACAATACTACAGGTCGAATTTGTAACTGAGGCTTGTTTAAAAATGATTGACATTACCCTTGGTGTTTGTTGATTTTGTAAGTATATTGTGTACCTATTAATATGTTCAAAATGATTTGTTCAGTTTATATCACATTTTAATCATGAAGTCACATGTTAGACTACCCTTGTCAACTGGGAGGCACATGCTGTATACAAATAAGTTGTCTTATGTCTCAGGTTTCAGAGTTGACATTCTATTGGTGACTTTGCCAAGGAGGTGTTTTTCCCTAAGTAGACTTGACCTGCACAGTGCTATTAAATTTATCTTCTTGAAGCATCATTATAAAGAAACAAAAGAAGGTGTGAAACCCATTCTGTTATGGGGCGGGGCGGGTGGTATGAATGGAAAACATGTAGGTAAATGAGACACCTGCAGTAGGTGGTATTGATTACACTGTAATGAAAAAAAGAAATAGTGGTAGACATGCCATGGAGGAATTAAAAAAAAAAGAAGGAATTGAGCATATGACTGTTTTCTGGGGAAGGAGAACCTGTGGATATGAGCCTGAGTGAGGAGAGAAAATATGAAGTGCAGATGGTCCCCAGGGTTGAGAGTTGGACTTGCAATTTGTTGACTTAATGGCATGCGGAAGCAATAGGCAATCCAATAGAAACCATACTTGGCATTTATGTTATTTTCCAGGCTGGCATTATGCAGTGGATACTCTCTAGAGATGCTGGGCAGCAGCAGGGAGTTGTAGCTCCCAATCAGCCACATAATACTCTGCAGTTTACTTGGTTGCCTGCACTGGTATTTTCAACTTGAAATGGATTTATTGGGATGCAACCCCATTGTAACTGGAGTAAGAGCTTACCTGAGGCAAGGCACAAGAAAATGTAACATTTTGTGGGACTAGTGAGTACATCAGGCTTGGTGGAATATCTAGTGAAACCCTAGGAGAATGCCATTGGACCTGAAATAGAGAAAATAGTTGTGACAGAAACAAAAGCGCCAAAATAAGTTGTCTTTTTCTCTTTTATAAAAATACTCCTCCATGTCTATCCCCTCATTCTTACCCTGTTTGTTTTTTTTTCCTGGAAATTGAATATATTGTTTATATATTCCACATATAAGTGAAACTATGTGATATTTGTCTTTTTCTTCTCACTTCACTTAACATGATCACCGCCAGTTCCATCCAATTTGTCACAAATGGCAAGAGTTTTTTTTTTGATTGCTGAATAGTATTCCATTGTTTATATAAACACATCTTAATCCACACATTTGTCCTTGGACAGCTGGGTTTTCTCATAATTTGGCCTCTGTAAATAGTGCTGCAATGAATATAGGGGTATATATATCCTTTCAAATTAGTGTTTTTGTATTCTTTGGATAGATAGCTAAGAGTATGAATGGTGGATGGTTAGGTAGATCCTATTTTTAGTATTTTGAGAAACTTCCACACTGTTTTCCATAAGGGCAGGAATAGTCTACATTCCAACCAACTGTGTAAGATGGCTTTCCCCTCCCCCCACATCCTCCTCAATACTTTTTGTTCCTGATCTTTTTGAATACTGTTCCTTCTCACTAAAGTGAGACAATATCTTCTTGTGGTTTTGACTTACATTTCCCTGATTAATAATTGATGATGAGCACTTTAATGTGCCTTTTGGCCTTCTATATGTCTTCTTTCAAAAGTGTCTATTTAGCTCTATTGCCCTTTTTGGTTGTTTTCTTTTTGTTAAGTTGTATGAGTTCCTTATAGATGCTGAATATCAGCCTCTTGTCAGATGTATGAATTGCAAATATTTCCTCCCATTTAGTAGAATGTATTTTGTTTCACTGTTCAGATTTTTAATATAGCCCATTATATTTGGAACGAAATTAAGTGGAAATGAAAATTTAAGAAGAATTGGACATGTTCTAGCTTCATGTTAATGGCAGACTTCACTTTATAACTCGGTGTAGTAGTGGAGGCAGGTGCTATTTTAACCAAAAACTTTATAGTTTTTCTAACAAGGAAAAATGAATAGTATAATGTAATAGACCACTGAGAATACCTTAAACTTCTCTCCCCACGAAGGGATGTGCTTAATGTTTAAAAGTAATTTTGGAGGAAAGTCACAATGACACATACAATGAAGGATTCATCATTTCTTATATCTATCCCAATTTCCCCATGTTAGAACTGTAGCTGAGGCTACCTTTTCTAACCAGCTGCAGATAATTTTAATAGATAATAGTCGCTTTATATTGTGAACAAGATGAAATAAAGAGCAGAAAAAAATGACATTTTCTGATTTCTATGAACAGAGTAGCTACAGCGAGGAGTAAGGACGATTCTTGCTCTACCACAATCCTTTCATGTCACTTAGGGGGTACTAGAGTTATATTCCACCAGACAAATGAAAAGACTGTAAATAATGGGCAGTCAGTATTTTTACTTAATGCACTCTCATTAAGATGTGTGTATATACACACACATATATATACACACACAATTCAGTTCAGTACAAGTCATTATTCCATTTTAGTTTCTCATATATTTAGACTATTTTAAGAGATTTGCTAGTATCATTTACATACATTTCTCCCCAGATTCATTAATGCATATACACTTTCTACTTATATTTTCTTTTTGAGGTAATGCTGATTTATAATACTGTTTTAGGGGTGTTAAATGCCTGTTATTACACTATGCCCATAACCAAAGTCCCAATAATCTCCACCATCGTCCACTGGGTCACTTCCCCTTGTGACAGCTTTATTTCTGCAGTTGTATTTCAGCCATTTGTGACAATATGTATAGGGTTTTTTCTTATTTTGCTTGGCATAACCCCCTCCAGTTCTATACATATTGTCACAAAATCCTACCTTGAAGACAGAAGAGCAGGTTATCAGGAAAAAGTCTGAACTCAGTGATGAAATATTAAAAGAGACAGTAAATAAGATGACTTCAAAACCTAGAAGGTAAGGGCAGAGAAGGTTAAAAAAAAAAAAAAAGTTAACCTCTGTCCATTTTAACTTCTCTGCCTAAATTCCCTGCCACCTCACTCAAGTTAGTGTGTCAAGTAAAAGGGAATACATTGGGATGGCCTGATTTATGGTTCATAGATTTATATTTTCTTCCCTTGGGTGGATTAGTTTACTGCTTCATTAATGTCCTGTTTTTGTCAACAAGTTTCATACTTCTTCCTTCTTCCATGATACCTGCATTGTCCTAGAATGACTATGACAGGAACTGAGCCAGAGCAACTTATATGGCCATGTAGTGTGAATAACAAATGAACTCCCATTATTGTAAGCTACAGGTAGGATCAATATTAGGATATACTACATTGGTGCATAAACAAGGCAAACTTATAACTTAATTAACTTTGGGAATAGATTTTTAAAATAATACACAATTCAGGAATCTGATACTTATCTTGAGCTACACAACTGAGAAAAAAAAATGTATGCATTTTCTTATAAGAAAGTGACCTCTGCGAATAAGTCCACAATTCTTTCCTAATGTTTGATTTTTAATGGAAGCATAATATCTGGTTTAGAGATTTTGGTCTTTTATGCTAATGTCTTTAATTTTAATGGATCTTCCGTATAAGTTGAATTGTTATAATATATGTCAGTTAAATCCAACATACTTTTGCATTTTCAAAATTGCCTCTTTAGATTTTGCATATAAATTCCTAGAGAAAACGTGAGAATGTTTGTGCATGTGTAATATTCCACTAAGACATAAATCTTAGTACACGATCCATTCTGAAGATTCTAAATAATAATTATATTCAATGTCATGTGAAAGTTTATTTACATATAATTTCTATCTGTACTATGATAATGCTGTTTTCTAGAGTGTTTTTTATCTCTATATGTAACTTTAATGCTTTATTTCTAAGAAAATTACAGTCATATGTCATGACAGTGCTTATTTGGTAGTATATCAATGAAAAAACAGACAATAATGATAGAACTGTCTCTTATACTATTTAAAAAGAGAAAATATAACTTCAATGGTTGAAGAAGCATGAGTCTTCCTTATGAATCCTTGAAGTGTGAGGATGGGAGAAAGTGCTTACTGACAGCACTCTCAAGGCTTCAGAAATAGTTGTCTGTATGTTAGAAAAATACATGAATATGACTCAGCTTTAGGAAAAAGCTTTGCAAACAACTAGTATTACCAAAGGAATGCCTTTACTCTCAAGAATGACCTCATTATATGAGATCTTCCTGTCTAGAAAATGATGCCACACATATGACAAGTGAATTTCACCAAAGACATCACTATTACTGTCCTCCAGGTAATAGCATACTATTAATCTTTCATATGACACAAATCTAGCTACATATCTGAATAAAAATGCAGAGATTCTTTGGGACCTTTTTTGGTTGATGTAAGATATTGTGAGGGCATCAAGCCCAGATTCCCTTAGTGGGTTATGTGTTTAGAAAGTCTTGTCAGAATTATGAACATTTGTAATTTCAATACTGGAAGGATCATCTATAATATTTCTTTAGCCTAGATGTCAAAATTAATGCAATATTTAAAAGCAACATTTATTTACTCACCTAGCTTTTGCTACTCAGTTTTAAAATCATAAGAGGCTCTAGAGCTTTTCCACACACTGATTTTCAGTTCAACTGACATTTTATCTGATAATCAAATCCTATGTTTTTCCTCTGATGGTATTTATGTAATTGAAATCAACACAAAACAACTTCAAAACAGCTTAAGAAAAGTAATGGGGCTTAATGATAACATATGTGACAAATCCAACTTTCACTCAGAGGGTAAGGATTTCTTAGGGAAATGTTTTATGCAATTAAACAAAAAATTGTCTCTGTTTTCACCTTTAAGGAAATCGCACTGTCTCCAATATTACACTGAATCAGAAGTCTAGCTTTTCACATTGAACATCTTTCTCGTGTCTGATTTATATGTTCTCCAAAGTATTCATTTTATTTAAATCTATTTCCTTGAAAAACTTTCCCTCCCTTGGGCCTCCCCTGGTGGCGTAGGTGTTTGAGTACAGCGCTGTGACGCTGCCTGCATCCTCTGCAGTGCTGGTTCAATCCCAGCCAGCCGGTGAGGGTCCCAAATGGCATGGCAGACCCCTCCTGCCTCGCCTGCTGCTCCCCTCAGCAGTGTATTTCTTCAGTCTGCCTGTTCTGTCCCCCATTCTGTCTCTGGTAAATCCTGTCACCCTCCCGCATATCCGGCCTGTACCCCAGTTCTTGTATAAATAAATCTTTAAAAAAACAAAACAACAACAACAAAAAAAGCTTTCCCTCCCTACTTAACTGAATCCAAGTCTTACCAAATGTCCCATCCCTAATTCCATCAATTCTCATATATAGATTCTCCCTTTTTTATCATAGGTTTTTTGGAAAAGAGAATGTTCTCTTTGCCTTCACTACATATTCTCTCATATAACTTTGCATGATTATACTAATTTCCTTCTACTTGTCTGATTTTTGGACTCTTATTTTGCATTTTAAAATCCTTTATTTGCTAAAATATACAATTTCATAGCAATGGGGAATTGCCAGAATAGGTGCCACCACTTTCTCATCCCTCATTCTCATAGATCCTGACCCAGTCTTACCATCATTGTCATTACAGAGTGAATTCCAGACAGCCACTAATTGCTATAAATTCACTTATAAGAACTTTCCTGGGGCCTCCCCGGTGGCGCAGCGGTTGAGCGCTAGGTTGCAAAGCTGCCCGAAGTCTCCGCAGCGCCGGTTCAATCCCTGGTTGCTCCCCGCCCACCAGAGGAGGGTCCCACATGGCACGCAGACCTCTCCTGCTGCCCGCTGCTCCCCTCAGCAGTGTACTTCGGTCCTTCTGCCTGCTCTGCTCCCCGCTCTGGCTCTGGTGAATTCTCTCACCCTACCGCGCTTCTGACTGTACCCAGTGCTTGTATAAACAAAACAAACAAACAAATAAATAAAACATGACTCTATTAAAAAAAAAACTTTCCTTCCTGCTTAGCACTCTCTTGATTAACTACAGCCCAGAGTCTGAAACCTTCTATCCTGATATCCTATCATCAACATTGATTATCTATATTTATATATATGTGTGTGTGTGTGTGTATATATATATAAATTAATATATATAATATAATCATATATATAGATATTACATTATATTATTATACATTATGTTATACATTATTATACAATATTAAAATATATATTATATAATATATACAATATTACATTATATATATTATTTATATTACATTACATTATTATAATGTAATGACTCTTCTACTCCTCCTGCATATTGTTTCCTTTTTAAATCTCTTTATCTGTATGAATTTTCATCTAACTATTGTCTTTACAGAAAGAACTACAATTTGTGTCTTATATTTAGTGGGAATTACTGCTTTCAAGATTCAAGTAGCTAAAATGCCTCTTTGGCCATACCCTCTAACCCTTGGCTTTTATGAAAAGCTCTACTCTACCCTTTACCTTCCAGATGCCTCTAAGGACTCCCTTTTAATAACTTCCACCATACTCTGTAAGCATCTTCATCCCCCTTACCATTTCTCCAGACTGCTTTGAATCTTAGTAGAAATCTCAGTATTTTCATTGTCTTCACTGCTGTCCACCTTTTCCCATCCATGAGTTAACATTTATACATATGTCTCATGCAGGTTACTTACCATTCAAAGAGAAAATCACATATAACTTCAGTGACTGTGCAACATATTTAAGATTTTTAGCACCTTTCATTTATAAATATTAACTAATACTTATAGTATTCTTTAACAATTTTTTTTTTATGATACCCTCTTCTAAAATACTATCTTCCCTTGTGGTTGTGAGTTAAGGACTTGAATACCTCTGATGAGGTAATACTGAACCGAGTCCTGTGTGGCTAAAATATGGGTTGAGGGGTGGAATATCTCTGACAAAAAGAAAGTATAAAGGTTTTGATTCAGAAAAATTGCATATTTAAGTAGTAGTTAAGTATATATAGTTAGTATATTAAGTAGTAGTTAATATAATATAGTTAGTATATTAAGTAGTAGTTAATGGGACATGAAATTTGAGAGATGTGGAAGGGTTAGGTAGAACACTGTAGTGTATGGTAATATATTTTGGATTTTATTCTACATAAAATACAGGGTATTCCTATCTTGGACTTCCTGAAATTTTGGGCCTCATTACTTTTTGCTGTGGAACTGTTCTGTGTGTTATAGGATGTTTGCCAGCAATCTTAGCCTCTATGTACTAGATGCCCCCTTTTGTCAAAATTCAAAATAACATTGCCATATGTCCACTTGGAGACAAAAATAACTCCCCATGGATGCCACTAGAGTATTTCAAAGAGTGGAATGACTAGATTTGTTGTATATAAGAAAGTAAGCTTGGAAGCAGAGATAGCTTAGAGCTATATCTGTTCTCCAGATGTGATAAGGTAGTAAGCTGAACATCAGTGTATGCTATAAAGATTGTCTAACTCATGATTTAAGGTATTCTTATAATTTTGCTGTATGTCTGACAATTTTGCTATGTCTTAAGTTAATAAGGATGTTGGAAGTTGCATGGAAATAAACAACTTGAACTTAGAGGAGAGTTCAGAAAAAAATTCATTAAAACAAAAGCTTAGGAATCATCAGGATTGTACTGATTGTTGACTTGATAGAGAAAGGAGACACTACATACTGGTTCTCTGTTGAGAATGATAAAATATAGGTATAGGATAGATTCCTCATCTATTGACAAATATTAATTCAAAAATCAAGGACCTAAAGTTAAGAGATTGAACTATAAAACTTTTACAAGAAAACATAAGGTCTTTGTATCCTTGAATTAATAATTTCTAGATGTGGCATGAAAAGCACAAAATGCGTAAATTATACTTCACTAAAAGTAAAATCATTGGCACTTGCAATGGAAATGTCAAGAAGGTAAAAGGGAAACACACAGAATGGGAGAATATAATGGGGAATTCTATATTTTATAAGGATATAGTATTCAAAATATATTAAAATTATTCAATTTTAAAAGGCAAAGAATTTTAATAACTATTACTAAAAAAATACACTATCATTAGTCACTAGGGAACTATAAATGAGATCCCATTTCATACCTACCAAGATGGCTAAAATAAAGATAGGTAATAAGAAGTATTGATGGACATGTGGAAAAATAGAGCTGAGGGGGATGCAAATTAGTGCAGCCAACTTGGAAAACAGTTTGGAAGTTGTACAAAAAGTTGAATATGATCTAGCAAACTTACTCCTAGCTCTATACACAAGATACTTGAAAAAAAAATATACAAATATGCAAAGTAGCATTATTCATAATAGCCAAATGTGGAAACAAACCAAATACCCATCAACTGATGAACAGATAAACAAAATAAATATATCCATGTAATAAAATAACACACAAAAAATGAAGTAACAATTCATACTACAAAATAGGTGAACCTTGAAAACATTATGTTCAGTGATAGAAGCCAGACCAAAAAAAAAAAATCACATGGCGTAGGATTCCTTTTTTTTATATAATTTCCAGAATAGGCAAAATCATAGTGTCGTACAGTAGGTTGCCAGTTGCCAGGGAGTATAGAAGCAGAGAGGCAGTGACTGCTAAATGACATGGCATTATTTCTTGGGGGGGTGGGGGGGAGGCACTGATGAAAAGGTTCTTAAATTAGTAGCAGCAGTTGCAGTTTTTTAATGTACTGAAACCCACTGAATTGTAAAACCCACATTTTAAGCAGAATTTTCTATTGAAATAATACTGCATTAATTTTAACATGGTTCAGGTTTTCATTGTTGAGAAAAGCTGTCATTCTCTCCTTGGCATTTCCTATTACCCTGAAGTCTCAAGTGGCCTGGAAATATACTTTTCTATATCTAGAGGGACTTGAGCAACTTATAACTGGGATATGTATTTTTGCTTCCTACTGGATTCTTTAGATGCACATGTATATGCAGTGGTTGTATCAGTGGGATAGAAGAGTACAGAGGTAGTCAGTTACTGTCAGGAAGGTCTTGGGGCCATCACTATTAACTTATTTCTCTGAGTCCTATATTTAAGACTTGGCTCAGCTGTCAGTGAATGTCACAGTATTGGTACAGATCCTATAGGATAGAGAAAGGGAAGTGAAGTCTGGAGTGTTTTACTCTGTTGTCTTTCTTGTTGGGGTCCCAGACAGTGTGAAACACTGCATTTCTTCCAGTGTGCACTTTACCTGGGACAAACACAGGTGTCTCCCCACACTCTGCTTTTCCCAGGGCCCCTGGCTGCATTATCAGTACCCCCTCAGATTTACATATGGGGAAGCATACTTGAATGCATTCTTTCTACAGGTAGACAAAACTAAAAGAGAAGCCCTTTAGGAGCTAAGCCAAGAGTACTAGGTTCTGCTTGAAAATGTACCCATTACATAAAGAGCAGAGAGAGAGAGACAGAGTGTTGCTCAACACTTCCACATGTAAACATGAAGTCACAAAAAGTCTTTTGTGAACAAATGGAAAACATATTTGAGAAGATGATTTTAATCTCATGCACAGTGCATTTTATGACCATGAAACTTTTCAAGAGGAGGGGCTGGTACAATGAGTTAGTGGTTCTGAATGTGATGGCCCCAAACTCTAGATTCTTAAAATATACAAGAATGCGTCTACAAGAGGTGTCATTTCCAACCCATGAAATCAGGCCCATAGTATCCATGGATGTGGTTTGATGGACACAACAATCCTATGCTTAAAAATTTTAATGATTACAATTTAGAAGGTTTTATTTTTTGTTTTTGTTTTTGACAGTGAGAACAGTCTTTATTGGCTCAGGAATGAGAACAAAAATTCAGTCACAATGCCTAAACATTTATCCTAAAAATGTTCATATACTTGTAGAACCAATAAACATTATAATAAAAAAAATAAAAATTGTTTCAGATTTGGCTCACCTTATCTAGAGATTATACTGATAAACTCAATAATCCAAAATCCTCTACTTAGTGAAAAACTTAATGGTTTGGGAAAAAATGGTGTCCTGGGAATTGAATTAAAGCATGGATATAAAAGCATCTAGACACGAGGCCATCACATTCATAAAAAAATTATCCAATTCATTGAAGACATTGCCATTTTATTACTTGAATCAATAACAAATGCAGTTAATGTGGCATTTAGAAACCATAAAAATGAAAAAGGGATAATGGTTGCCCTAACTAGAAGCCTTACATAAATATTTTAAACTTCATATAATGAAATCACATTGAAATTTCAAGAAATGTATACCCACATAAATGCTGCAGCCATTAAGCAACTCTTGAAGTTTTCATTGCCCTTCAATATACTTCTGATTTACAACTTAATTAGAAAGTCAGCTACTTCCATGGCCAAAGGGATGGCAAGTTTAAGAACTGTTTTTCCCTTTTGGTAAATACTAAAGAGTTTATATTAAACTATTTTATCAGTCTTGCAAAGCAGATTTGAAGAAATCATAAAGGTCACATAATATAATTCTTTCATCTGATAGATAAAACATTTATGGTTTTCACCTAATGAAAGTTTAGAAAAGAGTTGGAGCCACATTTCAAATGGCTCCTGAGCCCAGTTTCAGAATGTCTTATAAAACCACATTGTCAACACAACTCTATGGTAGACTGAAAATTCTAACGACTCCACCCAAAAACTGTTTGCAACTGATCAATTCATCTATTTTGCAGCTAATAAATTGATCTATTAGCTGTAAGAAATAAAATCAGTATATACAAATCAGTTATTAAAATGTCTATTACCCAAAGAAATCTATAGATTCAGTACAATATCAATAAAAATTTCAAACATTTTCACAGAAATAGGCATCCATTGTCTTATCTCCCAATGCTCAGCAGAGCCAATAGAAGGTATTTTTCTCCTAAAGTCAGTCAGTAAAAACTGAAGAAGATAATTACTAAGTCAGATACAAAGACATCAATGCAGGCCTTCAAGGAACATAAAAATAAAACCAATATGACACTACCAAGAGATGATAATATTCCAGTAAAATGTACCAAATGCATGGAAATGTACAATTTAGCAGATAACAAGTTCAATATAGCTGCTAAATGAAGCTAATGAGCTATAAAACAGGCAAGTTAGGAAAATATAAAAGAACAAATGATATTTAACAAAAGCTAAAAATCATAAAACAAATTTCGGTATCAAATACAATAAATTAGATGAAAATTCAATAATGATTCTCAATATTAGAACAAATCAATCAAAGGGAATCTGGAAATTTTCTAAGGTCCTATCTTTATTTCATTCTGAAAAACAGGAAAAAAATGCAATGCAGAAGAATAAAGAAAGCCTATGTGAACTAAAGGGTACCATCAAATAAAACATCTTCAAATTATTGCTATGCCAGCAGAAGAGAGAAAGAAGGGGCAGAGTCTATTTAAAGAATTGCTGAAAAGTTCACAAATCTGGGGAGAAATTTGTTCATCTAAGATCATGAAACTCATAGGTCTCCTAACTCATTTTTACTCAAAGATTTTCTCTAAGACACATTATAATAAAATTGTCAAAATGCAGAGACAATCTTAGAAGTAGTCATAGAAAAAAAGATTGATGACTTATAAGGAAGCCTCATAAAGCTATAAATGAGTATATCAGCATAAGTCTTACAGGCCAAGATAGAGTGAGATGACATATCCAAATGCCCAAAGAAAAAGATACTCAAGGATAGTTTATCTAGGAAAGTTGTACTTCAGAAATAAAGAAGAAATAAATACTATCTCACATATGCAGCAGCTGAGGGAATGCATCATCACTAGCTCTGCCTTACAAAAAAAAGTAGAAATGAATTCATTTCAACCAGAAATAAATGAATGGAAGCAACATGTAAAAATATGAACATATAAAACACACTAGTAAAGTACATAGTGAAATTCCGGTCATTCAAATATGTAATACAGCAGTGTGCTACCCAATTAACTAATTATAAGGTTTGAAGACAAAAGTATTTAAAGTAACTATACCTATAATAATTTTTAATGAGGGCCTCCCCTGGTGGTGCAGGCGGTTGAGTGCCGCGCTATGAAGCTGTCTGCAGACTCTACAGCTCCGGTTCGATCCCGGCCCGCCGGCGAGGGTCCCACATGGCATGGCAGACCTTTCCTGTCGCGCCCACTGCTCTCGTCAGCAGTGTATTTCATCAGTCTGCCTGTTCTGTTCCCTGCTGTCTCTGGTGAATCCTCTCACCTTCTGTGAATATGGCCTGTACCCCAGTTCTTGTATAAATAAATAATCTTAAAAAAAGAAAAAAATAATTTTTAATGAATACATCACATAAAAAGGGGCAAATTGTGATACCAGAAACATACGTATTTTTTTGATGTGGACTTTTCTTCTTAGGGTGAGGTGGTGTCTCATTGTGATTTTGATTCATTCCCCTGATAAGGAAGACTTTTTCCATGTAATCAAGTTCAGTTATGTTTGAGAAAGTACTTTGATCTCAAAAAACAAAAAGCAATTCTACAATCCGTCCAATGTATTTTTAAGAATAATTCATGATATGAGAACATTTTTTGGTTGCATATGATTAGACTTTGATATTTTTTCTTTCAATTTTTAACAAAATCTACATATGAACTCTAAGATGATAGAACAGAAATATTTAAGATAAAGCAATATTTATGTCAATAGCTTCTATATTTCTAGTCTAATAGTCTATCAAAAACTGATCAACCTAGGAAAGGATAGAGAATAAGACAGGGCATTAGTTAAGGGCACTGGGTGGAGACTGTGAGGGGAAAATGTATACTGACCTGTTTCTATGACTGCGATTACAGTTATAGACTTTTTTTTTCACACACTGATTTTTCTTCTCTTCCTTCTACTTTCAGAAACTTGCAGTTATGAATTTGTTCAAAATATATCTAATTGCAAAATATATTTTAAATTTACTTGATTGTTTATTATATATGTGGAATTGTCACTATTACAGAACTTATTTAACATTACTCTTGGCACTTGTAATTGTTATTTTTCTGATAAATATTGTAAGTTTTAGACTCCGTGAGTTGCTTAGATTTTGGTAGCCAATTTCTTAAATGGTATATAATTATATTTTTGCAATAATTAAAAAAAAATTCCAAGATAGTTACCCACCCTACTCTTTTAAAGTAGATATTTGCCATATATTTTTTTTAATTCTACCTAATATTTGTGACAAGGCATGTCTTTGTGTGCGTGTTTGTGTATACATGTACATGTGACAGTAGAATACAATGACAGTGATGTGTGAGTTTACATTTAAACATAAGAAATTAAAAACTAGTACACTATAATTCACATCATGTTTTTGTTCCAATAACCACATTAATAATACTAAATCAGCAGAACAGGTCATTATGGCTGTGTAACTAATTATGTCAGGGAATAGGATTATAGTTCCACTAAAAATTACAATATAAGCTTCACAAGTAATTTAAAAAAGGGATAGGGGTACATTCAGGTCAATCATAGCAATAAACAAATCAAGACAAACACTTGTGAATTAACTTCTTAGAACAAATTCAAACTTACACAAAAGGAAGTGCATAGAGTTGCATCATGGGCACTGACTAGTTATGCAAGCCATGTTTGTAAATCAATATCTAGCATATAGTAGACTATCATATGTAAAGTCAGCACGTGGGAAAAACCAATTACCCTAAAGCATCCCAAATAAATCATTTTTAAAAGATCGATAAGATACAAGTGTAAAGAAAAATTGAAAGTATGTTTTGAAATAAAAAAAGAAGCTCTTCAGAATATCAAAGTAAACTGATACCGATTCTAAGTTTGATTTGGTTTACCTGAATTCAATCTAAGTGAATTTGACCTCAAAACCTGTTAGTCATTAATTTCTGAAGAGACTTCATTTTATGTAACTGGTGGATGGTAGGGGATCTTTTTCTCCCAAAATTAAGTTATATCACTGAATTCAATTGGAAGAAACCAACATTTTGGTGAGGAAATTGGTTTTTGTGAGTGTGACCTCACTATATTCCCTATGTGTCCACAATGTTCTGACACTGTTTTAAAATTCTGCGATTCTGATTGACATATAGGAGAAAGGAAAACAAGGTTTTTCAAAGGTGAATAAACATTTGAAATTATCAAGAAATTAAAGGGCTTTGTGTGAGGTAAATCAGAAAAGGTGATGTACTCAGTGAGTAATCATAACAATCCACATTGCTCAGGACTCTCCTACCAGGAGACAGCAAAAGATAACCATGATTAGAATAGGATACTAACCAAGTACCCCAATTAATACCGAAGTAGCAGACTCTTAGTAGTATTTTCCTCTCAAATCACCCTTTACAGTTCATCAGGACAGTATCCACAGTTACTCCATTCATGATTTCCCACCCCCTGTGGAGGACCCGAACAGTTAGTAATAGATATGCACGTAAATGATTTATAGCCAATGATCATATTAATTCAGTAAGCGGGAGAATCAACAAGTCTAAAGAAACCCAAAGCTCTCTCAAGCATGCAGACTTGAGTTTTCTATTTTCTGGGAGGTGAAGCTTCCTTTGTTATGCCTGATTCTGCCTCAATCCAGTATTATTTAATTCATTTATATGTATTAGCACACACATCAGAGAATTTATTCCATTTGTCCAAATTTTTAGTGTTGCTGGTATTCCTATTACTTCAGAGGTCAAGAGAATCGTCGATAGTTCTACTTGTTTATCCTTTGTTATTTTTTCCACTCCATAAGTTTGTGGCAAGCTGTATGGTTTCCTTTGAATGTAATAATATATCCACTTGTACTCATAAATTTGTTATATTCTTCCAGCAAATTTTTCCTGTCTTCAAGATCAATATTTCTCACACCAGGGAACAAATGAATAGCAGAGCTGTTTGAGTCAATCTGAATAAACTCTTAACCTAACACTGTTTCTGACAACTTAATCTGTATGCCCCTCACTGCTTAAAAATGTAAATACAGTAGAAATGGCAATTTAAACAGTGAGTATTGTTAGAAATCATGCCCCTTCCACTTTTTGATGCTGATGACCTCTACAGATTGCACAAAATGGAAAATAACTATAAGAATCCTGATGTGACTGATGTAAAATAACATTTAGTTCCCCCAGAGAAGCCTTTCTTCAAAGTTTGTTAAAGTTAAGTATCTTTCTGAAATTCCAAAATTCAACAAAGAACATAGCATGAAAACTGACTCTTAGTAACATCTGTTAAAGGAAAAAATGGGAGAGTATTTACACAATGGCAGCAAGAGGAAAAACAGAGTGTGACTAAAAAGCAATGTGAAAAACTCTGCTGTTGATGCCAAAACTGATTTCACACTCCTGTGTTAGGTGCCAATTCCATTTAAATTATTGGCCTCCACTTTTAAAGAAATAGATAGAATAGGATGCTGCAGTCTCATCTGTTGTTGAGAGTTGATAGAGCCACAATACATACAACCTCTGAATGGTATTAGAAATTGTCCTTGGGATAGAAATGAATAAACAGGTGATATGTTGGCAAACGTTGGACTAAAATATGATTATTACAAAGAGTGAGCTGGAAATAGGGATACTGTGAATTACTTTGAAACAGTTTATAAATAAGTAAATCTTGATTTATTTAGAACGTCCTAATGTGCCTATCTTTGTGGTACATTCTATGGTATTTTATGTTATAGATCATAGAGAATATGTAGGCAAGCAAACTGGTCAAATACTCTCTTCCTATATTATTTAATATATTAAAACCAATTCTCTTATGTTTTCTCTATATACATTCAGCATATATATTTCTTTTTTTTTTTTTAATAGAGGCATGCTTTATTTATTTATTTATTTGTTTTGTTTGTTTGTTTTGTTTATACAAGCACTGGGTACAGTCAGAAGCGCGGGAGGGTGAGAGAATTCACCAGAGCCAGAGCGGGGAGCAGAGCAGGCAGAAGGACCGAAGTACACTGCTGAGGGGAGCAGTGGGCCGCAGGAGAGGTCTGCGTGCCATGTGGGACCCTTCTCCGGAGGCTGGGGAGCAGCCGGGGATCGAACCGGTACCGCAGAGGTTGCGGGCAGGTTCGTAACCGAGCGCTCAACCGCTGCGCCACCGGGGAGGCCCCAGCATATATATTTCAAGTGATATAAAGGTATTTGGAAAAAATAAGACTCAGTTATATTTGAAGTTTTTAAGATAAAACTACTCAGCAATAAACACGTTACCTTTTTTTTTTTTTTCCCATGAGATGAGTCAGGGGGAAGAGCTATAAGCTCAAAGGTGGAACTATGGGTCACGAAGGATTAGTCCTAATCCTTAAAACCTAAAACTTAGCCCTTACCACTTTGAGAAATTGCTTGGGAACTTGTGGGTCTGTTGTTCAATTTTTTTCCTCTTTGCGTAAGATGGAAATTATTCTATGTCTGTTTCACATTTGTATTTTAGAAGTAAATAACTTATTTTCTACTTTCACGGCTCCACAGAGGGAGAGAAAAATTTCCCCAGAATGGAATAGATGCAGAGCCCATTTGCCTAATTTAATGGTTAATATATTAATATTCGGAGTTTTTGAACTAATGATACTTACATGAGATTTTTGACTTAATGCTGTAACATGTTCAGATTATTTCAGATTTGAGGATGGGGTGAATATTCTGTATATGAAATGAGGGTCAAAAGGATGGCACACTTGGTTGGTTGACTATTGCCACTCCCCAAAGAATCCCGGGTCTTAATCCTTGAAACCTAAGCTGTTGTGTAAAAGGGACTTTGCAATATGACTAAGGATTTTGAAATGGTGATTTTCCTGCATATTCTGAGTAAACCTAAAGTAATCACAAGGGTCCTTATAAGAGAAAAATAGTAGTTAGAAAATATTGTAATGATGGAGGCAGTGGTTTAGATGACATAGGTGACAATGGAGAAAATGGTTAGAAACCAAAGAATACAGCTAATCTGTAGAAGCTGGTAAAGGCAAGGAAACAGCTGGAAAAGGCAAAGGGACAGATTCTCCTCTAGCAGTTCTAAAGGAACACAGGCCTGCTGACAAATTGATTTTAGTCTAGTGAACCTGATTTTGAACCCATGACATCCAGTTCCGTAAGATGCGACATTATACGCTTTAAGCTCCCATATATGTGATTCGTTACAATAGCAGCAGTATACTATTTTGGGTCATATATTAAATTGCTAGGACTGCTGTAAAAGTAGCACAGGTCAGATGGCTTAAACAATTTTCTCGGAGCCTAGAAGTTCAATATCAAGATGCTGGCAGGATTGGTTTCTTCTAAGGTCTCTCCTTTGCTTATAAATGGTTGTCTACTCCTTGTGTCTTAACATGTTCTTCTCCCTGTGCCTAAATTTTCTCTTATTATGGCTGTCATCGTATAATAGAGATCACCTCAATGACCTCATTTTAACTGATGCCCCTTTAAAGACCCAATATCCATAGAGTCACTTTCTTAGATACTGAGTTTCAGCACTTCAACCAGTGATTTTATGCTGACACAGTTCAGCCCACAAAACTTTCCCTTTTTTAAGTCCCCAAAATTCTTTTTCTTACCAGTTGCAAAATACATTCACTTCATCCCAATGTTTGTCAAGTCTTAACCTACCCCAGCATCAATCCAAAGTCCAAAATCTTATCTAAGTATCAGCAAAATTATCAATAGATATGGGTTATACTTGAGACATGCTTCTGTGTTGGAAAAAATTCTCTTCTGCTATGAGCTTGTGAAACCAGACATATTATCCAAATACAACTTGAGGCAGACCTAGGATAGATATCCCATTCAAAATGGGAGACATAGAAAAGAAGGGAGCCTTGGGCTCTGACCAACTCCAAAACTTAGCCAGACAACTTACTGTAGATTTTAAAGCTTGTGAATGATCTCCCTGTCTCATCATTCTGTCATTCAGGTTCACTTGAGTAGGGCTCTGGTTCTGTAGGTACAGGGAAGTGACCCCTCCCACTTGGATCGGGTGGGTTGTCTTTATTTTGTTTGCTAGGGCTATCACAAAGCATCAAAGGCAGAGTAGCTTAAATGTCAATTTTTTTTTTTTTCATAATTCTAGAGGCTAGCCACCTGGCATTAAGGTGTGGGAGGTATTTTCTCCAGGGGCCTTTCTGGTTGGCTTATTGAGGGCCTTCCTCCTCTCCCTGGGCCTTCTCATGGTGTTCACAGTGTCAAGAGGTACTAACTTCAAATTGAGTAAGTCATGGGATATAATGGAAAGCATGGCAGTATCAGTCACTATTGCATATTGGAAAGTTGCCAGAATAAATCTTAAAAGTTCTTGTAAGAAGAAAAATGTAGAGGTGGAAACTTATATCGCTACAGTGTATACAATGCTATAAATCAACATTACCTCATAATTTTTAAAAATAAAAATTTTTAACTTTATATGGTGATGTATGGTAACTAGAATTATCGTGGCATTGGTATTTGTATTGTGTATACAAATTATCCAATTACTATATTGTATGCTTGAAACTAAAGTTATATCGATTTTACCCAAATTTAAAAAAAAATTAAATAGAGCATATTTTGGAAAAATTGAAGTATAGTAAGGTCAACTGATCAGGAAATGACTGTCACTGGAAAGTAATTTATTATTCATAGTTCCCAAGAGGAGGGAGCATGGGGTGCCACATTGGGAAGAACCAGGGTTGGCCACGAGGGAGATGGTGAGGTGGAGCTCTGTGGTTCAAATTCTTTACTGTAGTTTCCATAGGAAGGAATGGATAAAGCACAGTAAGCAAGCTTAAGATTGACTATTTTGAATAATTTTAGCAGATTCTAGGGCATAAGGATAGTGGCATGGATATGAGACCCCAACAAAGGAAATGGTGTTGTGTGGGGTTTGGATTAGCTGCTCTGTATTTGAAAAGCACATTTACTTTTGTGCTGTTTACTACCTCTAGAAACTGGAAATCTCTCCAGGATCAGCAAGACTCCAGATGTCAAAAAGTCAGAATATAGAAGTAGTAAAGGACATGGTTAATGGAAGTACTGGCTCTGAAAATCATTTATGTAGGGGAAGAATGACTCAGTGATTCACAAAGAGGGAGATGGAGGGAGAGACAGAATGAATTAGGTGGGATAGGCATGGAGAGGATGTGTATATGCTGGTGAGGTCAGTTCAGGGGGATCTGGGTTAGCCAAATATTTTAGCATTTTCTGCCTCTGCTTAAATGTCCTCACCTCATGCTTCAGGATTTCTTTTCATTCTTATTAGTAACATCAACTTGGGATAAAATTCTTTCAATATTTTAGATTTAAATAGAACTGTAATTTAGCAGCTCTTAGCATATATTTTACTATAATTATAAGGCGATAAAATCCTCTTCAAAATGGTTCCCAATATTTGATTTTTTTCTCATTTTGTTCTTACTTGGGCATTCAAGGACTTCAGTTTATCCTTTCACTATTTATACTTTCTAGGCTACTGACACAAGCCAACTAACTCCACAATCCTTCTAATCATGGCTGTTACCAAAGCTACCAGCTAAGTGGCCACTTGACCTGTGTTTTCTCAATATCCCTTGCCCCATCCTGCCATTGGGGATAATTTTAGATCAGGATTCCACATCCCATGAAATCACCATTGGCCCATCATCCCCAGCAGAGTGGGATGAAATACTCTTTTCAAATTTATGAGCAGTTCTGTCATGGAATCTTATTTGGATATGATTCTAAAACCCTGAAAAGGGAAAAGCCCTTTTCCTAAAGATACTTCAACAGCCCTTTTATATTAGTCAATGCTTCAGTTGGAAAAAGATGAACATTCACAGCAATTCAGACCTATAATAAAGAGATGCTTTATCCAAAGTGCAGGCAGGGTATGAAAAAACCAAGGGATCTTGCAGTACCTGATGCTAGCGAAAGTAGTTTTCTAATAATTCAATCAAAAATAGCAAGCAAGGACACAGCAGTTATGTAAAGCTTGGGTAGGAAGATGTATTGAGAAGACCCTCTTGTAGCTAGCAGTGTCCCTTGAAGTGAGTTTGTAAACTATAGACAACCTCTATTTTTTCCGATCTTCTCATTTTCTGCAAGAACTCCCATTAGCTGAATCCAGAAAAAAATCCAAGAATATGAATGAGTCGATACAGCCCATGTAGGTCAAAGACCCAGATGAAAAGTCTAGAGGGTAGATTTAGCAGAACAAAGTGAAATACCTAACACAGGTACCAACCCAAGAGCAGAAGTATTGGAGCCAGTCTAACATGTTCCTCTTTTTCTTTTAAGCCTGTAATGAGTTCTTTCCTGTTCCTGTAAACACATGGTTCTAAGCAATAGTTGTTGACTATTTTCCAAGAAAAAAAAAATCCTCCATCCCCAAATATATTAGTCTTCTAAATCAGAAGGTCATGTTTTATAAAACTTATGAATAAACATTTTTCTCTTTCTTACTTTTCTATGTAAGATACTGAAAGGTCTACATTACTAAAACAATGCTAATATGCAAGAGGCATTCCTGTTTCAATACTTTATTTTTCACCTAAGTATGATGAAGAAAAAATATTAGATAGAAAGATGACTGTGGCATTTTCTGCCCAGAAAATAATTTCATATACCTGACATCGATTCAGGCATCACTACCTCATAGCTTTCATGACTGGATAATTTTTAAAACTCCAGGTTTCAGTATTTCCATAATTGAAATGTAGTTATAATACCTAAATTGATCAAAAGTTGCTCTCACTAGAGATGATGTAAATAATGTTGTCAGTTTCTGGTTTACGTATTACATAGTTTACATACTAGGCACTAAGTAATAGGAAAGGATTATTAATAGCGATGGCATAGAAGTAAAGGGATTATTAATAGCAATGACATAGTAAAAGAAAAGGAAATCCTATTCAGATATCTAAAAGATAAATGAAAAATCATGAAGAAACTTAGAAATTAATTCCAGGATATATGCATGACTCTTAGAATCCTAACAACAGATTTATTTATTTACCTAAGATCTGAGTGGAAATGTATAACCACTAGTCATATTTGTGTACTAAGACAGTTCTTTTCTCTCCTTTTTTAATTTTAGAGCTATCACTACATGCAGACAGATTTCCTTGCCATAAAGGAATTAAACCCCTGAGTCAATGTTTGAGAAATGTTTGTGGTCCAATATATTGGCTACTTTGAGACTTAGCAGTGAATTGGAAACATGGGTGATTAATGAGAATGGAAGATACCAGACTGGACCACATGTATTATAAAGCAGAGGTACCATTAAAGACATTTACATTTTGACTTTCAGCAGTCCCTAAAATCAGCTTATAGGCAAAGCTACTTATACTAAAAATGAGCTTAATTTCTGGTAGTAAACAGTTCTGCTGAACACCATACATTGCAGGCTTCATGAGGATCCCTTGTTCAATTCAGATTAGTTTAGGAAAATCTTTAGCTACAATATAATCTTATATAATGGATTTACCCCTTCAACCTTATTCCAATCATTTTCTGGTGCATTTTTTCCCTACTGGTTTAATTTTCCTGTCACTATTATAGGATTTTAAGATAGAGAAAATGCTATTTAATGGCTAAAGCTTTTTCCTTTTTGCTCTGATGATGTGTGGGTGTATATATACAAATATTATTCAATTTCAAAGGAATACAATTATAGCATTTCTTTGTTACCTTTAACTAAATCACACAATACTATCTGCATCACCTTCTCAAGAATTATAGAATGCACTAATATTTATCAATCTAAAGCACTAGCCTTACTGGTTGGGGATGACCATTATCCATTCTCCTTTCTTATTGGTAACAGTTCCTGGATTTTTTCAAGCATTCGCCCCTCCCCCAAACAGCTCATGTGACTGTGGAAGCTGAACCTACACTCAACTCTTTCCTGCCAGGTAGTCAGCACATCCCTTCAATTTGTTCATGTTTTGTTGTTGTTGTTGTTCAGGCATGGACTCACAATCCCATTACAGTTAATGAGAAAAGAGCTCATATCTTTTATACAGACTTCTTGGGAACAAGCATTCTTGATTTTCAACAAACGTTATTTGCAGAGAATGATTTCATTAGCTAGAATTGAATGAGGATACCTCTAGCTATGGAAGCTGCTTGCAGCTATTCAAGGCCATGAGTGTTCACAGCTTTAGCATGAAGTAGACACAATAGAAGACAGAGAAGAGAAATGGAACAAATTGTAGTCTTTGAATATTGAAGTCTTCCCAACTTCTGGATGTATTACAGGTCTAGGGATGTGTACCACAAATTTCTATATTTTAAGCTCAAATATGTACACCATTTCCTTATTTAGGTCTGTTAACTGAAACAAATTTTTCTAAATAAATTATAAGCATTGATCAACCATAATATACCTTTTATTCTGTTTGATAATTATTTTTAACCAGTTATAATATGCTATCATAAATATCCCAGATTATCCTACAGACTATGTGTACAATCAAAATAATTTTTTCTACCTTCAAAGCTTATATAAAATTATCTTTTGATTTAGATAGGAATACATTCTAGCTGCAATTTAAAAATGAACTTTAACTGATATGTTACTCTACTCATAATTAGCATATAAAGTAAGCAAAAATGTAAAGAATACTTATCTGGCTCTTTATAAATATATATATATGCTTTATATGTAATACTCATGTAAAATAACTTAGTCATATATATTTTTAAAGAGAATAAGGTATAGGCATTAAAAAATTATATCCCTTTCCATTTGGGTAGGACAAAAGGATTATGCATATATCTCTTCAGTTTTTGACATCATTAATGTCATTAAAAGATGTTTAAAACATAACATAAAAATTCTTACAGAATAATCAATTCTGAAATATTCATTGATTTATACTTGCTTACAAAAACAAATATGTTCATAGTAGCATTTCACAGAATAATTTACATGCTATTAGAATTTTTAATAAAAAAGAAAAAAAATTTACTATTTTCTTTAAGAAGTAAAAGTAATTTATGGGGAATTTTTCCCTATGGATGTCAAGTTCTAGATTAACATTATCAAAAGAAAATATAATTTTATTCAATCTGAAATTATACAGAAGATATGATTAATTCAAAATGCTGAATGTTCATATGAAGAATTTACCTAGATATTGGATTCAAAGTTGAAACCATTTATTCTATAAATGGGTAAAGATCTCTTTTGCTTACTACTTTCATAGTGAAACATGCTCTCTTGTTATAATAAATTTTATAATTGAGTAAGGCAAGTAAGCAGAGAACCTAGTTTTTTATAGATCTACCAAATTTTGGTATCTAAAAGACAAAACTGCTGGACTAAGGTAAATGAAAATGTTAAATAATTGCTTTTCCACTAAAATAAATGAACCAAGTGCTGTTTTTATCCATTGAGTTTGCAGATAAGGTCTGGCCTTTCTCTTAACTCTTGCTGACAATACTTTGAGGTAAGTACAGTTTGACACATGAATAAATGAACAGAGCTCATCTAATTTGCCTCAATTAGAAGTGAGACATTAAGATATAAATTCAATTTTCTTCTTTAAAAGATTTGACTCACTTATAAAAACAAACACAGTAATATCAATTACATTTTTAGTATTAAATACACACATTATATCACTGCATAAATATATTCAGGGCTAGACTTAAAAAAAAAAAGTGCTTGCCCTCCCTGGGGCACAAGGGGTTAAGACACAACCTATGAAGCTATATGCAGCCACTGCAGCACGAGTTAGCTCCCCAGCTGGCCAGGGAGCAACCCATATGGTGAGGCAGACCTCTCCTGACGCACCTGCTGCTCCCCTCAGCAGTGCAATTTGGTCAGTCTGCCTGTTCTGTTCCCCACTCTGTCTCTGGTGAATCCTCTCACCCCCCATACCTCTGGCCTGTACCCCAGTTCTTGTATGCATAAATAAAAATTAAAAAAAAAAGAAACATAAAAAAAAAGAGAACAATTGTTTAAAAAAAAAAGTGCCTCCCCACAGCTGACCACCTTTTATTCACTAGAGGTCAGTCATTTGACAACAGAGATAACACAAAGTCTTTCCATCTGAGTATTTTGGTCTGCTGTCATATTGACCAAACTTTACTTATAGATTATTATACAAAGATTTGTTTCCCTGACATACTGAGTATCTGAATTTAAGAAAAGAACTTCAAAAGTCTAGTTTAGCGTCTGGTGTTTTGAGCCAAAGAGGACACACTGCATGAAGGTGAAGATAAGTAGCAAGTGTTACACCTTTGCCTGAGTTCCCCATAATTTTAGAACTACTTTCTTCTCAACACTAAAACATAGGTGTCTGAAAAGTTAGAGCTGGCTCAGAAATATTTATTTAAAATGCACTGTTAAATTCCCAGTTGCAACTCTTAGTGAGTGCACAGAAACAAAAACAGAGTAAAACTTAAACTTCTGAGAATCTTTTGAAATATTATGCTACTGATGTTTCAGATAATGGCACTTTAAAAGAGTTAACATGCAAATCACACTGCAGAATATTTTTCCCATTGGAAATAAATGTTTTCACCTTACTTTCATTTACTGCTGTCAGAAGCTGTATTTTTCTCATTACTTTAGATGATTTCTGTCCAATCACAAGTGTTTCCAAAGCTATTAATGAGCAAATTAAGACTCTAGCTCTATCTTATTGTTTAGTTATCAAAGATTTGCCATAATTAATTAGATTGAAACAACAGCATTTTGATTATCCTCTTCCCTTTACACGCCTCTTAGTGGATAAACATACACACTGCTAGAATACAATTTGCATCTTTGACAATTAGAGCAGTTGTTAAATATGGACCATAGGTTTAGGTTCATCACAATTTTCTTATCATTTCACAGAAACAATATTCTATATTATAAATTCCCCCAATTTCTCAAGTTAAATTTTACATGGTCTACAGGATGACCTTTCTCCCCACCACCACAAAAGTTAATTCACAAAACACCTTGTCCTCTGAATAACCATACAAAATCTGAAAAGTGCTTTATGACTCTCCTTCATTTACATTTCTTTTTTGCTACTGTGGTGTCTCTCTCTGTATATGTGTGTGTATATATAGCTAATTTAGATCCAGTCAACTAAGTGAAACATTAACAATTTAACGCATTACTTTGATAGAATTCTTTGATGTGGCAAATTTAAGATGACAAAATGTTTTCCTTTATACTCTGTGGACACAAAATATTCTTTGACTTTATAGTTAAGCTTTCATGTCCACTTAAACATAGATAATCTCATTATGGGCAGTGGCAGGTTTTATCAGTGACTTTGAGGGCTGTGCTGGTGAAGCACATGGGAACCAGAGTAGTAAACAGGGTCACTGCTGAATGCTAACTGCAGTGGAGGGACATCTTTGTGTGTACATGTACTATGATTATGGGAAGAGGGGGGGAAATTGATTTCTGAACTCTTTGGAGGGGATGTAGCATTTTGGCATTGATTTTAATTGGCCCAGTAACCACAAAACATTTTAGTCATATCATTTATATCATCTTAAATACTTTTAATCTTTGGAAAATATGTCTGTGAAGATTGTTATATGTAAACTTGACTAAGTTATGGTGCCTAGTTGTTTGGTCAAACACTAGCCTGTATATTATTGTACGGTATCTCATAGATGCAATTAACATCAATAGTCAATTGACTCTAAGTAAAACCTTTTGTGTCATAACCAGATCTCAAAAGCTGAGATTTCCTGGTGAATAAGGAATTCTGCCTCAAAACTGCAATGTAGATATCCTGCCTAAATTTCCACCCTGCTCTACACATTTCTTACTCAAGACTGCAACATCAATTCTTGCCTGAAGTGAAAGCCTCTGATCGACTATCCCTATGTATTTTGGGTTTGCCAACCCCCACAATCACATGAACCAATTCTTTAAATATCTTTACACACACACACACACACACAGTTCTCACTAGCTCACTGGGTCTCAGAAGAGTAATTTGTCTAAAATATCTACATACAACTTGGAAGTTCATTATAATAGTTTAAACATTCAAATAAAACATGTCTTTTCAAAACAAGGACAAATGTGCAGTCACTAAATATGCAAAAATCTGAGATATCATATTTCATTAAATAACTAGTGCAATATCAGTTCTGCCAAAGCTGTTTCGTTGTATTGTTTAAAAAGGATAGGCCAACTCATATCTTGGCAGATTAGAGAGGTTTGGCTCATCATCTCCCCTAAAATAACTATAAAAAATATTATTACTCAATGGAAGATTTGGAACTTTCCCAGGAAAGTCCTAGGACTTTTCCATGAAAGACTTACACTGAAGTTGGTGACCTACTGAGGGAAGGAGACGTTAGAAGTGTGGGGAGTATGGCTAGGCAAATAGATACCCCAATTGATGGAACAGGCTGGAGGTCAGTCATCCACAGCCCTATGAGATGTGCTGCGGTACAGTAAGTTTCACTAGAGGTACTTTTAGAAAGGGAGTGCAGTCACATGTAGATGCAGGTTTGGCCTAGGTCAATGGGAGGTCCTTGGCCAGCAAGGACAAGGAAAGCTCTCCCAAGCACACTCCTACAGAATAAAGAGCTTTAGGCAGAGCCATGCTGGGCTCAGATGTGAGCCCAATAACAGAGGAAATAACTGGTGAGTGAGATATTATCACTTCCTTGGAAGAATCAAATATGAAGGTAAAAGACTTTCCCAGACATACAGAAGCTGCTGCACAAGAAAAGTTGAAAGGAATTCCTTCACAGAAAAAGAAAGTGAAACAAAATCCTGAGTGAAGATAATACAAAATCAGAAGCATGGAGTGGTAGGCAAGGAGTGAGCAGTGGTGGTGATGGCTGAGGTGGCAACTATTGCCCAATTGTCATTGCTAGGCAAGAAGAAACACAGCCCATTCAGGTAGGCCCTGCCTGTCAGTGCCAATTGAGTCCTGAAGTTAGTCTTGTCAACAACGACAATGCCTACTCCCCTTCAGTGGGAGATGAAAGCTTGGTGGATCATAACCCACATTAGATTGGAGCAGCATGGACCTGGGGTGGGGTGATAGGACAACTGAAGCACTGAATGCAGCTGTGGAGAGAAAGCAGAGCTGACCACCTTCACCCTCAACAAGACTGAGATTGAGTATTAAAAATACCTCAGTCTTCCCTTTTGCACCCACCTCACACCAAGGTAAACAAAGAAGATAGTTACATCCACAGTGCCCCAACTACAAAAAAAATCACGTATGGTAATACACATGAATAGGAAGCATGAATAGGAATGTAAGATGGAAAAGCAAAAAAAAAAAAAAAATCAGAAATTCGGGGACATATATAAATGACATAGAAATAAAACACCTATCAGACAAAGACTTTCAAACAAAAATATTAGAAATGCTAAATGAACTACTGGAATGCTCCATCAAAGATGGAGATCTAGGAACTAACAGTTCTTCTCCAAAGAGATTGAAAATATTAAAAGAACACAAAAAGTCTCTGAATGAAATTAAGACAAATATACAAAAAGTTTAGACAATATTATACTGGCAGAAGAATTACAGAAATAGAAGATGCAAATGTACCAATCAGCCAATTAGGGAAAAAGAGAAACACGACTTGGGGGAAAATGAGGGAAACTAAGAATGCATATTTCAGAAGGTGAAAAGACAGAAAAGGGAGCAGTAGCTTTGTTCAAAGAAATAATAGCTGAGAATTTCCCAAGCCAAAGTAATAAAGTAAGCACCAGTGTCCAGGAAGCACATTTCTAAGTGCCTAAATGAAGACACACCACAGTTCAGTGATCAAAAATCAAAGAAAAAAAATTTTTTTTAAACTTTTTTTTTAAAGATTTATTTATTTATTTATTTATACAAGCACTGGGTACAGTCAGAAGTGCGGGAGGGTGAGAGAATCACCTGAGCCAGAGCAGGGAGCAGAGCAGGCAGAAGGACCTAAGTACACTGCTGAGGGGAGCAGCAGGCGGCAGGAGAGGTCTGCTCGCCATGTGGAACCTTCCTCCGGTGGCCAGGGAGCAGCCGGGTATCGAACCAGCGCAGCAGAGGCTGCTGGTATCTTTGCAACCCAGCGCTCAACCGCTGCGCCACCGGGGAGGCCCGAAAAAAAAATTTTTTTTTAGAGATTTATTTATTTATACAAGTACTGGTTACAGTCAGAAGCACAGGAGAGTGAGAGAATTCACCAGAGCGGGGAACAGAACAGGCAGACTGACAAAGTACACTGCTGAGGGGAGCAGCAGGCAGCAGGAGAGGTCTGCGCGCCATGTGGGACCCTCGTCTGGTGGCTGGGGATTGAACCAGCGCTGCAGAGGCTGCAGGCAGCTTCGCAGCCCAGTGCTCAACCGCTGCACCACCAGGGTGGCCCCAAAGAAAAAAATTTAATAAAGCCTGGGAAAAGTTAATTTACGAAGGCATGCAACTTAGGCTCTCCTCAGATTTCTCCCCTGACACTCTCCAGGCAAGAAGAGAGTGGAATGATGTATTTACAATCCTAAAAGACAATAACTGTCAGGGAAGAATCATCAAAATTCAAAATTATCTTTCAGATATGAAGGTAAAAGACTTTCCCAGACAAACAGAAGTTGCTCCAAAAGAAGTGTTGAAAGGAATTTCTCTACAGAAAAAGAAAGTGAAACAAAATCTTGAGTGAAGATAATACAAAATCAGAAGCATAAAAAATATTTTGACTCAGCAAAATAAAAGAGGAAGAAAATGATAGAACACATATAGTTAAATGTGTGACATAAGTTCATAAAGGAATTTAGACCCAGTAAATTTGTTATCTCCATGGTAACCATTATCCAAAAATATAGGATAGGTGCAAACAGAAGAAATGAAAAAAACAATCACTAGGGAAAGTCATCGAGTTAAAAAGTAGAGAGAAGCTAATGGGAAAAGAAAATAAAAATATAAATAACACAAAATACTAATTTGAAAGGAAACCTGCACTCTCATGTTCACTGCAGCACAACTTACAATAGTTAAGATATGGAATAACCTAAAGTCCCCCAAACAGATAAATGAATCAAGAAGATGTAGTAGGTATACATGATGGAATACTACTCAGCAATGAAAGAAGTTAAACTCATGCCATTTGCAGCATGGATGGAGCTGAAAGGGATTATGCTAAACAAAATAAGTCCAAAGGAAAAAGATGAGTATCAAATGGTTTCATTTATATATGGAATATAGAGAAACCAAACATAGGGTTAGGAAAATGACAAAATGTGCAAGCTGACCATAGATCTGAGGCAGATAACAGGGGAGTCAGGAGGTACGAGGTCAAAATGGGAGGGAAGAGCATAAGGAATGGGGGAGATCTCGGGTGCTATAGTGGTGGGAGAAATGCAGGAACTACAGCTGAGGACAGAATTCAAATACCATCTAAAAATTAAAAATGAAGCAAGAAAATCATAAAAGAAAGACAACAAAAAAGCCAGAATGAGTTAATACAAAGACGCATTTATCAGTATTCACCTAAATGTATTAGTCTGAACTCATCAATGAAAAACACAGAATTTTAACAGTGCAATACTCATAGAAGTGGAACCTGCCCTTTCTATGACTATCACACTGTTACAGAATAATAAATTGGGTTTAATATATCCAACCATCCTATGCTTTAGTTGCAAGAAACCCATTTAAAATGGGAAGACAAAAAAAGTGAAAGGTTTGCGCAAGAGGCTTCAAGCCAAAAGCACAGAAAAGCAGAACTGCTATTCTAATATCTGAAAAACTAGATAGCAAAAAAATGGTGATCAGGGAAAAAGATGGCTACTACATAATGATCAAGGAAACAGTTCATGTAGTAGATATAATTGTTATTAATATCCATGCACCTAACACAGGGACACCTAGTTATACAGCGCAACTATTAACAGACCTACAACAACACATTGACAGAAATAGAATTATTGTGCAGACCTCAGAAAACCACTAACATGAGGGATAGATCATCCAGACAGAAAACTGCAAGAAAATAAAGGCCTTAAGTAAAGTGTTGGGCCAGATATACATAATGGCCATTTACAGAGCGTTTCATCCCCAAATAAATCAAGTGCATATAGGATATACTTAAGAAAAGATCACATGCTAGGAATCAAAACATGTCTCAGAATATATGAAAATAGCAATTATAGCAAGCATCTTCTCAGATCAGAAAGGTTCAAAGCTAGTAATTAACCACAAAAAAAAATAATCCCAAAATAAACCAGAACACATAAATACTAAACAAAATGCTACTGAGCATATCCTCAGTCAACAAAGTAGTCAAAGAAGAAATTAAAAAGTATCAGTAGACTAATGGAAATAAAGAGACAAGCTACTAGATCCTATGGAATGCTATAAAAATGCTCAAAATAAACATAACTGATAAGCCCTAAACTAGGCTTATAAACTAGGCTTATTAAGAAAACCCAAATAGAATCAGAAATGAAATTATAACAGATGCTGCAGCAATACAAAGGATTGAAATAACCTACTATGGATGACTTCATGCAATGGAACTGCACAACCTAGAAGAAATGGACACCTTCAGATTCATACAATCTTCTGAGGCTGAACCAGGACAAAATATACTTAAGCAGCTTAAGCACTGCGATCACAATAGCAGAAATTGAAAGAGTAGTAAGTTTCCATAAAATAAAAGCCCAAGACAAATGGCTTTTCCATTGAATTCTATGAAACCATCAAGAAGGACCTGCTATTCTACTCATACTCTTCAAAAACAATTGAAGAGCCTAGGTAGGTTCCTAACTAAACCAAGACAAACACTAGACATCTGATGGTAGAATTGACATTACCAGAGGGGGATGGTAGAGGGTGAGGAACGAAAGGAGAAGGGGGACCGATAGATGAGGGTAGAGGATTGCGGTTGCTCTGGTGTAGGGTGTTATAGCACAAATCACAAGAAGTGTGAACCTCCATTCTTGAATCATATGCAGTGCTGTATAACATTACCGCACTATGAGTCACATAACTTTTCCTTAGAATAATAAACCTTTTAGTTATATCTATAATCACTCTTCAAAAATGTTTTTTAGTGTGTTATATTATTGACATTTTTTTCCTATTGTTAAACCCTTATATTTCAAGTAAGTCACTAAAGAAATTTGAGTTCACTTATCCTTTCAACTCAGCCACATGGTATATTTTAAGTGTTATGAGGATATTTATAAAGATAGTTTCCGTCTGCATTTTAGAGCTTCAGGCAAATTTCTAGTTAAGAAATACCTTCTAAATTACTCAGACTCCTGCTAAGGAAGGATGTGCGCGGTAGCAATTAGGACAGTTAATCAGTTGGATTTGTCATCTAAAGGGGAAAAATCATTAGCAAGACACTGGGTGGCCAGTGACAGCTTAAATACTTATAAATCACAAAATTGTCAGCTCCTTCATTTAAAAGGGATAGGTTGAGCCTTTTTCCATTTAAATTTTTGATTTATGTCACTTTGCCCAAACCTAAACACTGGTTATCTTGTCATGCAGAAAACTTAAAATCGGAAAAGTTAAACAAGCAAATTGCTCTAGAAAATGTCACAAAACTTTTGTCTATGCACCCAATAAGAGCATTATCACACCTTAGTAAACCTTACACAGATAGGCTAATCCTAGATAGAGGCCAGCCACTGACCACCACCATCTACAATTATTTACCACAGGACACAACTGACTAGGTCTTTGTGAGGTTAAATGAGGAACAGACCCTGTCCTCAAGGAATTCACATAGTAGTGTCCAAAAATGTCCTTTGAAACATAACAATTAAATATTAAAAATCTCATAATTAATGAACAAAGTCACAGCTCTGCTTAGAAAACAACAGCCATTTATATATATATAATTTGAGGATCAACACTAATCTTAAGTGACAAATTGTCAAAAATCATCCTTTGATTGATCTCGATTAGAGAACTGTCTGAAGATCTCTAGTAAAAATATTGCATATTCCCATGAATATCAAATTTCTAGCCACTGGCATCCTAAGTTCAGCAATCCTCAACTTATTGCATCAACTCTTTTTCCTTCAATTTTCAAAGTTATCTTTTGCATAATACAAGTTTAATCATACAGTTGTGTGCCAACTCAGGATACTCTAATGTACACTAAGATTTCCTAAGCTTTCTAAGGTACATTTCACTTTTGAAACCTATTTTTCATGATTTTCTTTATAACAAAACAAAGTCACTGGGACCACAGGACACAAATCTGCATCCACATTTTATTCTAATAATCACTTTGGACTTATCAACATTCATTTTTGTTTTGCCATTTAACTGCAACTACTTTCTGAATTCCTGAACTTTAATAAACACATGCGGGAATGCACACACACACACTTATATGACCAATTTGATTTGCACAATTTACTTAAATAGTACTTAAAAATAAACAGTTATCAATAAATATAAAAATCCCACCATTGCAACTTTTTCAAAAAACCTGTATAATTAATTATTCAAGTGATTCAAGTGATGTCACTTAAGTAATTATTTACTGAGCACTCTCACGAAGCTTGTGTGCATTTGACAAAATAGCTAAGAGTCAGCAAAGCTTTAGTCAAGTAAGTAATGCTCAGTAAATATTCTATTAAATATATTAATGACACTTCATGGACTTTTAGAGCTGAGATATAGATGAAGTAGTTAATAGTTCAAATTACATGTTCAGTGGAAGTTCTTATATGAGAAAAACACATTTTTCCTTAGTATTAAAAAAGTATGGAAGTCAATGAGGCAAGGAAAAAAGTTTTGATAAAGGATTGAGAGAGAATATCAAGACACATCTCTGTGGTCCAAGCCACTAGAATCTGAAAGAAGGAATTGAATACAGAGTGATGTCTTAGCTAGGAACTCATGAGAGACTCTTAGAGAAGAAAGTTAAGATCCAAATAATTTTTTTTTTCTCTAAAATCATTGTAAAACTTTAAAGATTCTGTTAAAAGCACAAGACATTCCTGCTTTATTTTCTTGGTATGATGCTATAAAACTTAAACTGGCCATCTTGTATGCATTGGATAACAAAGGGACAATATCCAGGGCAATAAGATAGACTATCCTATTTGAAATATAAAAGAAACAGTAACTCTAGAGACAAAGGAAAAGTAGGAATGTGTGTGTGTGTGTGTGTGTGTGTGCGTGTGCACGCATGCGCATGCTATGTATACTACATATGGACAATTTGATGATTTTTCATAAACATTGTGGAAGTATGACATGAATTAAGTAAGGGATTAACCGTTGTTCCCCTTACTGATACAAATCCCTCCCAATCATTGAAGCCATTAATCCAAGTTCCCTAAATAGATTCATTATTTTTTCTGTTTATAAATGCTAACATATAATATGGAATCTTGAAGAACATGTTTGTTTTACTGTTTGGTTATTATATATAAACACCATAGACTGAGTAATTCATTTACTTCCTACTGTTGAAGAAAGTTCACAGTAAATTTCAACAGTTCTGAAAGTTGGATGTCTAAGATCAAGGTCTAAGATCAAGGACCTAAAAGATCTGGTGTCTGAAGAGGAAGGCCTGCTTGTAGGATTATTGTCCTTGTCCCTCATGAGCTAATCACCTCCCAAAGGCCCATCCCCTTGTACCATCACATTAAGTTTTTAACATACAATTCTGGGGCAGATATAAACATTCAATTCACTGTAATGCTCTCTTGTGTGTGGTTTCTATTTTTTAAGTATTTATGAAAATTTTCCACATGATTCATCTAGGTGCTGTTTATTCTCATATTGCTGTATGTATAACACAATTTTCCATGAAAATTTAAAAATAGGTATTTTCATTTTTTTAAATTAGAAAACATAGCTAGCATGCAAAGTTATGATTCTGACATGATGTATAGAATAAGGCTCAAGTAACTGCATTTGTTGAAAGAATACATTTAAAGGAAGTATTAAATATTAGAGCAGAAATTACACAGCAATGGTAAAAGTTGAGTTATGCTCAAGTAATACAATGGTAAACAGTCTTAAGGGTATGAGTCTATGTGAAATGATATCCAGAAAGCACAAGGAATGGAGTGTTTTAGTCAATTGGTTCAGTGGGGGCTAGCCTCTCTGAGTAAGATAGTAGGTAAGTAGTTAAAGCTACTTGCTAGTTGAACTGGTTGTCAAATTTATAATTTGCTTAGTTTTGCATGAATCAATGTGATCAGCACAATGGATTCAATCTTCCATCAGTTATTTCTTTAGTTTTTATGATTATTCTCCATGGATCAGAGAAAGAATTGTGATGTGTTTTCTGAAAAAAAAAAAAAAAATAAATAAATAAATAAATAAAGGATACAACCAATGAGTTTGAAAGATCTTTCCAAGATTCATCCTGAAGCTATAAACCATGTGTTGAAATGGATCCTAAGAGAGACCAAGTATAAAGACCCAAGAGAACCAAGTATAAAGAGTGATCTGTTTGAATTGATCCATTTGAATGCATTTAATCAGAATTTGGTGCAAATATATTAGTTCAAGTACTGGATGCAATCTTAGCATTCTATTAATGACCTGAGAAAATACTTAAAACCTGTACTCATTGTTCTCTTATAAAATCAATAAAGTTGATCTGTTGGGACTGCCATCGCATACAGTAAGGGAAGGAGACAAAAGTCTGTGGAATATGAGAATGTCAAGTGCATCTACTATGTACAATTTTCACCCTATGTTAAAAGCAGTTTTCAAGTGAGTATTCTTTGAAGGCATTCTTTTTACTATAAAATAAACTCATTGGTGGAGGGTGTACCAACGTCCCAGAAAAGTTCTAGGGGATGCTACTATGAAATTAGTCTCATAATTATAATGATACTTACTGGATTATAAATAGTGGTGTATGATTATCATAATTAGAATAATGATGTATAAAACAGTATGTTACAGCTAGTTGACCATAGGTTTCTATCCACGGTGCATAGCCTACAGAGAATACGCCTTTGTCCAGAGTTAAGAAAACTGATTATAGCCATAATTAGTAGATGTTTATGGCTATTTACCTAGTTCTTAAACATAGGGACTTTTAGAGATTTGTCACCCCTTTAACTGAGGGAGAATTCAGGCTCTTGTAAAGAAACACATTCTATTTCTCCATTTGTATTAAAAATGGTTTCTAGCTTTTGGATTAAAATGCTTTCTGTCCTAATTCCTCATGGTATATTTGGAATTGACATACTCAGTAACTGGTGGACTCTACAGAGTGGTTCCCTGAACTTTGGAAGATTATTTTAATAGAAAGCACCAAGTGAAAGTTGCTAGATCTGTCACCCCCAACCAAATAGTAATTCCAGCGCAGAATTTCACCCCATTTGGTAATTAGAGACACCATCAAATATTAGAAAGATACAGAGGAAGTGTTTCATATACCCTGTTTAACTCACCTATTTCACTACTGCAAAAATATGGTGGTCCCTAGAGATTATTGTGATTATGATACATTTCAACTGGTACTTTTGCCTATCGGGTATCTTTACTGGAAAAAAATAAGGCACATTCCCTATAGTTAGTACACATAAATTGATTTAGTATATGTATACCTACATTTAAGTAGTGCATTCATTTATTCTGAATATATATCTTTAAAAGTAATTTTCACATTGCAGAGCTGATATTCAATATCTTATTTCATGACTGTAACTTTTTTTCTAACATTCTAATTCTGAATGTCCTTAAATACTTTATGTTCCATGGAATATCACCACAGGTCCATTCCATTAATGATAATTTGCTCCCTGGATCTGATGATGTAAAAGAACCAAGTTCCTCGGATACTTCACTAAGACCTAGTATGTGCAAAAGGTTAGAAGATAAAACATTTTTAAATAGAAAGTTTTCTATGATCAAGTTTCCAATCATCCAGTCATATGTGTGAGGACATACTCTGTAAAGATAGAATAATCACCTGTAGCTTATACACCTTCCATTAAGAGGTAATATGCTTTGTATACTGATTTTCATTTTGAAGACAATATACTCTAAATTCAGATATACTACACTTACCCATTTGGTGGATAATTTAGAACACCACTTTTGTGTCAGACACAGAACAAAAGAGGACTTAACATAAGATCTATGCTTGGGCACAAACTGCCGTGAGGTCTGGGCCCTAGGGCTAAGCAGCCAATGGTTTTTGAAGTGTCTGTCCTTGGCAGATGGGAACAGTATGGAGCCACTGGAGGGAATCACAGCATAGACCCCTGTAAGTTTGAAGTAGACTTATGATAATCTCTTCTGTCTACAATTTATTCTCATTTGAAAGAAGCTTCTGACTTGCTACTCACTGTCATGTACCAAGTTACTTGGCAACCACAGCTTGCCAAGTAATTTTGTAATTTTTGATCCATCAAATCATAAAACTTCTGGTATTCCAGTATTCCATCATTATTAAAATGCTTTGTACAAGATCAGATCTGAGCAAGTTTAGAAGACACAAGTAAATTGCATAGCACGTGGCCTCCCTTCAGCTGCTGTACTGTCACTCCTTAAGGCTCCAACCTAGATAGGGAATCATAAGTTTTTGAATAATAGATCCCAGTTAGCTAATTAACAGAAAAACTCAGAGGTCTTATTTGCCAATGGAGCTGTATGCTGTATATCATTCTCATCCTAAAAGTAGTTGGCTTCATTGTATATACTCACAGGTAGGGGCTTCCTGGTGGTACAAGGGGTTAAGATGCAACCTATGATGCCATCCTCACTGCAAGCACAAGTTAGATCCCCAGCCAGGGAGCAACCCACATGGCGCAGCAGACCTATCCTGACTCGCCCGCTGCTCCCCTCAACAGTGTATTTCAGTCAATCTGCCTGTTCTGTTCCCCACTCTGTCTCTGGTGAATCCTCTCACCCTTTCTACACTTCTGGCCTGTATCCCAGTTCTTGTATGCATAAATAAATCTTTAAAAAATACTCACAGGTAATAGTCTTGTGAGAAAGAAGGGAAATCTTAAATTTGCAGTGATTTCAGGAGTAAATTTGTTCACCATTTATTTGTTAAGGTTCACATAAACTGTGTCACTGCCATTCATACACTCACAGAATGCCTTCTTCCTTGCCACTGAGCCAGCACAATATTGCTTCTAATCAAGTGATTAATTTTACTACTGGGCCCCCCTGGTGACATAGGTGGTTGAGTGCTGCACTGTGAAGCTGTCCACAGCCTCTGCAGCGCAAGTTCGATCCCGGCCAGCCGGCGAGAATCCCACATGGAGCAGCAGACCTCTCCTGGCTCACCCACTGCTCCCCTCAGCAGTGTATTTCAGTCAGTCTTGCCTGTTCTGTTCCCCGATCTGTCTTTGTGAATCCTCTCAACCTCCTGCACATCTGGACTGTACCCCGGTTCTTATATAAATAAATCTTTAAAAAAATTAACACTAATGAAGGAAGCCAGAGATCATCCCACAGAATTTATTTGTCTTGTTATGAGCACATCACTCAAAATCAACTAGACTGACAGATGGTAGAACCAACTGAAGGCTTAGTAGCATTTCACATCTGGGAAAATGGCAAAACCTCAGAATATGAGGTCATGTCCTATAATTTGTGGCATATACCCTAAAACAGAAGAACATATATTGTGCTGTTTCCCCCATAGTCATCATAGCAATGGATGGAGAAAGGAGTACCCTCTTACTATAATACCTAAAAATCCATCTACAACATTTCACTTCCCATCCACACAAACGGGCTCAGGTGAATTGGCTTTCCTAGAACCCATGAGACAGAAATATCTATGCCAAGAATCATAGTGATGGTTCTATTAAGCTCTAAGACAAGACTGTCACCAGGCCATTCTAAAGTCTACTTTGCCATATTAAGTTTCCTATGGTGACTTATCAATATTACCAAGGGAAAATATCATACAGAGAAGGATGACTATGCATGGACTTGAAGGAATTTTTTTATATTCTATGTTCGATACTATCTGTGGGGACAAGACAGCTGAAGAAAGCCAGGGCTTGTGTTGACAGGAATTCTGTGGAAGTAAATTTTGGGATTGCCCAAAGAATTCCAATCAACTAAATTACTAGAAGATGAATGGAATAAAGAATTAGAGAAGAAATAAAATATGATTACTAACTTGAATATTGTGAAAGGCTGTTAACAGAGTGATTAACAATTTTCATATTTTCCCCCAACAATGTTCATTTTAATTGTTCTTACAGACTTACTTATAAAATATCTAGACAGGATGGATGGAAGAGAGAAGGGAGTGGTCCTGATGTGTGTGTCTGAAAAAAATCATTCATTTTCCTATACATTCCCAATCTCCTGGGCAAGCTCTTGAAGAATCCAAGGGAAAAAAAATATCTAGATTTTCTGACTTGTATGCTGGTTTTAGGTTACACAATAATAAATTTTACAGTAATACTGGGATGTTTGAATAATTATCATTGAGTTATGCATGAGACTGTTTAAGTTACAGTCTGTGCTAGTTTGAGGTTGCCTACGTTACCCCCCCAGGTCCGCTGTGCCTATATGTTCTTATTCACAAAGAAAGGAATAGATCCTAATATATAAATTTGTTGTGAATATTAACTGTAATGATACATGCAAAACATTCAGGGTAGTGTTTGGCTCTTAGTAAGCAGTGATTTAATAGAACTTACTGTTACATTACACATTTACCTGCATTCTGTAGCCAAAGGTACAGCTATATTTACTTTATTCACCATCTAACTTAATCATTAAACACATAAAGGCTTTATATGAGTTTTGGAGGCAAGTACAGCAGTAATTTCTCCAACATGACTCTTTAGTAACTCTCTTAAGTAGTGCTTTTCTATTTATTCAGTACTGTAAATGTACCTAATTATGGATTTTACATCATTGGAGACTTTAATCACAAAACTTAGTTTATTGTTATGCCACACTTCCTATTAACTTCCTTCAATATTTTCTCATTAGACTCCCTTATATGAGTAAGCCTAATTTTCCTTTTTGTTCACCTCATGAGAGAACATTATCATTCAAACTAAATCTTACAGCAACATACTTAGTTGAAATTTCAATAAGTAAATGTACTAAATATTTCTGTAGAAAGCATTGTAGAAATTTATATATATATTATTTTAGACATCATATTTTACCAGCATTTATACTTTGTCTTCATTTTATATCTTCTAAGTAAAAATTTAGCAGAAAAACTCACTACCACAGAATGAAAATTACATTATAATTTGGCATTATATTTTACTGAATTTGAATTGCAAGACCAGTTTGCAAACTGAAGAATTTAGAGATGAGAAAGATCTTTGAAACAAGAGACCTGTATCAAATCATCACAGGAAAGTTGATTGCTCTGAAAGACTTCAATAAAATATGTTAATTAAAACCTGTACTCAAACCTCCTCAGTAGTTTGGTGGTTGACAAAAACACTTCAAAACAGTTTGAAGCGATTATGTGTTTTGTTAGGGAGCAACTGAAAAGTCAGTAATACCTTAATCATTTGAGGTAGAAGTGGTACAATCTGACTTGGCCTCTAGAAGAGTAGATAAACCACAGTCATTAAAGTGCTCTTTGTTCAGGCAGCCCAAAATTGACATAGTTATAAAGTACAACATATCAAAAGTTTGTTTATTCTAGATTTTGTTTCCATTACTTGGCTTAGGATAGAAGTGCATGAGAATGATTTCCAAATTGGAATTATAATAACATACATGTAACAAAAATAAAATAACACCACAGTTACAAACATCATTAGGGAGTTCAGTTAGACAATAACTGAAAGGCAACTCTACAATGGAATAAACAAAACAGAGACATGGATAATTGGTTTAGTTTCATATTTTGCATATTCTACATATAGTTGTAAATAGTTGATTGACATCAAATCCAATTTATAATGTAAGACTCTAGTTGTCAAATTATTTCAGGACTGCACACTCATTTAAGATATTACAGCACTGGGACAAATGCAACATTTTCCAGTTTCTGAATTTTTAATCAGGAACACTGGGAAAAGCCATTATAATAACAGCAAGTTAAAACCCAATAGAGGAAACCGATTGCTCTTAAAACCTTCTTTAAGAAACAGATTTAATAAATAGGGAGTTCTTACCAAATGAGCTATTTGTTTTTTTCCCCTCCTTTTAAGAGCTTGCTTGTTATATTTTTCCACATTTTGATCTGAATTATTACATATACAACTGAGTAGAATGGAGTCATTTTTGTCGGGTTTGTAAAATAAAGGATGACAATATTACAGTAACTGCTAGTTCACCTATGAGGGACATACTTGGAAAATGAGAAATCAATTATACCATCTTCATATTCAATACCTATGTATGTGGAATATAATAGAAATAATTAGAAGATTGAAGAAGTTAATAATGAGAATTTCTTTGGAGTTATCAGGATGCTGTTCATCAGTCCCCAAAGTAATATTTCCCAAAGTGAAAGCCTCTGTATTACACTTTTTTAGCGCTAATTCCCCTGTCTTATTTTCTTCATACTCTCAGCCTGTCTCATGGAATCATTTACCACTGATTATTCCCATAAGGATACATAGTATTTCTCTCTAGTTGTCTGAAGTTTTTTTTTTTTTTCTTTCTAAATATGCTACAATTGTCTTTATGTAAATCTTACAAATTCCTCAATAAAGCTTACAAATTCCTCGGACTTATTCCTAAACTTTTGTTTGAGCCTTGTATTACTAAAGATAGATTTTTTAAAAGATTTATTTATTTATTTATGCATACAAGAGCTGGGGTACAGGCCAGAGATGCAGGGGTGAGAGGATTCACCAGAGACAGAGTGGGGAACAGAACAGGCAGACTGACTGAAATACACTGCTGAGGGGAGCAGCAAGCAAGACAGGAGAGGTCTGCCTTGCCATGTGGGTTGCTCCCTGGCCGGTCTGGGATCGAACTCATGCTGCAGAAGCTGTGGATTGTTTCATAGTGCGGTGCTTAACCCCTTACACCACCAGGGAGGCCCCACTAGAGATAACTTTTAACTCAATTGCAATAGCATTATGAACCATTTCAAAAATACAACACAACACTATTACAAATGCTCTACATGCCCACCAAACATATGCCAAAGTTATAAAGATATTTTCTATGATTGCTTTGAAATAATTCTAATTATTATACCATCCCCCAAAATATGAACATTTTACATGTAGCCAAATGCTATTCTCACACCAAGAAAACCATCCATATCTATAAGAACTGGTAACATTTAGCACACAAACTTTCAAATTTCCTCAGTAGGGATTATGCTAAGTGAAATAAAATAGGAGAATGACGAATAGTATTTGACAAATAGTAGATGGTTTCACTCATGTGGAATAAACAAACAAAAGGTGAGACAAAACCAGCCTTAGAAATCTGACTGAGAATTGAGGCTACCAGAGGAGGAAGGGAAAGGTGGAGAGCAAAGAGGGTAAGGGACCAATGGATTCTGGGGAGGTACGATGGTCTTATAGAGGGTATGGTGTGCTAACACACATCTGAAGAGTTGTGATCTCCTACACCTCTGAATCATATGCAGTGTTGAAAACCAATGGTACCTCAATTAGAAATAAATTTCTAACTATAAAAAAATTCCCTTAGTAACCAAAAAGGTTATTTTTCATTATTTGCTGTGTGAGTCAAGATCCCAATAAGATCTACCGTTTAGAATATTAAGTCTCTTTGTCCTCCTTTGTTCAAAAGCGTTTATGCTCACATTATTTTTCTAATTCATGTTTTTAATTATTGAGAAAAACAGGCCAACTGACCTGTAGAATGCTCCACAGTTTGGATACATTCACCTCCTAATGATGCTACTTTTTGTATTCCCCTTTTTTCTGTTTGTCCTTTAAGATTAGTTTTAGAGATTTGATGAGATCCAGTTAAATTGTAGTTGGCAAGAACACTCAGTAGTTAGGAGATACTGTGTACTCCTGGTATATCTGATGGATCTCAGTATCTGGTGGCAGTATTCTTGTAAAGCTAGCATTCATCAAAATATTATTGCTGCTTACATTATTTGTATGTCAAAATGTCACCAAAAAAAAAAAAAAACTTTTAATATTTCTTTTTTGCTGGTAGAATAGTATTCTTTGAAAAAAAAAAAAAGTGTTTACTATACTTTAATACATGTAGACTGAGTAACACCAATGAACAGCCAGTGGGTTAATGTGGAAATCAAAGAAAAAAATCAAAAATATACCTCAAGGCAAATGATAATGAGGACACAACTTTCGGTTACATTTTTTTTTTTAAAGATTTATTTATTTATACATGCACTGGGTACAGTCAGAAGGGCGGGAGGGTGAGAGAATTCACCAGAGCCAGAGTGGAGAACAGAACAGGCAAACTGATGAAATACACTGCTGAGGGGAGCAGCGGGCAGCAGGAGAGGTCTGTGCTCCATGTGGGACCCTCGCCCAGTGTCCAGGGATGGAACCGTCGCTGCAGAGGCTGTGGGCAGCTTCACAGCCCAGCGCTCAACCGCTGCGCCACCGGGGAGGCCCTTAGGTTACATTTTAAAAAGATTTTTTTTAGGGGTATAGAAAAAATGAGTAAGAAGCACTCTTAAGGAGATCATTCTATTATCTCTGAAATTCCATAATTTCTTTTAAGGACTCAGCTATTTGTCTTACTAATACCTTGTGAAGATAATCTGCTTTTTTATTTTTTTTAGTTTGTCATTGTGATATTCAATAGTTTCAGCATATTTTTAAAATTTTTGACTGATTTTTCAAAAATATTTGTTATTTATTTATGAATACAAGCACTGGGATGTAAGCCAGAGGTACAGGGGTTGGGGGAGTGGTGAGAGGATTCACCAGAGATAGTGTGGGGAGCAGAACAGGTGGATCTACTGAAATACACTGCTGTGGGGAGAAACAGGCGAGACAGGAGAGGTCTGCTGAGCCATCTGGTTCAGCTCCCTGGCTGGGGAGGAACTCATGTCCCAGTGGCTGGTGATAACTTGATAGTACTGAGACTTTAACCCCTGTGCCATCAAGGGAGGCCCTGACTCTATGATTTTTAAATAAAATTTGGAAATTCTTGTTCTTTATCTTTTTATAAATGGCTTCTGTTTCATTATTTCTCCTTTTAACTCCTATGAATTTAGTTACATACAAGCTAGGAAGTTTTCTCTGTATTTCTTTGACACATATATTTTCTTTTGACAACATACTGGCCTTTCTTCAACTGTGTCTTTCTTTTGACAAGATATTAGCTTTTCTTCAATATGTGAAAAAAAAGTATTGATAAGTAATATTTTTCATGTGCAGATTTTCCATACTTATATATAAATTCATAAATATAATGTATATTTTATGTAAATTTGCTATATATAATTTTACTGTGTATAATCTATATAAATTAAGATACTAAAATTATATATGCTGTATATACTGAATATATCACATGGGACACCTCTCTAGTTCCAAGAGATACTGAAATATCTCAGTTGCTCAAACTCTCAGCCATCTATTGAACTTTCCTCTCTGGGATTATTTTTCCATACTTTTGCCCCTCAACTCATTGTTATGACAGTGTTTTCTTATCTTCAAAAATGTTTTATATTTTATCTAGTGATTTATTCTTCATGAAAACTTTGCTAGTTACAAGAGCAGTTCATTAATTTTTTTTGTCTTTGTAAAATTCAAATAAACTGTTTACTGTATTAAAGTTTTTAGTCTCAGAATACAGGCACACCAAGGTTAAAGTAAAACTAGAGAATCAGATTTAAATCCTTCAAAAAATATTCACTTTCAATTTCCCTTCAAAATATTGACAAGATATATTGACTAGATTTTATCAATAAAAAACCCTCAAGTTAGTATATAAAACTATTACAAAATGTTATTTCTTGGTATCAGTGATCCTCAAAGCACAAAATTATATGATTCTAAATCACTGACAGGTAACCCCTGACTGTTCATTGTTTTCAAAATCAACAAGATGAATTTATGTCTCCAAGGCAACAAATGTAAGCAAGCGTTTGCTTGAAACAAAAAGGTTGATTAAACAATATAGAAAACATCATCTCATTAGTCCGTTCTTGAATTTATTAGTAAATAAGATTTACTTTGGAGGGTTGTCAGCACCCTGTGATTTTTATATTGAATTTCCTTAATGGGAATTACACCTGGTGTTCCCTGACCTGGATGCTTCTTGCAGTAATGACAGACCATTGTTTTTTCCTTTGTATAAAAAATGTTACACAGTTTAGATATTACATCAACATTTATTTTCTACACTGGTTTGTTGTAAAATGGAAACTGCTTTAACTGACACAAGCCCACTTCTGGATAAGCCTACTTAAGAAAGGCTGTCCTCATATCTTCACTGTCTTTAAGGTTACAACCACTAGTATACTATCTTTTAATTAGATCATTCAGATTCTTTACATACAAGGTTTGATTTAGTCTTACATAATAGTCAAAAACCACTTAGAAAGCCTGAGCTATTTAAAAGACTGTTATGTGAGATAGCTTACTTTTTTTCAATGCTATAAAACAAAATCTATATTTCAAGTGCATATATACAGATTAGAAAGGAAACATTATGATAACTTATATAGAATGGCTGAATGATTTGACCAAAAAAAAATCTGAGAAAAAATAAGCAATTATAAAAAAATATTGCAGTACCTAAGGTTAATATAAAAGCCAATTGCTTTTCTATATACCAGCAAAGAACAAGTTGAATTTTACATTACAAACACAACCATTTTAATACTCCCATTAAAAAATATCTGAGATATAGGGCCTCCCGGTGGCGCAGCAGTTGAGTGCTGGGTTGCGAAGCTGCCCACAGCCTCTGCAGCGCTGGTTTGATCCCCGACTGCTGGGGAGGGTCCCGCATGGCGCACAGACCTCTCCTGATTCTGCTGCTCCCTTCAGCAGTGTACTTCGTCACTCTGCCTGTTCTACTCTCCACTCTGGTGAATTCTCTCACCCTCCCGGGCCTCTGACTGTACCCAGTGCTTGTATAAATAAATAATCTTTAAAAAAAGTACTGAGGTATAAATCTAGCAAAATATACACAAGCTGTATATGAAAATTATAAGTTCTGATAAATTAATTTAAGGAAAAACTAAATAAATGCAGAGATATTTTCCATGTTCATGGATAGGAAGACTCAATGTCAAGATGCGTGTTCTTTCCAAATTGATCTTTGTATTCAATGCAATCACAATGAAAATCCCAAAAGTTATTTTGTGGATATCAAGAAAAACAGATTCAAAAGTTTATATGGAGAGGCAAAAGACCCAGAAGAGCCAATACATTTTTAAAAGAGAACAAAATCAGAAGACTGACACTAACCAAATTCAAGATTCATCATAAAGCTGTAATAATCTAGTCAGTGTGGTATTGGGTACACGATGACCTTGGGTATGTGATAACTTTTTTTAAGACATCAACACATAATTCATGTAAGAAAGTATTGATTATCTAAAGAATCCTGCTCTGTGAAAGGTAATGTTAAAGGAACTGGAAAACAAGTGACAGACTGGGAGAAAATATTTTCAAAAGACACATCTAATAAAAGAACATTACCCAAAATGTATAAAGAACTTAAAATTCGACAGTTAAAAATATCTGATTAAAAGACGGCTGAAAGACCTTAATAACACTTCTCCAAAAAATATATACAGATGGCTAATAGGCATAGCAAAAGATGCTCCTTATCATGTGACCAGGGAAACAAAAACAAAGAGCTATCACAACACACACACACACACACACACACACACACACACACATATATAAGAATAGCAAAAAATCTATCGATGACATAGTCAACACCAAATACAAGTGAGATGTGGAGCAACAGGAACTTTCATTGTTGGTGGGAATTTAAATGTTATAGCCACTTTGAAAATATTCTGATGGATTTACATAATATACTTATATTCTGTCACTTCTTGATATTTACCCAAAGGAAGTGAAAGCTTATGTGCACATTACAGACTGTACGTAGATGTCAACAGCAGCTTTATTCATAATTTCCAAACTTGGAAGCTACCTATTTTAACCAATAGGTGAAATATACGGTGGTACATCAAGACAATGAAATATCATTCAACACCAAAATGAAATGTTCAAGCTATGAAAAGACATAGAGGAATTTTAATGTGTAAGATGAAATAAAATCTGAAAAGACTACATATTGTATGATTCCACTCTGACAGTCTGGAAAAGGCAAGGCTATGGAGACAATAGAAAGATCAATAGTTACCAGGGTTGGAGAAGAAGAGCAGGAATAAATAGAAGACCTTACCATAATGATGAGTAGATGCCATTGATCAATTGTCCAAATCCACAGAATGTATAGCCTGAGTGAATCATAATGTAAACCACTGACTTTGGTGATAATGATATGCAATGGTATGTTCATCAATTTTAACAAATGGAAGATGTGGATAATGAGTGGATACAGGGGTATAAACTCAAGCTTCCTTTCCATTTTGCTGTGACCATCAAACAGTTCTATAAAAAATTGAGTTTTTGAAAAATGCATGGTAGAGGATTACTGAGCTTTTGGTGGTTTGCATTGAGTGATTTGAAGAGATGTGAATTTATGCTTCTAAATCTTAGTGTTATAGATCAGTGTTACCTCAAACAATTTTTGAAAAGATTTTTAAAGAAAAAAAAGATACTGTATCTAAAAAATAATGCAATACTTCTCACAGCTATTAAAAAGAGGCACTCCTGCCATTTGTGATATCAAAGGAACTTGAAGGGATTATGCTAAATGAAATAATTCAGGAGAAAGACAAACACCAGGTAATTTCACTTAAATATGGAATATAAAGAAACAAATCAAAAAGACAAAGTCAGAATAAAACAAGCTTAAATTCTGACTGCAGAACTGAAATTACCAGAAGTGACCTGGGGTGACTGGAAGGCAAAGGATGAAGACATAATGGACTGTGTTGGAAGGCCATTGGTGCTTTGGTATTGGGTGTGGTTTGGTAATACACATTTGAAGAGGTGTGACCCTCTACCCCTAAAATTATATACAGTGTTGTAAACCAAGGTCATCTCAATTAAAAAAAATACATTTAAAATAAGTAAATGATACAAGTGCCTCTCATCCCATAGTATTTAAATGTTACATTAAAAATTAATCTTTTTTATAGAAAGTGTATGCATTTATCTATAGAATTCATCTTCAGTTCTATACAGAGCTCAAGTTCCTAACAGCAGTTTTTCCTGCTGGGAACATCTTTTAGTTAAAAAAAATAAATAAATAAATAAAAATAAAGAGAGAGAAACAAGAAAAAAACAGCCTTGTGTCCTTAGCTTTGTTCAGAGATAATAAGGTGGACTGTAAGAGGTAGGTTTTTTTTTTTTTTTTTTTTTTTTTTTTTTTTTTTTTTTTTTCAGTTTGCAAAGAAAATGATCATGAAACAGACTTAGAATCTTTATTTCTAAAGTCACTGTTAACTTTCTACTACATTATGATCGAGATAATATATGTTAGTGGTGATTTCAGAAGTGACATTAAACAACTGCTTATTTGAACCCAAACCCTGTTAAATAAGAACACGCAAGATAGTGAAGAATGTTCTTTTATATATACATTAGGTATGATATGAAGTGTGCTAAGAATATCTGGTGAAATTAAAAATATGTGATTTATAAGAATTAAGTACAAAGCATTTGAAATAAGGCTAAATGCTGTTTAGTTTTTGTTGACAGAAAATAAGTCATTAACTCTCATACATTTATAAAAAAATTATTCAAGCACCAAAAATTTTAACTCATATGTTCCAGATAATTTTATGTTAAACTAAGTCTCTGAATACTTTTAAATCTTGGAAAATAACTTTTATCATTATATGCAAAATACTGTGATTTACATGAATTAGAGTTACAAGTCACAAAGACTGATAATAATGAAGAGTAAGGCAGGAGTTAAACATGAAAATACAAAAAATCTAACCTACATTTTCCTTAATGACCTTGGGTAATGTTACTTTTGATATTGTCACATTTTGAAAAGGAAATGGTGTTAAAAAGTAACTAAGAAATTAAGCTTCTAGAAAATCTTATGAAGAAATTCTAGAACCACAGTTTAATATATATAGGGATATCTCTGAGCTGATGCAGTCACTAAATGTGATTAACTAGTGAAAAGGTACCATGTCCAGGGAATTTAAATGACACCCCACATAACAGAACTTGATTAGAAGGTTTCTGATGTCAAGTTCTGTGCACCTCTCACACACCTGAGGTGAAAAAGTACCTTGGCCTATGAATCTATCAGTCTTGATTTTAATATTCTAATTGCTATACTTTCCAGAGAAAGGAGTATAACTAGAAAGTTTAATTTCAAGAAATCAGTCTTATCAGTGATTTACAAAGTGGATATGATTTTTTCCGTATTGAAAAACCTTCGAAGATTTTCTGTTTCATGTTCAGACTCCAGCTACCACTCCAGGCTTTTCTTTGTTAGGATATCATGTTTCTCATCTCAGGCTTGTGGCCTCTTTTCCACCTAGGGCCTCTGCACCTATGTGCGCATGGGGGGTGGGGTTGGTGGTGGGGGGTGGTGTGTGTGTGTGCACGTGCGCGCGTGCTGGATGAGGCACTCCTGCATGACTGCCTTGAGAGAATGGCCCACATCATGAGGTAGCCAGGGACGCCTGGGTCACTGTTGACTGATTGTGTGGTCAGGGTCCAAGATGGTCTGGGAGTAGTTCAGAAATTACACCAAACACCTGCACAGGAAGTTCTCCCTATAAACGTGGCCAACATGTCCCCTCCAGCTCCCCATACAATTGATTACCCTTTGATCCCTTTGAAGTCCTGTTCCTCAAAGATGAATAACCTGTTTCCCCTGCACCCTGCTTCTCCTGCCATTATTACATAATCAAACATGCTTGTTCATTATTACTAAATAACAAGAGGGCTGCTCACTGAGCAGCAGAGTCTTGCCTTGCAAACCTGCTCCACAACTTGTCCTTCAAACATGTCCTGGGACCAGGCTGGCATGCACCTGACCACCAGAAGGTTTACAAATATCTTTCCCAGACTCCATTATTTGGGGGGCAGGAGGTGCATTGAAATGTTGTAAATGATTGCTTCATTTTACTATGTTTGCTATTTTACCTATATTTGGAAAGTGGAAATTATCGTAAATTTCTCTTTGGTAGAGAATCTGTTAACATAACATTATTAGCTGAGAGAGAAATCGTATGAACAAGAAATTTTAGTGGTAGTACTAAGTAAACTATTATAGTTCCCTTATTTCTTTCTGTAAAACAAAAAAAAAAATTCTTTTCACTTGAGTTTTATTACAAGGCTGGTTAATTGTATGGTATAGATGAAAACTAACTTTTGATGGAGAGCATAAAGTGGCACATGCAAATGTCAAACTATAATACTGTAGGCCAAAACCTATGTGTTTTTTTAAATTTTTATTTTTTTAATTTTATATATTTTTACATCATTTTTCATTTTTGCACAATGCATGCATTTTAATCTTGGTTATAGTCCCCTTACAATTCCTACCACCCTTGTTTTGATCCTACTCCCTCCCCCCCACCCCCATAGCCAAAAGAAAAAGTAAAGTACCAAATGGTCTCACTCATAGCAGGAATTTAGAAAACATAAATAAGGGACCAGGAAAACAACTAATTATAATACAGTAAAAATCAAAATCAACAAGCAACTATACACCAGAGAAACCTATGGGATGTTTTAAACCAATGTTACTTCAATGAAATTTAATTAAAAAATGATACACCTAATATTTGAATTGGCTTTCAGATCTAAGTTTTTATCCTAATTATGGCTTCATTTATGAAGCCAATTATGGAAACACCTTTATTTGCATTGAAGGCCTTGACTAAACTGAGGCAGATTTTTTTAATTTATATATATGTACACACATATAAACTATATCTATATCTATACATACACACACATCATTGTTCATTTTTGTACAAGGTATGCTTGTATGCTTTCTCCTTTTAGGTGTATTCCCCATAAAATTCCCACCACCAATTCACCTGTGGACCATCTAGGTAGTTTGATGTGGTTGGTAAAAGCTCATCTATGGAATCACAATATCTGATCTCAAAGCCCTGCATACTGATTGACTGGTTTGAGGCAATTATTCAACTTCTCTGTGCTTTTAAAGACTTAACAGAGATGGCAGTTTTAGAGGGTTGTCCTGAGTATTACATGAGATTATATATAAAAAGCCATTTAACACGCTGTAGGCCATATACAAACTACACAGCAATTTTATGAACACTCTCTGAATCTTGTTAGAAGATTCCTGAAATACCTTTTTATGGGAGAAGGTAAAAAAAGATATTGCTTCTAGTGAACAAAGTACATCCCTGTGAAATGGTATCTTCTGAAGTTCCTTTGTATCTTTGTTAGTCTGTCTGTTTTCTGCTAACAGTAATTTGTTGACTGCCTTCTGAGAGCCAGGCACTGGGAAATACAGAGGAACAGGATTGGCTGACAGGCCTCAGGGTGCTCAGTGAAGTAGTTTTAAAATTTCCTGAAAACAACTGTACAATAAGGTCTTATTGATATCCAGGTGGCCTAGCTATATTTTTTCCCCCATATGAAACATAAAAACCTTCCTAGGGCTCTATAAAAATGCATTATTTTACCTTCTGAACTTAAAAGTAAGTTCATGTCAGTTGTCAGCTTTAATATTGAAAGAGGGCACTCTGCTTATCAAAACTGAAAAGTCATATTGCTCTTAAATAAATAACTGTCACTGCTATCTTTGTCAACCTCATTAAATTCTATTCTCTGAGGAGCAAAGACTCTAATACTCCATTTTAGAAGTCAGAGATTTTAACTAGCAAATGACTGAAAATCCAATCCTTTAAGCAACTTGTCCAAACATTTCAGAAAAAATTCTTATGTATAATAATTTCTGAATACTAGAAATAAATTTAGTAGATTAAACTTTTGATAGTATGAATAAAAATTCATCCTCTTAGAAACTCAAAAATGTGAATTTTATTTTCTCTAAATCTAATAAAATGCACAGATGTGCGTTTACTTTTATGTTTATTATTTGCAGATGGTGTCTTAATGGTTAGCATTAAGCAAATGTGTAATTTGTTTTTATATATAGCAATATATAAAAATACTTTACCTTGGGTACCTTTATTTTGGAGGATACCTGAACATTTTAGAAAGGCACATATATCCAAGTATGGTATTTTTCATTAAATAGAATATTTTTAGGGCAGTTGTAGGTTCATAATAAAATAGAGTGGAAGGCACAGAGATTTTTACATAAACCTGCTATTCCCACACACACAGAGTCTGCACAGCCATCAAAATGTCCCAGTGATGTGGTAACCTGATGAACAGACATGGAAAGTCCTTATCACCTAAAGCCCACAGTTCATAGCAGTGTTCATTCCTGATGTTGTACATTCTATGGGTCTTAACAAATACATAATGACATATATCTACCATTACAGTATCATAGAGAATAATTTCACTTCCAGCAAAATCTTCCCTATTCAGTCTTCCATCCATTCACTGCAACCAGTGGCATCTACTTTTCACACTCCTGCCCCCTCTAGAATTTCACATAATTGGAATTACCTAATGCAACCCTCTGAGAATAACATTTTCCAGCCAGCAATGTGCACCCACAATTATTCTTTGTCTTTTCAGAGCTTGACAGTTCACCTCTCCCTTGTGATGAACAGCTATCATTTGGATACATTATACTCCATCCATCCATTCATCTATTGCTTGCTCGCTTTTAAGTCTTGGCAAGCATAAACAAAGCTGTTATAAAAACTCACATGCAGATTTGTGTATGTATACAGGTCTTCAACCATTTGAATAAATATCCAACACCACCACTGTATCACATGGTAGGGACTTTTTTTTTTTTTAAGATTTATTTTATTTATACAAGAACCGGGCTACAGGCCAGATATGTGGGAGGGTGACAGGATTCACCAGAGACAGAGCGGGGAACAGAACAAGCAGAATGACTGAAATACACTGCTGAGGGGAGTGGTAGGCATGACAGGAGAGGTCTGCTGCACCATGTGGGTTGCTCCGTGGCCAGCGGGGATCAAACCGGCACTGCAGAGATTGCACACAGCATCACAGCGCTGTGCTCAATAGCCTGCACCACCAGGAAGGTCCAATATGTACTTATTTTTGAAGAAACTGCTATATCATCTTCCATATGTATATATATTTTAAATATATATAACACATATACATATGTGTATATACATATGTATAACAATTCAGGTAAATAAGGCAGTTGTGTACTGGAATAGTTATGAAACATTTCATAATTTCTTTTTTTTTTTTCCATTTATATCTCCTAAATGGCTCTTTTTTTTATTTTTTTTATTTTTTTTTTATTGTTATATTCCCCATACAATTGCAGCCCCCCCATTCTGACCCCAATCCCCTCCCCTCCCGCCCCCGCCCCCTAAAAGTGTCTCTGGTTCATAGTTTTTTGTTGATTTTGATTTTCACTTTCTTATAGTTATTCATTTTCCTGGTCCCTTATTTAAGTTTTCTAGATTCCTGCTATGAGTGAGACCATCCGGTATTTTTCTTTTTCTTTTTGGCTTATTTCGCTGAGCATGATCCCTTCCAGCGCCATCCAGGTTGCTGCAAATTGCATGTGTTTATCTTTTTTGAATGCTGAGTAATATTCCATGGTATATATGTACCACATCTTCTTGATCCAGTCATCTATTTTTGGGCATTTGGGTTGTTTCCAAAGCTTAGCTATTGTAAACAGTGCTGCTATAAACATAGGGGTGTGGGTGCTCTTTGGAATTGATGTTTCTGTGTCCTTTGGGTAAATACCTAAGAGTGGAATTGCTGGATCATATGGAAGCTCTATGTTTAGTAGGTCCAGAAATCTCCACACAGCTCTCCACAGTGGTTGGACCAGTTTGCACTCCCACCAACAGTGCAGGAGAGTTCCTTTTTCTCCACACCCTCGCCAACATTTGTTGTTGCTAGTTTTTTTAATATGTGCCATTCTCACTGGTGTAAGATGGTATCTCATGGTAGTTTTGATTTGCATTTCCTGATGACAAGTGATGTTGAACATTTTTTCATATGCCTGTTGGCCATTTGCATTTCCTCTTCAGAGAAGTTTCTTTTTAGCTCTTCTGCCCATTTTTTGACTGGATTCTTTTCTTTGTTGTTGCTGAGTCTCATCAGCTCTTTGCAGATTTTTGTGATCAGTCCTTTATCATTAGTGTTGGGTGCAAAAATGTTCTCCCAGTTGGTGGGGTTTCTCTTTGTTTTTGTTATTGTCTCTTTTGCTGTGCAGAAGCTCTTTAATTTGATGTAGTCCCAGCTGTTTATCTTTGCCTTCACTATCACTGCTTTGGGTGATGTGTCTGTAAAGATGTCTTTGATGTGCAAATCACGTAGTGTTTCGCCTATATTTCCTTCTATATATTTTATGGTTTCAGGTCTTATGTCTAGTTCTTTAATCCATTTTGAGTTGATTTTTGTGTATGGTGTGAGGTAGTGGTCAAGCTTCATTCTTTTGCATGTAGCGACCCAGTTTTCCCAGCACCATTTATTGAACAAACTTTCTTTGCTCCAATGCATAGTCTTTGCTCCTTTGTCAAAGATTAGTTGACCATAAATCTGTGGGTTTATTTCTGGATTTTCTATTCGATTCCATTGGTCTGTATGTCTGTTCTTGTTCCAATACCATGCAGTTTTGATGATTATGGCTTTGTAGTATAGTTTGAAGTCTGGGAGTGTGATGCCTCCATTCCCTTCTTTTTTTTTCAGGAGAGCTTTGGCTATTCGGGGCTTTTTGTGATTCCATATAAATTTCATCAATAATTGTTCTACTTCTTTGAAGAATGACATTGAAATTTTTATTGGAATAGCATTGAATCTGTATATTGCTTTTGGAAGGATGGCCATTTTAACAATGTTTATTCTTCCAATCCATGAGCAGGGGATGTCTCTCCATTTCTTTGTGTCTTCTTCTATTTCTTTTAACAGTGTTTTATAGTTTTCTTTGTATAGGTCCTTTACCTCTTTTGTTAGATTTATTCCCAAATATTTGATTTTTTTTGTTTCAATAACAAAAGGGATGGTTTTTTTTATTTCTTCTTCTTCAGATTTATTGTTTGTGTATAGGAAGGCTACTGACTTTTGCGTGTTGATTTTGTATCCTGCCACTTTACTGAACTGATTGCTGAGTTGAATTAGCTTTTCTGTGGAGTTTTTGGGGTTCTCTATGTATAATATCATATCGTCTGCAAATAGTGATAGTTTGACTTCTTCTTTTCCTATTTGGATTCCTTGGATGTCTTTCTCTTGTCTTATTGCCCTGGCTAGGACTTCCAGTATTATATTGAAAAGCAGTGGTGAGAGTGGACATCCTTGTCTTGTTCCAGATCTTAATGGAATTGCTTTCAGCTTTTCACCATTGAGAATGATACTGGCTGTTGGCTTGTCATAGATGGCCTTTATGATGTTAAGGTATGTTCCTTGTATCCCAAGAATTTCAAGGGCTTTTATCATGAATGGGTGTTGCACTTTGTCGAAAGCTTTCTCAGCATCTATTGATATTATCATATGGTTTTTATATTTCTTTTTGTTGATGTGTTGGATAACGTTGATTGATTTTCGGATGTTAAACCATCCTTGTGTCCCTGGAATGAATCCTACTTGGTCGTGGTGAATTATCTTATGGATACATTGTTGGATTCTGATGGCTAAAATTTTATTGAGGATTTTTGCATCAGTGTTCATTAGGGAGATTGGCCTGTAGTTTTCCTTTTTTGTGTTGTCCTTGTTCGGTTTTGGTATTAGTGTAATGTTGGCTTCATAGAACGTGTTTGGTATTGTCCCTTCCTTCTCAATTTTTTGGAAGAGTTTGTGAAGGATAGGCACTAATTCGTCTCTGAATGTTTGGTAGAATTCATTTGTAAATCCATCAGGTCCTGGGCTTTTGTTTTTGGGGAGGTTTTTGATTACCATTTCAATTTCGCTAATTGTAATTGGTCTGTTTAGGTGTTCTATTTCTTCTTTATCTAGCTTTGGGTGATTGTAGAGTTGTAGGAATTTGTCCATCTCCTCTAGATTGTTAAACTTGTTTCCATATAACTGTTCATAGTAGTTACTGATTATTCTTTTGATTTCTGCTGTGTCCGTTGTGATTTCTCCTCTTTCATTGATGATCCTGTTTGTGCTTTCTCCCTTTTTTCCTTTGTGAGCCTGGCTAGGGGTTTGTCTATTTTATTGATTTTTTCAAAGAACCAGCTCTTGGTTTCATTGATCTTTTGGATTGTTTTTTTTAGTTTCAATTTCATTTATTTCTGCTTTTGTTTTTATTATTTCTTTTCTTCTACTGGTTTTGGGGTTTTTTTGTTGTTCTTTTTCTAGATCTTTGAGCTTCGAGATTAGGTTGTTTCTTTGAGTTCTTTCTTGTTTCTTGATGTGAGCTTCTATTGCTATATATTTTCCTCTTATTACTGCTTTTGCTGCATCCCATACATTTAGGATATTGGTGTCCTCCTTGTCGTTCAATTCAAAGAATTTTTTAATTTCTTCTTTGATCTCCTCATTAGTCCAGTGGTCTTCCAGTAGTGTGGTTTTTAATCTCCATGAGGTAGGAAAGTTCCTTGCCTTCTTTTTATGGTTTATTTCTAGTTTGATGCCTTCATGGTCAGAAAAGATGGTTGATATGATTTCAATCTTGGTGTATCTGTTGATGTTTGTCTTGTGCCCCAGTATGTGATCGATCCTGGAGAATGATCTGTGTGCGCTTGAGAAAAATGTGTACTCCGTTTTTTTGGGGTTTAGTGTTCTATAGATGTCTGTTAAGCCCAATTGCTCTAGGTCCTTATTTAGAGCTTTGGTTTCTTTACTTATTTTTTGTCTTGTTGATCTACCCATTGTTGATAGTGGTGTGTTGAAGTCTCCCACTACGTATGTGTTTTCTCTAATGTCTGTTTTCAGAGAGGACAACAGTTGTCTGATATATTTTGGAGCTCCTTCGTTTGGTGAGTATATGTTAATGAGTGTTATTTCTTCTTGAAGTATTGTCCCCTTGATCATAATGTAGTGACCATTGGGGTCTCTTTTTATCTTTTTGAGTTTGAAATCTGTTTTATCTGATATAAGTATAGCTGTTCCTGCTTTCTTTTTTGGTCCATTTGCTTGTAGGATTGTTTTCCATCCTTTAACTTTGAGCCTTTTTTTATCTTTTATAGCTAAATGTGTTTCCTGGAGACAGCAAAAGGTTGTGTTTTGTTTCTTAATCCAGGCTGCAACTCTGTGTCTTTTTATTGAAGAGTTTAGTCCATTTACATTTAGAGTTAATATTGATATGTTAACATCTGTATTTACCATTGTGTTTGTCTTTCCTTTGATTTTATTTATTTATTCTTTTAATAACTTTTTTTTTTTTTTTGGCCTTCTTTCATTGTTATTCGTCCCTCTGAAGTTCTGGCTTTAGGACTCCTTGTAGTATTTTTTGGAGTGGGGGTTTAGTTGCAATGAAATTCCGGAGTTTCTGTTTGTCTGGGAAGGTCCATATTCTTTCTTCAAAGAGGAAGGAGAGCTTTGCAGGATAGAGTATTCTTGGTTGGCATCTGTTTTCTTGGAGTCTGTTGACTATGTCCCTCCACTCTCTCCTTGCCCATAGTGTTTCTTCGGAGAAGTCTGATGTCAGCCTGATTGGCTTTCCTTTGAATGTTATCTGTTTCTTCCCTCTTGCCAGCTTCATTATTTTTTCCTTGTCCTGGATTCTTGGGAGCTTTACTATTATGTGTCTTGCTGTATTTTTCCTTTCGTCGTGGAAGTTTGGTGTTCTTCTTGCTTCTTGTATATCAATTTTCAGCTCCTTCTTCACATTTGGGAAGTTCTCTTCAATTATCTCTGAAAATTTTCTCTGTTCCTACTTCTCTCTCCTCTCCTTCTGGTATTCCTATAACTCTTATATTTCCTTTCCTCATAGAGTCAGATAGTTCCCGAAGTCTTTCTTCATTCTTTTTCCTTCGTACTTCTCTTTCCTTTTCTGTTTTGGTTCTTTTTATTTCTGTGTCTTCAAGAGTACTTATTCGTTCTTCCATTTCATCAATTCTGCTTTCACTGCTTTTCCCAGAATTCTTTAGTTCTTCCATTAATTCTTTGATCTCCTGCATTTCTTTTACTTCCCTCTTTAGGGACTCAATTTCATTCTTCTGATCGTTGATTATTTTTCCCTTATCATTGTTTTCCTTTATGACTTCTGTCAGTTTTTTAATCACGGCAATTTTAAATTCTCTTTCTGGAAGGCTCAGAAGTTCTTCCAAGTTACTGTCGTTGCCATCTGGGGGCTGGTTTTCTTTTTGTGGTGTGCTTTTTCTCTGGAGAGTTGCTAGGTTGCGTGTGGTTCTTCTCTTCCCTACTGTCTGTTTTCTAATTTGCCGTATGCGTTGGGACACTGTGTTGTTGGGACTGGCCGGCATCTTGGGTGGGCTTCTCTGCTCCCCTCTGGTTCCTCCAGGAGTCATCTGTCAGTTTCAAGCAGTCTTTACTGGAGAAAGGTCCCTGTTGTAAAATGCCGATGTGGGGACACACTCCCCTGTGCGCCTGGTCTGCCCTGGCGGTGGGTTCCTGCTCCCCCTCTGGGCTTGGACTGCAAGCCAGAGGGGGTCTGGCGTGGGCGAACTTCCCCCGCTCACCTCTGGCTCCTGAGGAAGCCTTCTGCAGGTAGTCTTTACTGAAGAAATGTCCCTGTTCTATAATGGTGATGTGGGACACACTCCCTGCGCGTCCGGTCTCAGGCACACTCTTCTGCGCGCCTGGTCTGCCCCGGCTGTGGGTGCTCGCTCTCCCTGTGGGCTCAGACTACTTGTTCGGAAGGGGCCTGGTGTGGGCTAACTCCCCAGCTGGCCACTAGCTCCTTCAGGAGCCTGTGTTGGCTTCAAGTCGCTAGGTGGCGCCAGAGAACTCTCCTAGAGCCCTTGGGGAGCTGATTTTCCACCCCTGGGACAGGGAGCAGAGCGGGGATGGTAGGGTACACCTCAATGGCTTTGGGGTGCTGTGTCTGCCTTGTGCCCCACCGTCGTGGGGAACCCACGCCCCTAATTTCGCGCCCCAGGTCTCAGTTCCAAAGCCCTCAGTTCCAGGACGCGGGCTGTAGCCCAGATCAGTGGCGCGGGAATGGCACCTTTTGAATCCTGCTCCCCTGCCTGGGCGCCTGGTTCCTGCTCACTCCGGGAGGGCCTCCGTGCGTCTCCCCGCAAGCCTAGGTCGCAGGCGCGGGGACCTGGGCAGCTGCGATCCGATCCGGACCCGCGTTTGCTTTTCAACCGCACTGCTTTTCAGCGCGATCCGCGCCGCTTTCCCGCGCAATCCCGATCCGCGTCTGCTTTTCCAGCGCGCCGCTTTCCGTGCAAGCTTACCGGGCGGCCCGGGGCTGTGTGCTAGTGCTGGTCTCCTCCTGGGCGGGGTCTCTCTTTAATGGTGCCTGGAGCTCACCTCCGCAGCGGATCCTGCAGGGTTCTCCACAGCTCCCGTTCAGGGGGTGTGGTGGCTGCAATAGTTCCTTTCCACTCACCTATTTCATAATTTCTTTACTCTAAATTTTTATGTTCCACTTTCAATAGTTTCCTTTGATTTGGTAAATCATAATTATTTACTGAAGAGCCACGATTTACACAGAGTTGCACACAACAATTAGTCACAAAAATTGGAATTCAGGCTGTACTTTAAGTAATTCATCTTTCCTAGAATATGACAGAGTAGAGTTAATTATCAGTGATTAAAAGAATGGTGTTTACCTTTAGTGTTATACTTGTTTTAGATTAATGAGTCAAACGTCAATGTGTCATGGAAGAAAATTATTCACTTTAGCAGCATGAAAATGCCTACATAGTTTGATGAACTTCAGTGTATGCAGAAAATGACACATTTTAACCTACTATGTTAGGACAGATTTATATGTAAGAAAACATCAAGAGAGGTAAAAACGTCTGTACTCTTCAGTGAGTGGGAAACAAATGACTGGTCCTTTGTTTGCCTCTGTACTGGCAAATGGTGGTTGACATTGTTTGGAAAATAAAATTAAAAATAAAATCTTCATCCAACCAGGAAAAAAATCCAGAATGGTAGCAGAAGAACAATTTTAATTAAATGATTTTTAAACTAAAATGTGTTGTGCATCATAAGCAATCAGCTAAGAGTCTACCAAGACAGAATTCATCTTTACTGTAGCCAGATATAATCCATTACATGCGCATTTTCACGATGAACAATAACTAGACCTTTACTAACCTAATGAAAGAGCCATTTGTCTTATATAGTTCATCCTCAATTCACATGGTAATTGATGTGGCTATCTGTGTTGGCTAACTGCCTTTATCCAGAAAAGAAAAATTTCCCCTCTTTTTAGGACAGGAAGCAGTTTTTCAACCAATAGAGAGGCACCAAGCAGTTAGAATCTAACCTAACTCTCCCACAGAGACCAGGTAAGATCAAGGTGTTTATCCGCCTTGACATTTACAATTCAGACAGTCCAGATCCTAGAGAAAGACATGCTTAGGTCATAATGCTGACAAAAGACTTATCTAATTTTCAAAAGGATTTACACTTTTAAAAAAGAAAGATTGTACTTAAACTTGTAAGTTTTCTAAAGTAAATATCTAAGAAAAAGAACAGGTATGAAGATTCTACCCATCTTCAACAGAGAATTAAGCTTCTTAAATTTAATGTGTATTTGTATCTTTATAGTACCAAAAGTTCAGCTTCTGGCAATGGTCTAGTTGGGTTAGGGGCATACGAAAGGTGACAAAACAAAAACTACCACTCATTAACATCTACTGCCTCATTGTTTTATCTTTATGTGGGCCATTCTCACAAACTTAAATTTGACCAATACTAACTATATATGAAAAATAGTAAAAGAACTAAATATAGTAGTTGGCTACAGCTGGAAGATTTAGAACCATATTTTCCTTATTTCAACTCTCGCCACAATTCACTCTGAACATGAAATTGCTGGTGCCACAGATTGCACCCCTGACAGAGTGGGGACAGTATAGATTAGGAGTGGTGTTTCTGGGATACCACCAAGGCCGCAGCATTTCTCTAGGTATAAACACTAGCTCCTTAAATTGTTTTAGTCAACATGACAGTAGATATGTAAGCAAGAGTCAGGGACTGTTAAGGAATAAACCTGGACCCTGCTGGTCCAGGTCACCTTATATACAAGCTCCTCAACATAAATAAAACTTAGATGAAGTTGAGAATACTGTATATAACAAAGTTTCATATTTCCCTGCAGGTATGTTTTTCAGGGAAGGCAGACCTTCCCAACTGAAGAGAAGGACTGAAGATGTGAGTACCTGGAGCAAAGACATTCCTAAAGACTGCTCCCATTAACTAGTAACAAATAATTTCACTTCACCATATTCTCTACTAGACAGTTTCTTTGAAAACACGAGTTTCTTGGTCTTCCTTTCTTGTCACAAAAAAATAAAAAGGTGCTTTGTGCACTTTATTTTAGCAGTTTTATTCAGCCAGATGGATACCCACTACAAGAACAGATCCTCTGAGTTCAGTTACAGGTGACACCTCACACCAAAAGACCCATCCTCCAAAATGAAATTACCATAAAGAGTGGGCCTCCCTATAGCAGTCCCTGTATTGAGAAGATCCTGCTCTCTGGGAAGACTGGATCTTACGTCCTCTCATAGAGTGCTGTCCACCCCATGCTTCAGAGAATCAGAAGGAGGGAAACTATGACCTTCATTTATTATCACTCCAAAATGCAGAGTCTTGGGTGCTTTAAAGGTGCTTCTGAAAGTGTTTTTATACTTAAAAACAAAGTTCTAGCTATCTTAAAATAATATAATGAGTTTGCAAATGCATTTCAGTTCATTATTTATTGGATATTTCTTAAGTGACAACCTTCGTTAGAAAATTAGAGCAGGGCACTAAATACCAAAAACTACCAAATAAAAAGATTTAAAAAACAAACCAGCAATGTCAAATACTATTGGAATCATTTACAAAATATGTTGTTTCAAAAAGGCACCTGAAAATTTCATTTGAAAGAAAAGAGGTCTGGGATTTCCAAAATAGAGTTGGCAAAGAAAATCTGCCCTGTAATTCCAAGTTCTCTAACCAGGGAAACTGGGCTTTGTTGGCATCACTTCAAAGTTGGTAATGAACCAAAAGAAAATATGCCACCTGTAATTTTGAAAAGGTCCCATATTTCTGAAGCTGTAGAAATCTGTCATTGCTTTGAATTATAGTTGGTAGCAATGGGTGCAAAACACAGTCTCCTGTGGTGAGGTTCCTTCATCTACCTCAGCATTGAAATAAGGACAGCTGAGAAACTCTAGCCTGTAACTTACTTGAGGGAGATAGAGTTGCAAATAAAGGAAGTGAAGTACAGAGTAGGAGTTTGGGGAGAAGGGGAGATAGATGGAGAAAAGGGTTAATTTGAACTTTATCCAGTGATAAATGCTTCACTTTTCTTCACTTTTTGGAGAAGGAAAAAAAAAATAGTACTCAGAAAACATGTAAACAAGAAGGTAGGAATTAAAAACCTAAGGGCCTCTCTGGTGGCTCAAGGTGTTAAGACAACCTAGGAAGTGATCTGCAGCCACTGCAGCATGAGTTTGACCCCTGGCCAGGGAGCTACCCAGATGGCACAACAGACCTCTCCACACTCACCTGCTGCTCCCCTCAGCAGTGTGTTTCAGTAGATCTGCCTGATCTGCTCCCCACTCTGTCTCTGGTGAATCCTCTCACCCCCCCACACCTCTTGCCTGCACCCTAGTTCTTGTATGCATAAGTAAATAAATCTTTAAAAAAAAAAACTATAATCTTTTCTTTGTTGGATTTCAGATTAATGTTCAAGTCAGTTCAGTCATATCCTTGCCCACTGAAAAGTTTCTTTTTTTTATTCTTTTTTTAAGATTTATTTATTTATACAAGCACTGGGTACAGTCAGAAGCAAGGGAGGGTGAGAGAATTCACCAGAGCCAGGGTGGGGCAGAACAGGCAGACCGAGTAAATACACTGCTGAGGGGAGCAGCGGGCGCGGTAGGAGAGGTCTGTCACGCCATGTGGGACCCTGCTGGCCGGGATCGAACCCGCGCTGCAGAGGCTGCTGACAGCTTCACAGCAAGGCACTCAACCGCCTGCCAGTGGGAGATTGAACCAGCGCTGCAGAGGCTGCGGGCAGCTTCGCAACACAGTGCTCAACCGCTGTGCCACCAGGGGAGGTCCGCAGTCTTAGCTTTTCTGATAGTACTACTCTGTTCATCACCCTGATGTTCAATTTAACCTGATTATATAGCATCACCCAGGTAGGCCCTAGATCCCAGGATTATTTAATATATTAGTAAATGTTTCTCAGTTGCCTCCATTTGTTATGTGACTGACTAATAAGCAATTGAAAGTTTACAAGTTATAGTAACTTGTATACTTGTAAGTTTACTTGTAAACTTACTAAACTTCTCATAAATAAAAAAATATATTAAAAAGATACAAATCTTTAGTCAGAATCACAATGAGAAAATAAGCAAAATAGATCCAGTGTCATACAATGGAGCAAGGAAAAGTCTCTTCAAAAATATTGTCAGGAGGGCCTCGCCGGTGGAGCGGTTGAGCCCTAGGTTGCGAAGCTGCCCGCGGCCTCTGCGGCGCTGGTTCAATCCCCAGCTGCTCCCCGGCCACCGGAGGAGGGTCCCACATGGCGCACAGACCTCTCCTGCCGCCCGCTGCTCCCCTCAGCAGTGTACTTCGGTCCTTCTGCCTGCTCTGCTCCTTGCTCTGGCTCTGGTGAATTCTCTCACCCTCCCGCGCTTCTGACTGTACCCAGTGCATGTATAAAATAAACAAACAAATAAAAAATAAATAAAAATACATGCCTCTAAAAAAAAAAATATTGTCAGGAAAACTGGATAGCCGCATACAAAAGATACTATGTAACACAATTCAAAATGGATAAAAATCACAAAATTTATTTTGAGCAATAAAAGACCTGAAGTGGCAAAAACAATTCAGAGGAAAAAAAAAAAAATGGAGGCATCACACTCTCCAACTTGAAACTGCTCTACAAAGTTATACCAAAACAGCATGGCGTTGAATTAAAATAGACACAAAGGTAAAAAACAGAAATAAATCCCACATATATGGACAACTAATTTACAACAAAGGAGCCCAGAGCATACGATAGCAAGGAAAGTGTCTTCAATAAATTTTGGGAAAACTGGACAGCCACATGCAAAAGAATGAAAGTAGACCACTAACATCATACACAAAAATTAATTCAAAGGGGCCATATAGACTTGTATGTAAAATCTGAAACCATAAAATACAGAGGAAAAATATCATAGGAAATATTATTCTTGACATAGGCCTTAAAGACATTTGCTGGGATTGGACTCCAATCGTCAGGAAAACATAAGCAAGAACAAATAAATGGAACTGCGTAAATCTAAAAGACTCATACACAATGCAACAAACTGTCATCAAAATGAGAAGGTATCCTATGAAATGGGAGAAGATATTTTCTATACCATATATCCAACAAAGCTTTAATATCCAAAATATATGAAGTTGAAGCTCATAAAAGGGAGTTGTATAAATAAAGTAAAAGAAGTCAACTGTATAATGAAGGATAGAATTGGACTTAATGGTGAAGTTAATGTGTCTGTGTATTGATTTACCATACTGCACACTGAAAATTTATGTTATTTCAATAAAAAGTACACCAACTTACACTGTATTGATCATTAACTCTTAATTTCCCTTCCTGTTCCAAGTCAGAAACACCTAGAGAACTGTATTTTATACTTGTTTGTATTCCAACACTTAATCTAGTGCCCAGCATTTACTTAACTGTTCTTTTTTGACAGTAATCATAAATCTCATATTTTGAAAAAGAGTTTGTGAAGAAAACTGAGTTTGAAGTATGTGCTTGTTCCTCTTAGCTTAATTTTTAGCAACATTCCTTATGATTCTAAATGTTGATTTCCCTTTTCTTAGAGCATATACTTCAGAAAGTCAACAATTGTTAATTCTTTCTCTGCTTCAGAGATGGACATAATTTTAAAAACCACTTGCTTTTAGCCTCTAGCTAGGTTGTTTTGCAACCTAGCACTGTTTTTTTATAAGAACCTGGGAACTATCTCTTTGAAACAAACATAAAGGTAAGTAGTGGTTCTTTTTGCCAATTTCTGTAAGAGACATAGAAATCCACCTTCTACTGGGCACCTTTATCTACTTTGCAAAACTATTACTTGTCACCAAAAAATATGAGAAAGTTATCTTTCTTTTAGGTAAAGCTAACTAGACACATAGAAGGCCAGTAATTCTCGCCACTCCTCTCTCCCCACCCTCATCCCTTAAAAGCTTTCCAGTCTTTTTAGTGGAATTGAGCTCAAAATTAAGGCTTCTCTCCATTATTGCAACAGTCATGAATAAAGTCTTCCTTAATTGTTTAATGTTGTCCAGTATAGTTTTTGCTTTGATACAAGATTTCTGCGAAAGAGCAAAATGAATGATTTTTAAGCTCAAGCTTAGTTTGCCATAATCATATAAATCTGTATCTTTCAGAAAGATGACCAGTCTGCTTATTTTCTCCCACCAAGGAAAGCTCATGGGCATTGGTGATAGCAAGGAAAAATATGAAAAAAAAAAAATCAAGGAAAAAATGGTTCCAATAAAACTTAAAAAAAAAAATTGAAAATAACTGATTTACATGTATGAATTCTGTGTAAATAATTTGATCATTCAAAAAGCACTATCTGGATCTTTATGTGTAGGTTATTTCCTCATATGAAACTGACTTAAAACCCTGTAGCAACTATTTCAGGCCACAATGAAGCCTGTAAATGCACTGAAGATATGTATCTTACTGCCTATAAGTAAACACTAAAAGTTAAGTTCCTTATTTTCTTGGTAAAGTAACAGAATTTAGGTCACCCACAATTAGAGGTAAGGAAATTCTGCTACCCCAAACTGTTTTCAGGGCAATACCTGAGTAAACACTTGCCTATTCATCTTGTGATTACCTAGAGTCGGTTGAGAATAGAATTAGCTACAAGAAATATAAAGCAGCAAACCAATTTTATAACATTTTTAGACTGAAAATGACCTATGGGGTTGTAGAATCCCATCATTTCATTTGAAGGTGGAGAGAATATAGACTTTCTTGGAGTCACTGAATGAGCTGATAGCAATGAAACTGGTAATTTAGAATAAGGAATCTCAATTCTGAATTCCTAATCCAATGCTTTTCTATTATTTTCTGATGTTTTTCTTCTATTTTTGGCATTTGTTCCTGGCCTTTTGGTTGATTCCATAAATTCATTAACTAAGATTTTATGGTCTGCATGAGTCACTCTGTTTAGGAATATGTAAATGTTTAAAAGATGAGAAATATTAAATGGAAAATCATGAATAATCTATGGTGGAATTTCTGTCTGCAAAGTGTTGCCCCCCCCCCCACTGATAAGAGTGCTTTCCCTTCTCCCTCCCATGCTATCTTTACTACAGAAAGAAGTTTTGACTTCAAAATTAAGTGATAATACAGTTGAAACAAAAGGCAGATTCTGAATGGGGGCCATTATCTGAATAAAATTATCTTCCACACACATATTACAAGAGATGACCCCCTATAATTTCATCTTGGTTTGGATTTCTCCATCTAAACTAGAAAAAACTTAGCACATTTCATTCATTTCACTGGGAGATTGAGAGTGTAGGGAAATATCAAAAATAACCATCACGGGTCTTGCCAGCTTCATGTCATTTTAAGTTTGTTTCGTAACTTGGCTTAAAATAGAGTCAACTATAGAAAGCCAACAATTGAGATTGATAAATAGATAACTGATTAAAAAAAATGAACTAACTAGGTTAAAGGTGCACATACACACACGTACAGTTTGTAGTCTTGTAAAAAATCCTTCTTTGCTTCATTAGATCGAAAATGTGATGCAGTGTATAGGGAGTTGACTCACCATGTTAACTTTCCTTTATGAGGACTTTTCCAATAATGGAAAATATCAGCTTCTAGTGTCATTAATCCACTTGAATCATAATACTTAAGGAAATTACCTTGGTTCTAAAACATACAGACTATTTCTATACTCAGCTTCCATGTAAATTTAATGTCATTGGAGAGTTCCCTAGGTTAGTGTTTCAAACCTAACTCCTGGAATCAAGATATCACTGTCTTGTATGATACCCTGTGTTCCCACAGGGCTATCCTTTGAACAGATAAATGCTTAGAGTGTAAATGACCTTTATGTGGATCCTTCGCTTTTAGGCCTGTTAGGAAGTTGTACATTTTGAGAGCTGGAGATTTCTGGACCTACTAAACATAGAGCTTCCATATGATCCAGCAATTCCACTCCTAGGTATCTACCCAAAGGACACAGAAACATCAATTCCAAAGAACACCTGCACCCCTAGGTTTATAGCAGCACTGTTTACAATAGCTAAGCTTTGGAAACAACCCAAATGCCCAAAAATAGATGACTGGATCAAGAAGATGTGGTACATATACACCATGGAATATTACTCAGCAATCAAAAAAGATAAGCACATGCAATTTGCAGCAACATGGATGGCGCTGGAAGGGATCATGTTCAGCGAAATAAGCCAAAAAGAAAAAGAAAAATACCGGATGGTCTCACTCATAGCAGGAATCTAGAAAACTTAAATAAGGGACCAGGAAAATGAATAACTATCAGAAAGTGAAAATCAGAATCAACAAAAAACTATGAAACAGAGACACTTTTGGGGGGTGGGGGGCGGGAGGGGAGGGATTGGGATCAGAAAGGGGGGGTTGCAACTGTATGGGGAATATAAAAATAAAATTTATTATTAAAAAAAAAAGACTGTAGCTCCATTTTGTAGTTTCCTTTCCTTATGTAAAATACCTATAAAAAGTGAAGGACTCTGTTCAACCTTAAAAATGCAGAGAATGTGTGGATGTATAAACACATACATACAATCTACAAATGGTGATTTTTCAGTGGTATCAAGTATTAAGAAAGAGGTAGTTACAATGCATATTAATAGAAAATGTTTGAACTCACAAGTTACAAAAATTAAAAATAATTACCAATCGTGATAAGACTAAGGAAACTAAGGATATAGTCGTCAGAATTTGATTAGGTCTCCTTAATAGTAAAGAGAAGATGGTGGTAAAACACAGGACAGGAATTAAGAAAATTTTGTTACTTTATATTACTCATGGCATTAGAGTTTTAATTTAAATTTATGTTAAATATTAATATGAGAGTGGAAAAGCTTTTCTGCTAAGACGATACTAAAGGGAAAAACTTTCTCCAATTATATACTTTCATAAACACTTTCAAGAAATTCTTTCAACCGCTCAGGTAGTGATATGCATTTGCATTAGCAAAAGCCAATGAAAAATAGTTTTCCTGACTTTTCTAGTTCATTCAAACATATTACCTAGCCTTAACTTTTGTTACACCTGTGATTATTCTATTACTCTATGTATAGCTTAAATAATAATGTGAGCAGTTGTTTAAAGGCCATGGGAAAATAAAAACTTCTATAGTATCAAAATTTCCCATTTGTAATTTCCCAAATGCACTTCCCAACTCATAAATGTTATCCCAACTTTGTGATAACTGCAAACTTTTTTTTCGTATACTTTTACCAACGCATACCTCCCTAACTAAAGAGACTGAACATACAAGAGACTGAACATGCAAGAAACTAAGCATACATACTTAAAGCATACAGTTGGTCAGATTTTACTTATGTAGTCATTCATAAAACCATACAGATAAATAAAATGAACAGAATTTTCACACTCAAGATCTTTTTTCTTCATAATAGTTGGTAATTCTTCCCCTCTCTATTAGTGCTGCTTTTCCACATCAATAGAAAACCAGTTGTATTCTATCACTTCAGTTCACATTTCTAGAATATTGTGTAATTGATTTTCCATAATATATACTCCTTTTTTTTTCTGGCTTTATTTACTTGTTTTGAGATTCCTCCATGTTGTTTTTCAAGGTTCATTTATGTTGATTGTTGAGAAGTGTTTCATTAGATGTACCATGTTTATTCATTTACCTCTTGTTAGGCATATAGTTTGTTTGTAATATTTGAATATTACACATAGAGCTTGTACAAACAAGTTTTTGTTAAGACAAAGTTTAAAAATTTTTAAAGAATACCCTGATATCCCCCTGGAGGTGGCCCTCACAGCTTTCCAGTGAAAGCATCAGTACAGTGAGTTGGGGAACCCCTCAGCAATTGTGTTTTTTATATACAAACATTTGTAATATCTTACAATGAATAGGTGGTTTTCAGAAAACAGATGAACAACTATAATCATATATTTATATTTGGTGGTTACCAACCGTGATAAGACTAAGGAAACTAAGGATATAGTAGTCAGAATTTGATTAGGTCTCCTTAATCAAAAAGTCCTGCAATCAATTTTTGGTGGAAACTTAATGTTGTACATGCAGATGTTCATTCATGAGGCTCTCCACCCATAAATTATATAATGTTATATGCTAATGTTATTACAGTTAGAAAACACTGACTCAGTAGCTCAGTTTCCAATTTAAACTGGAAATGCCCCATGCTTCAGCTTATTAACCCTTACATTTTGATTAAGCCATCAGTTTAAACTAATTGATCCAGCATTCTGTGCTTAAGATTTTAATCCTCTTACTCTTTTGCAGTTATTCATTTTGATATTTAGATTGTAAGAAATATACTATCTTAACATCTCTCATGTTTCCAAAGTAATTATCCTAACAGTGAAGAACATTAAACTAGTATTTTTGGAAATCTGGTAGCAGAAATCATAATCTTTAAAGTGAAGGAAAAAATCTTCAATGTTCATTTTTTTTAATTTATGGAATTTTAGATGCTATTTAATAGTAAATTATTTAATATTACTACATTTTCTCTGAGATATTTACATAAATAATTCTTTCACAAGCATCATCTTTGCTAAACTATGAGGACTGCCTAGTACATCCTCATATATATCCCCAAGATTCACCAGTAACCAGTTTGAAGAAGGTATCACTGGATATGATGGCTGGTACCCAGCACTTATCTCTGACTTTGTTACATGAATTTAGATGAAAACATTAGTTTAGGAGGAAATGGAAAACCTTCTTTCTTGAATTATTTAAATTATGAGTTTACAAAGATTGATAATTAATGCATTTAAAAATAGCCTAACTTTATTTTATTTTTCAAGAAAATAGAAATGACCTGTTTATTGCAGTGTTGTTTACAATAGTTAAATTATGAAAACAACCTAAGGGCCCCAAAAGAGGTGAGTAAAGAAGACGTGGGGTGTGTGCATTACTCAGGGATCAAAAAAGTTAAACTCATACATTTGTGGCAACATGGGTATAGTTGGAAGGAATGTTCCTAGTGAAATAAGTCAGAAGGAAAAAGATACATACTCACTGGTGTCACTAATATGTGAAATATAGAGAAACCCAAAGTAAGGATCAGATGAAGAAAAACTTAAAAAAACTAACCCTTGAAAGCTGACTATAGAACTGAAACATCCAGAAAGCAAATGACTTTGGAGAGGTGTAAGAACAAAGAGGAAAGGGAGCACGATGGATTATGGTAGTGGGCTCTGGGTGATTTGGTGATGGTGCACTATAGTGGTGATACCAGATTGGGGGGATACAATAGGATACTGGTGGTGTTAACTATCGTTACCTCTATTAAGAAACTAAAATTAGGGCCTCCCCCAGGGGCGCAGCGGGTTGAGCACTGCGCTGTGAAGCTGTTTGCAGCCTTTGCGGTGCAGGTTCGATTCCCGGCCGGCCAGGGAGACACCCACATGGCATGGCAGATATCCCCTGCCTCACCCACTGCTCCCCTCAGCAGTGTCTTCAGTCCATCTACCTGTTCTGCTCCCCGCTTTCTTTAGTGAATTCTCTCACCCTCCCACACCTCTGACCTGTAACCCCATTCTTGTATAAAGTTTAAGAAACTAAAATTATTAAAAAAATCAAAATATGGAAATGAGCCACAGAAATTCACAAAAATATATGAATATGTAAATAAGAATTATTCACAAATGGAATGGGGGGTGAAGAGCTTGTGCTCAAGGTAAGAAACCCTAGAAAGGCTCAAGTGTTTATAAATTCATGGCTTCACTCTTTTTGCTGGTTATGTTAAGCTAATTTGTTTTGATACATGTTCTGAAGAAGTGACAGACAGTCCAGTGTTCTGGACTAAATGTGTTACCAAACTACATTTTTTTCTTGGAGGGGAGGGCATCTGAATTGTCAAGACATTCTGAATTCATACATTAATTTTCAGGTAGAATTTTGTAAGACTAGAAAAGGTTTTCATTGTCTAAGGGTGATGCCAAAAGGAAAAGTTTCTCCAATTTTATAATTTTAAGTCATTTTTTAAAAATGTGTTCAACCTCTCAGGCAGTGATACGCATTTACACAAGCAAAAATACATTGAAAAATAACCCTTTTCATGACTTTGAGTTCACTGAAACATGCTGCATAGCCTTATCTTTTGTAATACCTGTAACTATTCCATTACTAAATGTGTCGGCTTCAGGGGCACCTTTCATAGTATATTTAACTAATTACTTCCAAGGTTCTCCATGGCTTATGTTTCCCCCAGGGTTTTGCTGCCTTCTTCCCTTAGCCAGAGTGCCCACATCCTCCTTGGATTGTCTAGTCTCATCATTCTTAAGCAAGTCAAAATGTCCCCTACAATATGTTACTTCATGCATCCTGACTCTAGCTGAATAAAAATCCTGGCAGACTTCCAATTATTCACTGCTCTAGATTTTATTTAGTGTAAGAAGTTTTGCTTCATGGAGGATTTTTACCCAAGGCGTCATTCATAAAAGTAACTATCATATTTTTACACTGCAGTTTTTTTTACAGCTATTGCTCTGCTGAAACAGATCTTCGACTTTTATTTTACCAGCCCTTACACATTACTTAATTTAACAAAAATTTTATTGTGCTATATTTTTCAGCTTTAATAAGGTATAACAGATAACACAAGGTGATGATGTGCTATATGTACACTCTGTGAAAGTATGTTTATAATTGAGTTAATTAACACATCAATTCACAAATACACCTCTGGGGAGGGGCAGGTGTGAGAACATTTAGCTTTTACTATCTTAACAAATTTCAATTATATATTATTACAGTTTTATCAATGCTAGTCATCTGTGTAATTTATTCACCTTATAACTGAAAGTTTGTACACTTTTACCAAACTCATTTTTCCCACTGCACTACTTTTCTATTGTTTCTATGAGTTGAGTTTTTTTTCAGATTTGCCATATATCAATAGACATACAATTTCAGGCATAAGCAAGCAGCTAATTTTTCACAAAGGAACTATGAATTAACAATGACAATTTCTTCTATTGATGATGTTGGGGAGAATGAATATCCACATGAAGAAGAAAGAAACTGGATCCCTAATTTACACCATCACAAAATTCAGTGGCGAATGGATGAAAGAAGAGATTGACAGAACTGATACCATAAAACTCCTAGAATAAAACTTTGGATGGATGGAAATCCTCTGACATTGTTCTTGTCAATGATTTTTTAATTAGAAAATAAAAATAAAAATGAACAAGTGGGATTACATCAAACTAAAAAACTTCTGCACAACAAAGGAAACCATCAACACAATGAGAAGGCAATCTCTGGAATGGGAGAAAGCATTTGTAAACCATATATCCAAAAGGACTCATATCCAAAATGTCCAAGGGGTTCATACAACTCAATATCAATCACTCAATCAATAACACAGAGGCCCGGAAGAGACATTTCCCAATGCTGACACACAGTGACCAAAAGTTTATGAAAAGTTGTTCAAGATCACTAATCGTCAAACAAATAAATAAAAAAACCACGGTGAGAGATCTACTTACATCTGTTAAGATGTTCTATTATTTAAAAAAAAAAAAAAAAAAAAACAAATGCTGCTGAAGTTGTATTGAAAAGGGTACTTTTGTATACTGTAACTCTTGTAAACTATTGTAAATTGGTTCAATATCTATAGGAAATAACATCTATATTCCTGCAGATATTGAAAATAGAACTACCACAGATCTAGCAATCCCAAAGGGAAAAAAAAATCTCAGAGATACCTGTATTTATTACAGCTAATTCACAATATAAACAGATAAAAGCAATGTAAGCAGGATAGAGAGATGAATTGATAAAGAAAATATGAGAGTGATATTTATTTATATGCTTTGTTGACAGTGGTGTGTTCAAGTCCCCTACTATCGTTGTATACTTTCTACTTCTCTCTTAAGAAAAAGATATGTTGGGACATCCCTGGTGGCACAAAGGGTTAAGCATCAGCACTATGAAGCAATCTGCAGCACAAGTTAGATCCCCAGCTCTCTCCTGACTCACCTGCTGCTCCCCTCGGCAGTGTATTCTAGTAGATCTGCCTGTTCTGCTCCCCACCCTGTCTCTGGTGAATCCTCTCAAACCCTCACACCTCTGGCCTACAGCCCAGTTCTTGTATGCATAAATAAATAAATCATAAAAAGAAAGAAAGAAGAAATGTTACTTTAGGTATTTTAGGTGTTCCTAAATTGGGTGCATATATGTATTTCTGTTATGTGCTCTTGACAAACTGACATCTTACTCATCATGTCATGATTTTTACTTTCTTGTTACTATTTTGGCTTAATGTCTGCTTTGTGCTTGCTTAATGTCTGTTTTCTTTTGGTTTCCTTTTTTATAGAATATATTTTTCCATTCTTTTTAATTTCAGTCCATTATGTTCATGTAATGACTAAGTGAATCTTTTAGGCAATATATATTTTGGTCTTATTTTATCCACTCAGTAAATCTTTGTCTTGATTAGAGAATTTAGTTCACTTACATTCAATTTAATTATTCATAGACTTGGACTTACATTTTTTTCCCTGGTTATTTCTAATTCTTTTGTTCCTCTCTCCATTACGATTTTATGATTTTCATCATGGTATGTATTGATTCCTTTCACCTCATCGATTATGTGCTGATTAGAGGTTAGTATTTTGTGATTTCTATGAGATTTCACATAAAGTATCTTATAAAGTCTATTTAAATCTGATAACTGGAAACAAAAATAAAAACTGTTTTAGCAAAATTTAAATTATTTTATTCCTCTTTTCATTGATTTTAGAAGTATCCCATGATCTCAATTTTTCACAGAAGACAGCAAGTCAAAAATACTTTTTAAAAATGAGTAAATGTCTCTCTCATACAGTTCCTTAATTCTATTTTAGAATCCCTTCCAGATACTTATAAACTCTATGCTATCATTTCCCTACATCAGCACTATTTTGATGTCTCCAGATCTTACTAATACATACTAACTTAATTATCTTGGGCCGAGTAATCATAGATTATTGTAATTTACTCTACTAGTATTGAATTTCAAATTCAATAGTGATACATAAATGGAATAATGTGTAAGCTGGGCTCACTATAGCATACTGCTTATATGAAAGTTTCTCAGGTAGGCCATCTAACTTTTGTGATTTTAACAATTACATAGAAAATCAAGATCTCCTAAACCTGTATAGTACACTTTGCATGACTGGGTTCACATAAGAGATCAAGAATAATGTCAGCTACTGTGAGTCCCAAGTCCAAAAATGGAAGAATTGGGACAAAAATACTCCAGATAAACCATTATGCATTATTAAGCTCTTGTTTACAGAATCTAGAAGTGCAAATTGATTAGTCAGAATATCTCATCTCTTTCTAACTTCCCAAAAGTTTAGCAATAACTGGACAAACCATGTTTTAGATGATTTATGATATAATTTTGATAGACATTATAATATTTTGATAGACATTATAATATTCACAAATTTGACAGTGAAACTGTAAAATACTTAAAAGAATTATGGTCTCAATTCTACCTGAACATTAATAGCACGGAAAAAAAATACACCATCTCTCCCCATCAGGGGTTGCAGTGTGTCAAGCATTAAGCATTTCTATTGTAATATAAATACTGATTTTAAACCTAGATAACTGACCACTTTAAAGGACCCCATTTTTCTCAATCAACACCCTAACTCCTACTTTTATTCTTTAATTCACAATAAAGAATGAACCTGTGAAATCCTCGAGGCATTCTCCCTCAGGCCCTAATACAGAGCCCCAGGTGAACACCTTCCTCTCTCTTTAACCACAACCAGTACTTATGAGTAGTAAATTTTGTTCTTCAGAGTTCCCTGATGGTTTGCTAAAGTGTTTCCTAAAATAATAAAAATTACAAGGGCTGGTCCAGTCATAACATTGATTCTGATCAGGGAAATAACTGTGGGATTTGCCTTAAATAATTTGTGCCTGGACTTGAGTTATGAGGAATTCCTAGTAAGTGATGCTAATATCAATAGCCTGAGGCAGACAACAAAGTGATTTTTTGAGCATCTGAATTATGGACACTATATAAAATGTAACAAATTGCCTCCTCAAGGGAAAAATAACGAAAATAGACTAACAGCAAATATTACAGGAAATTCTAGTGAATTGCCAGCTCTGGGAAGAGAGAACTACTATTGAGGAGACTAAGAACACTAACTTGGAGTCATTTAGACATAAATGTAAAATCTCACTCTAGCACTATCACTAGTACTGCTGTGACCTTGACAAGTAGCTAAAATTTTCCAAATTTAATTTTATACATCAGTGAGATAAGAACAAAGCTGAGTGATTAGAATATAAGATCCAAAATGAGAAAGAGATTACTGGTATATTCTTAAAAAATAGTGAATGCAACTATCATAAATGAACTCAACTTTAATGAATCCAACAAGATATGGAGGGTGGGATGGGATTTTATTTATTTATTTATTTGTTTATTTTAGAATTATTTATTTATTTATTTCATTTATACAAGCACTGGGTACAGTCAGAAGCGTGGGAGGGTGAGAGAATTCACCAGAGCCAGAGCGGGGAGCAGAGCAGGCAGAAGGACCGAAGCACACTGCTGAGGGGAGCAGCGGGCGGCAGGAGAGGTCTGCGCGCCATGCGGGACCCTCCTCCGTTGGCCGGGAGCAGCCGGGGATCGAACCAGTGCTGCAGAGGCTGCGGGCAGCTTCGCAACCTAGCGCTCAACCTCTGCACCACGCAGGAGGCCCCGGGGATGGGATTTTAAATATGACATAGAGGACATAAAAGAACTGTTTTCCAGTGGTGTTCTGTTCCTATGCATCTTTCCAAACTTGAGCAATAAAAGGAAATAATGTGAACAATATTCCACGCCTGGGCTTGACTGTCACCTCGCTGGACCTGACCTGGGTTTCACACCTTGCTTCCTGGGCTCCTGGCTTTGTAATAATTGTTTCCTGTCCACTAACTTGGGAAGTGGGAGCAGGGGAGGGGGTCGTTTGCTTCAGAAATAATCATGTTTCTAAAAATAAGCAAAGCCAAGGGAAGAATAATCACTGAACAAAAGTGAATGTTGATGTTTCGCTATATAACCTGGTGTTTTGTATGCTTTTAATTTTTTATCAGAAGTGAAGTCACCCTCACCGTTATTTGTAACCAGCTTGTTTCATAACATCATTTTTCAATGTCATTAAATAATTACATCAGTAAAAAAAAAAAAAAAAAAAAAAAGGTGCTCCCCTCTTCCAAATAATCTGTTCTAAAATTTTGGGGCAAAATGTGGTAAACTCAGTAAACAAAATGTATGTATGCAGTCAATGTCAATAATCATATCAATGTTTTAAAAACAATAGTGATTTTTACCTAGCAAGCTGACTTCAGTCCTAAATTCACAGGATATAATTTCTCAACAACAGTTTGTAAGTGAAGGCACACAAGATTCTCAATCTATAACTGTGTAGTACAGAATTGCAGACTCAAATTCCATTTACTGAAACTGATTTTCATTTTTACATTGTAACAGATAAATTGGTGCCTCAATGGTTTCCCTTGTTCAGCCTAAAACTGGTAAGAGTCATCTGAGATTTACCTTTCACACAAATATCCAATTAATCAGTAACCTGAGTCATTCTACTCCCAAAATAGTCCCCAAATTCAATATTTACCCTACCAATAACCCAAGTTGTTGCCATCATCATCTCTTCTGTCATGACTAATTACACTGCTTCCTCTTGTAACTCCTAAAGAGATTCTAGTCCCAGCTCCCAGTTACCAGTGTCCTTTCAAATTGTAAATCCAATTATGTATAACTCTTACTTAGAAATCTTCAGTGTTTTCCCAATGCACAAAATAAAATCTAAACCTCTTGCAAATTGTTCTACCTAATCTGTCACCTACATTTCTGATACACAAATAGTCTACAGGTATATTATTTTTTCCTCCAGAAATTGTTTAATAAAGATATTTAATGTGAGACCTCCCTGGTGGCGCAGGTGGTTGAGCGCCAAACTGTGAAGATGTCCGCAGCCTCTGCAGTGCCAATTCAATCCAGGCTGGCAGGCTAGAATCCCATATGGCAAAGCAGACCTCTCCTGTCTCGCCCACTGCTCCCCTCAGCAGTGTAATTCGTCAGTCTACCTGTTCTGCTCCCCGCTCTTTCTCTGGTGAATTCTCTCACCTTCCTGCACATCTGGCCTGTACCCCGGTTCTTGTATAAATAAATACATCTTTAAAAAAAAGATATTTAATGTTAGTGTGAACTTAAATCAATAGACTAAGTCTTCCATAAGATCTTGGTATTTTGAAATTATTTTTTTTCCTTAGTATGACACTAAAGGACTTGAACAGCAAGGGGATGCAAGTATAGATTAAATGAGGATACTCAGTAGCCCTGAGATCACTTCATGGTCCAACAGTGTTCTTGGGAGTTCCTGGATGGTCTCAAATAAAGAATAAATTTTATTCATTTTACTTTTGAGATATTCACTTGTTTTATGCCAGCTGTAATATAAGTTTTAGGAACTCTAATTCCTCTTCAGAGACTAATAAAGTGTTTTAATTTGCATATAAAGAATTTGGATAACTACATTTAAATTGTTCCATTGTAAAATTCCATGACTTTAAATGAACAGTTGTCTTGCAGGGAAAGGCAGGTAAGACTGCAGCAGGTCCTTGCTAGTTCACAAAAATTCTCTAAATTTGAAAATGAAATGAGACTGAGTCTATGATTAAACTTCTTACTAAAAAAGAAAGCTTTCTTGAAAGTCTTACAATTCTAAGACTGAAAGTAAAAGTATATTACCATGATGTAACATTACATTTGACTCTAATCATTTCAAATACATTTTTGGAAAAAAAATTAAAAATAACAATCAAATCTATTAGTAGTATCCAACCTTGAGCCATTAAACAGCTGCATAATACTAACTATGAGTACTATAAATTCCTAAGTCAGACAGACAATATATGGAAGCTTTATTCCTTGGCCAAAACACACGTTCTTTGAAGTAAGTAAATTCAACTTTCTCTCACAGCATTCTACCAGGACTAACTATTGACTAATTTGAAATGCATCTTCAATTGTCCTCGAAAATTTGGTAAAAAAAAAAAAAAAAAACAATGAGCTGAGGTCTGAGCAATGGGAAGCAGCAGAAACAAAATTTCAGGCAAAGAAAATAGAAAGTAAATATTGAGCAATTAAGCAATGGTTACCTACAAACAGGACTTCTGCCTTGAAGGAGGCAATCTCAAATATGGTCTCGCATGACTCCAACTTGTTTCTAAACAGTAGAATATGAATGTTGAGAAGATGTCACTTCTATGATTAGGTTACAAAGGATTATGATTCCCTTCTTTCTCAATCTCTAAGTCTCTGTTATTGACTTTGATGAAGTTGCCATTGGAGACCAGGTGCCAAGAAATTGAGGAAATCTCCATCAATCAGATGGCAAATAAGTAAGGCCCTTGGCCAAGTAAGTTTTAGGAACTAAATCCTGCTACCAATCATGTGAGTAAGCTTGGAGACAGATGAGCCTCATGGAGCCTTTAGCCAACAACTTGATTTCAGTCTCATGAGAGAACATTAATTATATGAAGAGCACCTCACCTAAACTGTAATGGCGTTCTGACCCAGAGTAATATGAGAACAAATGTGGGATACCGAAATCTGAGGTGATTTGCAATGCAGTGATAGATATGTAACTTTTATATACAGAGGTAGGAATTTATTCCTACTAAGAGATGAAATAATTCTAAAGCATTTTTGTAGTCTACTAGAAACCCATTACTCAGGAGACAGGATTTTTATAAGCCCAAGTGGATAGCTGTGGTTTGCAATCAGGTGAGGGTACCTTAGAGGCTGCTTGCCACAATAGCAAAAGACAAATTTTTAAGTACTAAGATGTTTTCAACAACTCATTTAAATGAATGCAGGAATCAGATTTTTTAAATGCTTCTATTATTTTTTTTCTATACTATTGATCTGATCACCTTTCAGAACCATTCTTTTTGAATACAATAGCTTCCCTAGTAGGAAAATAGGCCATTTACCTGCTAGACTATAGACCTTTCCCTAGCAGGTAAATAGACTATTCACGGCATAAAATTTTTGCAGGTTCTATTAAACACATACCTATATGCACTTATGTGTGTGTGTATATATGTGTGTATATATGTGTGTATATGTATGTATGCATGTTTGTGTGTATATGTGTGTATGCCTTGATTTGACATTATATTTACCCCTTTCGAAACTTTTTTATGTTTTTATTTCATTTTATGTTTTGTTTTACGAATACATCTTTCAAATTTCCACCTTACATGTTTTACTTTAAATAAATATATTTAAGGATACTTGTGAGAAATCTTTGGGCCCCAGTGAGCTCATTCAGCAAGAAACAACCAGAGCTTTCTCTCAAATTACACCCCAGGGCCTTAAAAGGAGTTTTGAGCACTGCACTAATAGAGAGAGATATCAGCTCACACCCAGACTCTTGTGCAGAATAGTCAACTGGTGAACATTTCTTTAGGAGAATCACTGATTTTTATGAGACAAGAAGATATATGATGGTCACAGATGGGATGTCATTTAATGTATGCCCACATCTGCTCACTGTGAAACAAACTGTTCTTTCATTTTATGAGTCCATTTTATGTGCAAAAGATGAAGGATTAAGATAAGCTGGATTGCAAGAGTTTGAAGTAAAATGAAGTTTAACTCTGTTGGGGGAAAAAGCCAGTGGAGATTTACAATGTCATACACATTGCTTATTTTATAGTTTGACTTCATCATTTCAAATACATAACCACAAACATATAAGATCAACCAAAGCATAGAATTGCAGTAAGGAAATCAAAGATCCTGAGTAACTCTGCCACTTTCTCCTGAATTATCTAGGACATTGCTTATGTTTCTAAATTCACCATATTTCTAAAATCCTTAAGATGCATGTTTTAATGATAGCAAATTATTGAGTATTTTTATTTTAAAATCCATTCTGATCAAGGTAACCACTAATGATTAGTATAAAACTTATAATCAATTTCATACATTTATATAATTACATTTAAGAAAGATGACTCATTAAAAATAATATAGTCATAGAAATACATAACTCCACAAACATGCCACATAAGAATGTATCATCATTGAAAGGTTTGGGCGTGGTAAAGAAAAGGAGATGCAGGCTAAATTTCTCAAAGGGGAGGGGGAAATTTATTGTGCCCCGGGGCGGGATTCTCTGGCCCAAGGTGCAGGTTGGTGAAGTCTCGTGCATTGTCGGGGAAGGCAAGTTTTCATAGGGTGGGGAGAGGGAAAATGGGCTTGCAGTGGGGGAACTGGTTTGAAGAGGAACAGAGTTGTTTTCTGATGGTGTCAGCAGGCCCTCATTTTCGACCCTAGGTGGGCTTCCTCATTCTCACCCCTGCATCAATCTTTCAATAATCATAAGGGCACTGAAGTTCACACATTAACGCTTATACCATACCCAAAATTAGTTTAACATGGTATAACAACTTGAGTACCAGACCTAAAACTGTAAAATTCCTAGAAAACTTAGAATATTTCTCTGGCATTGATGTGCGCAACAATTTTATGATACCAAAAGCACAGCAACAAAAGTTAAAATAAGTAGGACTAAAGAAAACTGAAAGGTCGATGCAGGGGCCAGGAATGAGGAAGCCCACTTAGAAAAAAACAAGATGGCCCTGACACCAGTACCACTGAATCATCAAACCAAAACTGAAGCCATAAACAGGAGAAAAACAACTCAGCTCCATGATGATAAACAACTTTGTTCTGCCTAAACCTGTTTCCCCCGCTGCCAACCCAGTTTTCCTGCCTAACCTTTCCTCACCCTCTAAAAGGACATCTCCCCTCACAACAGACGACTTCACAAACCCCCACTTTGGGTCCAAGAATTTCACACGGGGGCGCAATAAATCCGCCCCCCCTTTGAGAAATTTAGCCTGACTCTACTTTTCTTTACCATGCTGAGCCTTTCAAAAACTAAAAAGCTTCTTGCAGCAAAAGAAACAACTAATATAATGAAATGGCAAATTACCTGAAATAGGGGGAAATACTTGCAAATTATGTCTGAAAAGAACTAATACTTTAACCCAAAATATATAAAGACCATCCAATTTAATAGCAAAAAAAAATGAAAAAAATACCAATTCAAAAGACAGAAGAACTGGGGAAAAAAAAGTAATGATTATAGAAAACTGTGATTCAAACTCATTTTTAAAATTGTCAAACAACAGGATTAAATCATAATGATGTTAATTGAGAGCAAATGGATTAAGTACTGGAGAAAGTAAAAAATAGAATACAAACAACTGAAGAGCCAAAGGAACATATACTTCAATCTAAATGTTTCAGGGTAGAAAAATAAAGACATTTATGTAAATATTCACACTAATTCTACAGAATTAGGTAATTTAGGATTAGAAATTGATTTAGTCAATCCCTGACTTAAAAATGATACTAATTTTTATAGAGAGGTGTAAATACATTAATTATTATACACATTAACTTTATAAAATTAACTTTGTAAAATATACTAATACTACTTTAACTTGGCAGAGAATTTTAAAAGATTCCCTGATATTACAATGCTCCATCACATGATTAACCTAGCAACACTATTTCTTACATACCTAATGTAACTTAAAGGGGTCGAGAAAACAGTTCTGGAAGTATGTGTCATATTTCAGTCTGAAATGGCAAATGAATATGAGTTTTTTTTTTTAATATTTTTACTATTTTTGTGTAGAACTGGGCCAGAGGTGCAGAGGGGAGAGACAATTCACCAGAGACAAAGTGGGTGGCAGAACAGGCAGATGTACTGAAATATACTGCTAATGGGAGCCGCAGGTGAAACAGAAGCAGTCTGCTGTACCATGTGGATTAGTTCCTAGGCCTGGAATTGAACTCTGACCATCTTGATGATAGTGCTGAGACTTAACCACTAGGCTGCCAGGGAAGCCCAAGAGGTATTTTTAAATTGTGTGACTTTTAATAGAAAAACAATATCTTTTAAGGGCAAAATAGATATAGTAAATAAAATCAAACTAATTTGGTCTGAAATAATTGAGTACTATTTTGATAGTTTTGTGTATAAAGGAGCTGCGTAAGAAACCATCCAAAATTCAGAAGATTTGATTTCAGGAGGCGTGAAAAGAGTCTATATTCATACTATCCATATTATGTACTTATATCACTGCTTAAAGTCACAGATGTGTCTCATCAATCACACTTTGACCCTAGAGATTAGTACCCTGTTAAGATAAAATATTTTAGCTAAGCAAAACCATGTTAACCATGGTTTTGGTAACTATTGGTAAGAAAATGAAATCTGGTCTTGTATCCAGTAAAGTCACAGAGCACACAGTTACCAAGCTACAAAGCACTTTTGAGAAAGATGGATACAGTGTTTGGGCTGAGGGTTTTGCAGCAGATCAATGACTTAAAAGGTAAAACACAACAACATAATTACTAAGGCCCAAGAAGACCAAACACTCACATACAGGCCATGAGATATGCCTTCTAATAAAATATCTACTAGAAAATCTCAAGTAAATTATGTCTTCAACTACCCCTCCCGCCACCATCTAACAGAACCCTTCACTCTATGAATTATGGCAGTGGAATGTACTAGTGACTTTACTAAAGAACATTCTTCTTATAGAGCTAAAGTCTGTTTTGACATTTGCAAAAACCAGGTTGGTGACATAGCAAAGTTTTGAAATTCCTCCTCACATAAATGCATCAAATATATAGTTACACAGAGAAATTCTAAGAGAAATAAAGAAACTAGCTAGATGACTTCTACACACTGGATGAATAAAAAAATACTAAACATTAAAAATTAGGCAAGAGAAAGATCAAAAGGGATCCAAATTGGAAAAGAAGTAAAACTATCACTATTTGCAAGTGGCATGATATTATACACAGAATATCCTAAATATTCTGTGGAAAAAGCTAACTGAAACAATAGACTAGTGTGATAAATTGGTATGGTAGAAAATCAATTTACAAAAATCAGTTTTGTTCCTATATTCAAACAACCTAGCAGAGGAAGAAATTAAGAAATCAATCCAGGGACCTCCCTGGTGGCACAAGGGGTTAAGTCTCAGCACTATGAAACTATCCGCAGCTAGTGCAGCACAAGTCTGATTCTCTGCCAGGGAGCTAACCCACTTGGTGCAACAGACCTCTCCAGTCTTGCCTACTGCTCCCCTCAGCAGTGCATTTCAGTTAGTCCGCCTGTTCTGTTTCCCACTCTGTCTCTGGTGAATCCTCTCACCCTCCACACCTCTGGCCTACACCCCAGTTCTTGTATGCATAAATAAAATAAACCTTTAAAAAGAATAAAAAGAAATCAATCCAACTTACTATCACATCAAAAATAATAAAATACCTAGGTGTAAACTTCAAGGTGAAGGACCTGTAACATGAAAATGGTTAAGAAACTGTTAAAAGTAAAAGTAGTCATAAGTAAATGGAAAGATACTCCCTGCTCATGGATTGGCTGTTTAAACATTTTAAGATGACCATCTTACACAAAGCAATATACAGATTCAATAAAATCCCTATCAAAATTTCAATTAAATTCTTCAAAGAAATAGGACACACATTTCAGAAACTCATATGCAGCCACAAGTGATCATGCAGAGCTAAAGTAATCCTGACAAAAAGAAACATGATGGTATCTACTTGCAGATTTCAAACTATACTAAAAGCAATATTGATCAATTAAATAAAATTGAGATCCCAGAAACAAAGCCACACTTACATGCATGGGAAATCTACAAAAAAAAAAAAAAAAACAACAACAAAAGATCCAAGTGCATACAATGGAGAAAGTCTCTTCAACAAATGGTATTGAGAAAACTGTTTAACCACACGCAAAAGAATGAAACAATCTAGTTACTATCTCACACCATACACAAAAATTAACTTAAAATTAATCAAAAATTTAGATGTAGGGTCTGAACCATAAAATACATGGAATAAAACAGGCAAAACACTACAACACTGGCTCTAGTGATGTCTTTGTGGATTTATCTCCAACAGTAAGAGAAACAAAGAACATAAATGGTACTACATCAAACTAGAAAGATTCTGCACAGCAAAATAAATCTCACTAAAAGAAAAAGACAACTTACTGCATGGGAGAAAGTATTTGCGTACCATATACTGACAAGAGACTGACAGCCAAGATCTGCAAAGAACTCACACAGCTCAACAGAAAGAAAACAAATAACCCAATTTAAAAAATGGCAGAAGTGCTAAACAGACACTTCTCCAAAGAAGACCAACAGATAGCCAATAGACACATGCAAAAATGTTCACATCATTTATCATCAGGGAAATGCAAATCAAAACCACAGTAAGATATGATCTCACAACTATGGGAATGGTCATATCAAAAGACCAAACATAGTATGTGTTAGTGAGGGTCTGGAGGAGAAGAAAACATTTTATATCACCCCATTGTTGAGAATGCAGACTGGTGTAGCACCTATTAGTATGGAGGTTGTCAAAATATTAAATATTGATCCATCATATGATCCAGAAAATTCAATCCTGTATATCTAATCAAAGAGTACAAAGACACTTAATTTTAAAGTGATATATACAGCCCTACGTTCATTGCAGCACTATTAACAATAGCCAAGCTATGGGAAAGTGACTAAAAACAGATGAGTAGATTAGAAAGATGAATATATTAGAAAGTAGATTATACACACACACACATAATGGTATACTACTCAGCTATAAAAATAAAAATAAACATTTGGCATTTGTGATTATACGGATGGAACTGAAAGGGATTATTCTAGTGAAGTAAGTCAGAAGGAGAAAGACAAAGACTGGATTGTTTCACTCATGTGTGGAATAGAGAGAGATAAAATAAAGGATCAGACAAAAACAAACTATAAACCCTACATACCTGACAGTAGAATAGGGTCAATGGGGAGGGGGGAAGGGAAGGGAGAGAGCAAAGTGGAGAGGAGGCACAGTGGACTATAGTGGAGGACTGTGTGTGCCTTATTATTGGGCGTGGTATGGTAATACACATCTGAATGATGTGATCCCATACCTCTAAATCATATAGTGTTGTAATCCAATATTATGTCAATTTTAATGAAAAATGGAGAAAATACATTCGAAGATGTTGGAAAGGCTTATGTGTATTCTCACTATAGACTTCAATCTAGCACAATGTTAGACAGTTTAGAGCAGAGAGGGCAATGCTTAGAGAAAATAATGGCTAACATTCCCAGGATCCCAGAACACAGTGCCAGAGCCAAGTCTGGGAAGAGACAAGAAAGGCACAGAGGGGAGAAGATCATTCCCCACCCAACCTGCAGGCAGGCCCATAAAACCTGAGGAGGGCAAGAAGCACCTACAGTAGAAGGAATTCCTTTAAAGCAGATGGTTGCTGGACAATAAAGCATTTCCCCTAAACAGAACAAGCAATTTCTGGGGGGAAAAAAACACCAAATGCCCTTACCCTTCTAAGGGAAAGTTGGAGCTCGCTCATTGACACTTCAGATACCATGGCAACTCCTTTTAGGCAATCTCTTCTCTCTTCCCTGCCCCAGGGAGTGGCAGAGAAGAAAGTCTAAAATGAAACTGAGGACCCCATAAAAGCCAGGTATCTCCCACAATTCCCTTGCAATTGTTTTTTCCAGGTTTCTGCCCACTAGGACACTTTTGTGGACATACTTTCACTAGTTTCCAATTTTGTTTCTGTTAAAGGTTTGGTTTGGAATTCTTCTCATGCCATAGTCAAGGAATGAGGAAGCCCCAAACCCAAAAACATCTAGGAACCCCCAAACAACAACAATGCTACATCATGGTCCTAAATTCCAGGCTTCTTCCTGAGGAGGTAAGGGCTTTGACCACATCTAACACCCTAAGGCATGTGTCCTCCAAAACAAGTAATTCTGAAAGTCAATGACCATTGGATGCAGGTGTCTCACAGGCTATCACTCACAAAGAAGAGGTCTTAATGGATATGCAAGAATACCTATCCCCCCAGGTACTGCAAAGAGCAACAGAAAAATATACCCATCCCCCAGTCTTTCCCTTAAGTGATTTGACTACATTCCTTATAGGCTACTCCATAAGGGTGGGGCATCAATTAAAATGCATCTGGTGCTGAGACCCTTCCTGAAGCCTGAAAGAAGCTGGGTACATTAGCCCCATCTTTTCTGTCCAAACAAATCATCAGTATATACCTGGTAGAAATTTACTGATTTATCTAACATCCCAAATTTTATGGATGTTGCCTAAGGAATACACTCAAAATTATCTCACTTTGATAGTTAATGGGGTTTTATATTCATGAGTCCCACAGTGGTACAACAAACATGCAGTTTTTTAACTGGGACAGAAGCATCAATCTCTGCCCCACACCCACAGCTATATGCTGAGGCTCTACACAAAGGCAACAAGCAAAATTACCCATCTCCCAATTTGTCTGTGGACAAATTAATGCACACTTTCCCTGCTGCCACACAAGAGCCCAACTTCCAACCAGATTGCATCTAGGTGCTGACTGTGAACCTCCCCTTTTACATACCAACAGATATGACCATACCATCAGATAGAGGAACCATAAAGAAATGACAATGGGTTAGACAATCAGGTCTAGCTGATTGACAAGGTTCATCCAATAAGACCAGTCTATCAAGAAGAGTGACTCTTATCTGTTGAGCAAAAACTAACAAGAAAAATGAAGAACATAGAAATGGACGATACTGATTTTACAAGGTTTATATATATAGAGGCATGGATAATGCAACAGTCTCACCAGAGCCAGAGCGGGGAGCAGAGCAGGCAAAAAAGGAGAATGTGGGATCTCCAGTGATCAGGCTTTCAACTTGCTCATATATGATTAGAAACAAAAAAAAAATCTATGATCACTTTCACTTGTCAATATGTTCACAACGATCTGAAAAAGTTATTAGCAAGTTTACAATATTTCAAGTACAAAAAGATATCCCACACACCATTTTGTCTAACAGTTAATGCTAGTGAGAACTAAATATTCATCAATAAGGAAATAGCCAAGTAATTTAAAACATCACAAGTTATTTTCTAAATGAGGTAGATCTGTGCATACTGATGAAAATGGCTATTTTGATGGAAGAATATAGGAATGAAGCAGCATGTATAATTTTTTGATAAATGTATCATTGTATGTTTTATATGCCTATTAAATTTCTATGTAAAAAGAACATGCATGATTGTTTCCTAATGAAACAGGAATTTCCTTCATATTTTTTTAATTTCTTACTAATAATCCTTAATTTTATTGTTGAAAATTATCATCTCACCTAAAAGACCATGTGTGAGAATAGTTATGGATTACATAAATTAGTCTAAACAGCACATTTTCCTTCCATTGGAACAACTCACATACTTTAAAATTTTTTGAAACTACCCATATGAAAACAAATCTCCTGAAGGACGTAGTATTTTTTCTGGAGTTGCTTAAAACTAATGTACACGGCCTTACTATGTGTTTGGTTATCACCATTTTAAACATGAGTTGAAGTGTTATTGCTTAAAGTTTCACCAACAGTAAATACTGAAACCAAGATTTCTCTGAAACTCTGAACACAATGGCCATGTTCTCAATCATATTAAACTCTGCTGACCATGGAGTTAATTCTTAACTATTTGCTGAACACATCAAAATTTTACATTAAAATTACAACATCTTTTATTAAAATTTCTAAACATAGCCACAGTGATCTGTTTGGAACTGTCTTAATATGTGTGCTATAGAAATATCGTGGAATTATGACAGAAAAAATCGAACAGAAGAAATTTTCTCTTGTGTTCGACATTCATCCTCTAGCAATATATTTCATCGATTTCATGAGAATTTAGGAAAGCCCTTTGCTGAGACTTTAGCTACAGTTCATGGTTTGACTACAAAATTTAAAATGTTGCTCACCAAGATCCAGGAGGTTTCCTAAAGAACAAAATTGCACTAGACATTGCCCATAAATTCTGCAATATACCATGTTTCATGTCACCTAAAACCTTAGATTTCCTAGAAGCTGTTAAGCCTTTTGCTTGATAGAGAAAAGAATTCTGTAGATGACATAGCTATACCTTTACTTTGCCCTGGAGTGACTTGGTACTGTTCCAGAAATTATTGATTATTTTTCCTCCTCTATATCCTCTGTTTTCCCAAAAGGCTAGAACATAAAACAGAGAGATTTTTTTTTTTTTTCTGAATGTAAGTTCCCTTACAAAACAAAGGTTCATTTTGAATAGGAGACTTGCTAGCAAAATATGTATTTTTCTAAAAATAATGTGTGATCAATACAATTTTCATTCTTTTAAATGTCCATACACAATTGTTAGAGCTTACAACTCATTTTGACAACATATTAAGAATGGATAATGAAATGATAAAAATTTGTAATCCCTATTTACCTGTTCTTTGCAATCTATTCCGTTTGTCCACAGGTATGAATCTGTGAGCTTGTGCATTTTCTACTCTGCTTATAAGCTGGGACCAATAAATCTTAAACTAAGAAATTTTAAAAATCTTATTTTGGTATTTATATTACATTTTAATGACCAATTTACTGTGAATGTTAATGAGCCTTTACTTCAGGGGCTCTCACATGCCTGGACGCCTTTTCTAGCTGGCAGGGGCCTATCATGTGTTCCTAAGGTCACATGTCTCTGAAAATTTGCAAATTACTGCAATTAGTAAAGGCCAGTGATTTGCTCTATGCAACTTTTCCTGTAACTCTTTCACTCAGAAACTGTTGGATTGGCTATGGGCACTGTTGGATTGGCTATAGGAGGAGTTTTTTTGGAATATATTTAGTTTGGATTCAGAGGAAAGAGAGGAAATTGTCCCTCACCTCTATCCAAATGCTTCATTGTCACTTCCGTGTATGGTTCTTTTTAGCTATTTGAGTGTAGAAATGGCTTCCAGAAAATGTATTATCTTCTATTGTGCCAACTCACCTACATTATGATTAAAAGGGACAGGAAATTACATTATTTTGTGACCTAAATGTGTCCTGTATTATGTGATTATGTGGGTGTTGAAGAACTAAGGGTCAGAATACATGAAACTGAAAGACTCCTGTGTGAAAAAGTCCTGCAGTCATCATGTAGGTAATGTATAGGTAAATACACAGGTATGTGGAGCTTTTACTCTGGTAGTTATCATTGACACCTAATCAAGAGGTTAATTCTCAACAGTATATGCTAAATATTACAATACCACAATTTTAAATATGCCATAAAAAATTCCTAAAGATTCCTTGTGTTTGCATGGCACAAACTTAAGAGAAGTATTAAAAATAGTACAACAAGCATTAGTTATTTCAATGGTCAATAATAAGAAGTTTAGATCTGCCATAATAAAGACTGATTCTGTAGCTCATTCCAAAGAAAATATTGTAAAATTATTGCCACATAAACATTTCACTGATCAACTGTCACAACTTTGAACTTCTCACTTTTTAGTATTTTCTACTTCAAAACATTCCAATTCAGTAGATCACTATGCTCAAACTTTAGTCCCATATGGTCATTTGTTATTGCCAGTTCAAATTTGGCCCTAGAAGGGGATTTTAAACAAATGGCATAGACCTAGCCAACAAAATGTTAAAATGGGTCACTTCTCATTTGCAATAGAATATCCGAGGCAATAAGGTATTAATGCTCCTACGTTTCAAAATGAGGAGCTAAAACATTTAAATGCTATGGAGGACTTTTTAAAAACCAGCTTTTAACCCTCACTAATCAAATGTTTTCAGACACTATAAGAAAAGGTTAAGAATTCAACCAAAAAGTTCAGAAGTTAAGAAGAAATGCCTTTGGAGAATGACAGTGGCATTTTCCCAACATATTTCAGAGAATGGACAGGGAATTCCCCCTCACCTCTATTCAAGCAAGAGAGGTTCTAAGAGGTAATGCAAACAGATGAATATGAAGTCTGATTCTTTTGTAACCTGTATCTGGAATATCTTTGAGGACTGAGTCTCACTGCCTATTTTGTGTACAACATGACTCTATTGGGAAGGAGAACACAGCCCTTGAAGATGGAACAATGTACATGATTTCTTTGATTCATATGTGGGATTTCTTTGAGTCACATGGAAAAAGAAAATATCCTGACTGGGATTGTAAGAGAATTTCCATCCAAAAGACTGCACCTCCCACTACGGATAAGGTGATATTAGTAGAAAAAGTTATTGCTGATGTGTTGAATGTTCAATACCATATATAGGCAGTCCTCAAGATAACACAGATAAAAAGGCTACAATAGAGGTTAGCAGAGAGGAAATTTCCAAGGAGTTGGTGATGTTTTCACCAAATGACAAGCTTCGCCCCTGAACACCATTCCCAACACTCACTGGCTCCAAGGTTAGAAACCTCATAAACTGAACTTACTACTAAGGGAATGGATTCTGATCACACCACTGTGATCCCAGTCCAATGCAGCTTTTACAGTTTAATGAAGCATATAACTAGCAAAGTTGATAGTTTTAAATATGGAAAACATTTGAATTCTGATTGAAATGGACTGGAGCCTTGACATAATCTAGGTGAAATCTAGAACAGTGAATGAGAAGGAATGTCAAGATGCTGGCGGAATGAACAGACACTTCTGCGCTCACCTCCTCCATACACTCACAGCTAGATTGCAGAAGAATAAAACCCAGTAAGTCCTGAAGGAAAAACAAAGTATTACAGCACACTCTAGGAGCAATTTCCAGGGGAGAGGGGGCCCAGCAATCAAGAGAACAAGTCAAATGGGAATCCCAGGTGGCAAGATGAGCCCCAACAGCCCAAGAGACCCCAGCCCTAATGTGTCAGTACCCAGCAGACTATAGCAAGCCTGGAAATGGAAGCTCGAAGCAGCCCACTGGCAGTAGAACCTGTTAGATAGCAGAGAGTTCCAGAGCAGGACCTGGAAGCAGCCATGTGAAGTTAGGCCCCTGCAGACCCCAGTGAGGCTTGGGGCTTGGGGTGGGACCTGGAGGCAGCCTAGAATCATGAGACTCTGGCAATCAGTGAGGTCCTGCCAATAGATAAGATATGAAAGGACCCGGCAGAAGCAATGGCAGGGCCTTGTCCCCAGTGGCTGTGGCTCTTGCAATTTGGAAAGACAGTTCCACAGAGAGCAGTGGGACTGATTATCCCTTGGACAGCAAAGACCAGCACAGGCTTCAACAGGGATGATACCAACGAGAGTCACTCTACATCAAATAGGAAGTGGGTAGGGAGAGGAATCTGGTAGCTATGGGCTAGAGTAGGGGATACCTGCGGCAGGGCTGTCAGCTCAGCCAGCGGCCCTGGGGAGAAGGTAGTGGAGGATGTGTGGAGGCACACTCTTAAAATATCAGAGACCATTGTGGAGGAGCTGAGATGCTCCATAAATTTTGGGGCCCGGACACAAATAACAGAATAGTCATTCTGATGTATGCTTTCCAGTTCTACCCCCTGGGACTGATGTTTGCTTTGTGAGGCGCTATCAACACAGGAATTCTTACCCCAAGCTCCAGAGACAAGAGGTATCGAGAGTGCCACAAACATGAACCAGCCCCACCATAAAAAGCCAGCAAGGGTAGAATAAATAAAATCAAACAAAAGCACGTCAGTTTGGGAAAATTAAAATGGTTTAACCCCACCCTAAAATATTAAAAATAATAAAATAGAGATACCTCAAGTAGTAAAGGGGCAGACTAAAAAAAAATAACATATGGAAATACAGGACCTGAAGAGACTACAACATCACATGTGAGAACAACTCTCCAGAATCTACACACAAAAAGATGAAAGGTTATTTCTTTCTATCAGAGTTCAGAATTAGTATAAGACAACAGATCAAATGGTGGATCAAATCAGTGACCTTGAATATAAATAGTAATGTAGTAAAGACCCAGTTGGAAGAAGAGAGAGAAATGAGATGTAAAAGAAAATGAAGAGGCAATTTGAGAACTACTTGATACCATTAAGAAAGCCAACATAAGAATAATGGATATCCCTGAAGGAGGAGAAAGGGGAACAGAAAACCTATTCAAGGAAATAATAGAGGAAAATTCCCCACACTTGTGGAAGAAATTAAATATATGATTCCATGAAGATGAAAAATACCTGGTTACCTAGACAACATGATCTACAACAATACACATAGTAGTGAAATTAGTAAGGATTCAAGACAAAGAAAGAATATTGAAGGCAGGTAGGGAGGAAAACAGGTAACTTACAGAAGTACCTATTAGGCTTTCATTAGATTATTCAGTACAAAACAGGGAAGGAGAGAATGGAATGATATATTAAAAATACTCAAATAGTGCTCGCTTCGGCAGCACATATACTAAAAAAAAAAAAAAATACTCAAATATAAAATTTGCCAGCAAAGAATACTGTATCTTGAAAGACTGGTTTTCACATACAAGGGAGATGTCATTGCCTTTAGAGAAACAAAAGCTGAAGGAGTTTGCCAACACTTAGACCACCATTACAAAAAATGTTGAAAGGAGTACTCCTATTCAAATCAAAGTGAACAAAATCCACAAAAGAAAGGAAATAGAATTAAAAAAACTAACTACAGACAAAATGGCAGTAGCAAACCCCCATGTATCAAAAATCAAAAGGCAGAGAGTGGCTGGTTGGTTTAGAAAATAAACCCTATGTTCTGTTGTCTCCAGGAGACCCACATGAACTCCAAAGATAAACACAGGCTCAAAGTAAATGACAGCAACAAACCAAGAAAATGGGACCCAAAGAAAGGCAGGGACAGCCACATTTAGATGGAATAAAGTTACAGTTAAAAAAGGTGTCAAGACATAGGGTAGTATTTAATGATTCAGGGGTAAATAAATCTGGAGATATTATCAATATATGTGCCCCAAACAAAGTAGTACCAAGATACATGACATAACTTAATAAACCTTAAAAAACAGAGATTGGCCAAAACATAGTAGTGATAGGGGACTTCAACTTCCCACTTACTTTAATGAATAAATCAACCAAACAAAAAATCAATAAGGAAACAATAGCAATAATTGAAGAATTAAACAAAATAGGCCTACTAGATATTTATAGGGCATGACATCCCAGAAAATTTGAATACGCTTTCTTCTCAAGTACACATGGAATATTCTCCAGGATAAAGTGCATGTTGGGTCATAAAACAAGTGTCAATAAATTAATGAAGACTGAAATCATATCAAATATATCCTCTGTTCACAATGGTATCAAACCTAGAAATCTACTACAAAAAACTGGAAACACTTCTGTTATCTGGAGATTGAACAACACACTACTGAATGTCTATTGGATTAGAGGGGAAATCAAAGTAGAAATTTAAAGTTACCTGGCGACAAATGAAAATGAAGACATGGCCTACCAAAATCTTTGGGATGTAGCAAAAACAGGACAAAGTAGGAAGTATACATCAAGAAGCAAAAAAGAGCACAAATAAATAAAATTACACATGAAGTATCTAGAAAAACACATGAAACCAAAATTCAGTGGAAGGAAAAAAAAACACTAAAAATTAAGCGTAGAAATAAATGAAATGGAATCTAAAAGACAGTTCAAAAGATCAATGAAATAAGCTATTTCTTTGAAAAATTAAACACAATAGACAACTTTCTAGCAAGATTCGCTTATAAAAAAGGGAGAAAACAGATTCAGAAATGAAAGAGAAGTTAAAAGTCACCTTGGCAATTTGAGGCTCATAAAAGACTACTATGAATATCGATCTACAAATTACAAATCTGGAAGAAACAAACAAATTCTTATAGCACACAACATTCTAAGAGTGAATCCAGAAGAAATAGAAAACTTGAACAGATCAATTACAAACAAGGACAGCTTTATAGTAGTCAAGAAAAGTCTTCCTCTGCCAAAAGAAAAAAAAATATATAGGATGAGATGTTTGTTCTAGTGAGTTATAACAAACCTTCAGAGAACTAATACCTGTCCATCTCAAACTCTCTCAGTATTACTCTGATACAAAAAAGAGACAAGGACATTAAAATAGAACACAACAGACCAACATCCTAGATGAATGGAGATGTAAACAAAATCTTAGCAAATTACATTCAACAAAACATTGAAAGGAGCATGCATCATGACTAATTTGGATTTATGACAGTGATGTAAGAATGGCTCAATAGTCAAATCCATGTAATTCATATCAGCAAAGGAAAGAAAATTCATATATCAATAGATGCAAATAAAACACTTGCCAACATTCAACATACATTTATGATATAAACCTTAGTAAAATATAAGCCTAACCTAAAATGTAAGCCTCAATATGTAAGCCTAACCCACAGCTAGCATCATACTCCATGGTGAGAAATCTTTTCCTCTAAATTCAGGTACACAAACAGGATGTCCACTCTCACCACTACTTTTCAACATAGTATTGGCAGTTCTTGTAGAGCAATTAGGCAAAAGAAGGATATAAAAGGAATCCAAACTGGAAAAGAATACCTCTATTTGCAACTGACATACACATAGAAAACCCTACAGACTTCACCAAAACCACTAGAAAAAAATCAGTATAATTGAGGAGCAAGTTACAAAATCAATATATGAAAGTCTTTTGCATTCCTATATACAAATAATGAACTAGAAGATAAAAATATCAAGAAAACAATCCTATTTATTGTAGCATCAGAGGGTATTAAATACCTAGGGATAAAGCTAACAGAGGAGGTGAAAGACCCATTTAACCAAACTGTAAGACATTGTTAAAAGAAATAGAAAAAGGCCTTATTTCTGATAAAAACTCCCTGTCTAGAAAAGATTCCTCAAATTCAAGTATACATCTTTGTAAACAAAACCAAAAATATACAAAAAAAAAAAACAAAACAAAACAAAAAAAACCTGTGCAATTACTTATAAGTAAGAGGGGGCTGTTCTGTTTCAACATAGTAGGGACTATACTGCTCCCCAATTTTATCTGGAGATGTCATCATCAAGACAAATTCTTTTAAAATACTACAGTATTGAATCTGTAAATTGCTTTTGGTAGGATGGTCATTTTGATATTGTTAATTCTTCCAATCCATGAGCAGGGGACGTCTTTCCATTCTCTGTGTCTTCTTTTATTTCGTTTAACAGCATTTTTATAGTTTTCTTTGTATAGGTCCTTTACCTCTTTTGTTAGCTTTTTTGCCAAGTATTTGATTTTTTTTGTTTCAATAATAAAAGGGATAGTTTTCTTGATTTCTTCTTCAGATTTATTGTTTATGTATAGGAAGGCTGCTTATTTTTGTGTGTTGATTTTGTATCCTGTGGGGTGGGAATTGTATGGGAACTATAACCAAGATGAAAATGCATATATTGTGCAAAAATGAAAAATTATGTAAAAATATATAAACATAAAAAATAAACAACAACAACAAAATAGAAGTTCACCAAAGGCTATTAATAGTATTTCCATTAAAGTTCAAAGAGGATCACGCACACACACACACACACACAAAATGTTACAGTAAATGTCCGATGTAACAAGTATGCTTTGGTCACAAAGATCAAGTTATATTTCCCCATTATTGTGTTATTGTTATAAGGGAAGTTAATGCTGGAGACTGGGGGTATTGTTATTTAACCTAGAATCAACAATATCAATATCGAGAGAATGAGACCACACATAGAGTGAGACAAAAATATTTGCAAAAGACATTTGATAAAATCAGATATGCAAAGAACTCTTAAAATTCCACAATTTAGAGAACCAACAGCCTAATTAAAAAAAAAAAAATAGTCCAAAGACCTTAACAGACCCTTACCAAAGATAACATACAGATGGATAAGCAATATATGAAAAGATGCTCTAAATCATGTTATCAGAGTAGGGTAAATTGAAACAATGAGATGCCACCATTTATTAGAATGGACAAATTCTAGAACACTGAAATTCTAAATACCTGATACTGGCAAAGATACGGCGGAACAGATACTGTCATTTAATGCTGATGGGAATGCAAAATGGTAAAATCATAGTTTGACAGTTTCTTGCAAAATTAAGCCAACTCTTACAATGCAATCTAGCAATCACCTCCTTGCTAATGACCCCAAAGGAGTTGAAAACTTACATGCACATAAAACCTAGATGTTTATAGCAGCTTTGTGCATAACTGTCAGTACTTGTAAGTCACTGAGATATTCTTTTGAAGGTAGAAAATTAAATGTGGTATGCCCAGAAGTGGATCATAAAACACTGAAAATAAATGAGCCATTAAGCCATGAAAATACATGAATTAAAGAAGCCAATCTAAGATAGAGCATATACTATATAATTCCAACTCTGACACTCTGGAAAAGACAAAACTATGGGGAAAGTAAAAGAGCCAGTGATTATCAGGAGTTGGGGGGAGGGAGAGATGAATGAATAGACTGCACAAGAGGATTTTTAGGTCAAAGAAAATACTGTGCATAACACTATAATGATGGATACATGTCATTGTGCATTTGTCCAAACCCACAGCATTTAGAGTGAATACTATTGTATAGTACTGATTTCAATATAATGGAGAAGAATGAAGTTTCATTCATTGTAAAAATGCAGCACTTTGGAGGAAGATAATAATGGGAGAGAAAGGCATGTGTGAGCAGGAGGCATATAGGAAATCACATACCTCAGTTTTGCTGTGAACCTAAAACTATGAAATCTTTAAAAAAAAAAAAAAAGAAGAGCAAAATCCAGCCAGAATACTGATACTAGAAGGATCTGACCACATGTGTACATGCTTAATATATACTTATCAGTTTAACATTTGAAATTCCCCTACTATTTATCCTAACCAGGGCATACAAAAAGAGTAACAGAGTGACATGGCATGGTTGATGTACCATTTTTTTTGTCCTCTTCTTAAAGGGAGAAGTCCTCTACAAAAAGGAAAACAACCTCAATAGTTTGGGGAAAGAACTTAGGATGAGCCAAAGTCTTCTTGTTCCTACGTGGACACTTGTGTTATCTATGGTTTAACTATCACAATCCTATAGGCATCTTTAATAAGTACTACTAGGAACACAAGAGTGGAGATAATTTCACAGTGTGAATAGAAATCAAAACAGGAAAAAAACTTAAATGCTTCCAGGAGAAAGACTAGGTTATCAAGGCAACCAACAGGAGAGAATTAAGACTCTGATCAATTGATTCTGGTAAATATAAGCAAAATATTATTAGAGTGGAAATTAAAGCCACTAGGGTTATAAAATGGATCACTTGATAACAACAATGCATGGCAGTGCATATGTTCTCCTTTAACAATTACAGGTTGCAATTAAGCTTATTATTTATTACTAATTTGTCAGGTCACCATGGC